>NC_065551.1:21464098-22664098 GCF_022605725.1 Anthonomus grandis grandis | reverse complement strand
AATAGCTTTTAAAAAATCTAATTTCTTTTTGCTTTTTTAGTTCCTTTTTAAAAGTATGCTAATTTTATATGTAATACGAAAACAACCTTATTGGGAACCCAATTTGAACTTTCTTTTAATGACTTAAAGTTTTACAATCTAGTCTCGAGAAATTGATTTTGCACACGTTTGGAGTTTTTTGATAAAATTTATTCACATTAAAGAGATTTTTTTGATGGATTCTCTTATCAATTTCATCTGACATATTTTCGATCAGGTTGAGATCTGGGTTTTGTGCTGGCAAAAGGCATATCGCCAACTTTATTAAAACCAATTTTTAACTAGCTCTAATATATGCTTTAGATCGTTATAATGCAAACAATTTTAGCCACATGTTAAGTAGCATTTCGTTTTCTAATATGTTGTGATATATAAAACGATACTTAATATTTTTGATATTGACCTACAGACTTAAACCAAAGTCTCCAAAGAATATATATCATAGGATATTTCTTTGATGTTAGGTAATAGGGGCTTAAGTCAAAAAATATAATTTTTCAGAAAACGAATTTGAAATTTAAAAAAATTGTTGTAAATCCGATTATTAATTTAAAGCCTGAAGTTTTTGATATTAGTCAGAGTATTTAATTCTTTTTTAGATCAAATACTATTCATTATCTGCAAAAGTGTATTTTCCAAAATTTAAATGACTTAAGTCTCTATGAACCAAAAAAAAAAGTTTTTTTTAGCTTACTGATTTTTAATAAAGGACTTATGTCAGAATGGAATAACTATTAATAAGGCAAATAATAACAAAATACATGTTTTAAAAAATACAAACTAACTTTTTTCCCTTAGAAACTAATTGATTTAGCCTAAGTAAGTGTTTAATTTTCTTCTTGTTCTACTGCTTCATCCACTCGATCTGGGTCATTATCAATAACTTTATTATCGATAGGTAAATTTTGATAAAATTGGTGAAACACTGGTGGCACCAAAGAAAGAAGCGAACACAAGTCTTTCTTTTTCTCCTTTAATATTGGAAGTAACCCTTTAGTATACAGTTCCTTAATTACCAAATCTTTTAGGTTTCGACTTTTGCCCCATCTCAGAAAGCTTATAATTTTAAAATCTTTAGTATCAGATATAGAACTTTTGAAACGTACCATACCGCCATTATTATATTGTAGCCATTGCACATTATGCCAATAAAATTGTTCGCCTAATATATTTTTCTTTCTGTTGACCATTACTGATTTTAATAACCCGGAAAAATCCAAGAATTCATTTTGCTTCATTTCATGGACTTTAAATTGTCTTTTTCTTCCAGTTGTTCTCACCAACTGGTGCCAATCGTGTGGATGATATACTGGAACTTCCATTTTCTTTTATCGCTTTTCTATCATGGAATGATCAACATCACATAATGCCCTAATATCTGGGCATCCATATGTGTATGCCCAGATATTAGGAACTTGTGGTTTATCATTAAATTGGGATTTTCACTTTGAGCCTTTATAAACATAGCAGCGACATGACTGTTTTGATTTTGTCCACCACATGTGTCGGAGTAAAAAGTTATATTATTTACATCATTGGGCAAATTTTTAATGTGAGTGTACAAGCAGGAAGCAATTTCATTACCTCCCCGATCAGCCAATGCTTCATGCCACATGTAATGCGTCGATTCTCCATTGCTATTATGCACTGTTAAATTATACGTCCAGAGCTGACGTTTATAACATGCTACTGAAAAAGTTATAAGGGTGTTGGAAGGCACTGCTAGAGATCAAAACTAAAGCATTTTTTATGGGGATTTATTTTAGCTTCCGTCTTATCTTTAGGTTTTGCTTCGAATGCAGCATTAGCTTGGTGGTGATGCAATTCCAGTTCCTTTTGTAAACGAATTTCATCTTCTTTATTTCCTGATTTAGAAGCAACCTGTATTTGCATACTAGGAGTGTCGCATTTATAGCAGGTATCAACATATGGCTTTTTAAACGATAGTTTTAATTTGTGAAATTCGTTTTCATATATCGTTCTTCCCACGCGATTTTGCCTTCCTTATTTGTACAGATCGTACATAATTCGCAGATTTAGGTGCGATGGTAGGTACCTTTTATCATTTGTACGTCTTGTATAATGACTTTCATCAGAAGGGAACGATTTAATATGTGTACGCATTTCATTTAATTCCTGTTCAGATTTTTTATTTACGGAAGGTGTTATACCTCTTTGATCTTCAACAGTAATGCCAGAAGTGCTTTGCATTTTGTTTTTTAGAACCACTTTTATAAACTTTTCCTTTTCATCCAAAATCTTACAAAAACAATCTTTGCATACAGATATTCTTTTTCCATTTATTTCAAAAAAATATTCGTAAGTTACTTCTCTGTTTTTTGAAGAGTCGCGTTTTCTTTTATGACTTACTTGGGTATCTTTGGAATTAATTAGATTTGCAATTAATGTTACCCTTTTACCATGGGAACCTAAGGACCAATATTCATCAAAAATTTTTTTCGAACGTCTTCATTTAGTGTTTGTGACCATTTTTTTCTACAATCTTTTAAAGGCTTCATATGTCTTGTATTTACCATTTTATTTTACCGCTTATATTCACGTAACTTTGTCCAGAATGAATTTTTTCAGCTTTCTCTTTTCTTACAACTCGGGACCACTTTTTTAATGGTTTATCTATATGAACTTTTGCCTTTTCTGCTCCAATTATTGCTGAAGAAGCACTAGGTCCAGCTTGATCCAGTTATGTTCAATTTTTCCTGTGATTCTAAAATTTAAAAAATATAACGATCTAAAAACTTAACATACTACTACATACTATTAGTAGAGGAAATATTAGCCTTTGAACGGCTTATTGTTCTCTGAATGAACAATAAATCAATGTTGTCGTCACTGCTTTCACTTTCAGATTGTCCAGGTAAATAGTCTTGCATAACTGTCATCTGAATTTAAGATAGCTGTCAAATCTGCCGTCAGTAAAGGGGCTGGCGATGATGTTACAGACCCTATATCTGGGATCTGATCTTCTGTTAGCGACACAGCTAAACTTTTATTTATTGTATCGCCGGTAACTAGAAATGTAAAATAATTAGTGAGTAACATACACGATAAAATTACAAGCAAAAATGGTTCTTTTACTATACCGTTTTAAAAGCATTCACCTTTATTACTTGCTGTATCTAACTGTATATAATTTTCACCCAAAAATTTCTCATCAAAGTCCAGAATATTTGAAAAATCCGAATTAAGAGTTGGAAAAGGCATTAAAATTTTGTAACTTGGATGATCAGTATTAGGCATTTCTTCATGATCATTATCCGGGGTATGGGAGTGTGAAATAACTGGAATTAATAATTTATATTTTTGTAAATTTATAATGAGGTTATGCTTTATCGTATTAAAATACTATACTATATACTATACTATATACTAATTAGGCATTTCTTCGTGATCATTATCCGGGGTATGGGAGTGTGAAATAACTGGAATTAATAATTTATATTTTTGTAAATTTATAATGAGGTTATGCTTTGTCGTATTAAAATACTTTACTAATAATAATCATACAACAATTTTAAAAATTATAACAACGATATTTACCTGTTTCTTCACATTTTTTTGCCAATTGCGAAATAAGTTTACTTCTTGCACTCATGTTAACTCAACGATTTTCTACGATAAACAAACAACGACTACACATAAACTTCTAACCACAACCTGCAAATTCCACATACATAATAATGATAAATTGATACGAAAGTCTTAAGTCAGCAACGCAGTTTTGAATTTGAAAATAACGTTTTGATATAAAGGACTTAAATTGACTTAAGTCATTATGACACTACTTTCCCTTTACAATGTTTTGGTACGAAGGTCTTATGTAAACTTAAGACTGTATTACCAGACCAGAATTTTTTTTTTACTTAAGTCTTTTAAATAAAAACGGTACCACTTAAGTCTCTAATATCACCAGAACTAGCAAAAAATTTTTACTTAAGTCCAACATTTTTCGGGATTTAGTTAAAAAGTGACTTAAGACCTTTCTACCTAACATCAAAGATTTAATACGATTGGATACTAATAGCATATTTTGGGTCAAGTCTATCATTCACTGGTCTCCTATTCCAGCAAATGCCATCTGATCTAAAGAGTTTAAAACAATTTTTTTGCAAATCGAAGTCTAGTCTCTCTTTTCTTTATTAAAATGGAAAGTTTGTTCACTGATTTTCAACCGTATAAACCAGCTGCCTTAAGTCCTCGATTTATAGTACTTACCCTATTAAAACATGTCGAAACTCTTTTAACTCGAGAAGCATAAATAAATTGGAACTTGCGTAACCAATCTCTTGATCCTTCTATCCATCATACTATCAGTCTTTCTTTTTATACTATTTTTTAGAAATCCAAATTCCAAGGTACTATACTAGCTGATGACAATTTTTCCGAATTTTTTTTTATTTGCACAAATAAATGAAAAACTCCATAGAACTACATACTTTTAAATTGGATTATTAATTACATACTTTTAAATTCACCAGATATAAAGTATAGCTTTCTATAAAGCAACATATTTTAAAATTTAATAATAAAAATTCTACATTATTTAATATTGAAACGCCTCTTTTAAGTTGACTGCCAGAAATTTATATCCCATAGGATTGTATTTGGAGAAACGTCATGGCCTCACTCACATTTTTCGTATTTTGCATATTATTTTTATTTATTTAGATACACTATATTTTTTCTGTAGGTAAGTATATATTTATAAATATTTTTTATGGATTTTATTAACCCTCCGTTGGTAAGGTTGGTAATTGTCACAAGATTGGTAAACTGGGGTATAGCATACCCCAATAAAAGAACAAACATGTTTCGAATATAAACTAAATATTTTTAAAATATTATCAATAAATAATGTTTTTGTATTGGTCTGAAAGTAAATAAAAATAAAACACATGACAAATAACCAACCAAAAAAAAAATTATTTTCAAAAGACCTACATTTTTAAAAAAAATTCGAACAAGATGCAACCAGGTATTAAAAATATATTATTATTTTGAAAATATTTACTTAAAAATTAATTTTTGAAGTATAAAGTACAAATAACTAAAGAAAAATATAAACTAATACATTGCTTTATGTTTTATGTACTATCTATAGAGCTACAGTTGTCGCATGTTTGCGCTGCATGACTCAGGAAAACAAATTTATTACAGGCCCTACAAGTGTAAAAAGATTTGCCTTGCACCTTCTGGAAAATCTTTGCCTTTTTGTGTCTTCTCCAACTGTTGTTGGGACAATTTGCCCCTGTATATTGGAAATCTTACGTCGCACTGCTAGACTTATTCGCGGATTTTGCAGTCTACTCATTTGGAATGGTTTTACTAAACTCAAAAATAAATCTTTTAGAAAAAAGTGCCGTTTTAGATTTTCATTCGTATTGCAATTAAAAATTACAAAAGCGTTTATAGCAGCTGAGTTTAGTAAGCAAAAAAATAGAGTTAGTGGCCACCTGCGGCTATTCCTTAATACACTATAAGTGGCAGACAATTGATCTACCGTATCTACTCCTCCTTTTGTCATGTTGTAAAACATTACTATTTCTGGTTTATTTTGGTCCATAGAATCGGGATCAATTATGTTGTCATGACGGAGAGTTGATAAAAGAAGAACATTTCTATTTTTTTTTTGGAATATAAGAAACCAATGTTACGTCTGATTGAAATGCAAATTTGGAACTTCTTCCTTCTCGCTTTATTGTGAGTAATTCGCCAGGAATTTCTCTTTAATTTTTTCTTAGCGTCCCTACTGAAGTAAGTTTATATTCTTTTAGTAACTTTATTACGAAGTCATTGTAAACCAACTTGTAACCCAATTAACATTCAACTATAGAGTCAATAAAAGTTCATCTATAAAAATATTCCAACAATCAAAAGGAGTTTTGGCCTCTTTAGCAACACCTTTTGGTCCTGGAAGATGGATAATAATATTTTCCTGACATGTACGCACAGCCTTATTTCCTGGAATTGCTAGCCATTTAGTTTTTTTGTCAACTCCCTATAAATACCTTGACTTTACTTCAGGCGAAAACTCCTCGACAATGTCATCTTCTAATATTTCTTGCTCAGAATCAGACTCCTCAGAATGCTGGCTAACGTGGTCGTCAAACTCGCCCTCAGAGCAGGATTCAATGGGCTCCTCATCAAGTATTTTGGGTACCTCTGATGAATTATCTGAAATTTCCCAAAGCCTCAACAACTTTTCTTGCTCTTTTTCATATGACCATCGAGCAGACATAATATCTACCAGTGAAATTCAAGATAAACAAAAATATCAATAGAGTAATAATAATAATTATTATTATAGGTTTATAAAATATTAATATTATACGTAATTATTATATAATAATAATAATAATAATTTATATATCATATGTCGTACTTACCTCTAAAAAAATCAAAGAATTTAAAAAAAAATTACGAGAATGGTAAGCTGGGGTATGATATACCGCAAATCACTTTACTTGCGTCGATCAAAGCTCACACGTGACTGACGCGCTCCAAAATACGTGCTTTCTATCACTTGACATTATATTTAAAGGTACTTACGAGATGGCGCTACGTATTTTGCAACGGACAAAATTATAGAGATATTAAGAAGGTTGGGATATGATATACCCCACCTTACTAACGGAGGGTTAATAGTTTTATCTTAAAAACATACATTTATTTAGATAATAAAGCCCATTTTAGGTTTGATTTTATGCTGTAACTAAAAGTCATGGACTTGAGAGACGGTATTCATTACAACAATATAGAGGGTTTCATAAATAAATAAAAATAATGAAACAAATTGCTTACTTGTCAAAAAAGCTATTCTACCAAAGAAAAATCGAAGAACATTATTGCGTAAGTGGTCTTATTAAAAATATTTGCGCCAACCAACACGTACATACTTCGCCTACTAAATATTAACATGGAAATGAATAGCTAGCAGTGTTTGTTTTAATTCATTAATATGGTGATAATTGATAGATGATATATTTTTATTTTCTATATATATTTCTCTGTTTAGTTACGTCTTATGTGATGCTTTGATCAAATTTTATTATTTTATCAATTAATTTTCACTTTGCCAGCCGGTGTTCTATTCACTTTTGCGAGGCTAGTATTTTAGAAATATAGCAATCGAAATTTTGATAATTGCATAGCCTTACTTATATTTCCTACAAAAATAATGCTTTTTCAATAATAGTTTAAATTTTCATTTCCGTCGTAATTTTCGTAGCCCTCGTCTTTGAAGTATAGTAGAATAATAATTGCTAAAACACGGAATGCCTATTTGCGAAGTGCCGTGCCGTAGCATGAATAAACATCGAGTGATCGAAGCGCTCTATGCCTCTCGGCATTTTAAAAAGCTAAAAGGCTTATTGTTTTTATTGCTGCTGAACAAGTGTCACTTTAATAGATTATTAAATACGTCGTTTAAAACAGAAAAATAAACGAGAAAATTTACACTTTAAAAAATTTAAAAGATCGCTGACATTTCGGTTTACTAATGAGCTTAGGCAAAGCTTAGGAAATTCCCTTAAAACCTCAATCAAGAATGATAATAAAATCCTTTTCCACTAATAAAATGTTTCAATACAAACAGGTTTAATTTTTTTTCAAGATTAAAGCGCACACTATATAATTATTTACTAATTATAAGATATCTAGGGATATATACAATTGAAAACACATACCCTACTTAAGTAGTAGGAATTATCAGCAATATTAATTGCTAGATCGCGTGATTTATTTTATCAGTACCATGAAGAAATATTACTTCTTTAACTCTAATAGAACGTACATGCGAGCGCTTAAGTTTTGAAAGATAATTAATTGTCCATTCTGGACGTCCGACATGGTCACGATATAAATTTTTCAAACACAACTGACCATATCATTATTAATAAATAGAGTTGCTGATTGGACGAAGTAAACTGGAATATTTCGAGCTTTAAACTTATAAAGTATATAGCTATAAGGTATTTTGATAGTTGAGTTATTTATTTTAACTGCTTACAGGACTCGTTAAAAAGAGTTGATGTACCAAAAATTACCTAAATAAAAGTTGCATATTAAAAGAGATAAATAAAAAATAAAGAAATTTTTATTGACATGATCTGCCACAAGTATAAAAAGATGTTCCTCTAAATATGAGACATAATATCTGGTTCCTACATAATCTATACATATGGCTCCACCATATTTTAGACGAGAAGCTTATGAACATTTAAATATTGACTTTCCAAACAGATAGATAGGGTGCTATAAAACCATTTATTGGCTTCCTGGCTTCTCAGATTTAACTTCTTGTGATTTTCTTCGATCGGGCAATTGGGAACAGTTGGTGTATGTCAAAGAAGTGTGTGTGTGTCAAAGAAGAACGTCAAGGCTCATTTTCACTTTGCCCAATCTCATGTCCACTGGTCTGTAGCTGATTGGAAGAAAGTCGTATTTAGTGATGAATCTAAATATAATTTATTCAGGACTGATGGAGTAATGTACGTCAGACGCCCCAGTGAACAAAGATTAAACAAAAAGTACATTTGCCCCACAGTTAAACATGGAGAGTGAAATATTCTTGTATGGGGATGTTTCTCGGCTCGTGGCATGGGACCCATAGTAAGAATAGTGGGCAAAATGGATCGTTTCATGTACAAAGACATTCTGAAAACACATTTAGTGCTTTAACCTCCTGGGACCTAGCGTCCATTTAAATGGACATGCCAGTTTTATGTTTCCAGTTTCGTTAATTTATTATTTAAGCACCTTAGACATCGCATCCACTACGTTGGACACTTCGGTGCTGCCGCCCAGCCTGATTCGGTCGACTTTAATTGTGCACATGTGCTTGGAATCAGTTGTTTGTTTTCTGTTGTGATGGCGGCTGCACGTGGCTCTCGTTATGATGGTATGTAGCCTATTTTTTTAAGTTTTGTAATAATTTTTGTGAAAGTTGTTATTTGCAAATGTTTAATAGACAAATTTAAATAATATTACAATAATAAAAAAAAATAATAAGTTTTGTATTACCCTAAGTTATTCGCGTCCATTTAAATAGACATTGGGTCTATCTCATGCACATTTTAAATTACCTCATAAAATTTATTTTAGGAAGTTTATGATGAGGAAGAAATTCAAACTATGGATAATTTAATGGGGGGAAAAGAAGAAATAATTAATGAAGAACTAGTAAGCAGCACTGAGGAGGAAGAAGGAGAAGATAGAATTCCTCTTAGTGTCCTAAGAGAAAACTTAAAAGTGGCCAAGTAATCTGTGGATCCTTTAAAGCGTAAGTCTTGAAAGAAGAGATGATATTTTTATACCTCCAAATTTTAAAGGCCCCTCTAGTGAATACAGCGCAGAGCTCCGGTATGATTGGACTGCAAAATCGTATTTAGCCATGTACTTTGAAGATGAGTGATTCCAAAAAGTGTGTCATTGCACAAATGCAAGGTACGTTGAACTTAAAGGAGTATCTCTTAAATTGACTCTTAATGAGATTAAACATTTTTTTGGAATAGTTTGTTTGATGTCCTGTCTAAAATTTCCCAAAATCAGAATGTACCAGGCAAAAACCACTACAGTTTCAGCTATTGCAGATACAATGACTCGAGATAGATTTTTTGCTATAAGAAATAACCTTAAAATCGTCATTGATGGCAGCATCGCTGAAGAGGTACGCAGGTCTGACAAATTTTGGAAAGTACGTCCTATTATAAAATCAGTATGGCAGAGGTGTTTGCAGCTACCTAGAGAGAAAATGGTTGTTGTAGATGAACAGATGATCCCATTTACAGGGACTTGTAAAATTTTGTTGTTGCTGCCCAAGATGGTCTTGTCGTAGACTTTGAATTATATCAAGGAAAAGATACTTTTCGAGATGATTCTGTAAAAAGACTTGGTGTTGGACCTTCTGCTTTTGTTCGCCTTGGAAGGACATTATTTCCTGAAAGTCATGTGTACTGCGATAGATATTTCACGACAATACCACTTCTCGAATATCTTCGTCAACAAGAGAAATATTGTACTGAAACCATTATGAAATCTCGTGTACCAGCGGCAGCAAATTTAACTTCGGAAAAAATGATGGCCAAGATAGGTAGAGGCAGGCGGAAGAAATTGTAAGACAAGATGGCGAAATAGTAGTTGTACAATGGTATGATCTGAAATCTGTACTTTTGGCATCTACTGCTCTAGGAATTCAACCTAGCGATAAGTGTAAAAGGTGGGCTAAGAAAGACTCTAAATACATTCAGGTTAAAAGACCTTACGTTGTTGCTAAATACAACCATTGTATGGGAGGAATAGACTTGATAGACCGAATGATTAGCTATTATAGAATTCGAGTCAGATCAAAAAAATGGACTGTAAGGGTCATTTTCCATTTCTTTGATCTAGCAATGGCTAACTCATGGTTAACTCTTTCATGGAGTTCCATAGCAAATAAATTTAGGTTTACATTTATTTTCTGCGTTTTCATAGGTTTAGACTGAAATGTTATTGAAAAAAAAATTATATATTAGGAATTTTAGTTTAGGTTAAGACCCAATGTCCATATTAATGGACGTCATGTATCTGTCAAAGTAAGAAAAAAAAATAAAAAAGTTATTAGTAAACAATGTTTATTTATGTATTTTTTATTATATTTAAAAGCCTTACAACCCTAACTTAACAAAAACATGTCCGGGTCCCAGGAGGATATATGGATGAAGTCATTCCAGTAACAGCCATATTTCAGCATAACAACGATCCAAAACATGCTTCTCAATTTGTTAAGAGGTGGCTATCCGATGAAAAAATAAATGTAATGGTGTGGCCATCTCAATCGCCAGACCTAAACCCTATAGAGAGTTTATGGCATTACATTGACACCAAAATCAGGCACCTAACATGCTCTAATACAAATATTTTCTTTGAAATAGTGGAAGAAGCTTGGACTTTAAAGAAGTGAACAATGACCATATTATGAAATTAATTGAGTCCATACCAAGACGATGTGCAGATGTTATAAAGGAGAAGAAGTACTACACGAAATATTGAATTGATTTTAATTTAGATGGGTTATATTTTTTTTAGAATCAAAACTATTTTTTGTTGCTATATTTTTGAATATTAAATTTGCATAAAACAATTTGGTGTTTTATTTATTATGATACAAAAAATATGATAATATGAAAATATAAACAGGCTCTAACTATTCTTGTAAATAATATATAAACCTTACTTATAAAATTGATACTAAAAGATAAATAACAGGAAAGTTCAATGTTGCTATCTTTTTACACAATACTGTATATGCAGAAAATACTAATCATATCATGCAGAAAATACTCCGTAAGAACTTTAAGAGCACATTGAAAATATTTGAGATTCAAGTTGTGGACACAAAGATTTTATTCTCGAAGTTTGTATTAAACGTTGTGAATTCGCTGAACAATAATTTATAATTTTTTTTTTGTAAAAACCGTAAAAATTTACCTTATTTTTACCTTTTTTATTTAAAAATTAGTATAGATTTTAAAAAAATTAAATAATAAAGTTACCCTCTTATTATGATAAATAGGTGATTTTTGTTGTATTAACTTCTTTTGACGAATTTTACGAGATGTTCAAATAAATGATACAACTTTAAAACACCCCATATTATTATAAAAATGAGTATATTTTCTGATGTAGATTATTTGTGTTAAACTACTACAAGTAGTAAGTAGTAAGTAACCCATTAACATAATATTTATATCAGTAGTATTTAATATCCTGTTTTACATCTGCCAATATTTTCGTCTACTATGAAAAATATGTTATTAAAATTAAAGATTTAAAAAAATATATTTTTTTAAAAGAGCCAAACGACTGCTAAACAAAACCAACAACCACTAAAAATTAAATTTTCGGTTCTTAAAATAAGAACCCACATATACACAATTTGAGGTTATAAAGTAAACTAATGTTAAATCCTTTACCTACAAATTTTTTTGAACCTCCAGCATCTGCAGTATTTGTAACATATTTTTACCTTTGGTCATAACTAATTTTTCTATTTTGCTTTAAAAAATTCGATGAAAAAAACCACTTATCGGTACTCCATTAAGCAAAACTTGGTTCTTTCTTGAAAAATAGTAATTTAATAAAAGCTGTCATTGTTAATGTCACATCCCTGGAAAATGACATTTATTTCTTATTTGACAAATTATATTGCAATATGCCTGGAATATCATACGAATATGCCATATATCGTATATACAGAACTAATATTCTTGGCATATATTTAACAGATATGCAGCGAAAATCCGATTTTCATATCTGTTAGATATTCCAGCAGCATAAGTTTTAAATTAAATAAAACTTTTTTTTCTATTTTTTTAATGAATTATATATGTGTTAAATTTTCAAAATTTCGTTTGTGAAGTATGTTTGTATTTAATTTTCGCAGCTTAAAAATAATTATTATTTAAGTATATTATTATATCTTTAGTGGTTTTCTTCTACACCAATACAACTTAAGTATTAACAATTATTTAACTAAAACATCAGAGCTCTCATAAAAATGTAAGTATACCGATAATCGGTGACTGTCATCTGCTTTCATTATGACCTTATTATGCTCTGTAATCCTTTGTTATTTACTGTGTAAGGATTTATTCTAATTCATTGTTTTTACTATTTATTTATAAACTGTATATTCTGATTTAATAAACTACTAAATTTGATATATTTTTTTTATTTTTAGAAATAGAGATACTTTTAAAAGATAGCTCTAAGATAAATAAAACATATTTAATAACAGATAAATGTAACTAAATATTCTTTATATTTAGTTTTTTTACTCTTAAATATTTATTGCTCTTTCATATTTATTATTTTTACCTATGTAATGTAAAGCTGATTAGGCAAATAATCAAGTAACTGTTTAAATATCTGAAAAATATTTATTTTAATAATTTGTATGGTAACTTAAAAGAGATTGTTCTTACATTTTTTTTTATTTTTATTTTAGTTTTTTTCTATAAAATATATAGTTCTTATTGGTTTTGAAGATCAGTGTTTACTTAAAGTTGTATTTATAAAATATTTGTTTTATTATTCTTTTCAATCTAATGATACTTTAAAACCTTTTGAAAAGGAATAATTAAACATGCCATGATATTTGTTACACGGTAGTTTGTTTCTCAATTTATTTATGTACAAATGTTCTCAATTTACAGTAGGTAACATTTAATTCTGTTTTTTGGTCTACATGGTATTTTTTATTTTTTTTCACAAAAGAATCTTGACCTCAATTTATCTTTAAGCAAAGAATAAAAAATTGAGTCTTTATAAATTAAAAAAAAATAAAAAGGAAGCATGTCAATGGCTTTTGACAAAATTTGACAACTTTTAATTCAGAAAATATCTGAGTTAAAAAATGCAGCTTAGAATAAGTTTTAAAGAGGTTGGTGGAACTAGAAAACCACCATATCTTTATTATCTCCTTTGGCAATTCAATAAACGGCCATTGAGTAGTAAATGGGACAATTTTATTTATGTAAATGAATACTATTCAAAGAGAGCCTTAATTTAATTTATGACAAAAGAAAATGGTTCAATTTAAATGTTGGAGTGGGAGGTGCTTTACGAAGGTTCTAGTTTTTCCAACCTCTATGGCAATTATTCCAAACCGCATTTTTGCAACTTACTTTAATATTTTACGAAATATTCACATAGACACATTTCAAATTGACATCCTGCATAAATATTTAGATATGCCTTGGATATATTATTAAAGAGGAAGAAATATTGCGGGCATATAAATGAAATAACCCCAATTAGGAATATCTTTTTATTTATAGAAAACAAAAAGATATTCCTGGCATATGATTCATGGTGACCTGCGATATCCCCTGAATATGCCTATCATATGCCAATTAGATATTCTGGGTATATGCATGCAATGTCCTTCTGCTGTCCGGGCTGTTAACTGAATTAATTGCACTTTGTAGTATAAGACAGTCTCTAATAGTGACACTTCTATAGCCTATTTGTCATTACAATCTAACAAAGCTGTTTACTTTTTGATCATTGGAAATAATATTTATTAGCGAACGAAAATCATATATCGCGTTGTAAAAATATTAAAGAATTTATTATTTTTAGAACTTTGTATGCCATATTTTAATGTCCTGTACCTCCTCATGACCTGAAAAATTCAACAAACGAACTAAGGAAGTTCATCTTACCCAAATCACGGATCTGAATAAAAAATGCGCTCGAAAAGCAAACGCCACAGAAGGAAACAGTAAAAATGCAAATCCAATATTTTTCTTCACTTTAATATTATCCAAAGTGCGCTCTCTTTCTCTTGCTATCCGTCTTTTAATAATATTAAAGGGTTTTGCATGGCTGACAGAAAATCGTATTAAGCACTGCAATATTCACCCGTATGGCCCCCGATAAATCTAACTTTCTTGCCAAATTAGTCTCGGGTTTTGTGCGCGACAAGATAAACTGTTCAAAGGCTACCCCCGTTTTTATTAGTAGGGGAGTTTCTTTTGTTGTTTCTATCGATTACTTTTGGATTTTACTTTTCCTTTCAGAAGGCTGATCCGCATCTTATTTGGTTTTTATTTGGCTAATATATCGAACTCCCTCAATTAAAATTGTCTTTAGGGCGAAAGGCATTGTTAGGAAAATAAATACAAAACAATGTTTTGAGTATACACATAACACCCAAGCAAAAGAAGATAGTTAAATAAACATTTATTTTTCATTTAAATCAGATGTATATTTTTGGTTGAACTTTAATGATGAATATCGGATAAAATGTCCGCATGATGAAGGTGAGAAATGTAATAATTTGTTTATCTTATTCACGTTTAACAAGAAGGCTACAGGTTAATAATATGCAATTATTACTTGATAAAAGTTAAACGTTTGAGTATGGTATATTTTATACTATTTAATAAACTCCATTTATTCCTAAAATAACTTTATAAACACTTTAAACAAATGGATATCAAAACGCAATGACAACCCCTATTCTATTTAAAAAAAAAGTAATGAAAAACTGTTCTACAGAGAGATAAAAAATATTTTTACTTATGTTTATAATTAAAATAGTTTAAACATAACTGGGGTGATCCTGGACATATGGCACAGTAGGTATATACTCCTTTGGCCTTCTTTCTTGCCTCCTGCCTTCCTGCCTCTTTGCATAGTTTAGCATAACACAAGCTACATTTTCTTCTTATTTTTTTTTCCATTTGCATCAGTTCTTTTCTGTAGCTGATGACTTTCACTAAAAGATTTTTGTTTTTTAGACGTTTCTTTATCTGGTCTTTCAATATTGATTAGACCGGCGACCAGAAGCTCTCGGAATTTTCTTATACCTATCGTACTTTCTGCAACATGTTTATATACCACCCAAGCATTTACCACGGAAATACCCAGCAATATCTCTAGTCCTGACTTTCTATACCATTTAATTTCTTTGCAAAGAGTATAAACGTAGGATGCCATTTGGTCAGATAAATCTATGCCACCTTTTCCTTTATTATATTCCATCACTCCTATAGGTTTTTCGGTAGGTCTTCGTGATTTCTTTTTCCTTTTGCGACTTTGAGTAATGGGTACTTCAATTGCGGTGGTATCTTTGCTAGTGGAAGATTCATGCTTTCTTTTTTTGGCCGGCAGTTGTTAATGAATGAATGAGCTAACTGATGGGGTGTGTCAGAAGCAGGATCGGTATCAGAGCCCGTAGCAGTATCAGTAGGTACTAAAAATGTGGTGTCGTCTTGGCTGGTTGATGGTTCGTTTGGGTCCATGTGGATCTTTTGTTTGGATTTTTTCTTTCGATTTACGGGTACCATTATTGGTGCATGTTTTGTACTTTGCAATCTCACATCGCGCGTATCTTTCCATAGCAAGACAACAATACCATCTGGATCTTCAATTGATGTAACCTCTCTCTTTTTAGATTGGCTTTGGCAACTTCTTTGGGTATATTTTTTCGGGTTTTTCTCAAAGTGCCAACAATATGGGTTTTTTCATTTTGTAAGGTCTTCGCCAAAGTATAACTTATATAAAAGGTGTCTATGTATAATGCCCGTCCTCGGTGAAGGAGATCTTTAGCAAACAAAAGACATACATTCTGTGCTAATACTGTTTCTCGAACACCAGATGCTGACTTTCCTGAATAAATTTTTAGAGACCAGGTAAATCCATCTATAGAACACAACTTGAAGAGTTTTATGCCTTAACGATGTGCCTTGTTAGGTATGTACTGCCCAAAAATTAAACGACCTCTCCACGGAACAAGAGTTTCGTCGACCACTATATCTTCTCCCGGACAATATCCTTGATATGTTCTTTGCATAATATCGACTAATGCCTGAATTTTACCAAGACGATCTCCTACAATAATTTCTTTATTATCTTTGAAATGCAATATGGATGTCAGAAGTTGATATCTATTTCGTGATATGACTGAAGATGCAATTTCATTTTTATATATCCCCTTTTTTGCCCAGTAATCTTGTAAACTGCTAATTCTAATAAGACCCATCCATAAAGTGAAGCCCAGAAATTTTTTGATCTCTTCTTCGTCTGTATCTGTCTATTTATTTATACGGGAGTATTTTGTCTTTTTCTTTGTCGCAATACATTGCTCTGCAAATTTATTGGTCTCTTTAACTATCAAATTCAAAACATCATGGTCTATAATGTGTAAATATACGTCCAGGGGACTGACATCTCCGATCTCCTTTTGTAGACCATGGGGTCCAGTAAATTCAAAATTCTTAGATCTTCCTTCATATTCTGTCCATATAACGTCACTTGGTCTTTGGTTGGTTTCTTCTCCTTCCAAAAATTCCCCTTCCTCTTCTTCCTCTTCTTCTCGGACTAAATTGTCAACAAGTAGGCCAACGTCCTCTCTATCTGCAGAATCTTCTTTATCAGATGATGATCCAGCATCTGGATCGCAGTCAATCCAAGAAGGATCCTCAAGTGAATCATCTGAATCTTCACAGAACGATTCGCTATCACTCGAATTTTCTAAATAATGCCGTCACGTGTCTTCGCTCAAGGCTTTATTTATTCGACTCAGGATTTGAATCTAACGTGACAAAAAATAGAAAAACAAAGTTCTTGGGAATATATTTTTTCTTCTGGTTTGGGTTGGGTTGGGCAGGTTTCGTGCATTGAAATCTGAAACAAAAAAAAAACAAAATAAAGAATGTCTCCTCTAAATGGGAGACGTGGCCCCGTATGTAAAAGTTACACTAAATTTTCGTAGAGAGCCACGTCTTCCATATATGGGTGACAATCAAAAATTCCTTTCTATGAGAAAAAAATTAAAAAACATCAAAAAACTATTAATTACCAATGTTTTATTTAATAAAATAATGGAAATTTATCCAAATAAAATATTGGGCCTTTGGTGAACAATACGAAATTTACCATGGCGCACAATGTATTAAAGACATTTGCAACAAATCTAATATACTTCTAAACAAATATATTTATCAACCCGTTGAATTTTTAGTTAGAGAAAGTGAGTATAAAATCTTTATTTTAATCGTTAAAAAATTGTTGATATGGTATTTACAATAAAATTTCTATTTCAGCTTCAATTGTGGTATATTCTACCTAATTTTCTAAATCTTTGCTTAGTTCTGAGCAAATTTATTTTTATTTGTATTTTTTTTTATTTGTATATCTTACTTGGCATAATTATGGTGTTTGATATACGTTATTATATATTACATTTCTTACTTTTTCCTAGATTTCCCTTTGTAGGATATTCCATTATTCCACTATATGATATATACGTGTTTGAAAAGCATATCGTATGTTACATAGTGGCATATATGTAATATCGGGGTATTTATAAATAATTGGTGTCTACCTAATATCAATAACCCCATTACTCATATAATAAGTAGTTGTTTGGTAACAGATTATTTCTCTAAAGCATGAAGTAGATTTTGTATTCAAAAAATTCCTATTTCTAAAGGACTGGATATAGCGCAACTAGTGTACTCTTTTGCTTATAATATAATTAGAGCAATTGACAAAAGACTTTTTGCTATTATGGTGTCTCTTGATCACTCAAAGGCTTTTGATGTAATAGTCCATGCCATACTTATTACCAAAATGAAGTAGTATGGGGCAACGATATTGTTTAATTTTTTTTAAACATATCTGCGGAATCATACGCAAAGTGTACGCATACCTACCAACTTTTCTGAGTCAACATATATTATATCAGGGGTATTTAAGGATCTATTCTTGGGCTTCTTTTATTTCTTGTTTACGCGTAGGACCTGCCAAAGGTTTTAAATTTATCACAAATTTAACGAAATGCTGACGATACACAGGTTCTTTCCTAGTTCAATTCCAACGATAATTTAGATGAATATAATTTAAATAATAAACTTGATGAATCATTTTAATTTTAATCTACTCAGATGAGCATAACTCAATTACTAATTCAGTAAAAACTAAAAAGGTACTATTTTCAACTAAAAATGCTCGTAGAAATATTGTTTCATTCATTAAAATTTAACTGAATAAAGCACCAATTCCTTTTTTTGTTGATATGAAGGTTATGGGATTGACTTTGGATAGCTCTTTGCAGTTCAAACAACAAATCAGTATTCTGCTAAAAAGATTAGATAAGATGAGAAATGATTTTAAATTATAAGACTATGAAAAAACTTACTGAAGCTTTTGTTTTATATCCATTATTTAATATTGTTTGATAGTGAATTTTCCCTGTTTAGATTAACAGGCACAGTACCCTTTACAACGTGATCAAGACACCTGTTAAGTTAATATAAGTCGTTATATTTAATTTAGGAAAGTTTTTATCATGTCTCTCAAGAAATTTATATTTGAAAATGGTCCGCAATTTTATATCGTTTATATAATACCCAAAGCCCCAAATATTTTTTCAAAAAACTTTTACCTAGTAATCGAGTACATGGCGGAAATATTATAGACATATTACCCTCACTAGACCGCACTATTCAACTGCTCTGTTTACCCGTTCTTTTACATACAATACTAATTTTTATGATAGTCATAATCCTATGTTTAGTCACAGTTTATATACATTTAAAAGAAACTATAAACATAAATTTTTGGAATAATCAATGGGAAGATTGATTGTTTATAAAAGGTGTATTATTTTATGGAAATCGGTCGTTGTACTTATGTGAACTATAATGTATAGGTGTAGTAGCAATTATTATTAATTATTAAATTTATTTTTTCTATTGTTTTTAATGAAGGTTAAGGGTTTAAGTGGCGTGTAGGCAATCTTCGTAAGCAAATCGGTATTAATGTAACACTTGCTATAAAGGCATCTAAATATAAAAATATAAGGCCACCTTGATATTAATGGAGAAAAAAAATAGGGTAAAAACACAAACAATTTTTTTAACTCAATTTTCTACACTAAAATCCACTCTACCCCAAACATCATTTCATTTCAAGGCAATTTATACCGTAAACAAGATAAGATCCAAAAACCATTGAGGAGTTATATTACGTATAAAGTATATTATTTTTAAAATATTTGGATTCCAGCGGAGATAAAAAGATGTGGTAGATATTAAAACATATATTTTTTTTCTTATTTTCGTCCTTACGTTAAATTCAATCATAGATGATTGTGATGACTTTAGTCAAGGAGCACTATTGGAAATTATATTATAAATAATACTTATTCCAATTATTATATAGGGTTAAAAAGAATTACCAGAATGATAACAAAAAACGTATATATCGGTGATTAATTAAAATAAACAGGTTCGTCCACAAAGTTCTGAAGAATGATAGTTGTTATTTCTTTTTAAGGGAACATTCTGTTTATTTTTACTTATTTTGATTCTCGAGGCAGTTTTGTAAATTTTTTAACACGATAGTTTTCTAGAAATCAGTATTTGAAATATTAACGGATTACGATGCAATTTTCGAAGATATTCGTAATTAGCTGAGCAACAACTAAGGCACAGCAATGATACTAATAAATAAACATTCATTGACTTCAATTCTAACTGAAATAAGAAAATTGCATAGCGTTTTTACTTACTGACATAAAAGGAATTTTATTTTAATTTAAGCGAAAAATAGATATCATATCAAAAAAGGCATAGTATTTACAATAAATTGAAGCCAGAGAGGCATAAAAAAAATGCAGTTTTATTATACGAACTATTGAGCGTTACAGACTGGGTAAGTAAAAAACCGGCAAAGACCATTATTTGAAGAGGGTCAATTAATCAGAAAAATGCAAATTTTATGCAACTAAGAAATGCAATATTCAGCATACTTCTACAAGTTTATAAATATGAGATCAATATTGGAATATGCTTCTTCTGTGTGGTCACCATTTTATATGAATCATATACATGAACTAGAAAATGTTCAGCATAAATTCTTAAAGTTCCTTTCATATAAATGTGACGGAGTGTACCCAGAAATTGGTTTTTCACATCAACGCCTACTAGAAAGGTACTCCTTTAGTAGTCTTGAGGAGAGGCGAAAATCTGCTGATCTGAAATTTTTATTTAAACTTCTTAATAATAAAAAAGATTCGCCAGACTTAGTACGACATGTAAATCTTCATGTGCCCCGCATATCATCTAGAAATTCTGACACATTTTATCTATCTAGACCTAGAACGAATATTTGTAAATATTCTCCAATGCGTAGAGCATGTGGCACTTTTAATTCTGTTCAGGATCAATGTGACATATTCAACTGCAGTTTGTCCGAAATTAAAAGAGTACGCTGTTCCTAGATAGTAGACATAAACAAAATTATTTTTTATTCAAGTATTGTATAATATTAATAATGTATCATAAGTAGCTACTAATAATGTATTCTTTTTTTTTCTCTAGTTTTGGATTGTAATTTGTATAATATTGTATTTTTTCCCTCACTCAATAATTGGAATTTTTTCTGTGGAGTGATGTAATTAAAATAAAATAATAAAATAAAAAATAAAATATAAGGTGAAGCTTAAAAGTAGACTGCTGAAAAGTACAATATCTACATCTATGATCTGCTATTATGAGAATCGAAGCCTTTTAAAAATGTTGCAATTAAAATTTCTAACTCCTTTTAATGACATTTTATTTTATTATTAATTTTTGTTATAATATTATAACGTCGAAACAAATTTATATGTAATCAAAAGCTTTTGATGTGACAACATCCCAGTGCCAAATTATAATTTAAATTTTCTATGCTCTATATGGGTCAAAATGTAATTTTAAGCAACTAATATGATTATTGATCTAAATATGCACCAAAATTATTTCAAAAAGTTGAGCTTTTCCTATCAAAAAGCCTAATTAAAATTTAATTGCCCGCCGACCGCAAGCAAAAACTGTAATTTCCAATTATAACTTGCCCACATCCCTTTGATAAATATTATTAACACAGTTAACGTGGACATTGTAATATATTAAAGAGGCCACTACTAATTATACGCCCCCATTACGCGTAACTCTATACCATACGTTAATTCGCTTGATATCTACCCAATCAAAAACAATTTTCTTTTATCTCAGCGATGAAAAATAAAACCTCCAAGACTCGTTAATTTGCCTGATTAGCTTCTCTATAGCTGGCGATATGAGAGTTTTTATTTTTAGATTTTGCTCGGTGTCGATTCAACCCTTGTGAGCCCTTGGGTTTTACACGCCCTCTCGTACATTTGGAATTATAATCGTTCTTGTTAAAGAACCGCTATTCGGGAAAGGGCAACCCTACGTTTGAGAGTACATAATACAAAATAGTAGGCGGTTTAAGAGATAAATTAATGAATGAATTGAAAGGAATAAGATTGTAATTAAATAAGGAGCTTTTTAAAACTGGTTTATAAAATAGGATTTAAACTGTTGAAAGACAATATCAATTAGGTTTTACTGTCAATTAAACCTGTTTGTCATTTTTGAGTGATATTTAACAATAAAACACTGGTTCCTCTTTAGTATTTTTAGTATACTCCACTTTAAAGTGGTCAGTCCTTGCCTTATTTTTATTTTTTATACAATTACTTGTTTAATAAGTTAATGATAAAATATGAATTGAATAAAAAATATAAACAAAAAGAAATATATGACAAATGACAACAGACAATTCAGATGGCAGAAGAAAAGGTTTTTTGGTCAGGCAGCAACAGTTTTGCAACATCGGCTGCTTTTTGGGGTATAAAGTCAGTGGTTTGGCAGACCATTGTTTAAATTAAGTACAATTTTTAGATGTTTTACAACCAAAGTCGTGTTGACGCCTATTATACTAGGTTGCTCACTTACTTAAAAACGTAGTGTGCCGTTTAATTTTAAAACGTAAACAAAATTAAAATTGCATTTTTAAAGGTTGTCATGCCGAAATTTTAGTCCTATGGTTGGAGCCTTAGGTGTGACACTTAAATTACGAGACAGTTTTACCACTTACTAATTAGTTACTATCTTTAGCAAATAAAGCTTGTAAGTACTTTCAGTTTAGTTTTAGTCTTCTCCCGAAGATGCTAACTTCGTTAGCGAAACACGTATCGAGAGTAAAATAAAATGTTTTAATTAGGGGAAGCTGTCCCTTAATTTGAATGACAAAATTTGTTTTTTAAAAGTAAACAACATCTATGCTGTTTGGTTCAAATTTTATTAAAAATAAATTTGAAGCAAAATCGATAGTTTTTTTAAATAATTTATGTTTTTATTTAATGATGGTTATTTCGCAACTGATTTAGGACCTGTGAGTGTTTTAGCATAAACCAGTAGTATATCTGTCAGTAAAAATAAATCCGTTGCTAAATTTGGTTTAATTAATTATAGCATAATTTTCTGCAAATAAAGTAAAGTATTTAGAATTTTGAGCAAGGTGATAGAAGCCATCATGGTGGATATTTAACTACTAGCTGTTGTCTGCAAGTATATCGAAGTATTCATTCTATTAACCATAATTAATTTTTAATTTAGAAATTTACTATTTCCTAAATATTACCCAATGTAAAATTTTATTCAACCCTCAAAAGAGTACTGATGTAGTTAATTTATTAGCATTACTTTTTAAAATTAATGTATTAAGGTTTAGCCAACGACCAACTGATACCTACAGTTAATACCTTAACGTTTTGAAAATTCAAAAATTATTGATTAAATTGGTGCAAAATAGGGTTGTAAAAACGTCCATTTTAAATTATTCGGATAACTTGTGTTTAGTTGCACAACTTTTTTAAAACCGTTATTGCAATAATAAATTTCTGCTTGGGTAATAGCATTGTAGAAATTCTTTGTATTGCTTTAGGGTAAATAAGATAATCAAATCGGTAGTTTTTGTACGACTGACTTTTATTAAATTGAATTTATTTTACATTGATACAATATCAGAGGTAACTATAACGTAGTAACGAATAATAATTAATTATAAGTTTAGACTAAGCATTTTTCATGTTGCACCACAACAAAAATCCTAGTTCCTAGAATATAAATATAAATAATGATATCCGCCATATTACATGATAAATAGGTTCTATGGCTGCAAAGAAAAAAAAACAGATTTTGACACTTTTTTCGCAGGTTCTCTATACGTAAAAATTTTTAATATTTTGAGGACTCGTTAACGTCAGTTTGAACATAAAATTAAAAATATTTCAAAAGCGAGTTGCACGAATATAGTAATAATATATACATAAAGTGTTCTTAAGTAAATAAAGCTAACATCTAATTCCGATATAATTGGATATGCCAAGACTGGCTTATTTTTACTATGAAAGTTATCTTAATGAAATTTGTCATATAGTAACCAATCTTGAAGACGATGGCATTGAAATCAGATTTGTCTGGACGAAAGGCCATTGCGGTATCTTCAATAATGAACAAATAGAGAAAATCGCTAAAAATACAGTTAGTTGTGATAAGATAGTAACTAGTTTACAAATTAATAACACTTATTCAATTATCAAGAGTAAAATGTCTTATGTTTGGAACATTTCTTATTGTAATTATGCAAGTCAAATTTTAAATAAGTACACTCGTACTTTCCCTGAAGTTAATTCTAAGTAATTTATTCATTTGAGGAACCTATTACATAACCCTTTTTCAAATGATAACAGAACATAGTAATCTTACGCTCATACATTCTGAAAAACAGAAGACAACACCTATGATTGCAATGATAGAGTGAATGATTTGGAATACTGGTATTTTGATTGTGACTACACTGGAAATGCTTCTAAATTTTTATTGTGTCAGTTAACGAAACATCATTTATTACCGTACTTATCGTAGATGGAGTTCGCAGGCTTAGGACCAAGAAATCAAAAACTTCATTTCTTGAAACGCTGTAATTACGAAATAGAATAAATCTCTAGTAATTTCTTACATAAATACATAATTTGTTTTTTTTTTATATTTTGAAAAATATTTTTTTTACTTAATTTATACGCAAAAAATTGGCAAAAATAAATAAATAAAATAGGATATAACATAAAAATCATAATATCTATTACATTAGACAATCAGACAATAACTTTCTCTTCTTTTTTTTTCATCAACATACTTCTACGATATACATATATATTTACAAATAAACGAACGCGATCAAAAGCCACAGATGAACTAAGATATTTAAATTAATCCACTATGTTGTCCAAAATATCTTTAAAGTATGCGTATAATTTGTTTCATTATGTGCTAATCCTGTCACCAAAATTTATTATCGATTAATGTAGATTCCATAATTTCTATGATGAGCTAGAGAAACCTTTTTAGAATAGTTATCACTTTTATTAAAATAAGTAAAGAAAAAGGTATATGGTATTATATTCTCTTATCATTTATATATGTTCCATATTTATCTATATATATTCTTATATCTTGGTCGATTGCACTTAATTTGTCAATTAATTAAGGTTGCCTAGATAGACCACTATGGCATCAAGGTGTTTAGTTTTGAATGAATATTGTTGAGATTTTTATAATTTTTTAGTTAATTGTACCGGCTGTATGCGCTTTGTGCAGCACCAATTAAACAAAAAAAAAAAGTTATCTTAAATTAATAAAAATGTATATCGATTGCATAGTCAATCGCAAATAAATATAAATACATAAAAGTCTTATATATATGTATAAACCTCGATAATTAATATTTTATATATTTTATACATTGGCTCCTGCACTACAGCCCACGCTTCGTCGCAAACGCCGACTCTGCAGACCGAACGAGCAGTTGTTCACCCTCCTCGACTCGAATCTTCAGCCTGTTCAGTATCGGTTTTCACGTACGAGAGGCAGGTCGTTATTCTTTCACTTCTACATGTACGATGTGCATAAAACCACCATCATCTCGTAAAAACCGCTTTCTTCTTCATATTCTAAGTTGCATTAACTGAAATGTGGTCGGCAGAACGTTGAACTTACCGGCTGCCATGAGCGGACAACGCTTTTAAGCGCATTAGGTTACTTTTCAAGCAGTTTTTGAGGTTAAGTAACCAACACCTCGATTGAGATTTATTGCTTAAGTGTTAATTTTGTGTTTGGCAGTGTTTAATTAGTGGTTTAAGGGGGCAAGATGACGTTGAATCATGCACTGGGTGCTGTCATCGCACTGACTTGTATTGCTTGCTACTATAACAGTTGCTATTGTGATTTTGTGTTTGACGATATTAGTGCTATTAAAGAAAATCGAGATCTAAGACCTCACACTCCGATTTCGAACTTATTTTTTAATGATTTTTGGGGTACACCCATGCACAAGGTAAGATATATCAATTAATGTTTTTATTTTATAATTGTTTTTAGCACAATTTTTATGCACACTAATTGGTTTGCTTTTAGCTATAGTCTAGTAAGCATGCATGATATTCATATCAAGGTGGAAGTTAACCAGGGAAGGTGATGGAATTCCATGATCAAGTGCAAGCAATTTTTTCTTATAATATTATTATAGAAAAACGTCTTAAATATTAACTTTATATTTATAGGAGAAATGATTTTTTAGGATGAAATCAGGTCAAATATTATTTTTTTTACTAAAGCAATGAAACAAGATTAACATTCAGTCTATTAAAAAATTGTAACTTTTTGTTAATTTTATTGTAGTTTTCCTGAATGGTTAATGTATAATATTAAGATTTCTGATTGAGAATTTAGCTAGAAGTACTATACAGAATATACTAAATAAATATGTTTCAAATTTAGGATCGAATAATAAATACACCTTCGAATGCCACTAACAAGTAATTTAATACTGCCGTGGGCTTAATTAAATACAAATATACTTTAAGTATTAAAAGGAAACAAGGCAGGTAATAAAATAGAAAAGAGGTATATTAGAAAAAGCATTATAATAAAAAAATATAATACTAAAATAAAAATATCAGATTTAATAATATTTTTAAAGATTTGGAAAAATAATAATGTTTGATCATAATATGAATATTCTTATAGTAGACTTTTAGAAAATTTTACATTTTTTCTTTAAATATTCTTGCTTGTAAAACCACTTCTCAAAAAAGGTCTTTTTTGACAAAATTCTCTAATATATATTTGGAACAACTGAGAAATTAGATGATCTTAATATTTTAAAAATATATTAAACTCATTGATCGTAATATTATTGCAATTAAAATTAGATAACTTTTTCAAAATAAGTAGTTTTGCATCCTTTTAACTAAAAATATAAAAGTTTGTAAATATATTAAAAATACTAAATATGTAAAAATAGAAAATACATATGAGCATGCAAACTAGAAAGTTCTTGTTTGTTTAAAGCCTTTGAATTTAATTCTCATTATTGAGTTGTGCGTGATTCTCACTTTTTTTGTAATTACAAATTAAAATTTTTACAAAATAAAAGTAAATCTGCATAAAAATAAACTACTTTACCAAAACAAATATTTTTGCATCCTTTCATAAAATTTAAAAGTTTGTCAATATTAAAAACACTTATAAAACTCAAAAAAAAATAACCAAACTAAAAACTAGGAAGTTCTAGTTTTTCTAAAGCCTAACCCTCAAACTACCTATTTTCTATCAACTCTAATCTTGTTTTTAGGATGATTTTATCACCAAAGTTCTTTTTTTGTAAACTTAAATATAAATTTGCATAAAATAAATGTAAATCTGCATAAAATAATATATTTATTTTTATAACTGCAAAGAATAAATGTAGACCGCAACATATCTGATATTATGCAAATGTATTTAATTAAATAAACGGGCTTATATAAATGAGGAAGTAGAAAAAATGTAAACAATATTAACTGAAATGTTAATTGGTTTCATCTGTCTGTAATTAAGGTCTTGGTTCCATCATAAAACTTAAATTATTTGTATAATTTTTTACCAACTGTTCCATTCACTTGTATATAAAATATACTTTAAATATTTTACTTATAAATGATTTCTTTATGTTCGTACACATAGTATCTGATATATTATTATTTGCCAGAATTGCAATAAATGTTACATTACGACAGCCAAATTGTGGTCAATGAACTAATCGCCATAAAAATAGATCTTGACCCTAGTAACAAAAAATTCGGATGAATTACTGTTTTATTTATTAACAGTTTTGTAATTTATTTTATAAGTAAAAGTTTTGCTTTTATTGGTATAACATACAGGACGTTGCTTAATGTTACGTTATAATTTAAAGGCGGCATGCCTATTTCGTGGACCGATTTTAAGTTGAATAGTTTATTAAAAGGTGAGCCCCAAAATGCTTAGAAGACACAGTGTACCAGACTTATTTTCTTTTTAGTTTTAGTACATTTTTCAATGATGTTTTAAGATATTAACCCGAATTTTGGTAAGAGATATTGTAGTATATAAACACTTTTATTATATGGTCAATCACTTTTTTTTCAAAAACCAGTGGCACAGCTATAACGAATTTTTAATAGAATTTGACAAAAAAAATGAACTATCAATCAATTGTTAACAAATTTTTTTTCTTTTTATTTTGCCCTAAGATTTATTTTTGGGGAGTATCTTATATATTATTTCCTTTATTGCGCGGCGAGTGCACCAAAAAACGTATTATAATGGTGCTCTCTCAAATAGAAAAATATTAATACGCATTCGTCGTTGTAGTCTTTTTGAACAGTTATAACATGAGCAGTTGAGAAAGTTATCCATACATGAAAAATTGCTATGTTTTTAAACATTTGCTAAAAAAAGCATGGAACATAGAAATTTTAAGAGATTAACCGCTTTATCATTTAGGCATTGTTTCCTGGAGATTATAAACAGCATAAAAACTCGTTTTTCCAGAAATACAGTGACCAATTCTCATAACAATGAATCACTCACCGCGAGAAAACCCTCAGGCAGACATATTTTTAGAAACAATTTTCATTTAACGTTTGGATATAATAATATTTGACCATTTTTTTACCAGTAGATCACCTGACCTAAACAGCTTAGATTTTTTTTCATAGGGATACCTAAAAACATTGGTTTGTCATATGCTAGTTGTGGCATTAGAATAACTAAGAAATTGAATTATTGAAAAATGTAAACTATATGAGACATGCATTGGATTTTTGAGCATTTTAGAGCTTACGTTTATATAAAATTTTTGACTTAAAATCGTTCCAGGAAAACCGCCTTTAAGTTATAAGTAGCACCCTGTATTTAATAGGTTTACCAAATGCTTTTTTTTTTATTTCAAAGTTTGTCTAAATATTATTTGCGATTAAAAATTCAAGAGACTCGATAAAAGTCCAAAAAAACCGCATAATTTTTACGAATAAATTGCTCTCTGTTTGAGTCACTATTTGTGTGGATTGTGCGTGTTCATCAGTCTAATAAGTTAAAAAAAAAAACATAATATAATAGAGGCCAAACATATGTTTTAGAATTTGTCCACAAATAAGACAATATTTTCATTAGTATATGATATAATATTATCCTGGTAAAAAAACTGACGAAACCATTTTATTTAACTCCATTTCCAAAGTTCCATTAGTATCGTTTAATACCGTAATTTTGATAAACGGTTCCAGTTTTGGGTTCTAAGGCTTTACTATATATAAATTTAGCCATTTTATATTGCAGAAAGTTCATTTAGTGAATAGTATGCTTCATTAGAAAGTTATACACAACAAAATTATCACGTAGCGAGCGATAAAAGATTGAATTTTAAAATCAGTATTGCCTGAATTTTAGTCAGTGGACAAAAATAATAAACCACAACATCATGGATTTAGTGTCCTTCAATGCCCCTTTTAGTAAACAATTAACGATTTTTAATAAAATGATCATCATATGTTAATGAGAATTCCCTCAGTCTAAATTCCAAGCAGGTTATACAGTTAAGGCTGGAAATACTTAATTTAACTTAAATTTCGAATGATCAAACTACTAAAATATGGCATTTGCGTAAACATAAACTAAGTTTCATGCCGAACTATCTAACTTTTCTTATCAATGAGATTTCCCAACCATTTGCGTTACATCAAAGTAAAATTACTCTTTACCAAAATAAGCAGATTTTTAAATAATGCAATAAACTTGTTGACATTTTGCTGAAACTATCTTGGAATATATAATAAAACGTCTTGGAGCGGAGATGCATCCGGAGATAAATGAGAAGGCCAAATACATTGTCTGCAGTTTCTCTAGTACTCCTGCGACATGCAAACGCAATTTAAATCCCTTCACCTCATTTGAATTTGGAACTTTGGGTAAACGGACTAGAGGAGTCGGATTTGTAGTTTGAATGGTTCAGTGGTAATGATGTCGGAAACTATGCATTTTTAAATAGCTCGTGCTCTCAAATCATTAATTATGATGTCAATATCTGCATTAGGTCTAAAGTAGGGGTTAGAGAATGGAATTTCTTTCTTTTACTTTTTCTCTTCTTAACATCATTCTATAATAAAACCTCAAAATAATAAGATTTCTTTTAGGTAAAATGTCACTCAAGGCAAGCCATCCAATTAACGAAGAACAACATTTCCGCTTATAAGCAAATGCGAGTCTCTGTAAACTCTGTGGTGTTGGAATAAAATTGGGGTTGTCGCAAGTTACAGACCCTTGTTCACGGTTAGATATATACAAATATGTCTCCATGTGTCTTTGTCATGCCCTGATTTATTTACCGGCTTAAAATGTAATGAATGCACTTGAGCGATACAGTCAGGCTGATGTTTTAGGGTAATAATAACATAGAGTTTTGAAAGGCTTGCATTTGCTATAGCAGCTAATTTTATTTAATAATATTTTATAATAATTTAGGGATGTATATTAAATTTGCTTATGTTAAAATTATGATTTTAGAACTGTCTGGAGTAGGTGATATTATAATCTAGGTAAATGGAAAGCATTGCATAAATGTATGTCAAGGGAAGTTCTTAAATATTAAATAATGAAAGGATGAAGTAAGTTGGCTGCAAGACTTATAAGCATGTTTTTAGCAAGTAATGTAGTTTTTGTAAAGTAATAAATATTTAAGTAGATTGCGAGTATATAGAATGCAACTTTTTGGCGCCCAACAGAGTGTTACTAATTTTATTCAGTTTATAGTGGATTAATATAAAAGTAAAAGTCATTTGATTAAAACGTATTTTAAATTTTAATATTTGCTTAAATTATTCGTCTTGCAGTATTCATTGCTGTTAAATCAATGTTAATCAAGTAAATCTCAAAAAAAATCTATAAAAAATCATATTAATACAAATTCGAAGAAAATATTAAAGCTACTTCGAGAAACTTATCTAGAATTTACTGACGGCACTAAATTATATGGCTACAATTCCAGTTCACAGCACAAAGTTTCGGGTATACCTTTGGTAATTGGGCAGTGCAAATTTTACTTTGATAAAACAGTCATAGAACGTTGCCGCCGGCACAAAATCGATTCATTGCCGCATGTGCTCTATATAATATTTAATCTAGAGATAGAAGCGTTGTTGAGTACGGTACACCCACCGGCAGCGATAAGCTCTTATCGCTAACTCTTCAAGCGGGAAACAACCGAAGCGGAAAATTGATGACAGGTGTAAATTGCTGACTCGCATATTATCGGCTCAAAGTTTTGTTGAGGGCTAAACTTTAGGCGTCAGGGGATTATGTGTAGGTTACTAATAATTAAGTTGAATACGTTTAATATGTGAAATTTTGGTGTTAGATGACTTTCTCAGTCAGATACTTGACGGCAAAGCAAATGAAGTTAATACTGTGGTATTAGAGTTAAAGCTGGTGGTAGCTGGGAATGTGGTTAGGATATTTAAACTCTGCGCTATGGTGTTATTCATGCAGTTAAAGATACTAGGGATGATGCTGCCTGACTTCAGGTTACTAAGCGTGAAGATAGTGTTTTACTACCTTTTCAATTTTCTTATTTAGATATAATTGCTAATGGTAAAGTCTAATGTAGTATTAGTTACTAATTGTTTGACTTCAGTTATACCTGGACTGGGAAAATCGAACCAATCGAAGAACACATAATCTTCAGTCACTTGATTATTCTTTATATTAAGAAGATGCTAAAAGGAATTGGTCACGAACAAAGAAACAAGAAGCAAAAAAGAGAACAAACAATAATTCCTATTTATTTAATCGTAAAAATGTTTTTAAAATTCGGTTACTTGCCAGTAAATTGACTAATAATTTTCGATAAGGGTAACAGTCTTGTAATTTAATTGATAGATGGAATTACGAAATGTAGGCTAGAATGAGACATCAGGTAAGTCGTTATTGGTGGTACAATAAAAGTACAAAAATTGTCAATATTAAAATTTCAACTTAGTATAGGAGGTTTTAAAGTATTTTATGGATTTAAAACTTTTAACTTATGATATGCTTTTTAAAGCCTCATGATTCTTTAAATCGGGAGATAGGGGGAGCAATGATACAAAATTTGTTGCCTGTACCTTCAAGTTTTTGTTTTTATTAAAAATATTTGTTTACTTTTTTCAAAAATAAATGATGGTTTCTCTACATTATCTAAAATCAAGAAAAAGTTACCTTAACTGTCTGAAAAAATTTTTAAAATTACATAAACAAGTTATTTTAGGCAGTTAAAATCATTTGTATTTTTTTTTCGGTAATTGAGACAAATGCTTTAATTTTATAAGATATTTAATTTTTTTGGTAATTTTGTTTATGCTGGTGCCTATAATAAAGAAAAGGTTACCTTAACTACTTGGAAAAATCCAATTTTTCTTATCCAAATTTTTTTAAATCTACTATTGTCAGCTTACTTTAAAAAAAAATTATGTTTTGCTCACTGTCTTATATTCCAACCTATTTTTGCCAACAAAAACAAATATTTTTAAAATCGTTTTCTTATAACTAAAATCTTTTTGCTCGTCCTAACTAGTATTTATTTTGAAAAGAAATCAGCATATAAGATCATTCGTAAATTGGAAAAAAACTGATTTCCAAAGAATTGTGATTAGGTAAATAAATTTTATATAATTATCTCGACCATAATAAGGTGAAGTACCAGCTAATAAGTACGGTAACCCTACTTATTTAGAAAAACTTTACAAATTAGATGAACACGCTTATATACAAAATGATCATAATTAGAGAAATCTACTAAAGGTACCTTATTAACATCGAGTCCAACATTGGTCTTAAGGCGTAAATTGGTAGAACATAATCTAATAAATTTAGCAAATCTTTCTTTTTAAGTACATTTATATAGTTTCTATTGGGATAACAGATAAATCTAAATTGTCAGTCATTTTGATATTTAATTTTTCATCATTGAGTTTGCTAAAATAAATATATTCAGAGTGTTTGCGAAGGGTTGGGAAATCCAATAGTTGCTAGCTTGCAAGATAGTCAAAGTTCTAATTTTATTTCTTATTTTTCATTATTGGTTAAGAATAAAACTCGATTTAGAAAGATTTTTTATTATGAAAAACCAGGTTTTGTTACCTTTTATGGCCAAATTTCTAGAGGGCGCCACTTAAACGTACTATTTTGATAAATAACTTAAATCATAAATTGTTTGTACTATCCTATTTTCTCGTCCTTCCAAAACAAAAAAAAGTACAGTTGTTAGATCTGTCTAAAGTAAATAGTTTTCGAGATATTTGTTTTTAAAAGTTGCAATGCAATATTTGTAGTGTGCGTGTATAAGTGAGCACCATCTTGCCTGTTTCACTCTCGAGCTCGATGCACTTATCCTTGCTAGATGCTCCAAAGCATTGGGATGGTATTTTTCATTTCCTGGCTATAGTGGAAAATTCTTTGTCGAAGAGTCACCAAGAAGTCACCTTTAGTTTTCACTGACGTATCGTAAATGCGTCGTTTTAAAACACCTCAGAAGAACATTGTCTCACTGTACATGTGATTGAGCAACTGATTTATTGGAAGAGGGCTACTAAGTAAGTATAAAGAAATCCTCTCCTTTAGGATTTCTTTTTTTTTTTGGTTTCATGGCTTAAGGCCAAGAGCTTAGAGCTCACGGGTTATTTACATTTTTGCTCTCTATAGCTCCATCGGCAGCTTTCGAGGTAAAAATGCTTGCTCTACCTGAGAAAGAGGGTTACTATTGCTGAAGTTATTTTGCTACACAAAATGATCTATCTAGGCAATTAGAGTTGCTAAGCTAGAGATAAAAACCCTTCGTGGAAGCTGAGTATATAATCACTCTTTATATATACGGTATAGATATATTTCTGGGATATAATATAATAATAATAATATATTAATGGTAATATATTACCGATAAAGAGATATATTAGCAAATTATACAAATAATAGTTATACATCTAGATTGACATCTGTGTGTGTTTGTAAAATTTTACAGCAAGCGCATATCCATCACAATTTTTCGTTTCACAATAATGCAAAACTTGTCTATTAACAATTTATGACTTACACACTTAACTTACTTAGTATAAATATGAAATGCTTTCTGACCTGTCTAAGATGTTAGCAAATATCTCGAAGTTTTGACCCAGAAATAGTAACATTTTCTAATTAAATTCTTGTGTGGATACGTCTTATATCTTTATAAAATTTAGAGCCAATATATGTTCTAAATCTTTGGTATTTCATTTTGGTCAGGAAGGCGATATTTATAGACTCCGCAGATGTGCTTCTTGTAGGATAGTTTAATGTATATTGTTGTCTTAAGCCAGGATGTTTATATACTAATAAAAGAACTGCTTTAACACATAATCGTTGTTTAATTATAATTTGAGTTTCTTGGAATGAGAAAAGTTTAGTTAAATATCTATCATTTTGCTTAAATTTTATCAGATATCTTTGGGTAATATTAAGAATATGTATTAAAATTTGTTATTGAATAAGTTCGACCCCATGCTGTCAAACCATATCTAATTATTGATTTAGTCAACGCAAAGTATAGCAGTTTTAACATTTTAGTTGCCATACAATTTCTAATTTGATAAAGTTTATAAATTAATTTTCGCAATTTGTGCTTCCTTTGTGTTTATCCTTTTAGATTTTTTTAATAAGTGTTTGCATTGACATGGAAATTCTTCTAACAAACAACGCACAATATGCATTTTCATTTTCTTTAGCTCCATATTGATGAGCGTCAAAAATACTAAAACATATACATTTTGCTTTATCTGTTTAAATGTAATTCAACCCATTGACTACTTACTATCTTTACATCACCCTGGTGATACGACTTCAGGCTATACCATTTTAATGTAATTCAATTTATCCACCACAAGACTGGCAAGTTCTCCAACATAATCCATGGAAGCCTTACCTTATACCTATAAATAAGTTACATTCTTTATTAATAAGCCCTTATAAATAGTTTAAATTTGTTTATGTTGTAGCAGCATAGTCTATCTAGAATTTTTATTATTTCATTGTACTTATATTTTCCCAATTTGAATTGACACACTTTCTTTGTTGACATATAGTATATTTGTAATGGAAGATCTTCCAGCAGAATTTGTACTGGTGGTGGGTTTGTCTTTTTGTATGAAGATTTTCCTCTGCATAAATGTGAAAATTATGCAAGGAATGACGTAAATCCACTGTCGTGGTTAAAATTTGTTAAGAGCCATGTATAAAATTTTACAATTCCGAGAAACAGTTGCTTTAAAAAAATCGTATTTGCTCTACATCTTAAAACTTAAAATTTTTAGGCTGCATTCCTTACCATAACTATGGGATTTTCAATGACAGCATTTAAAATATGTTCTTTAAATTCAGCTGGACGTACAGTTTTAGGAGCTCCACTATGTCGGCCCATATTTAGAGCAAAACTACCAAAAACCCTGTTATTATTCTAAGTTATGACAAACATTTGAAACCATAGCAACACTACGTAGACATTACATAAAGCACGTTGATTATTATATTATAGAATTTTTTTATCATCATAATGCTTTGGAAATTTTAAAAACAAATATCTTTAACTTTTTTAACTTCGAATAAGTGGACCTCTTTTGTTGCGCATAAATGAGAAATTAAGATTTTTCGGTCAGTTATTGTATACAGCACAAAAAACAATGATAAGTTAGTTACCGATATAGTTACAGCTGTAAGCTGTAAAAATTGTTGCTATAAAAAAACAACACACGCCTGTTTCTTAGATTAAAGAACCTTTCTGTACCGAGTTTTATGCCAAAATGCTTTTGAAACATTAACTCTTCATAATCAACCTTTGTACTAAGCTATGTTTGGGTCGATCTACATAATATTTTGGTCTATAGTATCCTTTTACAGTTTTGTACGGACACCCTATATAATAAAATGATTATATACAATATTTTAAATGGTGTTTCAGATTAGAATCTTAACCACTTAACATCAAACTTATCAATCTTTCTGTTTGTAATATTCTTAATAATGAAAATGAAATTTTGCGCACGCGACATAGCTCGATTCCGATCGTATCCGATCGCTTTGAAATTTAGTAGAGAAACGATATTATCCTCTTTTTAATTTGTGGCGCACTCAAGACCTATGTGAACCCGACGTGTATATAAAAAAACAAAGAGAGATAATAATGCTTTTCATTTTTAAAGTTTTATCAACAAACCCTTGCAGACCGTCCTCTAAGCCATTCGAACAATTATCGGCACTTCCGCTTACCATCCTTCTCATCGCCGCCATTAATAAATTATCTCATTTCCTCCCCCAAAGGTCCTCCGGCTCTTGTTTTTGCCGTGCCCAACCGCATACGGAACACGTACAATTCCACTTCAACTTCGCCTTCTTTCTTGTCAGTCTACGCTACTTAGGACCTTAAATATCATCTAAACAGTGATTTTATCGTGTTTTTTTACTTTTTGTCTTGCTTATTTAGTTTGTTTATTCAAACGAAACACGTATGTTTTTGTAGTACAACTTTCTTTCATAAAAATGAGCTACTAAATCCTGGATTTGTACTAGGGGTACTTCTAAAATTTGGATGTGCTTGCTACATTCTAAAATTAGGTAAAAAATAGATTAAAATAGTTCAATAATCGCCATATGTAATTTCAAATGTTTGCTGAATGTTAAATGAATTTTTCAATCAAAGGTAAAAGGCAAATAAATGTATTTACAAGCTCTTTTTTATATGGCGGAATAAAAACCGCTTTTTATTAACATTTGGTAAATAACGTATAAAATGCAATTTAGTGCCCAAAGGGCACATATTGGGTTCAAAATGTTGAGCCAGTAAAGCTTTTCCTATACAATTTTGCATTTAAAAAAAACGTATTTGCAGTAAATGAGATAAAGATACATCATGTATTATTTATGAATTTTAAACTGTAATTAAGACCTTAATAAATTTACGAAATTTGCATTAATAAATCAAAATAATCATTAGGATCTTAGTCTAAATTTCCCTGTAAGTTTGCACGTCGTAACAATGCAATACGCACCCCTTTAACCCTACGTTTACTACGTTATTTATGGCTCCGCACTGATATTAATCTAGCAGCGCTAAATGCCACATTTCTTAGTATTTATCGCTCTGCCCTGAATAATAATGAAAAATTTATTAGGTAAATAATTCGATAATTTCCCGGTTAAGGTTGTAAATTAAATTAATTGTCTCTGATGGCATGACATATTGGCAGTTATTTTATTTTTAAATGCGATTGAAAAAGTATAGTTTAACTAAAAATTAGTTACTACTTCCAAAATGGACTTCTTCAACAAAATCACTTTTTTGGATATAGATAAATTTGTTTTTTCTGCTTTTATTTTATTGAATTGTAATGCTTTTTGTGTATTTATATTAATCAAATATATCTCACAACGGAACTAACTTATAGTTTTTCATGTAATTTAGCAAAATATTCAAGAAAAAGATAACGTTTACTTAATCAAGAGAGTAATTCATTCACTAAAAAAATATTTAAACAGAGAAAAACTCCAATAATTTATTTTACCTACTTGTAATATTTTACATACACCAGAAAATTGGTAATTAGATACAAAGTTTAGTGGGCACTAAGAAAATTATAGAAAATTTCCTATATATAAATCTTTAATAATAATAACTTTGGGGCGATACCCAACTCATGAATTAGTTTTATCACTAATCAAAAATATTTATTTTATTCTCGATACGTGTTTTGCTAACGACGCTAGCATCTTTTAGAGAAGGGTAAAACTAAGCTGAAACTACTTACAAGTTTCCCTATTATTAAAGATGTAATTATTAGTCTGGAAAATTCAATGAAGCATGGCTGAACAAAGTTTATAAACTAACTAAACTATAGAATTTGGCAAAGGATTAGATCGTTATCCCTGTTAGGACATTTTTAGATTTTTCAATATTGCCAAACTTTGTATGCATCTAATTTTTGAATATTATTAAATAGTTTTACTATACTTAAATTAAGAAATAAATAAGTTATAGTTTTAATTTATTTATTTCTACAAAGTGACTACAAAAAAGCCTTATTTTTGTTGTAAAATAAGGCTTTGAGGTGAGGAAAGTACTACAAAGAGTGTGCGAGCAGAGATTGGGCAAATAGTGTCAGTATTTTGGATAATTTCAGACTTCTATATCAAGATTGTGCCGATCACTACTTAACTTTAAATCTAGACGTACCAAAATAGTAAGGTACAAAAAAAGCTCACGTTTCGTGTTGTTGTGAAGGAACTGATCGAGAAAAATAAGGCTCTAGCAATGATCGAGTACTAAAGAAAAACTACTAACAGCAAATAATTGCCAAAAGAAAGCCATGGACTCGGAAAGTCAGTGCAGCAGTGTTGAACACCGATGACGACAAGCTTCCAAAAAATAAGAATTAACTGATTGATGTCAATAATTTGAAATACGATGAGACTGTCATTATCGAAACCCTATATTCTGAAAGTCCAATGGTCGAAAGTAGGCCTAATCAACTGAAAATGTCAAATAATCTAGACACTATTGACAAAATTGTTATCGATCAAAAAAACAAGTAATACTAGAACAGAGGCCAAAAAAGTGGAAAACGCTTCTCAAGATGCGAAAATTCCGGAGCGTGCCGACGAAGAAGCCTAGCGTAATGTAGCAGATAACAATAAATCGGCGGAAAATGAGGACTTAGCCTGGCAGACCGTTAGAAGCAGGAGGTCCAATAGAAAGATTGGTGACAAAAAATCGGCTTCAGTTGATGGAAACTCCAGACATAGCAAAGAGGCTGTAAGGAACAGACCTGAGTTTATCAAGGGAGCAAGGGGTGCATGTGAGCTGCGAGTAGCAAAAAGGCATTCAGGGATATTTGTCTCGGGTCTCGAGAAAAATACAACTAGACAAATCAAGGAGTTTGTTAAACGCAGAGAACCACAAGCTTAGAATACTGAAAGGCTAGAAGTAGCATATTTGCATGTTTGCTTCCATCTCTGATGCAATGATGCCAAATGCCTATGTAAAAATTGGAAAAAACACTTTATAATAGTATACAAATTGATACAATACTACTGCTCTTCCTTAATAAAATATCAAACATTTTTTTCAAATAAATTTTGATAAGATACGCTTTAATGAAGTTGATATTCAACGTTAAACGAATGCAGATAATATATTTTAAAGAAAAGTGTAATGACACGGCAACGCGCTCGATCCCATTCTTGATGCCATCGACACACATAATCACTACCAGTGACGTCGTCAAAATATATTTACATGATTATTATTAATTAATAATAGAGTATGCTTTAAATATAAGTAATTACCATTTATGAACTATTTCTGTGTTTTTTAACACACTTTATGAGTAAAGATACCTCCCTAATAATAAGAATTTTTATATAAATTAAATATTTAATAGATTTCCTAATAATTCATGTTTTAATATACAAAATTTCAACATTTTGCATGATTTTATTATAATAAACAAATATTAGCTTTACATCACGTATTTTATATTACGTCAGATAATATAATATAGGGTATTGACTTCGTCAAAAGGACAGTATTGATATACTGGAAACCGATCTACCTACATCTTTATTAAAAATACGTAATAACTATTGATAGGTGCACATAGGCATTATGCCATTTTTTTGCCAAGACAATAATAAAATAAGTCTTGTTATTAAATTCATGGACAAAACTTCAGTTTTCTTTTTTTTTATATTCTAATAGTTAAGTATTTTCTGAAAAACAGTTAGATTTAGAAATATATTCTTATTTCACTTATACTCGTATTTCCCACACACATTTAAGTTTTTATTTAGGTATATTATTTCTAAGATCCCCTATTCTACGTTTATGAAGATGGCTTCTCATAATGTGATGTTATGAAAGTATCGATATTTACTTGTGAAAAAATCAGATTTAATTGCCCTTTTTCCATGCTGCAGCACAACTTTTTATTATGGTAACAGTGAACAAAAACTATGTATAAATGCTCTTGCACTTTTTTGTGACCTTATAAGGGCTTTCAATTGTGTCCAACACCACCTTCTATTACTTATTCTACTAAAAGCCTAAATATATATTACTATCTTACTATCTATCTTGGTAAATGTACGCAGAGAGTGTGGGTGGGAGGGATATCATCCTCAGGGGGTGTGTTGAAGGTGGGAGTGCCATAGGGCTCAATTTGAAACCCATTTTATTTTTGATTTTTATTTATTTATTTATTTATTTAAGTACAAGGCTCTCCTACAGATGGACTAAGCAATCCAATAACAGGAAAGCACAAAGTATCTTATGAATTCAAATACAAGTAAGCGCTTTGCCAAACATTACATTTTCACCAAACCTAACAAATACACCAAGCAATATAAACCTAACTAACTTATTTAATAGTATCTCTTGTAAACAATAAAGAAGCATATATACATATGAGTAATGACGATAGGGAAAAAAGGACAATATTTATCGTTCTTTGCGAAATCAGGTAGAATTTTTTAAGTATCGCTTGAATGAAGCCATACTGGAGAAAAATATATCATTATTCAAATTAGTTTCTTGAAAATTATTAAAACTACGGGCGCATCTGAACAATGGAGAGTTAGACAAAAGACAAGGTCGACCTATTACGCAAAATATAAGGATTAACGTTGATATGTAAATTGTCCAGACAGAAAGGGCAGTCTATTAAATTATTACTAATTTTATAAATCAATATTAAATCAAAATTGTTTCTACGACTCTCTAAGGGCTTCATACCATAAAATTTTAAGTTATCATAGTAAGTAAAAAAATTTCTTTGTCTATTAAAGCGAAAATTTACTATATTTACAAACTTGCGTTGAACTCTTTCAATATATTTGTGATACATCGGATTCCAAGCCACTGTCGCATATTCTATAGTAGGTTTAACGAACGCATAATATAATAATATTAAATATGATTGCTAAAACCCTTTGTAATTCAAAATATAAAACCTAGATTTTTTAGAGCTTTCTGAACAATGTTTTCTATATGAACGTCAAAGAGCAGTCTGGAATCCAACGTCACACCTAAATCCTTAATAAACTCCACATACTTCAAGATAGTGCCCCCGAGATAGATATCACATTTGTTTTGTGTCTGAGATGGTTTTCTGCTAAAAAGTATAGAATGACATTTTTCTGGATTAATGAATAATTTATTTAAGGTACAGTACCTTTCAAAATTTGCAAGATCAGATTGCAGGGCACGAAAATCTGATACCTTCTTAATTGTTGTAAAGATTTTTAGGTCATCTGCATATGCAAGATATCTACAGCTAGAGAAACATTTACCAATATCATTTTAAAAAATTGAGAACAAAATCAGTCCCAAATGAGAATCTTGCGGTACTCCTGAAGTTACGGTTGTACAATAAGACTTTACTCCATTTTATGACAACGTACTGAGAGCGATTTGTTAGATAACTTTTAATGAGTTTGAGTAGGGACCCGTTCACACCGAAATTCTCTAACTTCACGAAAAGTGTAGGATGATGTACCTTATCAAAAGCCTTGGAAAAGTCGGTGTACACGGCACAAGTTTCCAGATCACTATCCATACTTTCGTTTACACTCCAAATAAATGGTATTAAGTTGGTTATTACCGATCTTTTTTGGAAAAAGCCATGTTGGTTAACATGAATAGCTTCTTTGACCTTAAAGAATAATTGTTTTAACAGCAAAGATTCAAAAATTTTACCAAAGTGACTAAGTAGGGAAATAGGCCTGTAATTCCGTACATAAGTTTTTTTCCAGATTTAAATACTGGCACAATTTGAGCTGTTTCCCAAATATGAGGAAAAATGCCGCCGGATAAACATTGATTATACAAAATATGCGAAGGCTCGCACAAGCTAGGACAAGACTTCAAAAAAAATGAAGGAAAACCGTCTGGGCCAGGCCTCTTTTTACGATCCATAGATATAAGTGCGGATTTAATGTCATTTGTATCAATATTGTTAACTACAAAACATTATTGACATTGACTAGGCTCAATTAACGTTGGTGTATTAGAAGGTTCATATATAAATGTCTTACCAATGTGCTGGCCTGCTAGGTATATACTGTTCGCGGACGATAGTACTTTTACTATTATAGAAAGTCGTGGTACAGATATTACTGTTTAGGTTACCAGAGAAGAAAAATTGTTACCACTTTGTACGCGCTGTTGTCTATCGGGATATATAGATATAGTACCTGATGATATGATAGTACCTGAAAAAGAAGACAGACATTTGAGCAAAGCCCAGATATTTTAGTTTAGCATACAGTAAAACATCGTCTATCAGATTAAAAGCCCTAGAGTAGTGCAGAGAGACTAGAAGAGCCGGAATGCTTTTGTCCAATAATGGCCTAAAGTCTGACTGATTAACTGGAAGTATGTTATTAAGTTTTAGATAATTTAGTATTTGTGTCTGCATAGTTTTTTCGAGAATTTTAGATAGGACAAGCAAGGGGCTTATAGGATGAAGTTCAATCACAGCAGTAAGTTTTCTGGCCTTTGGAATACGAAGAATTCCAGGCCTCCGAAAAATTCCTAGCTTCAAGTCAAGAATTAACTATATATGTCAAATGAGCTAGAATATCAGGAATACTAAATTTTGTCGTAAAAAACGTCAAATCGTTATGGCCAGAAGTATTAGATTTAATGAAATAAATATTCTCTGTACTAAGCGGACAGTGCATATTATCCTTAAGTTTATTTGTATTATAGAAAGCTATTTTTGATCACATATATTTAATTTCTTAAGTACACTCAAAAAGTAGGCATTTGCATCAGCAGTACTGATAGAGTCAAGTGGAAATTCACTATTATAAGTTTTTCATCTTATTTAAATATTTCTCCAAAACAACTTACTGTTTTTTGCCAAAATGTTTAAATAGCTCTTTTTTCATACGAACAGAAAAAAAAGCAATATATAGTATCTTATCTTACTTATAATTTTAATTTAATCTTTTGCATAACATGAACTATGGTGGCCAATTTGAGCCGTTCCAGTATTTTGATAATAATTATTATTTTTTTTTCCTCATTTGATTAATTTATTTTTCTTAGTTTACTTTTTTAGCTTTTAATATATATTTTTTTTATATGTTTGTTAAAATTTTTTTCTTATAACATTTTTCTTAAAATAAAAATTTTAAACAGTAAAAAAAATGCAATTCTTGAATCTGAAATTCATTTAAAATACTTTACTTAGTGAAATTAGAAATAACGATTTTTATTAAAAAGCAATATAACAAGTATCTCTATAAATAGTTAGAAGAAAGGTGGGCACTATTCTATCCAAAACAAAGGTTTATTTTTCTCATTTTATTCTCCAATCAATTGGAAGAATTCAATTTTTTTTGGTCAATTTAAGGCAACAAATATTTAGTCCGATGTTTTGTCTAAGTTCTTTTCTTTTTGATTAGGATCATTAAAAACAACATTTATTTTATCTAAAAATTCTAAGACGTCTAAAGACCGTCATCAAAAAAATCTAACGAGACCATTAAAATTTTATATTGATATTTGACAAAAACATCAACAATAAAATTAAAAAACCAATATTTAAATTATACTTTTTACCATATTTCCACATCCAAAATATGAAATTTCATTATTTTAAAGTAATTTTATAGCACACTGCATATTAAACGCGTCGAAAAACTCTATAAAAATCCAGCACAGTTGCTCAGCTCATATAGCAACTGGTGCACCTCCGATTCTCTGTCAAAATCTCATTTTGAAAGATACGCGTTTGGAATTTTAAACGAAAACCTATTTATCGTCAAAACTGAAACAAGCACGTCGTCATCTGACTTACTTAACTCCATTAGCATGCACATAATGTATCGCATTATATCAGCAAATGATATGGGAATATAGTAACCAGGTTTACAGGTTAGCTGCATCAATACTAAATTCACCTAAACATAACAGGCCCTTCTCGTGCGATAAAGTGAACGCCATTAGTCATGCAAATGGGGTTTTACTTTGCACCATGGATAAGGCAATTATTGTATGTATATATATGGGGAACGTTAACTTTGCCGGAAAAGTATTTTTGTAAATTAACATATTACGTACTAAATTTACCTAAATATGTGTTTATCATAATAGGTCAAATTATTTTATATAAATGTCATTATTTGAACGATTTGTTATACGACTGTTTTAGTAGCTTTGTGCTTGAAAGGCATTTTTTTATAATGAAATATTCATAGATTTGCTTCCAATTATTTAGCTTTTAGCATATAAAGAAATACTTTATTTAGTTTTTCTTTTCCATTAATACATTTCTAAGAACTATAGTATTAAAATATGTATATATGTGTATATATATATATATTAAATTATGCTAACAAAAAAAAATTATATGAATAAATAAATTTAGCAATATAATTAAACATGGACTTTTCGGTTATATACTATTGCTCGAATATAAGAAATTTAATTTTTCTTAAATAAAGAAGTAGACAAAATTAGGGAGTTAAGTATTGATTTTTGATATAGAAAATTCAGCTTATGTAGGTCACCTAATAGATAATTTACTGCTTTAATATGTGTAGAGCGAAAGCTGAGATATTATATAGGAACAAAAATATCTGTAAAACAATGTTATCGATTTTATAGCACAAAGGTATAAAAAGTGTCTTTAAATGCCTGGAAGACATATTTAAACTCATTTATTTAAGCGCCTAAATGTATTAAAAATAACTTCCAGACTTTAAGGATTTTCAGACTGATAAGAATCAGACTAGTACAAATTAAAATTTGATTTTGAATCTAATTAAAAAATAACAAATACAATAAGTGTGCTTGCGATTCAGAAGAAAAAAACATTCTGAAAGAAATTAGAAGAAGAAATTAGAAAAAGAAGAAATAATCCAAAAGTATAAAAGTTAGTGTATAATGGAAAACTAATCCTAATACCTGGAAAGAAATAACAAAAAACTTTTTAACCATCTAAAAGAAATGTGCTGGATACCAGAGAGAAATTAAATTTTTTTTTTTAAAGTTTTGTATGAGCTATTGCCATAGATTTACAGAATACCAGATGCGAAAGATCGCGGATATAAGCTCCCGATATTCGATGCCCTTGAAAAGGATGGTTTGGACTGGCCGCACCAATGCATTTTTAAGTTTTTTTTTTGTAGGGATAGATGTTCTGCACTATACTTTGGCTGAGATATTATAACGCATTTATAATGTCAAAATAGAAATAGGCTTAAATAAAACAGAATGTAAGGGTTCTTGAGTACATTTTTATATCATTTAACAGATTTAAGGATCTTATTTAATAAAACATTAAAGATGAAACAAAATTTTTAATTTTCTTTTAGTTTTATCTAATTTTTTGGCAGATGATAAATCTCTGTTGGCGAATTTTAAAGTATAAAATATTTTAAGTCGTATAAATAATTTTATTGAATACTGGAAAGGAAAGTTATCACATGAGTGAGTAAAATTAATGCTTTTCATTATCTCGAAATATTAACTTATTAACTCATCTTTTGGAAATCTAAATAACGTCGTTCCTCCACCACTGTGGCTGGAACAATAAAGATATATATACTTATACCCCCCTATTTCAACAAAAATAATACTAAAAAAATATTCAAAAAAAATACAAATATATTATTTCAATTTAATTATTAATCATAAACACGCGTGCTACGCAAAGAAAATTAGAATCACGCGGCGCGGAGGCTTGCAGCAAATTAAACCCCTTGCCCCCGTACTAGGCGGGTGATGGAAATCCATCACCCAGGAGGCGTGTCTGAAGTATGGCGCTCGCACGCGTATTTTCGATCAATTTCGCATCTGTATTCTGTATTCTGTAAATCTGTGCTATTGCTATTTTCCAAAATTCTCACCCGTGGTAGCCAGGTACCAGATATATACAATAGTGTAATTTATAATTTAGAATAACAGGACTTATGTCGTACTTTTTATGTTTAAGAGTCTCATTTAGTGCAACTTATTTACATCTTTTTTCTTTCCTTTCACGAGAGCAAGTCAAAAGTAGTAAACTAATATTTTAATAAATAATTAAACTATACTTTACTTCATGTATGTAAGATTAGGTCGCAACAAAGCCTTAGTTTAGTTAGTCTTTAGCCTTAAAACTCTATAAATTATAACTTTTCTTTTTTTTTTCTTTGTTATTATAATGTAATAATTTAATATTGTATGAATAGTACTAATCGCGTCATCATAAAGTGGATTAATGGCATTGTAAAAATAATAAGAACTCCTAGATGGCATTAGCCGTTCTTCGCTTTGAATTTTAATTAATTTTCTGGAATAAGGTTCTTGTTCTCTCTCTTTCTCTAACGTGATTTTACAAAGTGTCTGTCTTTGTCATTAGTCACGTACGCGGTGCTCAAGGATTAACTTTTTACGTATGCGCATTGTCGATACTGGCCTGCTGTTGCCATTGGTTTTCCTGTAATCTGAATACTTTGCCTTTTGAGATTAGATTGATTTCCATACTCGCTGCAACTTAAAGCTAAGCAACAATTTAAAGTACATAAAATAACCTAAATATTTACGAAATGGTTTATTTTTTGATCTATTAAAAATTTTGCAACTTTTACTGTATTTGCACTATTGTATGTCAATGCATTGTTGCAGCCTTTTCCGCATTGATCCCGCGTAATTACTAAAATCGGGTCTCCCTCTGAAAGATTCCCAAACTCTTTGAGCATGGAGTAACGGTTCCTTCGATCTAATTTGGCCTTGATTAAAAGTATCCCAAGAATTCACCATTTCAGCCCACACATTTTCGATGGGGTTTAAGTCGGGGCTTCTGGATGGCCATGGAATTAAATTAAATTCCGGATGTTCCTCAAACCATGATCTCGCTATACGGGAGGTATGATTTGAACAATTATCGTGCATAAAGGATATTGTTCCAGCCGGATATAATATTCTGTATGAAGGCAGAAAAGAATTTTCCAATATGTCCACGTAGTCCGCGGAATTCATTCGGGGTGGCGTGGTTACCAGCATTCCGGGTCCATTTTGGATCATCCAACCCCATACAATTTTATTCTCTCGCTTTTTTCAGTTTCTTGGACATAATGGGAATCATATCTAGTACTTGTAGGTCTCCACATTAATTGATGGGACCTTATGTCCGAAGAAAACGTTTTTTCCTCGGTAAATACCACATTTGACCAGTCTCGGTCAATATTTTCTTAAGCAAACCTAAGCCTTCGCTCTGCATTGTCGATCGTTAATTTGGCCTTTTTGGCTGGTCGTCTACAATTTATTCCAGCTGAACGAAGAGTATTCCTAATTGTTTGCATACTAACTTCCAAGTTCATGGTTTCTTTGACCACCCGGCTATTTGTGAAAGGGTTATTTCTTACTTGGGTAACAATAGCTTCTCTCATATTTTCAGTCAATACAGGTTACCTTCCAGGATGTTGTGTGGTTTCTACATGCCCTTCTGCCTCTTGACGTTGGATCCAGCGTCTAACTTGTTTGACCTGTTTAAAAGCAAATGCAGTAATTAGTATTAATTAATTAAATAGATATCTATTATACTATTAGGTTAGTGATAACAGTTTAGCAAAGGGGTGGCTTATATGTATAGGTATAGATAAAAAATAGCAGTAAATATTTTATTATTAAGAATAAGTTAATAAAGTAGGTACTAAAAAATCAATAATAGCGTCTCTTAACAATAATAAAATTTTATATTATTTGTTGGTGTTTTTTTAAAACATTCAGAGCGTTACGTCAAAATATATTTCTATGACAACTTTTTTTAATATATGGTGAAAAGCAAATAAAGCAAAAATATTGACAAAGTTTTTAAAGTGAAAATATTTCAGATTAAAATGTTTGCTATGAGTTTTATAAAACCTTTGAAGACACAAAATTATTTTAAATTATAATAAAAGCAGGCGATAGAATTCTTCTCTTCATTTTCGTAAATTACCTATGTCAAAGCTCACTTATGTCAATGCATATACATATGTATCATATTACTAAATCAAATAAATATAATTAACGAGATAAAGCTTAAATTTGGCATAAAAAAACCCATTCACAGGTATAATAATAAATACAATAATAATACAGATATAAAAATATACTAGATGGATACAAATAATGCGGTAAATAGGTAGTGGATTGACTCATAGTGCGTTTTGAACTAAATATTATTTTAATAAACATTTTTTAACAGAGCCACTCCCCTTAACCCTCAACTGGTGCAGTAGTGAGTCAGATATTAAATTTAAAATTCAAAATATCGCCAATCTATACTACATTCGACTACCGTTTTTGAGAAACCTTTAAACCCATTAATAAATTTTTTTAGGGTATGGTACTGCATTAGATTTATTTATAATCTAAAAAAAACTATACCTTCGTTTTTTAAATATTTAGAAAAAACTTGAATGTTTTCAAAATATCGCATTGCAACACTTTAAAAAACTCACCCTGTATAAGGGTTTCTTGGATTTAAAAAATACTACCTCAAAAAAAAACAATCAATCATATGTAAAATTATTTTAATTTAAAAATAAAACAAAAACATTTTTTATTTTGATAGACCCAATAACATGTTGTATATTTTTCTTTGTAAAAAAATATAGGTAAGTTTTATAACTTTTTTAGATATCTATCGATAAATTAAGCTTAAAATATGTAATTTTCAGCTATTTTTCTAAATAAAAAATTTAATGAAAAAATTATAAATTACCCTCGAAATCACTCTTATTTGAATAGATTCCCGGGACGATGAGATAATAATTTTCATTTTTAATCTATTAAATTTATTAGCTTATTTCGGGATATCAAAAAAAGTTGGTTTCGTATAAAAACAAACCTTTTTTTTAAATGAAAGTTAAAGAGAATTTTGACAGATGAAAGATTTTTGACAAATTTCATAGTTTAGTTTAAATAGATTTTACCTAACAAAAAATTTAAACGAAATGCATACAAAAAAAAACTCACTGAAAGATCCGTAGCCATTGCTATTTCTCGTAAGGTGGCACCCATCTCATGCATAACAATAATTCTAGTACGAATTTCCATAGTACTCTCCCTCTGCCAAGGCAATCTTGATAATATGAAAAAATATTACATAAAATACTTTAAAAAATAAAAAAAAAATTAAACGCGTAAATAGACTCGAGGCACGTATAAACACAAAAGACAGTACAATACTACTTACCATCAAATTTATTTATAATTACCACCTTATTCATTTTACCTGCATCCCCGTGCCGCCAATTAATATGGAAAAACCCTCCTTAAAAATAGATCTTAAAATTTACAATGGTAACCTTACACACAATGTTATAATGGGATCGATCGCATAAGCTACCCCCGCATCAGCCCCCGTTACTTATTTCACAGATGTAAATAGCCGCCCGTGCGAAGCTATTTACATCTGTGCTTATTTCCGAAAAATGCCGCTATACGTTCTTCATTCATATAGTGTAGCCAAATTGTGCTTAAATTACGTGTAAATGGGTAACCAGCCACGAAGCGAGGGACATTTTCAATTTTGTTGACCGTACATAAGTATTGCGTACGCTATATGTATTTAATATAGGTTTTCAATGAGGGGAGTACTATCAAAATAAATTCCTACATTTCTATTTTCGGTAACTACTAGTATAAGGCAATATCATTTATTTTCACAATAAAAGAAATATTAAAAATACCTTGTCAAATAGTTATTAATTTAAAAAATTACTCTTAGAAAGAGTATGGACATTGCACTCAAACTTCATTAACATTGAACAAATCAATAAAGCCAAAAGCAAAATTTTCCGATAAAATTTTTTATAAAAACTACAAACACCAAAAAAGTATGAAAACCTTAATAAACAAGAAAATATTTGCCCGAAAAGGAGTATAAAATGTATAGAGCCCCGCAAGATTAAATTACAAGTTAGAAATTCAACGCTATTAGGAGCACTAATTCAATTACTTGATGGGATATTATGTTGAAACCGCATTTTAATTAGAACTTAGCGAGGTTGTTGGGCTTCACTTTTGAAAGCAATTCTCTTAAGAAGAGCGCGAGTTTGTAGATCAAAAGTACACATACGACCCTTAAAATAAACACCGCGGCTAATTGCAACCCCTTACCAATATTGCTTCTTAATGGGTTTGCTTTAAGTGATCTTAAACTATTAGCTTATATTTCAATCAAGTCTGGTTCTTCTGATCCTTTGGTTTAAATTAACTCAATTTTGGAATAAAAACGTATTTTTACTATTTTTTAATACTTTGGTATTTACAAATTAAATTCTATTAAAGCATTACTAAATCATAGAAAGTCAATCGGGCGTTCACTAATAATTTCGAAAATTAATGTATCCCAAGGGATATTAAGTCAGGATTACACCAATTTCCTGAATATATCCCAATACACTCGCATGACAGAAACTAATGGATACTAACGTAATAGAATACCTGGATTGTTGGCAGCTGAGGAAATAATCCAATTGCTAATAAAGGTTTTACGGTTATTAGATATGCTTTTTAAAAGGCAATAAAGAACATCTTCCTTTTTTTGTTACCACTTTTTACCAAATAGTTTTTTACTCCCCAAGGATGTTACGAAGCTTAGATATCCAGCAAAAAAATTCTCTGGTGGCATAAAGCGAATGTCAAAGTAAAATAAACTCCCCATTTTACTCATAAATATGCATGAGAACGGTGAATTTTATTCTTCTGACGTAGGGTCGACATCTGGCCGGGAAATTTTCGGCAAGTCGGTGTGCGTGAGACCCAAGGAAGTTGCCAGAAGTTGTCGCGTGAGACTTTGAATGATTTCTTTCTCAAGCAATTAATTGTGAAAGTTTCGTTCCTTTAGGGAGAATACCAAACTAATTAAGTGGACAGTTTTTTTGGACATTTGTAATTCATTACTTGGGAAAAAACATTTTTGGATCAGTCGGTAATAAATTAATAGGTCTTTGATCCTCTATGTAGCGGTTAACTTATTATAGCTTTATAAATGCTTTTATTAGATTCGTGGACCTAATAATTCGTCCAGTTTTTAGTACTGCTATACATTGAGGATTTTCTATATAAGAAAACATTATAGGAAACTTATTTTTAATACGTTAAGTGCATAAAATAAATCTTGATAGTACTGAAAACTTTGTGGCAAAGACATACAAGACATTGAAAATTGCTACTGGTGACGCCATGTCGTAAAATGCATTCTTACTATCTACGCAATATTTTAAAAGAATTTGGAGCAAACGGATATACACAAGTGCAAGGTTAGTTTATTGTAGGTAACATTGTACCAATCAAAGGCCAGCTCAGCTCGAATGACGTCATATGTTTGCCTAATTTAAATATGGCATTATCTTGTTAGATCGTTTTCTTTTTAGATTTAGCTTATCCCATCATCCGGCTATCTATGGTCATAATTTAATTATTTACGACTGACTAATTCTTGTAATTAGCGTAACAAGTATGTACTTATTAAAGTAAAGTTATTTAAAATAAATGACAGGTCAAAAAAATTCAATTTTTTTAAAGAAACAAAGGGGAACCATTTTCCAAAACTGTATAACATTGATTTCCTCTTTTTCTACTATATAAACACGGTTTTAAGCATTTTCTCAGATATTTTCTTGTTGCTAAGATATGATCTATTGCCCTTTTTCAAATTTCTTACCACTGTTAGCCAGGTACCAGATATATATCATACTGTAATTTTTAATTTAGAATAACAGGACTTGTGTGATACCTTTTATCTTTAAAAGTCTCATTTAGTGCAATTAATTTACATTTTTTTTTCCACGAGAGCGTGTCAAAAGAAGCAAACTAATATTCCAAAAAACAATCAATAATTAAACTATATTTTACTTAATATATGTTAAATTAGATGGCAATATGCTGAAATAACTAATAAAAACACAGTTGGTTTTTCATAAGCCTTAAAAATCCTGTTAATTGTAGCGTTTTTATTTTTTTGGTTGATTTTATAATGCAATAATTTAATACGGTATGAATAGTATTGACCACGACATCTAGTGTAAAGTTGACTTCTCAAGTAACAATTTAGGTTCTAAAAAGGTTATAAATAACTCCTAGAACCTGTTTAAGAAAAATTATTGATTATGCCATAAGGCACAAACAACGTTATTTATTAGCCCGCATAACCTCCTGTAGTAAAAAAGGCCCAGCCTTAAAGAGGTTGTCGTTGCCAATAGGCCCTGGCCAATTTTAAACCAGATCGCATATCACAGAACCTATATAGCTAATAGAAATAACCTTTATCGAACCCGAAGATGCCTAAAAGTAACCTGTGTAGAACCTGACAGCTATTACGCCCCTTTAGCAAAGTCCTTTTAGACTTTTAGGTGGTTATATAGTTTGGCCTGTTCGCCGGCTTTTGGCATTTCAGATATATATTGAAGTATTAAAATTTTGCTATTTAGTTTTAAATATGGTATTTCAGAGATACCAAAGTATAAAAATCTGACCCTTTAGTTTTAAATATGATACAGCCACGGTAAAAATAAGACAACGCCAAAATAAAAAGCAATGGTGACATTTTCAGTAAGTATGACTTTATTTTAGAAAAAAATATATTATACTGGAATAGATGACCGATTTTCATTGCGCACACCAGTTTCTTGAAAAAGTTGGGTGTAATTTAACTGTAAAACACGCGCGCCTTTGATATCTTACAAATTAAACATTATTCAGTGCCAATAAAAAAAATAAAAAATTAATATATTTTTATTTCTGAGATGCTTTAGTGATAATATGTACTTAAATGCTCCAGTGTCTTTATATATTATCTAAATTGTTTAAATATTACATTATTTTTGCCTGTATTTGAATAGCTTATAAAAATGGAAGAATTACATTTTTTCTTCAAAATGGACGCCTAGCAGGGTATGCTTTTAAGCTGCTATAATAACTTAAGTAAGTATCAAAAGCTATGTCGTAGGACAAAAGGCTTTAAAAAATGCCAGTGGGTTTTAAAAAAGCTAAAACAGGGCTAACTAGCATCTTCCAGGACTTACGGGCCACTTTTAATAACCAATTAGCTGGCAAAGTCTGGGCGAATTTCAATAAATGGCTTTTAGGCATTTAGTACGATCTATTGGCATTATTTATATTGTCAATATTTTATTTGTCATATTTACCTTGTAATTCGTTGGAAATTTCGCTTCACTTTTCTTTTAAAATTACCACTTCTTACAATTTTGTGCCAAGATATCCCTGTATTCTAAGAATAAATGACGTAGGATTTAATAGTCGCGACCGTCCGCAAACTGTGTTTTATTGTGACTAGTTGGTTAAACTTTATCCCATAAAGTTATCTTATTATCCGTATGACTTTTAGCAAGTTCTTTAGGTGTTAAAAAATGCTATATTTTCTGAAATAGGCCGTATAAAGTGCCAAATAGTTAGGCAATTGATTCAAGACCATATGGTTCTGAATAGGTTATTTTAATGCTAAAATCATTCTATATTGGAATTTTGATTGCCAAATTAATGCTGAAATATAACCTCTCCAAAACCTTATTATCTCAAAACCATCAAGCCCTTATTTATGGCCATAATAACGTTAATGTTGACACTTGGCTAGAACTAATTAGATTTTTAATTTACCTAAGGTTCCTAGTTCCTATTAGCACAAAATTTAACTTAAATAGTTCCATCAAGCAAGCCAATAACTATTGCAGAACCCTGGTGCGGCTAAAAGGCAACTTTAAAAACCAACTGCTTGAGAAAATGTTACTTGGGTTATGGCATTGTAAAAAAATAAGATCTCCTAGATGGTGTTAGCGGTTCTTCGCTTTTAACTTTAAGCAATTTACTGGAGTCAGGTTGTTTCTCTTTCTCTCTCTGCCTAACGTGATTTTTCTATCTGTCTGTCCTTGTCATTAGTCACGTACGCAATGCTCATGGATCAACTTTTTACGTATGGGCATTTTCGATACCGGTATGTTGTTGCAATTGTTTTTCCTGTAATTTGAATACTTTGCTTTTTGTGATTTCCGTATTCGCTGCAGCTTAAAGCTAAGCAAGGCAACGTTGTATTGTGAATTCTGGTAAAACTGGGCCTACGTGGAATTATCCATCGAAGAGGTACCCAGAAATTGCGTTTTTGCTTTCTTTTCAAATGGAGTGGTCTTCAGGTTAAAAAGTTCAATTGCTCGAGGCTTGGGTACGATCTCATGGTTACGCCATGGCGCTACTCATGTAATTTAAAAGATTACTTTAATATACTTTATAAAGGACCGTCTTACATGTTAAGGTAAGCTTGATTCATATTTTTTGTGAAACGCTTTCTCAAGGTTTTTAAGGCCGCTATTTTTGAAGTTTCACGTGTTAATTTTAGGATCTTAAGTGAGATCCATCTCAAGACCATTTTCAACCAAATTCTTTGTCTACATAATTGATGGTCGATTTGTTGTTTGTGGACTGTATAATAGGCCTGGTTCGGCAATTCTTACGTTCAATTTAAACACGAAGTAAAATCATTGAACCTTACGTTTAATAATGAACAAAAATCAAAATAAGAGTATTACATTGATGTCGTAAACTTAGCAAGAGAACGAAATAAATTTATAATTAAATAACCATAAATTGTAAAATTAGCGGAGTGACGAACAGACGAACACCCTCACACTTTTAAGTTCTCTCACCCACTGTTAAAAATAAATCTAATTCTTAAACCTATAAATATACAGGTCGATTCGTAGAATCCCTAGTCCGGCCGGATCGCGTGAACAGATTCCGGCGCATTTTTCGGCTATTAGTAGCTTTCGTGTTTTTGAAGGAAACAAACTGAACAATTGATTGACCAGTTCTTTTGGGACATATTCAACTTTATGAGCTATATAATCAAATAGTTTTTTCACAATTTCTTTTTTATCCGAAAAAATACCCTTGCGGAATTTTTGAAATTATTTATCCATCGTCTTAACTTTTTTGTCTCACAATTCTGAACGGTAGATGAAACCAGGAAAAGACAAATTTTAATTTCAGGACTATGAAATTATGTAGTTTCTTTTTTTTTTCCTATATATATTTTGGTAACTGTGGATATTTGTTTGTATTTCTCGGCAAGAAAACTAGCAATACAAATGTAACAATCAATTTTAGATTCCTTCATCTCTTGGAGCACATAGAGCCCATGGAAATGTAGATGCTTTATCAAGAAGACCATATCCAAGGGACTGCAAATAGAGTAAAAACATACTCAGTTATTAAGAACCACCATCGTCGAAAATACCCTGCAAAATAAGAAACTCATAAAAGACCAAGAGAACGCAGAAGGCTTTGATGCGTCAATACAACGTGGGAAGTCCCTATAAAATGATGCTTTTAATGTTGCCGGTCCATTTCTTAAATCAGAAGTAGAAAATAAATATATCTTAGCCCTGATGGACTATTTCAGCAAGTGGGTTAAGGCCTATCTTCTATCAAACCAGAAAACCTCTACTATTGCCAACGCCTTAATAAACCAACTAAAATAATCTGCCAATTTGATTTAACTTTGGAGCTACACTTAGAACAAGAACATTACTTTGAATCCAGCTTCCTCCGGAGCTTCTGTAAGACTATTGAAATCAAGAAAACGAGAAATATTGCATTACACCTGGAATCAGATGACATGGTGGGCCTAATGAACAGAACCATTAATCGGTATTTAGCAAGTCTATAGCCACCAACGCGGCTGGGATATGTTTGTCTATTTTTGTGCATTGAGTATTTTAATTAACTCCCAACGAATGGTGTTCATCCTACAATTCGTTGTACATATTATAAGCAAGTAAACAATATCAAACTAATTACTGTAATTAATCTTAATAAAAAAGGAATTATATAAATTTAATTTAAAATAAATTTTAAATTTCTTAGTTTTAATATACAGATTGTACAGTGTTCCATATTGTTTTATGAACGTATATTCGCCATTTTGTACCAGCTTTTGTCCTTGCAGTACTTTCATTTCAAAACGCACCACGCTTAATAACTTCTTAAGAAAAAAAACTTACACGTCAATTTTGATATATAGAAGGACGTTTAATTATAAATTTGACAAAGTTCAGTCGATCAATTTCTCACCTCTAGCTAATCTCACTTTGATATGTCAAATTGAATCCCCATCGTGTGATACATCATTGTAAGCACCAAAAAAATTAAATCGGTTGACGTACCAGCGAATAGTGAAATTAAATGTCTCAGAATAATGGATATTTTATCGACCTCAAACATTTGTATTTCAAATGCGAAGTACAATACTAGTGTGATACGTCATTTTAAAAGGCATTATATCTTATCAAACCGAAAAAAAACAAAATCGGTTGACGTATAAGCAAATAGTAAGGGGGTTCCATGTTAGCTGATGTTGAAAAAGCTGGTGATGTATATCTAAATTGACGTGTTTTTTTTTCTTTAAGTTATGAATAAGTTTTTATAAGTGGTTCGTTTTGCAATGAAAGCAGGGTACACATTTATGTAATAAAAAATAATTACTTCGGCCTTTAAAAAAGAATTATAAATTTGTTAATCAGGAATTTTTATAAAATTCACATGGTGCAAAAACTGTAATTAAATCATGACATTTAATTTCTGGCTGCTTTCCAGCAACGATTACGACCTCTGGAGTCGACCCTTTAAATTTGCTACTACACTGCTCCACCGGCAAAAGCGAAAAATTCAAAACATTTGAATTAAGTTATACTCATTTACTATGCGTTATGTGCGGGGAAAGCTCGACTGCTGGGGGAAAAATTAAGGCAACACGTGTAAAGCTAATCAAATTGCGGCACCAACCAATTGCTTTTCCGTTTAATATTTCAGCTTTTAAAAAAACAAGTTTTTTTTAGGTTTATAAAGAGGAAAAAAGGAGTTTTATCGGAAAAAAAAATTCAATTTAACCAACATTCTGCATGTTTATTGCGCATATAGAACATAGGCATTTGACATCTAACCGAGTCGCCATCAAAACCTGAAAATCGTATTAGCGATACGTAGAACAAAAAAAACACATCAGTCATTTACACGTTAATAGAACCCGATAATTATTACGTGATTGTCTACATTTCCCCGGCGTGAAATCCTTGATTAGTTTTTGTGATGCAAATGGAGTTCGCGATCGGGATTGTGGAATTATTGGAATCGGCATTTCAGTAAAACGATCCCAAAAATATCCGGCAGCGCTATGTGGCTGAACTTCGTTTTATAAGTTCCATCGTCATGTTTGTTTTTTTTTGTTAGTTATTATTTTAACTATTTTAAAGATTTATTATTTAAAATATTTCTTTTTAGAAATATTATAGTGTGTAGCCATATAGTATATTATATAAACCTACAGTTTTCTTAGCAACTAAAGGTTTTTAACAAAATTTATATGCATAAACTTTTCGGAAAAACGCCACGGATATACACCTTATTTAACAATTTTTTAAGTGTATTAATAATTGTCGCATTTTAAATTAAAATTTATTATATATTTATTCTTAATTTCATATATGTTGATAAAATTATATATAAAAGATTTTTTGAACATTTCGTTTTTGTGTTGTGATATAGCGAGACGATCTTTGTATCTAATATTCCTACCCCGAGCTGCTATGCGAATTTAAAATTTGGGAAGCATGAGGATTTCTAAGAAGCTTCTGAATAAAATTGAAATGGTGGTGCATTCGACTATTGTCTATATTTAGCCAGTTGCAACCAAAGATTAAATGTGATACATTGTCATATTTAGGTAACCCATACAAAACACTACAGCATGCATTTTTTTTTGTTTTTATCACTAACAGTTAAACACAGTCCATAAAGAAAATTGCAGTTAATTAAATGACAGGGAACAAGACTCAATCACACACAATATTTTTTTCAATCTAAATTTATACCTAGATTCTTTGCCGTCTGTAAAAAGGGTATACGCGAGCCGTCGATATTTAATTAAAGGAGATTTTTGACTATATCCCTTTTATAATTCCGTTTTTCCAGAATTTAAGTTGAGGTTCTGTTCATAGGACAAGGCGCCGATTTTACTTAGTTTATTTTTCTGGCTGCCTCCTTGGGTATCGTCAGCATATGTTTGCCCGGTAGAAAACGAAGAGGCTGTTATAATATCTATGATGTATATAATAAACAAAAGAGGGGATCAAAAAGCACTGGATCAAAAACTTGAGCGACCCCAGATTCAATTGAGGTGATAGTGGATATAGAACCGTAGTATTTAAATTTCAGTAAATCCAGCGAGTAATGGATAAGTCAAGTAAAACCCTAATACTCGAAAGTCATTTATTAACAACTAATAGCATCCAGCATAGATGCTAAAGCCGAGACTAATGATGCCTTTTCTAAACCCATACTTAAAATCAAGAATAAGTTTATTGTCTGTAAAATATGCATAAATTTATTTACAAATAACTATATAAAAAACTTTTTCCAATACCTTGGATAGTGTGTATAGTATACTTTTAATTCTTAAATCAAAGGGGTTAATAATTTTTGGTAGAGGGATTCCAGTCGCTGGGTAGGTATGTCACTACTTTCAATTATAGAGTTAGTGAGATGCATAATATTAATATTAATAAAAGACCCACACATCCTGAGCATTTTTAAATTTATCACCACAGCCTTAGTACTCGTATTAATCGTGTGCATAATTAAATATCTTATTTCCTGGTGTAGTTGTGGATAACCTGAAGCTAATGTCATGGTTAAAAATGTTATAAAATTTTATTTTTCTCTTTATTAATAAGTAACTGATGGTAGAAATGATGTTACATATTTGTTTATTTTTTCAGAGCCAGATAGATTTGGCGTTAAGGAGTTCTTTTTGCTAAGTTATATTTAGATTTTGTCTAAAGTTAAGAGGAATTAGTTAATTGAGAAATAATAAGTGTTTTTTTTTCTCCATGCTTAAGCTTGATAAAGTGTGATTTCTTAAGAGTTTATATTGGCTATAGTCTATTTCTACCTTAGATTTTTTATGTTTTTTCCAGCTTATATCTCTTAAATTTTGTAATTCCTAAATTTCTTTAGTTAACCATGGAGCACTAACTTAACGATAATGCGCATGTTTATTAAAAAAAAAACTTCCAATTAGATCATTATACATTTCAACCTTTGTTTCTACATTACGTCCCAAAGAAATGTTATGCTTGGTAAGCCCCTGTAAATCGGCTTTTAGGTTAATCAGCTATGTAATATCAGAGCTGCATTTAATAGATCCAAGGATAAGTGGATGCCTCCAAATGCCTTGCGGCAAAGTCACTGGTAACATCAGAAGGTGACATTTCGATAAGGATTGCCAATATTCCTCCCAATAGCCCTAAAATAAGCAGGGGTAACTTGGTGGCTTTATACCAACCAGTAAAATCTGTGACCACATGTGAAGAAGGCTGCGTCATATCTTATACCAATAGACTTAACTCGAATCTGGACAGTTTTGCAACGGATTAGAAAAATCTTTCTCCGGACGAGTTAAGCACAGCCAAGCACAGCGAGATTTTTGAAGAGCCTAGTGGTTCAACTAGAAGAACTAAAGTATAAAATAAATACTGTAAATGCTCAACCACTTCATCAGCCACCTACAAGACTATCTGTTACCAACAACTAGGAGGCAGAGTTCCCTATAAACAAGCTGCTTAAGGAGGGGATTATCCAGAAACTAAAAAGTCCATGGTCTTGTCCAGTCGTCTTAGTGACAAAAAAGGATGGATCAACTGAACTATGTCTGGACTATATCAAACTTCATGACGTTACCAAAAAAGCTAGTTACCCACTTCCTAGAATTGATGATAAGCTTTAGACTCTTGGCGGTTCAAGCAGGTTTTCGACATTGGATCTAAAAATTGTATATTGGCAAGTGGGCATTCAGAAAGAATACAAGAAGATAACTGCGTTTTCTACCGGAAATGTCCTCTATCATTTTAATGTTATGCCATTTAGTCTGTGTAGTACTCCCGCTACTTTCGGGAGGCTAATGTAATTTGTACTACGATGACTAACATAGAAAACACGCTTCATTTACCTTGACGATGTTCTTGTTATGGAAAAAACTCACACCTCGAAAACCAAAAATAGTTTTTAACAAAATCCAGAATGCCCAGCTACAATTAAACTCAAAGAAGTACTCGCTCTTTCAAGTAAATTTTCTTAGTCATATGGTGTCATCAGGAGGAGTACAAACTGAACCAGAAAAAATTGAAAGCATGAAAGACTGGTTGCAACCTCGTGATAAACATGAGTGTTTATGCACGATTCAAACAAGGTTTGTCGAAAGATTTGCCAATATTTCTGTTTCTTTGCATAGGTTGACAGAACATAAATCTGGTTTTAAATGGAACACGGAGTGCGATCTTGCTTTTGAAGGCTAAAAGATGCATATTAGGTACCCATGACACAAGAATTGTTTATTTTGGCTGTAGCCGTATATATGCTTGTAGTATCGTATTTTAGTAGAGTGTTGTCAAAGACAGAAAGAGATTATTGCATCATGAGAAGAGAGTTCAAGCTATTGGCAGAGCAGTGGACCATTTCCAGAAATACCTGTATGGACAAAAATCTCAGATCAGAAGACCACGTAGCCGTAAAATTGTTATCGCAGATGAGACAACCAGAAAGACAAGTGGCAAGATGGTTAAGTTACAGCAGTACAGCATCAACAATAAACATCGGTCAGGTAATAACAGCATTAAAACAGCACGCCTTGCCAGCCACAACGCAAATATTATGCTAAAATAGACGAATGGGCAGGTGTGGCATATAATAATAAGAAATCCTAAATTTGTGGTTAGTGAGGGATGGAGTACTGCTGAGTTAATAAAAGACCCATGCAAAGATATATCAGTAATTCTTCAGGAAAATGACTAAGACCGAAAGGGAGCGACGTTTCAGATAGAGAGTTGACACTGAAGGCACTATGGGCCCAACGGGACTCACTAGTCAGTTAGTAAAGAAACAGTTAGTCATCCCAAGGAAGAGAGTTAACCAGGTCCTGAAGGAGATGCATAGTGGAGCTCACTTGGTAGTATATAAAACTTTGGACAATATCCGGGACAGATAGATTCTACTTAACTACTGTGAAGATGTCAAATCGTGGAGCCGAAAATGTCCGACATGTGCAGTTAGTCATGACCCTAGCAGAAGGACTGCCAATCTAAAAACTGGCCATATATACATACATAAGTACATCCTGGTTGCCATGGTTTATTTTAGTAAATTGCCGGAAGTCTTCTCTTCCCAACCAAGAAGCGGTGACAGTAGCTAAAGTTATTGTGAAGTATGTCTTCAGCAAGTTTGGAGCCGCTTTAGAATGAATTCAAATTAATCAATTCAGATCAATCAAAAGCGCCTGCGCATTCTGATCAAGGATGGAATTTCGAATCCAATCTTTTTCAGAAACTTTGTGAATGTCTTGGTGTCAGCGTTTCATGATGGAGAGATTTAACAAGAAAGTTGAAGAACATCTTTCCAAGATGGCGGACGAACATTAAAAAGATTGCGATGTCTACCTGCCCACGTTTTTCATGGCCTACAGGTCTGCATCTTACGATGCAACTGAGTTAACACTAGTCCAAGTTTTGATCAGGGGAGAACTTTCTTTACTATGTGATTTGGTGTTTGGTACCTGAAGCAATGAGAAAGTTACAGTGGAGGAATATGTGGACGATATAAAAATGAAACTGCAAGATATTCCTGAGTTGCTCAGAGAACGACTAAGGATTGCAAGTACGCGGATAAAGACCCGATACTATTATATTTAAGAAGGAGGCAATTACAAAGTTGCCTTACTACGGCTCTGTTTTGGCCGGATAATTTTAATTCACTTATGTTCGTTTATATTTGTACATGAAGAATATTCTGCTAAAATTGATCAAATTAATAGAAGAATCTTATGGGGTATATATAGCGACCTGGTTTGATGTGAAATACATAGGTATGATTTGAGTAAGCTAAATAATCAATAAGTGACTAAAAGTAGTAAGTAATCGTAAGTAAAATAGTGAATAAAAATTTAGTGATTAGTATTTAAGTTTACCTATTTATTACCCACCGAATATACATATTTAATTTTAATTAATGGGAAAAAATTTTTGGCAGCATTGCTGGCTCGCATTATTTCCTCTTCCTTTATTTCATGTATGAGAAGACAGGTTGAATTATAGTTCAGTTCCATATTAAGAACCTTTTTATGGTATACATCCTTCACTGTTTCAAAGAAGTTAACATATTTGGTCAGTTTTTCAAGAGAGGCAGTGACTGAAGCTTGAAAGGCATTAACTTATTCTTTCAGCTAGTCTAAGTTGCTACCAGTGCCTGTGATAGAAGATGTCGATTTTTTTTTTAAATTTGAAAACTGTTTACGGAGCATGCTCAGTCTCATATTGAATACCGTTGTCAATTGATCCAATTTGTTATTTAATTCTTTTATATTTGTCGCTAATCTAGAAGCCATAATCATCAAACTTTACTACCACTTTATAACAATAAATACCACTAGCACAACTTTTTAACGAATTACAAACTTAACAAATATAAAATTTAAAAAATTATGGAAGCTGTCCAGTAGACCGCTAGTTACTATGTAACGCCATTTACTCCTTGCACGTTCTTTGCTTGGATTCTATTATAAGGTCATTAAAAAATATAAATCACGAAAATTTTAATTACAAGTACACAGACACAGGATCTTCAGCTTAATCAATATAAATACACAAATAAATACATTTTAAATTTTGTATGTGGTCGTTAAACCAAAACTGTCACTTTATTTAATTGTAATTTGTTTAAAATGTTTTCAGTTTTCTTTATAACTGTTATGTTTTTAAAATTTTTTTTTTATCCTATTTAACAACACCTAAATATAATGTTCTTATTTTTACTTCTAAACCAGCCTGCAAATTTATTTTCAATTCTAATTTCAATCTAAAACAGCAGTAAGCTCCTAAATATTTTCTCATGCTAATTGTTGTACGTGCTCTTCCCGTCATGTACAGTTCTAATTCAATTAAATTTTGATTAAAACTTGATTAAATACACGTGCATACATAATGACTTGTTGCAAATATTGCATACACGTACTGCCAAATTCAAATTGACAGTTCCTTGTAACAAGGCAATTAATGTTAATATTAATGCAAATTGTAATCTCTAACGTAATTTCTTTGAAACAACTTTGCATACATTATTTAATTTTACTTCTATGGTCTCTGTGATAAAGGAAGTTTATTTGGGGAATTTACTGGCAATAATTAGTTAATTTATAGCACTTTTTAGAAACAATGTTATTGATTGATGATGTTATGATTTATTTATACTATTCCAAACAAGCTTTCTGAGATAGAAAAAATCAAAAAACTAACCTCTATTGAAATAAAATATTGCACACACAAATTTATATAATAATTGAAAATGACACCGAATATTGATTCTAAAAAAAATAAGTCTTAATTTGTTTTCACTGGAAATTAATGATCTTGAAACTTGATATCATTTTGTAAAGTATATTATTATTGCAGATATTTAGTAAAAATTATCCTAGATAAATTACATTTTCTAATTTAACTTAAAATTATTAGTTTTTTTTCCTTCCTAAAGTCTTTAGACGAGTTCATAAAATATCGATCATCCCTTTGTCGCGAATCTGCAATTCAATTTATCGTAATGCTGGATCCTATTCCAAATCATTCGGATCGTAAATTTATGTCTTTTTAAAATTAAAGTAGCGCAATGATTCTCTAAGATTTTAAATAGGTTTTAATTGAAACGTTAATGGATATTTATTATTTATTTTTAAATTGTAAAGGTTTATCGTTAATTGACATTTCAGTTAATAAATGGTGCAAGAGCCATTGTGCTAAAGTTAAAATGGAAAATGTTTGAACGAAAATGCATAATTAAGGATTCGTTTGGAAATGCTCGCTCCGTAAATTTATTTTACAGCTTTCCCGGGGCTTTTTTTTTAGGTCAGTTCAATGCATTTTTATTTACTTACTATTGCGTATATTTTTTGCTTTTGAGTTGACCTTTTTTGATAATAGTTCACTTGATTTTAGCGTTTTATTATTATATTATTATTTGTTTTTTTTTTGTTTCAGGAGCAAAGTCATAAATCATACAGACCACTTTGCGTCTTAACGTTTAGGCTGAACTACTTATTTGGACAACTTGAACCACTCGGCTATCATTTGGTCAACGTGCTACTGCACTTGCTAGTTTGTCTTATGTATTACAGGTAATACTAATAGCTTTTTATTTATTATAAAAAATCAATCCCACAACGATAAAAGTTTAATTTATATGCAAAAAATTGTTATGAAATTTTATCGAGCGTGTAAAACTGGTAAGAGCCATTGCTTATTCACGAATTTAAAAATCGCTAAAGCTTATCGTAATTGGCAGTAAAATAAATCGTTTTGGGAATCAATTTTCAATAAGTAGGTAGAATCCGCAGCGCATAAGCGACAAGGTACAGCACAAAATCCCCGGAGTTAACTTGAAATCAATATACTGCGGAGTTTACGCTGTTTATAACTTTGTAACTGGTTAGAGCGAAAATTGGACGATTTGCATTTCAATTTATGGACGTTGGACCGCTTTGAAATTGATGATGGACCTTAGCACTAGAAAAAATTTAAATAGCTGCATTAATATGAATCTCTAATGTTGTTATTATGAAAAAGTAATAAATTGGCAAAAAATTGCTCAACAATAAAAATAAATGATATTATAAGTTACGAAATATTAAATATTTGGTAATTAAAAATTAGTCAAAGTATTATGTTTGTTTAAATCTTTATGTTTCTTTTTTATTTTTTAGAATCATATTAAAATTTAATTTTTGATTATATTTTGACTTATTTATAATAATGTTTTTTCTTTAATACAGAGGCATGAATTCACTCATAACTAATAAAATATAACTATTAGTATTCCTATACATATTAGATTAGTATTTAAAAACTAAAATTTATTACTAATCAAATTCTCTTTTTACGATAATTACATTAAAAATGTGCTAATTACAAAAAAATTATTGGACGTATATTGAAAAAAAAAAAGTTATGATATTCTTTTGCTGTAAATATATGTCCAAAGGTAATAATATCAAATTAAAAATTTGCATATAAAGTACCTTAACGTAATTAAACTTGCATTTGATCTTTGAGTCAAATTGACTAATAAAAAGAATCTAATGTTTAAGTAAAAGTAGTGGTTTAATTCTAATAAGTAAAACTAATAAAAAATTAATAAAAAGCATTACCAAGGTATTCACAAAGAACTTATAAAAATTTTCTGTTTCTTCTTCAGGTTCCTATACGTTTCGGATATTGGCAATTATAGGTCCCTAGCTTCGACAACTATGATATTCCTATACTTCTTTCTTTTTTTCCGATATCTAACCTTGTAATATGGTTTCCAGTAGGATTTTTGTTCCACATAACATGCTCCTGGTATTCTTTCTTTTTTTAAAAGTGTACACAAGGTCAACATCTTCTTCCATTCTTCTTAACTTTGCTTTATAAATTATAAATGCAAAAAACAGATTTATTTACCAATTCGAAAAATTCCATTTTATAGTCTAACTGAACACCTATATGTGAAAATGAAAAGAATTAGGTTTGCTCTTAAATTTACAAGGCTACTCAAAAAAATTTCCATAAACCCCTTATTTAATTTAGATACTATGACAAACAGAAGGAGATAATAGAAAAAATACATTATTATAACCTGTTTTGTCCCTGTCAATTTATTATTACGCAGCATTGTATTTTGAAATATAAATGATTTAATTTTTCAATTTAATTTAGTTGTTATTGATAGCACATTTTATAGTTTTGAGGCAAAATATTTAGTTTTGCGACTGAGACCGGTAATAATACGATGAAAATGGATTATTTTATTAATTTATGCGGCAGGTTGTTTGAATTTACAATTTATGAATATCAAAGACAACATCATCATACAAGCTATCAGTGCTATATAATTCTTTTTTTTTTATAAATAACGTTTAGAATGCAGTTCTGCACGATTTGTAAAGGTCGGCATAGAGTATAATAGATTCCACCCCACACCACTATAGCATACCGTAACCAAAATTTCACTAAGGATTTATATAATTAAATAGTAAGTTTGACACTTAATATCTCTCTTAGACTATAAAAATTTTAAGCTAACTTTCTTTTTTTCGATGCAACATTATTAATAAGCCCAATTAAGATTCTGGTTTATCATGATACCACTGTCCTTAGTTTCGTTACATAAGTGAATAACATGTTTGTCTTTTTGGTTTTAGAGACAAAGCAACACAGTATTATGTTAGTATATTGTTTAAAACTAGCTAACCATTGTTTTATTTCCGAAAATCCCAATTTTACACAATCCCTAACTTTCTCCTATGTTCTCCCTTTTAATATAAAGGATGTATTATATGCATAAGAAGTTACTCAAGAAGCAGGCTCAATAAAGTATTTATGTATAAGATGACCAGGATGTGACTAAGAATTTTATCTTGTGATATTCCGGTTTGTACAGGTTTTAGACCACTTACGAAATTTTAAATTTTGGTGTATTGTGGTATATGAAGCACCAAATCGTACGCCTTGGCAAGCTCCATAAATACCACGATTGTATTTTTTTGTCTATTGGTCATGTTGCTCTAGATTGCTGATGTTAGGTGCTGTATAGCAACTACTCCATTGGACCTACTGAGTAAAAGCATATTGATTTTTTGATAGTATATCTTTGTCTTTCAAGAATCTGACTAGTTTGGCTTATTACTGCTTTACATTTTTTCTACTAGTTGGCGTGTCAGTAGAAACAAGTTTATTCGGGATTTTTGTATTTCCTGATTCTTTAATAGACTCTTGTTCTTTATAGGTCCTCAAATGTTTATTTGTCTCTTCCAATAATGATTTTATAATTTAATATTTTGGCCGAAACTTGCTTTTTTTTGCTATTTATAAATACTTGTATAGTGTTCTATTCTCAACTTTTTTTTCCTGAGTTAAATCCTGGCCGATTTTAATGTTACTTCCATTTAGTTTTTTGGCATTTTTAATAATATACCTTACTGTGCATTGCTTAATGAATTTTATCAATATTGATCTAGTTTGTCCCGCTTCTGCTCTTTCCAACTCTAGGAAAATTAATCATATATTTTTTTTCAATTTTAATGTTTACTTTGCTCTTTAGTAAATTTTCTCATAGCGACGCAGAATCGATTCTTTTTATTTTTCAGAAATAAAACACTTTTTTGTTATTAAAAAGATGACTTACGCAATATTTTACATCACCAATCGGTGCTATTTCATTCAATTTACCAAACTATGTCACTTTTGGTAATAAATACTGCTTTTTACTAATTAAGAACGTCTAATTTCGAAAAAGCAATAAATTTACTACTTTGTTTTATGTTGGCCTACTATACCCCCTAATATTAATAATAATTATTTTTAAATTAAAAAAATAAATATCATTTACCGTCATTAATTATTTTTTGTCAAATTGTATTTTTTTTTTCTAAAAAAAATTTTTCTATGAAATGAATTAAGAAAATAAATTGGGATATCCAATAAAATAAAATAATTTTATTATTTATTTTAGATTAAAAGTGCTAACGCTTTTTCAAGTAATGGAAATTTTTCTGTTGAGAAACGCTGGTTGCTATTGAATAAAAATTAAAAAAATTGTCATAACAAACAAAAATTGATAAAACTGTTTTGTTAATAATTTTTGTATTTCTATATTTAATATATAGAATTCTATTTAAATGTACCGTTTCTGATTAAATTCTGTCACAGAATTAAAATTTATAAATTAAGATTTTTGTAAGGTTATATTGATATATTATTTTAATAATACCTAAGAATTTCTTTTAAATATATATATCTTGTAATAAATTAGACGTAAAACTAGACATCAAAATTTGAAAATACTGGGGTGTACCATCTAACAAATTATCTTTTTCAAAAAATAGTAGTACAGTCAATCTGTCACCTTAAAAGTGTCAATTTCGGCAAAAATAGGCGAAATTCTGATACTTTGCCAAAAGTATGTGTTCCTTATAAAAAGACCAAAAAGCAAAAAGTTGCGATCTCTTTCAAAGAAAAAAGAAAACCGTGGGTTTTAAAGAAAAAAATTGCCTACAGTTTTATTATATTCCAGGGTCTTCTCTGTAAAATCAAAATAAGTAGAAGATAGAGGGCGTTAAAGTTCCCTAACATTACTTTTTTGAATTTATTCCTAAATTTTTTTTTTCATCGTTTCAAACATTTTTAGCGTGTAGAATTAAAAAACACCTACAAAAATAGAAACGTATCATCCATTTTTCTCTAAGAGCCCAAACGAAAATAAAAACAAAGGTAAGGACACAAAGTCACGGTCTCATCCAATCTATATAATTTCTTAAAAAAGCTTAAAAGCTACACGTGTTTCGCTCCTGTCGGAGCATCATCAGGCCTAACCTACAAAAATGATGCATGCATTTTTTTTCAGTATCTCATTATCAAGTGTTTATTTTCCAAAAATCGCATTATATTAATATGAACGTTATATATTATAATAATTTACCGAGACTGTTTTATTTCACTTAACGTTCTCGGAGCATGTAATTTACTAAAAAATAATGTGTCATTCTCCCCTCCTTCGATGTTTGGTTAACTTTAATAACATTTTAAATGAGAGCGATATACAGACCAAGTTATACAACCTGTTTTAATAATTTATTCATGAACATTATAGCGTCACGAGAAGGGAATCGAACCCGCTACCTGCGATGGTATTCCAGCGTCTCACCCAATATCCAGAACTTTTGGAATCCTGCACCTCAATCGTAGGATAATACATAAACAAGAACTAATCGCTATTAATCACTCGTTTAATGTGCAACAAAATAAAAAATCTCTAAAGTATTATTAATCACTCGTTTCTTAAATTCATCCTTCTAACCTATAAATTCGCTTAAAGGATTATTCAGTGACAGGTAAGTACGTAATGTAGTACATTATTACCAGAAACTAAAATTGACTAATTTGCACTTTATCAAATATGGACCGTAAATATTTATATGCTAAATGCAGTTCCAAAAAATCAATATGCTACTATGAAAATTTATAAAATGAACTTTTAGTATCTTTGGCGCCCTCCATCTTGTCTAATTATTGATGTACAGCGACAAACACAGATAGTATTCGTAGGCAATTATATTCTAAACTTTTTTGTTGTAGAAATTTCTCTTAAAATTGAGTAGTTTTCGTAAGAAATAGAATCTAAAAAATTTTTGAGTAAAACAAAAATTTATCAAGAAGAATGACACACATTTTTTTGGTAAATTACATGCTCCGGACACGTTAAAAAATAGAAAAGCTGCAGTATATTATTACGTGTCATTCATATTGATATAATGCAATTTTACTCGTTGAAAATGTTTGAAATAGTAATAAAAAAATTATTTTAGGACGAAATTTTGGAAAAAATAATTATAAGTGACTTTAGCGCTCTCTACGTTCTTCACATTTGATTTTACAGAAAAGATCCCGGAATAAAAATTCTAGGTAAATTAATAATAAATATTTTTGTTTTTTTTTTCGAAACCCATGGTTTTGGAAAAAATTGTTTACAAACAAATTTTGAGTTTTCCAAAAAAGTACGGGGGGAAAAGATCGCGATTTTTTATTTTTAGGCTTTTAATTAGGAACATTAGCTGTTGGTAAAGTATCAAGATTTCGCCAAAAAAAGTTACAGATTGACTATCATATTATCACAATAAAGTTTAATATCTTTTACTAAATAATAAATAAAAACAAAATATTTTAAAAAACTTTAAATAAAGTTTTCCAATCCATTTTTCTTTTAAACTCAACATGTTTATCATATTTCTTAATCCTATCGGGAAGACGAACGGCTCCATCCACTTCCACATTAAGAGCAACAGCAGCAGAAAACAAAAGTTTTTGGCGAAATACAAAAATATCAGCGCATCAGACAAAAGTTTTTGAGGTGCAGCGCCGATCCGAAATAAATGACGACCCAGTTTCGCATAGAAGAAAGTTTTGTGGAAAGCCGATACGATGCCATTAGGGCATGTTGCGATCTCATTTGGCGTGCATTTCTTTTTACGTAAAAGGGCGTGAAATATACGGTTTTATTCTGTAAAAGCTTTTTGATTGGATGTATTTTGAACGTTTTAAGTTTACTTATAGAAACAGTTTAATCTTATCACTTACAATCAAAAAAGATATTTATTTTTTACTTTATTTATTTAAATAAATTTAAATTTTTGAATCTCAGTTTTACTGAACTGGCAACTGACTTCTATCGAAAATGCGGCTCCTTATACCGGGTGACACAGATGAAAGGGAACACTGAATAATTTTTTTACTTTTTGAGATAAACAATTGAAATTTTGTATAGCGATAGAATAGTTATAAGAGCATTTTCTGACATATTCGATTATGTTCCATTTTACTTCTGGTTTAACACTTGGTACTTGGTACTTGACACTTATATTTTTACGGTATATTTTTACGTATTTCGATAAAAAATAATATTCTAAAATTAATAATACTGTAATTTCCACTTTTTGTTTTATACTCATAGAAAAAGGCACTTTTTTAAGTTTAAAAATAGGGTGCCATGAATGCATTGAAAGATTTAATTTTTAATTTTTAAGTAATCACGGAAAAATAGTTTTCATTACATTTTATGACTTAAGTCTTTCACAGGCCTATTTAAAATGTCTAAACCATTAATTTTGACGTAATATGAAGTTTGACAAATTATGATGTGTTACGTCAGTTGAAAAAAATAGGCAGGCCGGTTATTACAATGCTTCCTGTTCGTTCGTTTTTGTAAATTAGTTTTTTTCTTCTTATGGGCTTATTTATTAACCTATTTAAAAAATAGTCGTATCAAATTATTGGGAAAAAGAAAATAATGTAGACATTTTTATGAAATTGGGTACATGTATTCCTTGCATTAAGACGCATTTTTAGATGTACAAAAAAATATTTTCTCTGCCAATGGCGTCCCTATAAGTCTTCTATTGAACATTTTCAGTGAAAAAAAATACTACGTCACTGCTTTCTCTTAAAATAAAAATTATTTTTAAAATCCCCATGTATCACCTTTAATTTTTCATACTCCTTGTAATAAATCTAATGCCTTAATTTGCTTGCAATCGATGAACAAACAATTTTCACACCGCATCAGATTTTTAGGGAAGTAGAATTGCTTTTATTTTTTTAATCGAAAACCATCCGTCGGAAAAAAAAACTAAGAGATCAAGTTTGCTAAAAGGTGTTTAGGGATTTTAAAAATAATTTTTATTTTAAGAAAAAATCAGTGGTGTAGTATTTTTTCACAGAAAATATTCAAAAGAAGACCTATAAGGATGCCACTGGCAGAGAAAATATTTTTTTTGCACATCAAAAAATGCGTCTTAATGCAAATAATAGCACTTGTGTCAATCCGGAATGATAGAAAATTAGCTACTTTCTCGACATTTACAATATCGTTACAATAGGGTGGAAAAAATAAGAAGAAAAATAAAATATAAAAACGAGATAAATATATATTGAAATAAATTCTTAATGAAGCGCCTCGTCTTTAATATTTCCTACCAAAAATTTCCGAGTAGCGTCCGTTTATGTGAGTTCCCACTAATTTTATTCCACCGGCAGTGTTTTCCATTGTAAAAGTTTCACGTTTAGTGCACCTGCAACTGTTTTCTGTAGTTTCACCGAGTCCAAATTGCCTTCAGTTTCAAACTAAAAACCAGCCAGTTTCAGTTTCTGGAAAGCCGTTTTATGCTTTAAGTTGACAACGCTAGGAGTACTTCACCTAATTAACCGGTTGTGATGATTGACGTTACAAAGCAAAACCGGTTAAAAATTTACCTCTGGACAGCTCTTAACTAATTATAAAATTATTACTGTTATACATTCTTTATTCTTGAGAGATGAATGTGTCGAGTGTCTTTGTCAAGACGAACGTGGAATAAGAGATTGTTAAAACAATTGTAGTATTTGGTTATGGATTTATATTATAGAAGAAATTACTAGTGCACAATCTCAACAATATTAAGTTTTAAGGTAAATGCTATTTATTAAAACGTATATATGTTTTTTAATGCACACATAATTAAATTATTTAAGGTTACAGTAGATTAAATTTTATTTTCAAGCCTATCGTTACATTTGTCGTTAAAGAAATCATTTTTAATGCTTACTTCGGAATATATACATTTATTACGTGTCATATAAATCTAAAATTTTAAACGAGTAGAAAAATGCATAATAAGGTTTAAATTTTAATTAATAAAAATCGATAAGACTGCATAATATATGACATTAATTAAAAGCAGGAACAGTAGGATAATATTTAAACACCTTTATTTTTCAAATTAGTTGTTATTCAGACTGAAGTGGAACGAGAATTTTCAAAAATTCTAAAAATTTTTTTGCTTTTAGAAAAATTGAAATATGCTTTTATAATTAAAGTACGTACAAAGGCAGAAAAGGTAGGTAAATATGACCTAAATAATTTTGTTAATGTCTATTTTTAAAAATCTTTTACTAAAAATTATTTTCTTGCTAGTAAATTTACTCAAGAGCATGCAAATGAATCGTTAGACTATTGATTAAACTTATGTTGTTCTGTTGCAGATAACTTATTAAAGAGTAAATATCATTTAAGCTCTTTAATGCATAAATTATTATGCTGTTTAAAGGTAAGCAAAAGCTGATTATTTTTATTTTAAAAAAATTTTTTCAAGGATTTTTAATGATAATAATAGTTGTTGGTTTACATTAAATATGCTTCTGAAATTTTAAATAAAAATATATTAAGTGGGTATGAGAAAGTATTTACTTTTTGTAATTTTTTTTTATCAATTAAATAAAATCATTTATGCGGAAGTTTTTGTAACCTAATAAAATATTATTAAATTTTATATAATAAAATTAAATAAAAATAATTCTATCATCAAAAAATCGGTAATAAAAAGGAATATATATATAAACTAAAAAAAATAAAAAAGTTAAATATGAATATTATGTACAAATGAATTTTAAAGAATAAACAAAAAATTATATTAATTTTAAAATATAAGAAATGTTTGCTTATGTTTAAAATATAGGCTAATATGGTAAATACCATGAAAATATATTAACAGGCACATTACTAACATCAAAGAAATTCATCTGTTCGGTACAATAATAAGTGTTAATACCAATACTAAAAATTAAAGAATATAAAAAAATATTATTGTTATATTACCATCTTAATTTTTCCAATTTAAAAAAATATTGTAGAATTTTTTTAATTCGTTAGGTGTGAATTAAAACAATCGAATATAGTCAACTAATTTATTTATACACTTTACTAGAAAAGCATGGTCACTAAAGACTGCTAGAGATATTTATTATATACTATATTTATTTACAACTATTTAAATCTGGCGCCCATATTCCGAACTTTACTTCACTGAACTGACAACTGACAACCATCAACGATGCGGCCATATACTCGGTAGAACGGTAGAATCGGTAGTAAACGTCAAAATTCGAAAATATCATAGTAAAGAAAAGAATATATCAAATTGAGTTTTAAGAAAAATATGTACAAAAAACAACTATCTTTAAAATAAATACTATATCTTGTCTGGTGTATTCTTCATTTATAATTTCGTAAGTATTTTTTTAATCTGGTTATGTATCTAGGCTTTTAGTTGCGATTTATATAAACATAAAGAATATATAGACTTTAGATTGTATGAAATATTTTTGTGACGATAATGACTAAAATACAGAAGACGGAGATATTGTAGTTTTAGAAAGAAGGCCGAATTGGCTCTGTATATCGCTCGAATCGAAATACTTTGCACCTATAGTTGTCTTATATCCTGGATTCTGTTTTCTGTAAAAATTATTGTATTGTATATGTAAAAATAAAGGATTTGTAGGGTGCATCCTAATCCAATAATATATTATATTTTATATTCAATTCTGGATATCTTCGACTTATTTTGGTATAGATGTCCAATAATTCCATAAGAAAGATGAAGCTGCATAACTGAAGCTTTCTTAGATATGTGTCATAAACCTAGGCTTATTGAAGATATTTTAGATTAAAAATCGCTCCTAAATAATTTACTTTTGATTTTGGTTTTAGTATCACTGTCATATCATCTAGTTAAACATATATTTCCTGGTATTGTGACGGAGTCTGAGTAGCTACCAAAACGCATAAAATTTGTTTTTTCACAGATGATGATTCAAAGAAATTTACTAAACCATTTAAAAATTTTAGGGAGATCAGTTCCAATGATTTTTTTGTAGTTCTAGCCAAGTTATTAGACTATATATTATTACAGCATCAGCTGCAACATACTATTTCATTAAGGGTATTTAGACCAAACAGATTATTTATATAAATGATACATAATAGTGACTGTTCCCTGGATAATTCCATAATAAACAGTTTATATATTTTCATATATTTTCATGGAACTGACTTAGAGATATAGCAGATACAGATATTCTCTCAGATGCAAATTTATTTATCTAGTAATCAAGTACATTTTTATAACGAAAGAAAAATAAATATGATTGCGATGTGTGCTAGATAATGAATATCTTGATCGATTAAACAGATTTGATAAGTCAATAAAAAAATACAAAAAATGTGTTAACTTATAGTAATTTTATATTACTGGAGTAAGAGATGACGTCAGAGAAAGACAACTTTTGCCAATAAAGGTCTCCCTCAATATTAAATTTGAGGTGTTTTTGCGGTCGTTTTTGGCTAAAAAAATATTTTTCACGATTGTCAAAGTATATTATTGATAAAAAGTTGTTAGTTGTTGACAAAGTTTGCATGGTGAGTAATTTAAAATGGCAAATTTAAATACCCAAAACAAAAAATATTTTTTCTATTTGGATACAGGGTAATCCAGGTCTTTCTAAGTTTTTGAAGCAATTGAGCGTTTAAGATCTTATAAGATCTAAAAAATAAAATAAGCATTTCTCAATAAAAAAACAATACTTTTCTCTAAGAATTAAATCATTAAACTTAATAGCAGAGTTAACATGTACAAAGTTGAAAACTCTTTTGCAATTGATCCTTAGCTTAGAATATCTCTAAAATTTAAAATAATGGGATATAAGCATTTTTTATATTTAGCATGATGAAGGTAACCACCAAAAAATTTTGTTCGACGTAAAATGTTCTACTCATTTTAAATCTAATTAAAAAAAAAGGATTCGGAAAATGATTCTTTATAAATTAACTGAACGTAAGTTTGACAACGTCCCCCGCCCCTATCATCATAAATAACTTATGTCTAAACCATTTTTTGCAGGTTAAGTGTTTGGGCTCGATAGATTAAAATGGTTCAGCCTGTTTTTTTTTAAAGCTCAAATATAATAACTTAATATTAGTGTTTATTTAATTAATTAAAATTATTGCAAATTTTTAATTACTTTAATTTTAAAATTTATGTATTATACATTTAAATACTTCTAAACAATAATAAATTCTCAACCTTGAATAAACAATTTTCTATTGAAAGCTCCCCGAATATAACTTCTGACATATTAAGAGCTTTTTCTATATAGCCCGCTTAAACATTTCGTTACTTATATCCCATTTAAGTACAACATGAATTCGTCGCCACCCCTTTGAAACCATTAAGCTAAGCTATCAAAATGACACATCCTTTATATTTCTTGGAGTGTACATAAAGACACACGCCCTCTCTAATAAACCAAGGGAAATAAATGGGGGCGCTATTGGTTTTCTGGGCCGACAAACTTTCAAAAGTGGGTCAGGACATATTTATGATAGTGCCGCTGGGGAGTTTAGCCCTGCTGTCTGCATCACCACACCGTCCCGTTTCCATTGGACTGATTGTGTGTATGTTGTTGCCGTTCTAAAATTCGGTGAATATTTGGAACATAAATATTGAGGAGGAGAGGGTAAATATCGAAGAAAATGATATATGAGCCTAAATCGATTTAAAGGGAATACTCGTATAGTCTCACGAGGGAAAATATATGTATAAAGAAACAGAGCAATTCAGAACAATAGGATGTTGTCATTTAAGGTCGAGAACCTTTAAGTGAGAATCATATTACTTAAAGGTTTATAATATATTATAGATAACAACTACAAGGTTGTTGCAATGATGAACTTTTGGGCAAGATATGATTTACTTATGAAACATAGAAGTTTTGCCCAACTAGTATTTTTGCTTAAATTAAAGTCAATGGCAAGGCAGATTACCCAGATTTACTGAAAAAACTTAATTTTACATTACTACGTTGGAATTCTCGCGTCAGACATTTCTTTTAGTTAAAGACTCCTTGTACCTCAAATCCACACCAAAATTCTAAAATTTTCACCAGTTTGTCCAATGTGTATCCTATATGTATAAGTGAAAGTATGTTCATCTTTTTGCAGATACTGCAGTAAAGTTTAAAAACAATATTTTGAGACTATTGGTATTTATATAGGGGTACAAAATTTTAAAAAATACAGCTGTTACTGTTTAATTAAATTCAGTATTTACTAATTCAGTATTCGTTTTCTATTTCTGTTTTCATTTTGTATTGTATTTTATTATGTAGCCTATATTCTTTTTGTTTATATATCACCTAAACTGTAACGTAGTTATCTTCTGTACAACTTTTAGTATTTATTTACCTTCTTATTGGTTTTATTACTTCTAAGGCTGTTTAATATCAATAAATAAATAAATAGTATATTAGTTTAATAGGATTTATATTTCGAATATATTGTAATTAGAAACCACCAGAAAGACGTGCAACTAGTTATAAATTTTTATCTTATTGTGGTTGTTTTCTTTAATCTTTATATACTGTATAATTGTCTCTCTCTTCCCTTATAAAAGATGAGCTAAGGTGGAGCCACAATACCAATGTTTCTCGATGCCAAATATATGTCATTATCAGAATACTTACAAGAAAACGTTTTTTTATTTCCGTCTAAATGAAAATTGCAAGCGGGACAGCTTGTCTCCAATTCTCTAGTATTTCTAAATTAAGTACGGCAATAGTGCAATCCCTGCTCAACATGAACACGGGACACGACTCGATAATTTCTATATAGCTGAATAGTTGTTGTTGCTGATTAATTCTGTTTTTTGTTTTACATCATTAGTTGAGATTTTGGGTAAGTGCTGGAATTTTACGTATTTTAATATCCAGCAAATATAGATGAACTTGGTTACAGTAGTTAGTAGTTGTAATTTTCTTCTGGAATACAGGTTTTAATAGCCCCAGGTGTACCTAGTCTCCAGAGTTTATTCATTCATTATTTCTTAAGTTTTTAGCATAAAAATGGGAAAATACATTGTCTGTGGTGCTATTGAAGATGAAGTTGCAAATATGAGTTACTTTTCTGCAAATCTGGAAAGGTAAGTATACTTACATTATTATTGGTTTTACTTTTATCTGAAAATTTGACTTGTCTTGAGCATTTTATTTTGAAATAATACCTATTTCTTATACAATAATAACAGTAGACCATTACTGTAGGCAGAAGAGTAGGTTTTTGTATATCATTGAATGGTGTTTTATTTTCCCCTAATCATTTTCAGATTTCCAACTCTCGACAACTATAATTGAGTTCAAACTATTAAATATTCATATCTATTAAAATACACGATACATTTGTAAATAATAAACGTTTAACATAATGCAATATGTATCATACAATAAATAATATAATGCATTTGTAATCTGACTGATTTGTTACATGTGTTTATCGAGGCCCAAGTCGATCAATTTTTTTTTAAATATATATGAACTAAGTACGACGTCCATTTGGCAGGCAAAGGTAATATTTAAAATGGTAATTCTATATTTAAATAAGAGGTACTCATATATTTAAAAAAAATAAGTTTAACTAGTCTAATTTCAACCAGTATAAAATGGGGTTTGTTTAGGAAATTAATTGGGTTTCACCCGAAATCAGGTTTGGCTGCAGCATAATATTAATTTTTATGTAATCTTTAGATTTTTTTATATTACCATTAAGAAAAATAAATAGGAGGTATTGCCGATTAATTTTTAATTAGTAATATCTTATTATTATATTATCTTATTATTTAATATTATTATTAGTATTATTAATTTCTAATAGATATTGTACGTATAGGTATGTAGGTATTGTATAGGTAGTGTTCAAAATGTTGCCCGTTTTTGACCAAATAATGATATAGGCGATGTTCAAATTCCTGACGGATATTTTCAAAAACATGTTGTGGGATATCATGGCAGCTGTCAATGATGCGTTGACGAAGTTCATCCAAACTTTCAGGTTGGGGCGTAAACACAATAGATTTCAAATGACCCCATAGAAAAAAGTCTAACGGCGTTATATCAGGAGATCTAGCAGGCCATTCTATAGGCCCCCTTCGCCCTAACCATTTATCTGGACACTTGTCGTCTAGCCATTGCCGAACGGGAAGAACATAGTGAGGAGAAGCGCCGTCTTGCTGGAAATATATTTCAGCCTCATCAAGTATAGGGTCATCATCGATTTGGTTTTCAATGGATTCAGTGATAAGCGGATTGATGGTATTTTCCAACATATCCAAATAAATGTCTCCACTTAAGTTTCCGTTAATAAATAATGACCCAATCACTTTATTTTTTTAAATGCCTGCCCATACATTAATTTTTTGAGGTTACTGGGTATGCCCTAGTTACACGCTACCAATTTGCCTATTCAGCTAACCAATTACCTATTGATTTACTTATTTGATTACTAAGCAAACCAACACTATAAATATATATATTGCCTTGCCATTAAAAACCAATTACATTACTATTAAGTTACTGTTTAAATTAAGTTAAATTTTAAGTTGTAATTTCCGCTCTCGAATAAATAATTTTTAAAAAAAGTTATTTTCGTGTTGACTACATATAACTGGCGCAGTCGGAAGTTTCGTGTTACGGTCGGACAAAAATCGCCAAAACCGGTCTGTTTTGACAGTTCAAGCACGAAGAACCTACCCTTGGAAGCAGCCTTCAGAACACACATCGTCAGGAAGTTGCACCCACCAAGGAAGTCAACAATACCGAGAGCATTTTCCTGGGAATACTAGCTTCGATTCCTTTAGGACCACTAGGCTTAAGGCAAGAAAGAAACCAATGGAAATTTTCGCAGTTTTGGCGTAAGCAACTTTTCCTATTTTTCCATTTTTCCTTTATTTTTACCATAGACGTATAATATTTAGTAAAATATTTTGACATATTATTATAGGTAAATTTTTTTCTCTTTTGCTAATTTTTCTTTCATATTTCTTTAGTTTCTGCATATTTTAGTATTATTCCTTTTTTATCATAACAATAAACTTTAATGCCAAACTCTTTAGCTGAAGAAATTGAAAATTTAGCTCAATCATTTTTAAGTTTATCCACTCAAGAAGGTTCTCAACTCACAAATCAATCAGACATGCAGTCTAACAATAAAGATATTGGTCTCTTAAGGTACCAAGCTGATAACATACCTCCATATGATGGCAACCCTAGGCAATTAAATAGATTTCTCACAGCTTGTGAACACTTTTTAAGTAACTTCCAAGATACAACAAATATAGCTAATCCCATAAATATTTGCCTAATAGATACCATTTTAATGAAACTTAAAGGTCGAGCCGCTGATATAATTTGCTCCAACTCAGATTTAAATAATTGGGCCGTAATTAAAGAAGCCCTAATAGTAGCCTTTTCAGATCAAAGAAGCATCGAATGTCTTATCCAAGATTTAATTTCTCTAAAAATTCAAAGGTTCGAAAGTCCTACACAATTTGGCATGCGAGTGCAGGATGCCAGAAGTTATTTATTTTCAAAATTAAACACCTCTGTTGCTAATGATAATGAAAGGAAAATTAAAATTCAACACTATGAAGAATTTGCTCTGAAAACTTTTATTAGTAACTTGCCCCCTCAAATTCAGTTAGTTGTTAGATTACGTCAGCCAGAAAATATTGAAAAAGCTTTATCGTTAGTAGTCGAAGAAGAAAACTTTATATACTTTAGTCAAGGAAAAAATTATAACTTACAAACCTACCCACCACCATTTCGCACTCATTACAAACAATCAAAACCCCAACCAAGATCCCCATTACCACCAACCCCCAGCAATTTTCCATCATTTATACCAAACACTTTTAATTACGCCAGACCCCAATTTCAAAAACCTATAGGACCAACAAACTTTCAAAATTCTAATCCAAATCCCATATCGATTTCTAGGCCAAATATTCCAAATACAAGTTTTCATAATTTTGTTAGACCCAATTTTTCAAATAACACCTTTAATAAACCTCAATTGAATCTAAGACCCCCTAATTTCAACCCAAATAATAGTTTACCCAGTTCAGTCATTCGTCGAAATCAAGTCGAACCAATGGACACAAGTTCAGGAAATAGTCGACATACCTTTGTTCCTAGAAACAAAAGGCCCCGCGTTTCAGAACTATATGCCCATCAAATTTCTCCAGAAAGTATTGACTATAATCTCGATTCCGATAATACCTACTCCGACTATTATAACCCTTACCAGAATGATCAATATTATTATGACGATAATAATTATTACGATCCGTATAATCATATTCCTGATAATTCATTTTCCAACTCGATCGAAGATGACACTTATAAAAGTGACGACATAACCATTTCTAACGAACAACAAAATTTTCAAAACCCCGATATCAACACATACCCAACATAATCCATTTAAATAACATTAGATCGGATTTACCATATATTTATATTGCTGACCTAAACGCATATTTTTTAATAGACACCGGTAGTAGTCGAAGTTTAATGAACCCTAAACTTGCTTACACGTTTTATCATAAATTTATTACAAATGAGAAATTTAATATCCAAACGGCACACGCTATGTCCTATCACAATGAAGTCGCTAATATTCCAGTTTTTAAAATCTTTAAATTTAATGGTTACCATAAATTTTATTTGTTCGATTTTTCGCAAAAATACGATGGACTTATTGGTAGTGATTTATTAAAACAACTTAACGCTAATATTGACTTAAAAAATTGTAAATTAATAACACAAAATTCTACTATTCCAATTATTCATGAAATAAAAAAACCAATAGAAACTCAAAATACCTTTAATGATCTTCAAAATTTTTCTATAACAATTCCGTCAAGATGTCAACAAATTGTAAAAATCCCAGTGAATCTAAAAGAAGGCTTAGGCATATTAGAATATCAAAATTTTGAAAATAATACAGAAATGCCTAAAGCACTTGTAAACATTTCAAATTTTTTTGCCTATACAACAATAACGAATGCCAATGAATATCCCGTTACCATTAATATTAATAGACCCTTTAATGTTGAATTAATAGATATTTTAGAAGTAAACTTTTGCAACAAAATCGAAACAAACCAAACCCTAACTAATGAACATGATAATATACTTAAAGAAAATCTTAAAAACCTGCGTTTGGACCATTGCAATAAAGAAGAGAAAGACTTTATTAGAAGATTATGCTTTGAATATCGCGACATATTTTACTGCGACAAAATACCCTTAACATTTACTAACCAGATTCAGCATAAAATCAATTTGACAAATGACACCCCTTTATTCACTAAAACATATCGCTATCCTGAGATACACAAGAAGGAAGTTAAAAATCAAATATCAAAAATGTTAGATCAAGGAATTATTCAAAACTCAGTCTCCCCTTGGTCTAGTCCAATTTGGGTTGTCCCAAAAAAAGTTGATGCATCCGAAAAAAAAAATGGAGAGTCGTCATCGATTATCGTAAGCTGAATGAAAAAACCATAGGCGATAAGTATCCTCTTCCCAACATCGCAGATATACTTGATAAATTAGGTAGAAGCCAGTATTTTTCCACACTGGATCTTGCTAATGGATTTCATCAAATTGAGATGGATCCCAATGATACTCAGAAGACCGCCTTTTCAACAGAATCAGGTCACTATGAATTCCGCCGAATGCCATTTGGGTTGAAAAATGCCCCATCAACTTTCCAAAGAGTTATGGATAATATCCTCCGTGGCCTCCACAATGAAATTTGTGTCGTATATCTCGATGACATCATCATCTTCAGTACTTCCTTGGAAGAACACATTTCTCGCCTACGTCAAGTTTTCTCACGACTCCGAGAATCCAACTTCAAAGTACAAATGGATAAAAGCGAGTTTCTTAGAAAAGAAGTCCAATATTTAGGTCATCTTGTAACATCCAATGGCGTAAAACCAAACCCTGAAAAAATCCGAGCAATTCAAGAATTTCCAATCCCCAAAAATTCAAAAGATATTAAATCATTTTTAGGTCTCCTTGGATATTATAGACGGTTTATTAAAGACTTTGCTAAAATAACCAAACCTATGACCTCATGCCTCAAAAAGGATTGTAAAGTCATCCATAGTCCCGAATTCATAAAATCTTTCGAACACTGCAAACATCTTCTAATGAATGCCCCTATCTTACAATATCCTGATTTCGAAAAGCCATTCATTCTAACTACCGACGCTAGTAATTTTGCCATAGGTGCCGTATTATCACAAGGTAACGTCCCTAACGATAAGCCTGTTGCTTATGCAAGCCGAACCCTTAACGATAGCGAATGCAAATACTCCACTATTGAGAAGGAACTCCTAGCGATCGTCTGGGCATGTAAATATTTTCGCCCATATCTTTTTGGGAAAAAGTTTAAAATATATAGCGACCACAGACCCCTTGTCTGGTTATTCAGTCTAAAAGAACCTAACAGTAAATTAGTTAGATGGCGTCTTCGTTTAGAAGAGTTTGATTATGAAATTATCTATAAAAAAGGCCTCCAAAATACAAATGCTGATGCCCTCTCTCGCATTCAAATCAATGCTTTTGAAAACGAAAGTATTGTAAACAACCCTGGTGAACAAGATATAGACATAGATGAATTCTTAAATGACCTTTGCAACGAAGCATTAAAAAACATGAATCTTGAACCCCCTACCCACCATAACATCATATCCCCACAAAGTTCTAATACAGTAATACCCAAAATAAATATAATAGAAAATATTCAAACCAGACCACCCCAAACCAGGCTTCGTAAAAGACTTGAAGAAGCACAAAACACCTTAGCCACACCACACTCTTCTAGCGATCCCTACATAATAAACGAAGGCATTACAATTTTGGAAGACATAATTAACAACAAACCCCACCAAATAATAATTTCTAAAAATCCCTATAATAAATTAAACATTAAACAAGAACAATTTGGAAATAATAAAATACTTCATGTAAAAATTCCTAACTCTAACTCTAATGATTCTCTTATCATTGATTTATTAAAAAATTACACTAAGGAAAACAAAATATTTTATTTTTACTTCTACGATGATTCGATGTACTTAAATTTTAACAAAGTTTACATGAAACATTTTTATTCCTCCGGACTTAAATTAATAAAATGCACAAAATTAGTAAACTCCGTCTCTGAACTCGATGAACGAATCATGCTAATCAAATATCAACACGAAGGTAAATGCAACCATCGTGGCATTAATGAGACATTAGAAAAACTTAAACGTAATTATTACTGGCCGTCAATGAAAGCAGATGTAACAAAATATATAAACGATTGTGATATTTGCCAAACCAGCAAATATGCAAGAAAAAATCCATACGTTCCTCTGGTATTAACAGAAACTGTCGGAAAACCTTTTCAACTAATTAATATTGACATTTTTAAATATGATAACCAAGATTTTTTAACTATTATAGACGCTTTTACAAAATTAGGACAGGCTTTCCCTATTCAAGGAAAAACAGCTATTGAAATCGCTAATGCCCTTATTCAGTACTTTTCCTTTTATGGTATTCCTGACAAAATTACCATGGACAATGGCACAGAATTTAAAAACGATACTGTTAAAGAGCTTCTGCGTGCTCATAAAATTAATGTACATTTTACCACTCCACTCCACCACGAATCAAACTCACTCGTCGAAAGGCTACATTCAACCCTTATCGAACATCTAAGAATCCTTCGACAGAAACATCCGTCAGATAGTACCATCTCCCTTATGAATTATGCCATTATAGCATACAACAATTCTATACACTCTTCCACTAAATTTACCCCGTTCGAATTAACTTTTGGCCATACAAATTCCAGAGATCCAAGTAATCTTTTAGAATCGACATTTTATAACGAGTATGTTATAAATCATAAAGATAGAGTTAAACATCTTTACGAAAATATAACACAAAACTTATTAGATAAAAAACAAAAAGTCATAGAAAAAAACAATAAACTAGGTTCCAATCAAACTCAATTCAAAAAAGGAGACAAAGTTTACAAAGTTAACAATTCTAGAAACAAAAAAGATAACAAATTTAAAGGCCCCTATCAGATTGTAGAGCTCCTTAACAGAAATAAAGCTAAGATTAAAAACCCTATTAACAACAAAATAATAACAATTCACATAAAAGAATTGAAACTACCCCCTGTTGTTACAGAATCTTCCAGCTCGCAGGCGCAGAACTAGCAACCCCTAACTTCCATAAAATTAATCAAAATCCAGGACTCCTTCCCCTAAAAATTGGTAATGCTCAAAACATAGCTGACTATTGGTCCTTTGTTGAAATATTAGACGTAAGTGACATCATTAAAGAATTTAAGTCCCTTGAAAATCATTATTTCCAATTACAATCTTCCATAAAAAACACATCCACTAATTATAATCATTTTCTAAACTCTTTTAATTTGATCGCGTCTCTAAAAAACAAAATCAATATACAGATAACACAAATCAACCCTTTCTATTCATTTTCACGTACCAAGAGAGGTCTCATTAACGGTTTAGGATCTATAGTCAAATCCTTGACTGGAAACTTAGATCAAAACGATGCTGAAAGATATGACAACGCTATTAATACTATAACAAATAATGAGAATAAAGTTAAAACACTTCTCAAAGAGCAAATTACTATCATAGAAAAATCATCAATAAATTTTATAAATATTAGCAAGAATTTAACATACAACCAACAAATTTTAGAAAAACACATTAGGCAGATAGACACGATTATTAAACAAATTCAAAGCAATAACACCATTTCTTATGGTTACTTTACAAGCCAAATAATTTTATCTCAAGTAATCAATGCTTTTCAAAACATCTACGATATTCTAGAAAATGTCGGTATAGCCATCACATTTTCAAAATTAAATATATTTCATCCTTCCATAGTAAACCCTAATGACCTTTTAAATGAAATCATGTCTATAACACCACACTTAACATACAATAAACTTCCTTTCACTGCCACATTAGAAAATTTATTGCTTTTTGAAAAAATTATTGAAATTAAAAGTTACATAAAAGAAAACAAAATCACATTCATCATACAAGTACCTATAGTCGAAATAAAAAACTATGTATTGTATCGTCTATATCCCCTCCCAGTTCCCTTTAAAAATACCTTTCAAATCATCATTTCACCTAACAAATACCTCCTTTTAAATGAAGTTAGCTATATTGCATTTGACACAAAGTGCCAAGAGATAACGCCACAACACTTTATATGCAAAGAAAGCAGCCCTATGAGCATAGGAACTGATCCTCCATGCGAAGTAAACCTACTATCGTATGCAAAAAAAACCATAAATTGCCAAATTGTCGAGACAAAAATCAATAACCTAAAAATCCAAAAGTTAGAAGAAGAAAAATGGATGCTGATAACACCTAACGAAACAATCGCAAACCAACAATGTGGAACTAACAAAGAAAACATACCTTTAAAAGGAACCTATGTATTAGAATTCCCGCCTAACTGTACCATCCAAATAGAAGGTCACCTCCTTAGGAACTACCACCTGAAAGAACAAACAAAATTCCAGAACATTCAGCTGCCTAAACTCATCTTTGAAGCCAATCTGAATCCTAATTATATAGAAATCCCGCCCTTTAAAATGGATAAACTAAACCTTGAGGACATTGAAAATATACCCAGTATTATTGCCCAAGAAAAGGAACAACTGAAGGAAGCCCTACTCTTCAACGGACCTCTTCATATACAGCCCATCAGCATTTGGACCCTGTTAATATATATTATTATTCTCAGCTTCATTGGGTACCAAGTCTACGCGAAATACTTCAAGATGGTGCCCAAACTTCTAGAAGATGCCAACCGCTCTCCTTCACCCGAAGCCACAACCAGTCAGCCTCAAATCGTCATCTAAGTTCCCCTGCATCCCCAGGCTCACCTCTACGAAGGGAGGAGTTACACGCTACCAATTTGCCTATTCAGCTAACCAATTACCTATTGATTTACTTATTTGATTACTAAGCAAACCAACACTATAAATATATATATTGCCTTGCCATTAAAAACCAATTACATTACTATTAAGTTACTGTTTAAATTAAGTTAAATTTTAAGTTGTAATTTCCGCTCTCGAATAAATAATTTTTAAAAAAAGTTATTTTCGTGTTGACTACATATAACTCCCTTCTACAAATGCATGAGGATTTTCATTGGTCCAATATCTACAGTTATGCTTATTAACAAATCCATTTAGATAAAATGTGCATTCGTCGCTGAAGCAGATATTCTTTACATGAATAGTATTATCATTAATCGCTTCAGTAATTTTTTTACAAAACTCAACTCGCCTATCGAAATCGTCTTCGGTTAACTCTTGCAATCATTTCATTTTGAATGGATGAAATTTATGAAGTTTGGTAACTGTGTGAACAGAGCCTAATGAAATATCAGTGGCAGCAACAATTTTGCGTAATGAAGTATTAGGATTTATTCCAAAATGACCCAAAACTTCAACTTGAGCGGTTCATCCAAAATTCGCCGATGATCACGTTTTTTATTTGCAACAGATCCAGTTTCAGTAAACTTAGTAACAAGATCCAAAAAATACCTATGCGAAGTTATTTTCTCCGGATGTCTGGCGTTAAACGTGACGGCAGTTTGCCGAGCACATTGATTTTGGACACCATATATTTGAATAATTTCCACTCTTTCGGCTAGTGTGTAAACCATTTTGGAAGTTAAATCTTCAATTCAACAAATGAATTTTCACTATTCCAAGACTGTAACAAATGTAACTGACGGCAAAATAAATTCTTTATTTTCCTGAATAACTAACTAAGCAGGTAGTAAATAACTAATAAATAACTAAGCAGATATAACAATATATACAGTTCGCCCAGGATATCTGTGTTGATGAAAAGAATGCGAAAAAAAATTCAGGTTGTTATTTAGTTTCTTCCACGTCTAATGTTCGGAATTGCTGTTTATGTTGGTAGTTTTCGTTTTAAATTATAAACGAATTGTAGATTTGGCAAACCCTAACGGACAACATTTTGAACACTTATTGAAATAAAAACTGATATTTTCATGTTTTTGTTTTCTATCTGAACAAATTAAGATAAACAAAGATTTTTCTAATTTAATCGAAAACGAATCGACCGATTTAAAAAAATCAAACGACAAAGTAAAAGACTTCGAAAGACCTTTTAAACAAGCTATTACTCGATACCCCTTGCCATTTAACATTTTTAAGGGGATGACCCTGGGGGGCAGAGGGTGAAAGGGGGTGAAGTAATTTAAGGTTAGAAAGTTGTCCCTCTTGACAAACCTTTTGACGTATTTCGGCGTTTTTTTTAAACAGTGTTTTTCGATAAATTCGTGGTAGGAAGTTTTCAAATGAACACCCTGTATTAATTTTTTAGGTCCAAATTGTAGCAAGAAAAACTGGAAATGCAGTTCAACCAAGAGTGCTTAAGAAACTACAGAATTTTTAGCAGACATTTGGATCTCAACTCTTACCAGAATGTAACTATTCATACCCTGAAGAATAATCCTATCCCTATTTTTTGGCAGCGTACCAAGACAAATACATCTCAGGCTAAAGTAGTCTTAAGTATAAAAGAGAATATTTCTAGTTTAGAAGTAATAAGTAAAGGAACTTATTATATTACATTTACCATTAGTATGGTACATGCATATATACATATTATTATTATAATTCCTTAATATAATTACAAGAATAACATTTATCTATATTTTTTATTAATGAACTTTTGTAAAAAAAAACTACATTATAAATAATGTATTTATTAAAAGAATGAAACTCTCTTGGACTTCTATATCTATATCTATTCTTTACCAGTTAGTAGAGAGACAGTTTTACCACTTTATCTAATCAATTACTTTTCTTCTGGATACCTGTTTCGCTAACGATATTAACATCTTCAGCAGAGCACTAATTCTTTAATCCTTTTTCTATTTTAAGTGTTAGTGTTATACCAAAGGATATACTTTTTGGGTTATTATTGTAGTTACTTTTCGATTTTTTAATTGCATTTACACATACGTGTTATGTGCACTAATAGGCATATTACTGTTATCGTCTTACTTAAGTTAAATATAACTTAAAATAATTAAGAAAATATATAGATACACCATATACTAAAAATACAATACAAAATGTTTCAGAATTATATTTAGTTTATTTATTTCCTCAATAAAAATGCTATCAAATTGCATTGTGTTAATTAAAGTCCGGCGTCATTCTGAGCAAATAAAAACAAATGAATAATTTTTTATGTATTTTAGTTAAAATCAGCCGTTATGTCTCAGAAGTCATGTGTCAGAACATAATAATTATGTTCTGAGACATAACGGCTGATTTTTAATCAAATAATTAAAAAATAATTAAAAGCATAGCAGTGGAGGCCTAAATTATGGCGGCAACGCTATCCGCGCCATCTACGTTCACCTTTCATGATGAGAGACAAAAATGGAAAATAATCGGATGTTTTAATAGCACACAGTTGCACGTCTTTTTAGTCGTCTCTGTTGTAACGATATTGGCAAGTGGCAACACCGCGAACATAAGCTTTCTCCCTAATTCCAAAATGATCACGGTGACATAAGGACACCGCACGAAATCTCTGGAGATACGTGGAAGGTTACCGAATCTTCCGGAACCTTTGAACTTCCTTTGAAATATTGGCGCGACTTTTAAATCGGATATAAATAGTAGTAAATAAATATTTCTAGAGCTTTAAGTGGTCGTGTTTGGTGTGTATGTACATGTAAAATAAACTAGTTGACTATTTTTGTACCTCGAGTGTTTTAATTCACACCTAATTAACGGGAACAAAAACCGCTATATTGGTGTCAGATCCACTTGACATTGATACAAATTTAGTTATAGTCAATTGAAATAAATCATGCTGAAATATGTAGAAATAAAAAGTAGCTGATAGATACTGTAGATACTGTACTAATGGATTTGGACGATTTATAGTCAAAGCTGATGTGGAGAGAAAACGCTCATTTGGGGTAATTTTTTGAAAAATTATATTGTGTTAGGTCAGATTAGAGTTCAAACATAAGTTGGTTCAATGACAAATTAAGGGCCATGCAGTGGCATCTTATGCTGCTAGGTTACTTGAGCAGGCAATATGGTCACTTGAGTCCTGAGAAGAATTATATAAGACTTTAACTCGTTTATAGAAAGGATAATGATGCTCTAATCAGAAACTCTGATAATCCATCCAAGGCTACGTGGGGATTCATAAATGCTAACAGGTAGACATTAAAATGAGAGAGAGCAAAGTCAGTGCTGTCACCACAGATTTATTTAACACTTTTTTTTTCAAACATTGCACATGATGTAATAAGTAAAATGCCAGTCCAGCAGAGGTATTCCACAGATTTTATAAGTGACATAAAGCCTGCACTCTTATTTTTATTTAAGAAGATCACGTTTGTTGTTAAGGTTTGTAAGAACAATTAATTCCTGTGATGTTTTTGTCTCAATGAAAAAGTATAGTAGATCTTATTATTATATCATTGACTAATTTATTTAATTTCTCTATAAAGTAAAACATATTTCTTGATCTGTTAAAGAAAGCATTGGTAACTCCAATATTTAAAAAATATAATTCAAAGATGCTTGAAAATTGTAGGTCAGTCTTAAGAGTTTTGAAAAAATGCATAGCAATATAAATTATTTCCTATTTTACCCATAATACCTATTTTACAGATTGTGAGTTTAGTTTCTGAGAATGTAGTAACACTACTCAAGGTGTTACGGAGCTGGTGTCATTTATTCTTGATTCTTTCAACAGTCAAAAATGTACGTCTCCATTATTCTGTGATTTTAAACATGAACAACTGAAAAAATAATTTTTCATACTTTTTTTAGTTTGGCAGTTGACATTATACATGTCAAACAGAACACAGGCGTTAGAGTTAATAAAGTGACATCGGCAGAAGGTGTGATCACCATAGAGGTGCCACAAGGTGAGGTATTGGTACCAACACAAAAGTTCACACTTTTTTCTGATGACAGAACCATCTCGTCTACTGTGGAAACTTCAGAGGATGCCATGGCGGTTTTATCGAGATTACAGGATAGGGCCGAGTACTGGTTTGCAGTCAATAGATTATATTTGATTTTAAAAAAAATAATGATGTGTTTCCTATATGGGACAATTTTGACTCAATTTTATGAAAATTTTTCAACATCTGTTAAGTTTCTGTGAGGGGATGACTGAACACACTAAGAGCAGCATACTTTGGCCTGTTTCACTCTAGACTTTCATATGGTATTCTTGCCTGGGAATATTCTGCACAATCAGAAATAGTTTTCAGACTTCAGAGAAAGGTATTCAGGGTGGTATCTGGACTGGGATACAGGGAAGACTGTGTGAATGCGTTTGTGAAGTTGTGCGTTTTATATATGTCACATCTTTAGATAAGCGCCAATAAACACATCCAGTAAAGTATTTTTTTTAACAAAAACGACAAAAATGGTTTATTCTCCTTAATACAACTATACTTTATGAGTTGTTAACATAAATAAATTCATACAAAAAATAATAAATTCATACAAAAAATTAAAAAGAAACTAGTTTTTGAAGTTGTAGCCAGAACTCTTTAAAAATAAAAGAAACAATGTTCTAATAAAATGTTCTAACAAAAAATATGTTCTAATAAAATTTTTTGATTAATTTAGATGTGATATTTTTCCTTCGTACAGAAGGGTAAATATAAAGAAGAAGGTATTATAAATACATGATTATAAAAACATACAAATATTAATTTTTATATTATTTTTGCTCTTATCGAACTCTATTTATTCATAGAGCCTGACAAGTAATATAGTCTATTTCAAATTGGTTGAAAGTAATAAAACCTCATTATATATAAAAAAGCGGTACAGTCCGTAGCCGATCGATAGTTCTAGCCTGGACACTTATCCCCGCTTCCATCGATACCTCACAACAGAAGCCGAAATCGTGCGAGGCGACGACCGCATTGTGATGGCAAAAATTCCGCGCTGGGGCACATATTTTGCGTTAATTCGAAATAATATTTTACTGCAGGTATTATTGTAGTTTATAGTAAGATTACGCATTTAAAATTTTAAACTACCAAACTATTTTGATACTCGCTTTGAGTTTTAAAAAGAATAAAAATTCGGTATCTAAATTAGGTGGGTAAATTAACAATTTTATTTTTAACTTACATTTTACAATCTTAATTTTATTTAGAATAATGCTTACAACTTGCTGCATTCCTGTTTAAGCTCAGAAAAAATTTAAATGGATTTTAATATTTTTTTTGTTTTTTTTTGATTATCTTCGGAATCATTCAAATATTCGATTTTTTAAATAAGCAACAAAAATTTGGCGTAGGTACCTACCTAATTTTGTTTTCGGCATTAACATTTTTACGAAAAAGTAATACAGCAATGCAAAAACTTTCCCATAGCAACTAAGATAACCCACAAAAGTGTCAAGAATAAGTTTTTGAAAAATTGTTTTTTTTCAATAATCTTCAAAACCACATAAAATATAATATATATATTTTTTATATGGCATATTCTTTTACAAGTAAATAATGTACAACTTTGGGGTAAATTATCCATTTTCGTATTTTGAGGGTAGACGAATTTGAAACACCGTTTATGTATATTTTTCCAATAAAATAAATAATAAAAAATATTTAAAACATTTATCATATACTTAAAAATACGTAATAATAAAAAAAATATATTACCTTGTAAAATGTAAAATATTAGGTCCCGCGGTATCTCCACTTAGTCGTTCCACTGTACGGCGTGCGCCACCAAATCTCGGCTTCAATTTTGACGCCACGAAACCAGTGTCACGGCTAGAACTCTCGATCGGCTACGTACAGTCCCCCCTGTACCTTCAATAATGTATTGCACTTTCATAGTTTGCATTGCATTGCGAAATTCATTCTTTTTACGTAGTGCAACCCGGGACCGGATTTTATGTCGGTTTATGATCATTTTCTATTATTATCCGACCCATAAATACTGTAAATAGTGCGACAAAGGCGTGCACGCATGGTACTATAATATAAATTAAACCAAGCATTATAAATTTATTAAAATAAAAAAAAAGATTAAGAAACTTGATAAGAGACTAAACATAAAAAACAAAGGTAAAACCTGCAAGTCACCGTGTTATTAAATAAATATATATAAGTTTATATGCTACACGTGTTTCGCTTTTATCGGAACATCATAAGGCCTAAAGATAAATTTAAAATTTACAGAGGGAAGGCTTATCAAATCTGATGAAACTTTTTACCTATACAGATCGCATTACATCTAAAAATAAGTCAAAAGCTAGGTAGAGAACAATATCCATCATAGATAAAAATGAAAATACAAAAAATAAAAAAGTTAAGTCGTGTAATAATACAAGTGAGAAACGATCCAGCAACCTTAAAATTCACAGGTGCCCACTTAACTCATAGGCCAGAGTCACAGAACAAAATCAGAAGAATAATCCTAACTATATCAATAAATGTATATAATTCTAGATAAAATTATAGAGTGGGCAAACAACTGAAAAATTAAAATAAATAGTAAGAAAACAGAGGTCATTCTAATAACAAAAAAGCATGACTGCAACATCCCAAATTTGACAATTTTGGGCACGCTGGTCCCCTGGAAAGACGAGATAAAGTACCTAGGAGTAATCTCTCTTTGACTAATAAATTAATGGTCTATAAACAGGTTTTACGTCCTAAACTACTTTACGCCTAAAACATTTCCTGAAATACCACGAAGACGAACATCAGAAAGCTTCAGCTGTTTCAGAATAAGTGTTTGAGGATATTCACAAATGCACCCTTCTTCGTAAGGAATGTTGATCTGCACTCTGACTGTAAACTTGATACAATTCAAGAATACATAATTAAAAAACATTCAAGGTTCAAGGAAAAAGTCAGAAGTGTAGACAACTCGCTAATAGAAGAATTTCTCCTGAGACCAAGAGAAAACCGGCCATGGAAAGGTAATGTGATGTTAGCCGCCGAACTCAAATATGACTAAAACAGTTCTTTTAGTATCTCAGGCTTTGTTTTCTCTGCGAGGAGTGGGGCTCGGGCTCTGGAGATAACTGGCAACCTTTCCCCAAAGCCTAATTACTCTTTCCTATCCTGAAATAAGTTAAAAATCCTTTAATCTAACCTCAGCACCTAGAAGTTACAGAGAAAAGTAGTATAGGAGATCAAAGTACCATAGCACCCAGTTGCAACTGAGAAGACCGGTAAGAGCAATAACAGCTAGTCCAGAAGAAACCAGTGTAACAAAGGAAGTGTATATAATAATGTAACAATGAAAATTAAAATAAAAAAAAAAATTAAATTCGATTAGAGAGGTTGTTAAATATAAGTTGAGGTTGATACGTAAAAATGTCCTTAAGACAGATAAGGGCGGGTCTTTTCTTAGATGTAGTTAGTTTTTTTTTGACAACAAGCACAGGTTTTTGCTTCTTTAGTATTCATGTAAAATTGCAGCCCCCTGGGTTAAAGAAAAACTATGTGAGGAGACTGATATATAATAATGATTCCGGCATAGTAGCAAATACCATGTTTGACACTCTTAAAGTAATATTTATACTCTGTGTTTTTATTACCAGCCACCATATTTTATTAGGTACCTATTTATTTATTTAGATTACTTGGTGGAAGCGCAATGGAGTTTACATTATCTGCCAAATCAGTATATTAAATATTATGCTAATCTTTCTTATAGCGTTCGAACCCTACCTTTCTATTACTCTCTACCTATTTGAAATACAGTATAACCTGAGTTCTTTAGTCAAAGATTATTTATTTTAACAGTGGAAATATAATATAGACTTTGCTTTTGTATGCCAAATATGAATTTTTTTAATATATTTTTGACTTAGATAGGTTAACACGCATGATAATACGAAAAATAATATAAAATTAGCAATTTTTTTGTTTTGAGTCCGTATCATTTTCCTTTGTAAGAAAGACATATTATTTTTATTTTATATTTCTTACAATTTACCTTATACGCCTGTTACTGCCAAAATAAATTTAAAATTGAAATTTTCTTACGTAGTTAAGCTACGAAATATGACAGGCACCAATTCAATTACGATTTGTTTTTTGACTAATATATAATAATAATAATAATAATGTTTATTTTAATCCAAAAAAAATACATACATCTTACTTAACTATTAAAAATAGATAGCAGAAAAGAAGAATAGAAATACAAAAATGGGTATATTATCGAAATTAAATGCTCAAGGTCCTTGCACAGATAAAGCAAAGGGAGCGTGCAGCAAACTTGCATAAAGTACGGAAACCATTGGTGCAATAAAACATCATTTTTCAACTTAAAAACTTTGATAAGATTGAACATACTTAGTTATGTTTGCGCTTGAAAGAGGGAATAACGAAATTTAAATTAGCATGTCTGAAAATACGGAAAAGAAACCCATTTTTAAATTACGAAATTTTCCTGTTTTTTTTTTATCCATGCCTGATTTCGATTCTATGTGAAATCATTTTGCAATTAAGTTTTATATTTTTATGATCAGGAATTGGTTTGTTTAATATTCCTAGCTTTATTGAATTTCTATGTCATTTTTAAAAGTAGAAAAATATTTTTCTCAGCTGTACCACAGGTTTCCAATTTAATTTTACACTTCTTTATGAAATTTTCTTATAATAATATTTAGGTTAGTATAGCCAAACCAAGTTAGGGTGTAGGCACCTTTCCTAAGCTTTTTTATATAAATACTTAATTTTGTTCTAATAATTTGTAGTCTATTAACAAAATCTGATAAATTATCTTTTTTTTTTAATAAAATCACGAAAAAATCTAAAATTAAAATAAGGCAATAAACTAACCCCTTACCCTGTCGCACATCAAAAGATAAAAATCCCAATTTACCTCATCGAATAATACATCCATCTTTTGCAGGCCATGTTATGGCCATCCGCTTTTATTAGTGTCTTGCAGGCGCAATTCTATTTCGTGAAAATTGGCAGTATATCCCGCCTTTTCCGGGGCCATTCACTTTAAAATATATGGCGCCATTTTCGCAATGTATACGGCGAATATCAGGGAACAAGACAACAAAAGCATCCAAATATAATCCTTTGCTGGGAAATACAGTTTGAAAACGTTGGCAATTTAGCTTGTCTTCGCCCTGAAAGCGCATGCTATATATTTTGACCGCAAACGGAAGTTTTCTACGTAGATAGCGAAATATGCAAATAGTTTAATAATAATATACAGAATGCCTCGGCTTAGGCAAATTCCCTTAAAAAAGTCACCCTTGATATACATGAGAAAGCCTAAACTATTTCACGGTCCCCTTTTGTGACTTAATCGGACCTTTTAAGCCTAATCCTTTTTGCAAACAATTTCTAAGTTAAAGCAGCTCCCAAATTATCTATGTGCCACCATCTAATTATAAAATTAGTAAAAAGGGCCATGCAGTTTTTCGTCTAATGCCTAAGTTCTTCAAAACTAATTAATCTTTGTCGGGAGCCTTCTTAAGTTAAAAGAGCTTAGATCTCAATTAATTATTTTAAGAGAACTTTTAGCTTTAATTAATAATGGGGTCCCGCAGTATATGAAGACCAAAAAATTCAAGTAGGAGTCAAATTATAGCCGGATAAGAGCCAACTTTTTGGGGACTAGGCGGAGATTTTTATAAATTAATGACCAAGTTGAAAGAGCTTTAAAAAGGTTGCTCTAAACATATATTTTTTTAATTTTAAAATAAATACTTTTTATTGAAATGTAATTTGTATGTACTTTATACAGATGATTAAATAACCGATAAAATATTTTATTTAATTTGAATGTAAAAGAACAAATCTGGTGAGAGTGGGTTTAGGCTTTAATTAATATAAATAATATTCGTGAATATTTAATAAATCATGGTGATTTTGCTTTGGCAAAATATATCAAACATTTAGTGCTGCTTTTATTAATATTGTGCTGTACATAATAAATATAAAATGGATATTACAAGTAATTAAATTTGATTTCAAATTTTTGTAATTTTAAATACTATTTACCTTTTGTATTAATAACCGACCTATGCACCTTATTAAAACATTATAAATAATTATCCACGAATATGTAAAACATGATTTTGCTTTGGTAAAATGTAATATAAATTTAATACCGTCATAACTAATGCTATTATTATTTCGTTAGGCATGAAATATAAACAAATTAATTTTTGTATAAAAGTTGCGTAATTTTATTTATAGTTGTTTGGTAATTGTAGTCAATTTATCCTAAATAAGTCATCAAATATGTTTATTAGCTATTAAATTCTTTTTAGTTACAATTGATTTCTATTCATATTATAATTTAGTAATTGAATTTGGTTTCTAAGTTGTAAATTGCAAATAAATATATTTTTTAAATAAGTCGCTGATATGCTAAAACCGGAACATAAAACAACCCGGTATCATCTAAGTCTAGGACAGTAGCCAAGTTACTTGGATCCAAGTGATCGAGGGATTTAAATGGCGTTGGTGTGCGAAAATGAAAACGGGAAGTAAACAAAAGAAAATGGTTCGAAAGGGATATTATGAGATTCATTGGGTTATAGAAAACTAAGGAAAGTTTATAGAGTAGAAAAATAAAAATATGCAAAATTGGCTCTTAACAGTCGCACTGGGATCCCAATAGTGGAGAATATGGAAGGAGGAGGTTAGGAACTAACCCCAGGTTTCCTTGAAATCGGAACAGGGGGGTTAGCTACAGACCCCAGATTTTTGTGTGTATAGGTGTTTTTTTTTAAGTAATAAAATCAATGATCTTATTAAAAAAAAAACATTTTATTCTTTTAAAGACTTTAATGAAAAATAAGTGTGCAAAAAAACTAACTATTATTACAGATTGTGCAATGTCTAGTTGTTTTAATTTGTTCGCTGGCCGTATGCTTAGGGCAAATATACTTTTCGCAATTAGAACATGCCTTATATATATTTTCATATATATTTTCTATCAGCCGATCTTGGACAAATAAAACATCTTCCTTTTTTGGGAATCTTCTGCACAGCGGACCGAGTAGCTGGTCGATTTGCCTCTCGACAAACTAAACCTCTTGTTGTGTGCTGGTCCTGTTGACATTTCAAACCAAAAATTTTCAAAGAAGCTATATATTTATTTTGAAGTCCCTTAGACTTTAAACGATTTCTCATGTTGATTTGACGCAACTCCTTGCCTAAGCATTTTAGAAATATTTTTCTCCCAGATTTTTGTTTTGGATTCTCTCTTGCCCAGTTCTCGTTAGCTTTTATGAAAAGAATATAGGAGTTGTAGGCAACTATATCGATCAGATTGAAAAAAACAGCCATCGGTCATCTTCTTGTGCCTCGCCGACAACTATATGCCCTTACACATTTATCAAGCGTATCGACGCCAGCTTTTGTGGAGTTATAGTACAGAATACTTTCTGGCTTGTCATTTTTCACTTGCATATTATGATACTGTGTAGAAAGAACAGTGACGACCTTCTTCTTTTTGGGTACATAACTTACAAGTGTTTCACGGTTCCGAAAAGCAAAGCGAATAGTGCCGGGAGTTGCATCCTTCAACGATTGTGGTCTTAGTTCTGGTGGAACATCTTTTCTGTTACTCATTATTGTTCCCACGACTGTAAGATTTTATTCCAACAAAGCATTTGCTGTTGGCACTGACGTAAATTTTCTGTCTATTGTGATATTGTGACCACTATTCTGAAATTTTGCTAATTCTACAAGACGTTTTACGACTTCTGGACCACTATTGTAATCTTTGGGCTGATTGATTACTTTTCCAGCATATGGTTCTGCAGCAAAACAATAGTAGTTTTCTGAGTCACAGAGCACATTAGCTTCAATCCCATATTTACCAGGTTTTGTAGCAATATATAAACGGAATTTGCATCTGCCATGGAATGTTATAAGCTCCTCGTCTATTACAACTGACTCTGAAGGAGTCAAAAAGTCTGGAAGTTTGCCTGTGACACGCTCCCATATATCTCTTGCTGCAGCAAAGTTGTATTCTTTACGAACATCTCGAGTAGTTTTATCATCAAACCTTATACATTTTTGGAGCAGTTGGAAACGGTAGTGTGAAAACGTAGCCCTATAAATTGGCAAATTCTCTTCATTGAATAAGTCGATAAGCGGATCTTTGTTTTGCTTGTAAGCACCTGCTGTTATCAAGAAGCCGATGTAGCCTAATATTTCTTCTCTTTCAAAACTCCTAGATTTTTTTATGAAAGAAGATTGTGGAGTGCTTTCTTTTACGAAGGCGAGTTTCTGGTTTGTATATTGCGAAATAAATTCGATGGTGTCGTCATCGAAAAAAATTCGAATCGCTTCAAGTGGCGTTTTAGGATTTACTTCATTTTTGAGACCTGGCGCTTCTTTCATAACATTAGCAGCAATTTGCCTTCATCGGGTAATAGGATCAGATTTCCATGTAAGACCTGATGCAGAAATTATGTCAGAATTAATATGATTTATTACAGCTTTAGGCCGTGGACGACGTCTTGCAGTAGAATCTAGAAAAGAAAACAATCAAAACTACTAATAAACCATTTCGAAGATAGAAGTACCATTATTTTCTTCCGTATTACTATTTTCCCCATCTGATTCCTCATCCATAATTTCTTCAGAAGATTTATGCTGCTCTGATTAAATATTTGAAGCTAAAAGAATACAAAAAAATATATAATACAAAGGCAGTAAAATATTTGCCACAACGCGCTACGTTTTTATGATTTTTGAAACTAGTTATTTATTTACTTATTTATAATATATGTTACTTACTAGATAATGAGTTTTTTCCGTTTCTTGACAAAAGCGATTTTGCTGTTCACCTTGATCGTCATCTGAACTTTGCAAATCTGGATCTATGTAATCCCTTACATCATCTTCATCCTCACCATAAAGAGCTTCTTCCAATTCGCGATCTGTCAAATATCTTCCACTCATATCAAAATGAAACAGTTAGAAACTATAAAAAAACTGTATCAGCACTGAACTACACAACAACTGTAACTATACTACTGGTAAAAAGTCGCCAGACCGATGTGCCCACGTATTTTTACAAAGGCGTAGGCATGTGGATCATACTATGCATTATAAAAACGTACGCCGAAGGTTAAACATTTTACCATTACCAACAAATGTTATGTCTATGGGTTAAAAAAATATACAGTTTAAAAGTCCTAAAAGATTTTTGGATAGAAATTAAAAACAGCTAAGGAATGCTAAAAAAAATAGGGGGGGTCAGTGCCTGACCCCCCCGTTCCAGGTGCGACTGTTAAACGAATAAGAGTAAACATAAATGTTCCAGGGCTAAATAATAACTTGATAATAAAAAATCCATGCCATTCGAAGTACCTATAAGCGGAAAGCTGGAAAAATTAAAGCATCAAATACAATAAAGGCGCCTTAAATGAAGATATTTTCGTGTTCAGTATTTCGTGGTTCGAAATCGCAGATCGATTTCTAGGTGATGTAATTAAGGTAATAAGTAAATGCACTAATCTGCTAAGGGGTTTTATATCATGATTGTTCATACTGATTATATCAGTAAGTTAAAAATGTTCATCAAAATCAAAGTTTTTGATTTATAATTTTGCGAAATTTATTGATAAAATTGATTTAAAAAGCTGTTAAATTTAATCACCTTTTAAATAAGACAATTTTGGTGCATGCGGAGGGCATAAAACTGATAGAAAAATTAGTTTCAGTTGAGTCGTAAAAATTCGAGAAATAAAATTCTGATATGGCTCCCATTCAGAGGAGTTAAGAGTGCTACCCATATTTATATGGTTTTTTGTTGACAAAATTGGATGTACAACACGTGGGTAAAATATCGGAAATCGAACCTCTAGCACACTGCATATATGTACTGCCATAGAATATTGACTTCTTTGTTAGGTTGATATAGGCTAAGAAGGTGAAAAAATTGTCTTCTGCTTAGATATCAGGGATCGGGAATTATAAACATCGATTGGTACTTATAGATTAAGCTATCGGTCTCGAAAATAATCTGCTATGGAAGAGTTTTTTTTTTGACAAAAAGCGGACTACAAGAAATCCTAAGATTTGCCCTACAAATATACGGAGTGACCGTTTTTGGAACAGTAAGCAACAATAAAAAATATAACTGCCAGGGGAATTACTTTTTTCATAAAGTAATTCCATACCGGAGAAGGAATTAAAATAATGAATAATAAACTATCTTGCAAATCTTTGGGCTAAGTTCCTAAACACTGATCCTGACAGCCTGAATATTCTTGTATGTGTGAAATTTGAGCTCCTTATTCATGAAAATTTGAAGAAATTCTCTGTCTGGTTTAATTGAATTGTTACCAAGAAAAATCTTAAGAGACTTCTTGAAGATATTAATTGTATCTTTGTAGGATAAGTGATAGTAGATGAGAATTGCGTCGAAATTTCACCAACTGGAGATCGAATGGAGGTAGACTGGGTCCAAAGCCTGCCACATTATTGCGGGGTCAACTGGTTGACTTTAGATAATAAAACCTCATTAAGCATATCTGTTAAAATGCTTCTCTTTAAACTAAGATACATCAAGAAATAAAAACCAACAGTATTAAACATATCTGCGAGAATGTTCCATTAAAATCAAGATCGACTCGAAGTACGACTCATATGAATTACCTGTTTTTATAAATGGTCTCAAAACAATGACTATTAAGCCCAAGTGTACAAACAGACCAAACGATCCAACGACGCATGAAACTTGCCACGAATTGCGAGATTACTAATATCACTAACGTACAGCGAGAAAAGGACTCTATGAACGCCCTATTCGCTAGATTTATACATTGAGCAATTTGTCCACAAATGTACGTTGAGGCCGACCGGTATTTTCCCCAAACTCGTAGTAGTTTAGATTCCGTAGCAGAATGTTATGACCAGCACAATCAAATGCATAAACGAAATCAGAAAAAACTGCTAGAGAAACTACATCACTATTAATAAATGAGTTCAAGTCTTGTAACAGATGGAGCAGCATCATTTATACCAGTGCCTTGACGAAAGCCAAATTCATACTTGCTGAGGATGCGATTTATGTTGAGAATTTAGTGAGAATGTATGTAGAGATGTATGTAGAGAAGTGTATGTTTCTTGATAAGTATTAGAAATTGTGAATAAAAAGGAATTAGACCGAAGGATCATATAGTAAACCATCCTTGTAAATGAGTAACTAAATAATTCCGTCTCTTAAGACCTGTTGATTGCTTCTAATAAAATCAGTAGAGCTAAGTCAGGCATGTTAATAAATGTTTTGACAGAAACAGTTTATAAATCTGCTAGAATAGTAGTTCCGTTTGGACAATTTCGCTAAACGGCGAAATATGTATAACGATATTTGGCAAAATAATTATTAAAAACTGGAGATAGAGCAAATTTTCTAATCATATGAAGCGACCCGATGTTCCTTGAAGATACTATAAGCCTCCTAGTAAACCATATTATTAGATCAATTCGTGGGTTTTATTTTTGTAATAGAGAAACCCCATTTAGCATTTTTACATAATTTATATTAGCCAGATGCATAGATAAATTACCAAGTAAAGAAGAGAAGCCCAATAATTATTATTGCCAAGTGACGTAGCCGTATTAAGCGTCAAAAATTCTTTCAGTTCGTTTATTTAATTTTTGTTTTTACAATTTTTCTTCATTTTATTTCAGTAATTACTCGGAAAGTTTAAAAAATAGCCTGCGGCTTTCAGGTTTTTTTTAGTAAATTTAGTCTAATTTTTTCTTCTGCTATAGTGTCATTTAAATTTTTGTGGAAAAAAATCAAAGTAACGGTTTATTTGAAATGACGCCCCTTACGAATATTGCTAAAAATTTTCACGTACTGGATACATTATTTGAAAGTACTTATTTATTTTATATTTCATTTTTAAATAAGCATATATTAAACAAATCTAAATAAGTCTTCTAGAAGTTATAGCCAGTTAAACACCTTCAGTGCATTTCTTTATGAAAGTGGGTATGACAATGACTTAATTAGCAAAATAATAATAATAATAATAATGATAATAATCTTTATTCAAGTATAAGTATACACATATACAATGAGAAGGCAAGAGTGCAGTTAAACATATATTATAATATATAACAAATTCCAGAAGAAAAATTAATTTTTTTATATGTTTTTTATAGATGTGTCCAGGGTACAAGATTTAATTATTGGCAAAATTAGCATCTGTTATCATCTATTAACATCTATCCTGAATGTGATTTTTTGAAGCAAGAATTGAGGATAATTTAACTTTATTACTTTATGATACAATACATATCTATGAATAAAACGTCTCTGTTTCATATTTACCCACCTGGTGGCCTCCAGTTTATGACTTGCGGGTTGTCTACGGCAAATACCATGAATAAACCTTAAACAATATTTCTGAATTTGTTCTATTTTCTCACAATGCTCTGCAGTTAAACAAGGTTCATAAACAGCATCACAATGATGAAAACCAGAGAGAACTATTAAATCGCATAACACTTTTTTAGTTTTTTTATTAAGGAAATGTCTGGGGTTATATAGGGCACTATTTTCTATAAATTTTTGAATGCACATAGAAATATGTTTTTCAAACCTTAATTCGTTATCTAAAATAAGCCCCGAATTTTTGCATTCTGTTTTATAGGAATTATTTCATCGCCAATGTTTAAGATAACTCTTCTAATCAGATATTTTACATTAATAGGCCTGCCAAAAAACATCACAAAGGATTTACTTGGGTTCAAGTGGAGAGCATGGTCTTTAGAAACTTTGTATAGTGTGTTTAGATCTTCAGTTACAGAGACAACTATAAGCCAGCAACGAGGGCGAAAAAGATTAATATATTTGAGTGTCAGCAAACTTTTGTATTTTGCAGTGTTTTAAAAATTTGGAAAATTGAAAAGTATATAAAATAAAAAGAATTGGTCCTAAAATTAACCCTTGAGGCACACCTGAATTAACGCCAAGATAATATGATTTCTCATCATTTAACAACAAACTTTTCTGGCGATTCATAAGATCGAAAGTCTGAATTAATCTTATTGAACTCTGATGAAAACCATAATATTCTAAGACTAGTAATTACGTATCATAGTCTATGGTATCAAGTGCCTTGGAATAATCGAGTAGAACCAGAATAGTACCTTTAGTAATAATTTTTTTTTCAATAGACCTAAAAATGTCATCCGTTACATTAAGAAGAGCCGTAGCACAACTGTGACCTTTTTGAAAACCCGATTATGCCCGAATATAAACCCGAAATGGGCCTTAAGTCATTAAAACCCTTTACAATATTCGTTTTCGGTATTGGCATAATATCAGCCCATTTTCATTCAAAAGGAAATAGAGAATTTGCTATACAATTATTTATTAGATGACAAATATATTTTAAAATAAAAGGACAGCAAAATATTAAAAACTTTATATGTATTCCATCAGAACCAACATCCCTAGCCTTGATTTGGGTTAAATATTTAGACACTTCAGCTTCTAAAACAATGAGAAATTTGAAACTTTCAGATTTTGCGCCAATAACTGGTTTTTCATAGTATCTATGAATTTCAGCAGAAATATTACTTGGGGGTACGTTATTTATAAAAAACTTATTAATGTCAATAGTATTAAATATCGTACCAGATAAACTATTTTTTTCTGTAAAAATATTAAAATTCTTTAATGTTTTCCAGAATATTTTACTATTTCCATTATTTAGATGTTGCTCTAAAAAGATTTTTTCTTTCATGGAAAATATTCCTATTCCTTCTTATTATGTTAAAAAAAAAGTACGTTAAGCTGAAATTTTTTAGAGAAAATAAGAATTCTATAATTGGTCCTTTAATTACGCTCCTCTTGGCCAAATTGCGAAACAAAAAATAATTTCGAGCATTTTTTGTTGACCACTTTTGTATGTAAAAAAAAATTAGTGATGTCAGATTAAATGCGGTTCCCCAGATAAATCCGTATTCCGCGCTTAGTGAAACACCCTTTATATAGAGATATACATATTTAATATATATATATACAGTAATATACCACTAAAATATTTTAACTATGATTAATAAAAAATATGAAAACCACTAAATTTTTATATAGTTCTCAATTTTTAAAGAAAATGACAAAAGTAAATTCAAAAATGTTTTTAAATTTTTTTTTAAATCACTGTAAATTACCATGCCACATAAAAAATAACTCATAACAACTCAAACATAAAAATATATAAACAATAAAAAATAACTAAACGCCCACCATAAACGCGATTGGAACATTATTAATGCTGACAATCTAAAAACTGGGCTGGTCAGACACCATTTTGAAATGAAACAATATTGATTGTGAAAATGCTAGAATTTGAGCAAATATATCAATTTATTAAATGTTTACATTTGTTAAATGTACTATAAATGTAAAAAAATATATATATTGCTAAATGGTTTTGATTTTTTATTTATGTGAAAATATTTGGTAAAATTAAAAAAAATATTTTTTGTTTAAAATATATTTGTCTTGAGTTAAATCAAAAAAATCAAACAAAAAAATTTAATGAAGATATTGTTAGTTTAATAGCATTCTAAGTTTATATTTGTCCCTAAGTAAATAATGATCATTAAACAGCAATATTATTGCCATGAAATAAAAGTAGATAAGTCTTCAAAGCTTTGTAAACAGGGCACTTGAAGGCAGAGCATTTATACGCGCCTTTACCTTTACTTCGCAGTTCCGGGCAAATAAAAAAAATAAAGGACAGAATTTCATTTAATCCCACAAAGCGCAAATGAAAAATCCCTTTTCAGACCTCCTGCCTCACAAAAATTTTAGTAATTAAGCTTTTTGGGACTAGGGTCTTTTTTGTTTTGTAAACTTAGCCTCAAAAAACTGCCATCTTTTAAAAAAAGGGTCGTGTTAAGTAAACTTTTTTTTAACCAGCTGCAGTCAAGAGAAAAGGGTAACAAATTTATAAGCGAATTAAATACACAAGCTGGTAAACTTCCTTTTAAAAATCATTTATTATTTATTAAAAGTTACACACGATATTCTTTTTTATTGCTTTTTCCAATTTACTGAATGATTAACTGTACAGCAACTAGTTTTGACACTAGCGGAATGTTACTTGTACTTATTTCATATGTCTATTTACACTAACAATATGATATTATTGGACATTATTATAATTTGCTAAATGATATTTTTTGATACTTTTGCTTACATTTATCCTCCTACATACATATCCAAGTTTCAATCTGTATAGCAGCAATATCTTCGTGCTCAACATGTCACTTTTCTAGACGGGGGCTAATGCTTATTATATCTGTTTTTATTTCACATAATAATAAACCGCTAGATCTCCTATAATGAGAATTTAATGACAAAATATTATATTTCGGTAAATCATCTGTCCGGAAAAAAAGGATTTGCTTGTATACATTTAATTTCGATTATATATGGCTTTGTTTTGCAGCATGCTACTGGGTAATTTATGTTAGTTACTTAAATCTTTTTAATATTATAATTGTAATATTTTTTGTTTCTTTCCAGGTTATGCCTAAAGTTTTTACCTGACATAACGAGCTTCGTCGCCTCTATGTTATTTGCTGTACATCCAATACACAGTGAAGCGGTAAGTAACTAAAGAAATACATAATATGAAAACTTAAGATATATAAAGCTCTTGGTAAACAGGGCGGGGGATATAAAGCACATTGCGTCCTTTGAAAAAAACTTTTAAGGCATTTAAGAAGAAAAATGTTCTGTCAAGTGGAAATCCATGTTTGATGTTTTGCAAGATTTGAGGGGTGATTGTGTCTAAAAACATAAAAGCAAAATACTTTTACCTGTGAGTGATTTTTTTATTTGTTGCTTGAGGGTGGGCTAAAGAGCTAAAAGCATTTTGTGAATTAAATTATACGAGTTTTTTTTGATTGAAAAAAGCTCTAAAATTACAAATATATTGCTTGTGTTAGTAGTATTTGATAAGTGTGCAAAGTGACTTAATTTTATGTACGTTTTTTTCATTTAAATTTAATTTTTCCTTGCTCAAAGTATACTCAAAATTATGATTGAAGTTAGCTTAGGTAGTGATTCTTATGGTAAGAAAACTATTGGATGTTTTAAAAACCGATAGAAATTGAAGAAAGCTTATCAGATAGTAGCGACTTACAAGGAGTTTAAACAAGAGCAAACCTTTAAAAATTCAATAAGGATTTCAACTAGTTTTAGAGTAGTAATTAGAATTCATTTAAAATAAGTCATATTTAAGTTAAATCAAAAAAGTGCTTTTATAAACCTTGAATTTGGTTCATAAAAGCGAAAAAGTCAAAAGCTGCTTTTATAATATTGCAAGCAATTTTTGAGGGTTAATACTAATGAATTGTCACAGATTGATAGTGGAAAATTATAAAGAGATTTAGCAAGATAAGATATAAAGCTTGAAAAAACTATTTGCGAGTTTATGTATATTTAAAACAGTTAAAGAAATCGAAAATTTACTCAAGAAGACAATTTATCTTTTTTTTATACCCAATACAATTTGAATTAACTCCAACTGCTTCGAATTAGTCAAAGTATACAGAAGAGGTTTTTTTGATATACTTGATACCTTTAACAAAATATGGACTAACATGAGTCAGACCTTAAGTAAAAAAAAATAATAATAATTTTATAAAAATTATATGACACATCTTAATCTTAATTTATGTAGCTTTTTCAAGGTTCGTTTTTTTCGCTGTCAATTAAAACAATCGATGCACGAAACACTTAGGAAAATTGGTCAACTAATTTATTATCACACACACTACTAAACACGATCAATACTAAAAATATTTATTTTCACTCTTTTATTTACTACTATTTATATCTGATTCAAATATCGCACCAATATTTTAAACTGCACTACACTGAACTGTCAAGTGACTTTCGAACAAGCGATGCGGCTCCTTATACAGGGTGGTCCAGTTCAAATGTCATTAATTTTAATACGTAATAGAGAATTGAAAAAGAAATAGACTTTCATTATAAATTTTTTCTCAGAAATATTTAGTAAAAAAGATACAGGGTGTTAAAGTTAATAATAATTATTTGTTTTATTATCATAACTTTTAACTTGTTTGCTCAATTTTAATTTAATTTCGCATGCAGTTTATTGTAGTGAATTGTAAATTACTGATCAAGTCAATTTTTTAAAAAATTGCTAGTGGCGTAACATACGGTTAATTCCCTAATCCTTTTTTGTCTCAAATCTGGGAGGTGATAAAATATTTTTTATAAGGAGTCAACTGTAAGATTCACTATTTAATTTGAAAAAAAAAGCCCCTCGCAAAATTATGATATAACGCACTGTTCTTAAAATATTTTACTTTAATTGTTCAGAAATACCGGCTAAAATGTTGGAAAAATTTATAAAAGAAAGGAAATCGGGCTTGGTTTGTAAAAAAGTTGATTGAATATAAAAGATAATCAAAAGTTACCTTAAGTCATTATTTTATTTGACAGGTTTAATTTAAGATTTAAGCCTAATTTTCTTTTTTTTTAAATATTGGCTACATCAGTAATTGATAATTCATTACAATAACCTGCATGCGAAATTTAATTAAAATTGAGCTGGTAGTTTAAAACTTATGATAAATAAACGAATAATTATTTTTTACTTTACCACCCTGTATTTTCTTTTTAAAAATTTCTGAGAAAAAATTTATAATGAAGATCTATTTCTTTTTAAATTTTCATCACATTAATCACTTAATCACATTTAATCACTTATTAAAATTACTGACTTTTAAACTGGACCACCCTGTATAATCGGCAAAAAACTGTTCAGAAGATTCCCTTATCCCTGTGTGCCCGCTTGTGTCATTTTTAAGATTCTTGTGTAAATAATTTCCCCAAAATTTAAAGAACCTATCTTTATATCTAAGCTATCTTTTAATGCAATCTATATCTAGTTGGGAGCAGATTTTTAAAAGTCGAAGTGCCTTTAACATAATCATATTACTTAGTTATGGCATGGAGTTCCTTGCAAAAAAAATAACCAGGGCATTATTTTTAAAGGCAAATAAATCTTGTCTCTCAAACATAGATTTTTAATTTATTTCTCGCATTTGTAATGTATTTATTGAAATGTAATATAATGTATTTAAATGTAATATAATGCTTTAAATGTATTTATCCTATTGTTCACAGGAACGACAAACCGATAGTGTCCCTTCAAGCTACTCCCTTTGCAGTCTCAATACTGCTTCTGGATTTATATTTCTTTTAAAATAATTGAATTGTTTATGTAATAAATAATAGAATAATAGACGAATACTGAAAAAGTCGTAAAGCCATTTTCTATATTTTGTTTCAAAGACCAGTTTCTCAACAGAAGCCTAATAAATAAAATTAAAACTCACATACTAGTATGTGCGTGAACTCTTAAAATACTTTTTAATAAAAATATGCAATTAGGAAATTTCAAAATGTATACATCTTATTTTAACTCCTTGTAGAACTCGTCAAAAGAAGTTAATATACCAATAATTACTAAATAAAAGTTGCATAATTAGAGAGTTGCTCCACATTATTGAAAATTAATTTAAAAATCTTTATTTAATTTATTAGTTACCGTTTTTCACGATTATCACCATTTATTTGATAAACACATAATCTTTCTTGGCTAAACCCCGTCTCTTTACAAGCCTCGAAAATAAAATCCTGATATCCGTAAATTAAATCACAAGACAATGCAAATCAATGCTTCCATCAAGTTCTTGCAGAGTATTTACTTCTCTATCATTCAACTAGCCCGAAAGCAAAAAATTAAGAGGCATTAAATCTGGCGAGCGAGGAGGTCATTGCGCCGAATTCATCTATTCGGAAAAATATTATTTAGATGCTTATGAACTTCTAGTCTAAATTCCGATAAAGCCCCATCATGTATGAATTAGGTACTCTTTCTCACATTTAGAGGAACCTCTTTTAATAGTTGTAGCAGATTATGTCAAAAAAAAATCTAAATGAATTTCATCAGTAAGTAGAGGTGAAACAAAGTAGGGTTCAATAAGCGTAACATTTACCACGCCAGCTTAAAGATTTAATAAAATCTATGTTGCAAATTAATTCTTTTCACATTGTGTGGATTTTTTATCACTTAAACATAATCGTTGTAGAAATTATGCATATATAGAGCCTTGTTCCTACACAAAATTAATTTCATTAAATCTTCATTTTAGGCCATATATAGGCAAAATATAACTCTTCTAGAATAATCTTTAGGTTGTAACGCTTATACTTGTTGATATTTATATCGATAATACTATTATTATCGTATTGTCTTTGATACTTTACTATGAGTTATATCGTCCTCGACAACTTTTAAAATGTCTTTCTTTATTTGTAACATTTTAGGTTAAACAGTTCTTTCAGCATTGCTTCCTCACAGTTCTTTTTGTGTGTTATGAAGCTAGGTAACTAAATATATAACCATATATTCTGCATGCTTTAGCTGCATTGTATATGCATTCTCATAGGTAGATATTATGTTCATTAGTTCATTGTTTTCCTAAACATGGGTCATGTTTGCCTAGTAAATAATCAGACAAATGAAATACGCACTATTAAAAGACTGATACAACTGATCGGACTAAAGATTCGTACTAAAAAGCATACATTAACAGAAATTCTGATAAACGGTAGGAGTGAATGTGTTCGTCGAAAATATGAAAAAAATATTTATCAGCATTCTGATTTTTAAAAATTTTTAATGTCTTACATCTCTTTTATTATGGAAGTTTTATATAGGTAATTTTTGGTGTATTAACTCCTTTTGAAAGAAGCAGTTTAAGTAAATGACTCAACTTAAAAAGATCCTGTATAGTGCTTTTAGGCTAGAGGCAAAAAAGTATCCTAAGTAAGAGTAAAATTTGAGTATAAACAATATAATCTTTACTACATAGTTTTTAATTTTTTTCTTTCTCTAGACTATTATGTCATATTTTATCAAAGGCTTAACCAAAGATTTATAAAATAGTATAAGTGTTTGCTTCCTATGAATTTCTCTCAGCAGACAAAATTTATGTTTGAAAAATTGTAATTTATTAGATAGATATTTAACATGAAAATCCCACTTAAGTCTAAAATTTATTATAACTTCTAAACATCTCATCTCTCAAGTAGCCTCTTTTATAGGTTCAGCTAGTTTAAGGATATTTATTTCTTGAAAATATTAATGGTTTCTTGAAGATATGGAAGAATCTGCACAATTTATATTGCTAATACTTAGCGTTAATTTATAGTTGTCTAAAAAAAGTTCAACATTTTGGATCACGTATCAGCAGAGAATAGTCGTCCCGTATCATCAGTGTACGTTTAAATTTGTTAAAGGAAAATGGCCATAATACCCTTGAGGGATACGAATTTCTATTCCTTTTGTCCACTTATTGTACTATGAATGTTTCGATAACAAGCTTTTAACTTAGGTAGCTCTAAACGATTTTTAACACAGTGCCTTTTACCCCATAATTCAGAAGAACTTCTTAAACTTTGGAATCTGATGAGAATCACATTGGATCGAATGACTCTGCCAAATCCAAAATACTGCTATAACTCTTGTACCTTTATCTAATTTATCTATTATTTCACTTTTGTTAAATGCGTCCAATATGCTGCACTTTTTAGTCATCTAATTGATTATTAGATAATATATCATTCGCTTAAAAATATAGCTAGTGGTCTAAAGTCTATAAAGTCTACCAGTCCGCTATTCGTCTATTAGGATCTGGCGTCCCCCAAGAATTGCCATTATCTTCATTCCTTTTTAATACTCACATGAGCGACATTTCACCATCGGCTATCTACCTTTAAGTGTGCAGATGACACAGGTTACAAGAGAATCCTTTGGCGCCACCTTCAAGCGCATCTAAAGAGATTGATGTTATGGATAGAACGCTGGAAACTGGTTTCTTTTTCAAATACAAGAAAAGGGAAATTGAAGAAAGCAGATCATCAATTCAGAGGCACAATGCGCAATCTGTATTTCTTAGTCATTTCAAAGACCGCATGTATCAGAGTAGGAAGTCCTTCATCAGGTTAGGTAGAATATAAGGTTAGGTCTAATTACAGCAACAAATTACCTGTTGCTTTTGGGTCTCAGTAGTGGCTCTTCTAATTGGCATCTAGCTACTACTGAAGAATTTAGGAAATCCTTATAAGTTATAAAGATATACATTTCATTTTATAATAAAACAAATATGTTATAATTATGTTTTGGGAAAAAAGAATACTAATTTCTACTTCTCTTAATCCACCCTTTATATTTAGAATTTTGACTTATTAGGTTCTTTCTCTGAGATAGCTACGAACGACCTTTTGTACAGTGTATTTCACCCCATACTGTGTCAAACGCCTTTTTAAAGTCCAAGAAAAACTACTATGATTTTTCTATCTAATTTATTTATAATTTCACTTATCTAATTCATGAATAGCATCCGATGTGGTTCAGTTTTCAGTAGATCCAATTCGATTTGCGATAATATCTCATTCGCTCTAAAAAAACTTAACTAGTCTGTATTTTAGATGTTTTTCAAATATTTTTGCTAAATTAATAATTATACTTACATAGGACTATAGTTACTGATTCCTAGGGTACTATCTAAATTTTTATATAAAAGGGTTATTATAAAAACTTTAAAACGCTTAGATACATGTCTGCTTTTAAATGTGTTGAGAAAAGTTAATTAAAAACACATAACCTTTTCAGTATTCTTGATGTAATTGTATCTAAACCTGAGGTATAATTATTTCTCAAACTCCTTGTGTATTTTAATATTTCTTTATTATTGACCAATACTAAAATCATTGAGGGATTAAAATATGGTACTGTTGATGAAATCATCATGTTTTTGGTAAAATGATACCTTTAGCCATTTTTACACCTACACTTACAAAAAAAATGCATTGCAGTAATTATCTATTTTAATATTTGATACAGTATTAAAAGTTCTGCATTGGAGATTGGCTGCGTCCGCTACAATTTTACCAAAAGTTAAACTTGAAGGTATTTATATTAATTTTTTCTCTATAATACTTATTTCTTACTATTTTAGTTAGTCGATTGATATAGTGTCTGTAGTTTTGATGTTCATGTTTCTTTTCAATATATGGGTCTTTACCAATAATTTTAATAATTAATTCATTAATTAATTTTTTTTATTTTATTGATAACGTTTTTTTATTGACTTTATTAAATCATTTTGTTTTATCATATTATAATTAATTTCCGATGACTTAATAATGCAATATTTGGATCTGGGTAGTCCAGAGTTCTTACACAGTCTATACCTTCAGGCAACCGTTTTAGGCATAATTAGATTTTTTTGAGTCACTTTGGTTTTAGAATTGTTGAGCATAATTTATCAGTTATAGCGTAACTATTTAGAATGGAGTCAAGACAACGCGAGTAACTTCTTTAATCATGAATACAAAGCGATGACTTGCCATGAATCTACTACATATTCTTTCCATTACATCTATCACCTTCGTTCTTCCTCTTATTTCTTTATGTATTATTTTGTCTTTTAGGTTAATGCCCAACATGGTTTTTCAGCAGTTCTTTTTGCGATGGTCATGGCCTTTAGTCCGTAAGTTGTTACTGATAAGATACAGCTATAATACAGCTTTTTCTTTAAGTTTGTTGGTATATCTTTATTTTTAAGCATATATTTCATTTTTCTAAATGCAGCCCAGGTTAGTGAAATTCTTCTTTTAATTTCTGTTGCCTAATTTTCATTTCTTTCTCTCCAAAATGTTCCCATGGTAGCTTTTTAAAAATGTCCTCCAAGGTTAAGGTATATAGTTTGAGAGCTGAAGTATCTCAGTGCCTTACCCCTGTTTACATTTTGACTTTATCTATTAATAAATCTGCAACGATTTTTACATGCAAGGTGGAGTGCTCATGTCGCAGTTTTTAATAATAAAAGTATATCGAAAGTATATTCTGGCATTCATCATTGCTATTATAAAGGCCTATTTCTCAACTGTATCTAAAGCCTAATGAGCCGCGAAGGGCCAAATGGAGCGGAATATTATATTATGTGGTCTTCACAATCAAATATATTATGTATATGTAACTGATCCACTAATATGACGATATGACTGGTTTCCGTCTAGTTTTTGTGTTAACCTATTAGTAATAATTCTTATTAAAAGTTTATATAAATGTAATTCTTATTTTCATCTGTTGTCTGTGTCATTCTGTGTCTTTTTTTATTTTACGTAATTCCTTCCGATTCTATGCTGAGAATGTGTATCGGAAACAAAGTGTGGTCTGGTCTTCTTATTCTGTCTGACATAGTTGTTCTATTTTCGATGTTTGTATTCATTATTCTTCGTCTTTTAAATGACTTATTTATATTTAAATCTCCAAGGGGAGCTTAATCGGTTTTCTTTTTTTTTGTTGGTATTTATCCCCATTGCATGTTAATGCTTCATTTGTTGAAAATCTAGGGTTTTGAATGGTTTCTTTCTCTCCAAATTTGGTTTAATTTCAAAAATTGCTCTGTGATCTCTACCGAAGTTCTTTTAGAATGGTGACGGTGGGATTCCGGGCCATAAGCTCTATTTACCTAGAGTAATATTGTTTTCATAAACGTTATGTTCTATGTTTGGTTTTGAGTTAATATGGCAGTTAAAACGCCGTACTTGCCAGACGTGTTAGGGAGTTGGTTGGGATTTTGAGTTTGTCAAACATAAAATAAACGTAATAATTAGAACGTACTAATTACGTCTTAAATCAATTTTGGCTCCTAATAGTTTTGGCTCTGTTTTCTAGCAGAACTTGATCGATTATAAAATAGTTTAATGGTAGTTTTAACGACCAATCAATCCTTTTGTTAATTTGGCTTTACTACAAAAATTAAACACTTCTCTTTCGCTATCAGGTTCAAGTTCATAATTCTTCTGGTAATTATTGTTCTCATGAGAACAATTTATACAACAAGGCTGTTTAGCTTTGAATTACTTTGTACGCTTTATGCTTTTCACTGCAATATGTTCAAATATATTCTTTATCATAAGCAGCGATCTTGTGTCCAAATACACCACATCTGAAACATCTTCTTATATCTTGATCTTTATATACTATAGCCTCAATTTAACCAGCTTTTTAAAAGTAACACCAGTTGTGCAAATATGGTTCATTTCCTTATATTCTTTGATTGTATGCTGAAATTAATTTTTAGCTTCTCCATATTGTTTATGTCTACTTAGTCTTTTTAAGTCATTAATCAAATCTTCTTTATTATTGGAGTTATTATTGACGATAATAATTTTAGTTTTGAAATTTTTTGTTCCTTTCTATATACAGCTCATTCTTTTCTTCTTGTATCTGCTTGGCATTAAAACTTAATTTATTTAGGTTTTCGTTTGTGCCACTTATAATTATTACTTTGCTTTTTGACAGAATTTAATTGGTGGTGTTTATTATAGACTTGTGATTTTGTTTTGTGACATATTTGTGTTTCTATCTTTAAATTTTGAGTAGGTTCACACAAGTTCTCAGGATAGAAATGAGTATCCCTCTAGCGGTTCTAATTTTTTGATAGTGATTTCTAGATTCCTCTATATCTGTCACTGACTTTACTATACTTATCATATCTTGGATTTAGAACTACATTAACCGATAATTTTACATTGTTTAGTTGCTGTTGATAGTTCATACAAAACCACATGATTTTGTGTCTCAAGGCTTCATATTCTTGAGTATTTCTTTAATACATTGCACCTAGATGGAACTAATGATTTCAAAACCCATTATTCCTGAAATAATTTCTACACAATATACTTGATTGTCGTTTTTAGGACCACCTGGGTCCGTTGAGCCTCCAGCCATTATAATTTAAATAAGTGTTCAATTGTTCAAAGACGCAGAGAACAATACTACATAATACAAGTCAAGAATAGAAATTAAGTTAAAATTGGTCAAATCGGGCGGAGACTAGCTACTATATATTAAAATTATATAAACCTTGTATTATAATCCTCTGACTTTAATTTAATAAATTTAAGACCTGTGTGAGTTTATCTCATTACTATTTAACTAACTTAAGTTATTTCATTATCTATCACTCAAATCATAAACAAACTTTACTGCAAACTTGCTCCTAAATTTTTTACCCTAACCCTTAAACCCTAATTATTTACCTATTACTTAGAATAAATGCTTAGAAGTTCTCAGCAAATATTTTATGTTTACAAAGTTTAAAACCCGAGTTTTTTCTACTCTGGATATATGAAAACATCTCGATTTTTCCCAAAGGAGTCCTAAAACCCCTTTTATGTGGTCCGCCGCAATTAAAATTTCTGAAAATATTTTCAGCATCTCCATTTAATGGCATTTTGTGGATTCCGGCTGAAAATAATGCTCCGGCAAGTGTTATTTCATTAATGCGTTTGTCCCAGCCGCTTTGAAGTTAAAACAAAATTATGCTGAACGAGCGACATCTTAATGAGGCTTTGCTAGGCTATGGTTTTTCATAATTTTAAGAGTTTTTTCTGATAAAAAACTTCTGACAACTGATACAATGACGCCAAATGTTCAGATCTATTAAGCCTAATAACTAATTAAACCTCATTGATTATGACATATTTTAAATATCGTTCCACTAAATTCGAGCATAAACATTTTAGTGAGGGAATAAATCTTTTATTCAACAGGCATTACGGTCCCATAAATAGTATTACCGGGAGACCTAACTTGTCTATACTTTAGCCTGCTTAAATTGCAAACAATAAATCCTTGGAACAGCTCCGCTTTTTACCCCCTGAGGTAGTATTAAAACAATTTTCGTCACCTACGTATTTAAATTAGGGCTTTGGTTAAGTCAATCTGATGTTTAGTGCTTATTTAAATAGCGATTGTCTAAGTATATTTGGAATAAGAATTAGTCATTTTTGCCTAAATATATGGATGTGCTATCGGTTTTTTAAATATATGGATAAGGCCATGAGAACTATAACGTTATCTTTGAATAAACTTTGAAATTACATGAATATTAGATAATAATAGTAAAGTAACCTGAACGGATTCTAAGCAAAATTAAAAATTGTTTCAACAATCATAGTCAGGTGATCTAATAGTAAAGCAAAATTAAATACCCCGTCATCCACAACCATTAGAGCTATAGCCAGTTTGTATTTGATTTTCAACACTTTTAATATTTTGGTAATTTTTTGCATCTAGAATGGGACTTTTAGGTCATTATTTTGAATATATACCTGTAGTTCTGTTTTATCTATATATCCGTTCCATTTTATCTATATTTCTACTAAACAATATAATTAACATTATTAAAAATAATAATAATAATAAGTCTTTATCAGTAAAATACCGAAGAAAAACATCTCCAATTGAGGAGTGAGGCTGTTGGATATATTAGACGTCACTGGAAAGAAGTAGAAGAGTATTTAGTAACAATAGATCCTAGAATGAAGTAACAACTGAACTACTTTATCAACTGCAGCAAGATGGAAGGTATGGACCTGAAACACATAAATTTAATGTTAAAAAATACACTGTAGAGATAAATAATTCTGACAAAGAATTTATTAAAAGTGATGATCCTATTAGAGTTTCCAAAATCAAAAATACTACAAACATTACCCTTCCCTTGCTTGGAGATATAGAAAAAGGACATTTTGATTTGTTAAAAATAAGAGAACAAAGTTTACCAGCCAAGGTAATAACTACTAATAATTGGGTTAATACATCAAAAAAAGGTGTGAGGTTAACAGCAATGCAATTAGTTGAAAATATCCTATCTGCAATAGAGAGTACAAACCAAATGAAAGATACGGGAAATCAAGCACGAACTAAAGGGAATACTAACGAGTATATAAAATTAATCTGGTTTTTCTACATTATAGCAAAAACAGGAACAACAAGTATAAAGGAAACTTACAAATTAAAGAAACAGATAATCTCCATACTTGTAGCAAGCTAAATCCCATCACTCTGGCAAACCAAAGCCGATTTGTTTTGAACCAAAATACTTTTAAACTTTCTATCAGTCAAATAAACAAAATCAGCGCAGATGTGAAGCAACAAGTCGAAAGTAGTATAAAGAACAACAGAGAGCCAGTTAATTATCAAGAATGTGATAACTCAATTATTCTTGAATCACCAGATAAAAGACCATTTAATTAAGCAGACGATATAGGTGTATCTGAAAATATATCTAACAGAACAACTAAAACCCACGAAAGTGAGGAATGCAAAGAAATTTTATGTAAGCTACTACTTACACAATTCAAGAAAAGGTCTTACTCACTATTTCCAAGGTCAAATAAAGCAGGAAAATAAACTATGATGAAGACCTTGAAAAAGTGAATAAAGAAACAAATCTGTGGATTCAGGAAAGACCTATCAAAACTTAAGGAAGCAATGAAACCCAAACTTAGCAAACTAATGTTAGAGACAAAAAATGATTCTATAAAGAAATCAAAATAAAAACAAGAAGATCAGAACAACGGAGAGACTGAAGCAACAATAGCAGACAAAACATATAGAGCAGAAAGGCACATAGAAAGCAATATCACCAAAATAAGCAATTCACGAACAACAGCACCAAATTCTATAAAGGAGTATTAGGAAAAGTACATACATGTAAAGATGCACTAGCAAAAAAAGAAATCGAACAGTACTGGAAAAACTTATGAAAAGGAAACAGAGAGCAGATTGGATCCAACAAAAGAAACATTGGGAGTGAAATGGATGAAGCGAAAAGTAACCACAGATAATGATGTCAGAGAAGCGCTCAATATATCATCTAATTTGAAAGCATCAGGCATAGGTGGTTCTGGCTAAAAAATGTACATGTAATCCATTACAAACTGGCAACAGCATATAATCACATAATAAATATAAACCAGAGCATGCCTGCATGGCCTAAAAATGGAAAAACTTATCTCATGCAGCTTGCAAGCAACAAGCTGTAGTCATTAATTAGATAAAAGTAAAGATCTTAAAGGCTCAGGCTGCTTAATCCTAACAAAAAAAGCACATCTTGATCGGCATATCCGAGTTGCTAAATATCTGCATCTGGAAAGTGGTACCAGCACAACCCGGACCCTGTAATCGACACACTAGATGGAGGTAGCAATCCCATCTGATTACATCCCACTAGTTGCTTCATAGTTATGTTTCAAAGTCAGAAACTAATTAAAAGAGATGGGAGAATAAATTTAATTATTTTATTCTTGCTTTAAATATACCAAGATGTCAATTTAATTAAATATACCACTCTAAGATATCAAGAAATAAAATTTAATAACACCAAGTTTCAAAAAATTATTGATTTATTAGAGATTTATTAGAGAAACTTGTTTTCAAATATCCACAAATTTTATATCAAAAGATTTAGAGTTTTAAAGATTCACAGCATCTACCGTTCTCTAAAGATTATTTGAAGAAATTGTACCTTTAATATTAGTAGTATAGAGTTTACATAAATAATTCTATGCAAATTAATAATGGTTTTTCATAAAGTCTAACATTTAAAAAAGTTCGTTAAATATTTGACACTTTTGCTCCACATAATAAAGACATCTGTTGTTTTTAAATATTTCTTTTTTCCAGAGAAAATATGTTGGATTAGTTAAAAGTGTACACCGCTAACGCTAATTAATAAAAAAAGGATAAGACTACATGTAAAAATTAATTACTATTCATATACGTAATAGTCTTGGATAGGAAACTCCCTCCCATAAGAGCCAATAAAACACTAAACATCGATAGATTGTGGCGGCCGCTGAATGTCGGGGAGTAGTACTTACTGGAAGTAAAAATAGGTTGGTGGCGTCATAATTACATTCTCCAAATACTGCATCTGTTTTTAGTTTTCTATATTTAGAATGAGCCTATCGCCTTAATTTCATCGTGAACTTAATATTAGATGTAATCCAAGGAGTCGGTGCTTTGGTAAACCCATAATCTCTTAATGGAACATGAATATGAAAAATTCTATTAATATTGAAATTCAAAATTAAATCATTTCGTTCACATCATCTAAACTATAAATTAAATCCCATTGAACTCAGTCAGGTAGAATTATTTGAAATAAAACTCGAATAATCGCGGTAAGTTCGAAATAAAATCGGCACACGTTCCAAATGTAGGATTGAACACACCAACTGATGATCTAAAATATCTTTCATGATCATAATTTTATAGGACAATTATTTCAGTTTTAATGTTTCAATATTACATCACGATTTCAGTAAAACAATTCAAAAAAAAATCTCGTATGCTCAATTTTTAAAGAGATATTTTTATGTTGAGCGTATCAGATGTTTATATATTTATTTTTATTATTTTACTAAAATAGGAAATGTGGTGTATTTGTTATTATTAAATGGCTAGTGGAACTGCAGCTTGAAGAAACTCTGGTAGGAGGGTCAACAAGTTGTGTTTAATTATATTTCTTTATCAATGGAAACAGTTGTTTACATGCCGCACTATCAGTACGAGAAACATCAATATTAAAATATGTACCAAATAAAATATAATAAACTGCAAATTGGTAAAAAACTAACCAAATAATTTTCGAGAACCTCCAAACAATCACTGACTTTTGGGAGGTCTTTATAAAGATCTGAAATACAATATTTTACCCTTAACTTTTACACTCAAATCACCAGACACTTTTACCACTAACCAAAACTCTTTATTTTACTCTCGACACGTGCTTCGCTAAAAAACTGGTAAAACTTTTAATCTTATCCCGAAGATGCTAACATCGTTAGTGACGTGTGTAACAACACGTGCTGAGAGTGAAATAAACAGTTTTGGTTAGTAGTAACCCAACCATAGGACTTTTACATTTACTCAAATTTGTTCAAGTTCTTTACTGCTTTGCTATTATAACTATTATATAGAATTATATTATATACTATTATATATAGTGTTCTGGGATTCTGGACAAATTATTGTATATACGATCTTTTGAGAGGCAGGATATTTGTTCAAAATGTTTGAAATTGCAGTTCTCTAAAAAAAAAATCGTTAAAAACTTTGTTTTTTTCTTAATTTTAAAGATTTTTTCTTAATCCTTTGATCTAGGAAAACCCGTCATTCAACCCATAATAGCTTCTTGTTAAAAAAATTCACTAAGGTGATTTAATAATCTAATTTCATGATGTTTTATAACTCGAAATAAACTTTTTTAGCCAACGTTATTTCCTTTAACAAAAATGTTCCCTTTTTTAAAAAGGAAGAGACACAAATTTAATAACTTCTCGTTTCTTTTCAAGCAAAGTTCTTGCTTGTATAATTTTTTTTAAAAAGCTATACTTTCTGTTTAAGGTGACTGGCGTAGTTGGCAGAGCGGAAACCCTTTCGTCCGTCTTTTTTCTTGGCGCCTTCCTCTTTTATTCAAAGGCAACGAAAAATCGGAAGTGCACAGGTAAGCAATGTTTTTAAATCAATAACTTAAGTATAGAGAAAATATGCCCGTATATCTTGTAATATAACCGAGCTCGTTCCCCTTCAAACGAGTTAATTCGATATGAAGGTTATACAGAATAGAACGTTGGTTGTCTGGAAACTTTTTTTGCAGTTTTTGTCAATAAACTCGAAAAAGATTCTTATATTTTTATATTATGCTACCCGAGCAACGGATCTTATATTATTCTATTTATGACACGGGATGTACATATCTAGTTTTTAAACTCAACTACTAGACCTCAAATATTTAATAAGATGACCCTGTATAGTATGCGATATACTTTTTATATACGTGTACAGATAAAAAAAAAAATTCTTGCACGTCAAAAAATGCTCCCTGATGCGTAAAACATCTGTAAATTAAAAAAAAGGTGCATTGCTAGTAAAGTTATTAAAAAAAAAACTCTCTTAATAATGGGCTATGATAGTTGAGACCTATTTTTAATTAATATTTTTCCTAATAAAGTTGATGGAAATTTTAGGAGCAAATTTTGAATTATCAAGGGATCAGGATGTGTTGCCAAATTTAAAGGCTTTCTTTAAATAAAAAGGGGTATACATACAAGTTCATATATATCTAACCAAAAATATATAACAAGCCAAATATAATTATTCAAAAAATTACAAATGTTGTTTTTGTCTTATTAAAGATCATACTATTGTTCAATACACTTAGTTTGCTTAAAAAAAAATTAGATCAAAAAAGGTTTAGGGCACAAGAAGGGGTCAAAAAAAGTCTTAATTATCCAGAAAATTCCTATTTATTGGCTACCAGTTTCGTGACTTCCACATGTCACATCATCAGGCCAAGAACTAAAGTAAAAAGAAGACATTACAACTTTAAAATATAATAGAAAATAAAAACTTAAAAAAAAATTACGTCTGCATTAATATAAACAAATAAAAAACCCAAGATCAACACTGTACTATACGTGTATGTAGGTGTATATAATTTTCAATGTTAAAATCGTAAAAAAAAAAACGGACGCCACATTCATTTACTTAAACAAACAATATCATTAACGAGATCTATCTATTTACAAACCAATCATCAATTCGTGTATATAGGTTACTTACAGTACTATATATCTTATAAATATAAATTGCCTAGACGCGCGATAGATGGCTCTACGGCTGTAGATCGTTTATAAATAATTATTAATCAAATGAAGTTTTAATTAGTTTATTTTCTCCCATGTGAACTTGTATATTTAAGGAATTGTGATGGTCTTTCTTAAGTGATCTTTGAATTTCTAAGTACTCTAAGTTGTTCAAAAGGCGATTATTATCCTGTAAACGATGAATTATTTTAAACTTACTATTAAAATCTGTACAATGTCCAGTTTCAATTACATGTTTAGCAAAAAGAGATTCCGAATTGTGTTGTCTGATACATCTATTATGCTCTGCAAATCTGCTCTTAAAATTTCGTTTTGTTCTTCCGATGTAATAATGTCCACACTCACAGGAAAGTTTATACACACCCTTGCACGCTAAAATATTATCTTTATCTTTATTATTTAAAAAGAGATTACCCAATGTCTTCTGAGATTTAAAAGCAACTTTGATATTGTTTGAAGTTAAAAGTTTTTGTATTTTATAGGAAACAGGGCCATTAAATGTAAGAGTAACGAATTTTTTTGGGTTTTGATCCCGGTCATCTTTCTGAAACGTGTTTAATTATACATTATGAGTTGAGTTACGTAATAGTTTTTTATTTTTTATTTTATCGATAATTGTTGAGGAAAAACCATGTTTTGTGGCAATTTGCTTATTAATATTAAACCCCTTTTCTCTATATTCCGATGTCATTGGAATATCTATGGCTAGCCAAGACAATTTTCCAGTTTTTATTTTATTTGTGTTGTCCACGTACACTAATATAAATGTCCATTGTGTTTCTATATGTTTTAATTTTATGATGTTGACAAATCTCGTTTTATAATTGTAAGTACCTAACATAATTTGTATCGCCAGAAAAACGTTGTATTTTCTATTATATTTTAAAGTTACAATGTCTTCTTTTTACTTTAGTCCTTGGCCTGATGATGTGACATGTGGAAGTCACGAAACTGGTAGCCAATAAATAGGAATTTTCTGGATAATTAACACTTTTTTTGACCCCTTCTTGTACCCTAAAGAACTTCCAGAATATGGACAGGATTCTCCTTAATATCAAAAAAGGTTATTTGTTCAGGAAAATAATTTGTACTTTAATTGTTCATACAAGGGGAACTCAATAAAAAACTCTGTAAGGGATAAATGTACATTTTGTTCGGGTAATCATCATTATTTGTTGCACGAAAAGAAATATAAAAATAGTATATTATCAGAAAATTATATTGAGATGAATAATGCATGTTTAAAAAGTTAAAATGCTGAAGCAGATTCTAATCCTTGAACAAATATTGATGATTTAAGGTTAGGTTAAGATGATAGTCAGGTTATGATTTTATGGTCAAGAAATAATGTTTTGCTGTCTACAGCAACACCATCATCTCAAAGGAAGGTAAAGTCAAGGGTTCGTTACATTTAGGATCAAAAACATGTTGTGTAACAAAATCAGTTGTTAATTAAATTAAGACCAGGACATATGAGTATAATTTAATAGTGTCAGGGATCTCTCAAAATAATAAAAAGATTCCAGAATTGATAGACTTTGAAGAATGTATTTTAGAAGATTTGTATCTTAATATCTCTCCGAAAACGTCAAATCAGCATCGAATCAAGTTCCAAGGGGAACTGTTGCGCTAGTCTTCACTCAACTCAATGCAAATCTAAATATAAGCCTAATTATTACTTTCTATAAATTTAAGTATTTTATAAAATTACTGGTGGTGTATCGAATAAATGGATGTTTAAATAGCAGAAAGGTTTTTTTATAATCTCAGTATCAGAATTAAAATACAACATACAGTCCACGTTAAGAAATGTCTGGAGTTAAAAAACTAGATAATAATCGGCAAAAAATTGCAGAAAATTAAATCTTCGATTTGCACCCCGTTCAATAATAAATCACTATTTAAGCTTAAATAGACGCCTTTATTATAAATTCGATTATTGTAATCGACAATTATTTAACGATTAAAGTAAAGGTCTTATACTAGTTTTCTATACTACAAATTCAAAGTTTTATGTTACACGCGAATAACATAAAGATAATATTAAATTTGTCAACGTATATCAAGCGATCATTTTATCCAATATTTATCATTAAAGTTTAACTAATCATGTGTTACTTGGGTTTATCCTTTTTTTTTCTATTTTAGAATGGAAATATATTATATTTTCAATGGTATCTATAGCAGTGGCCATGCTATGCAAGGAACAAGGTATTACAATTGCTGGAGTCTGTGCTGCTTACGAGATATTTGTGGTGCAGAAGGTATATTAATAATATTTAAAAAAAAAATCCTAAAATTAAAATATTTTTTTTAAGGTTAAACTGGATGATATAAACCACTTCCTTAAGGCAGCAGTAACTGCAAAATCAAGTTATCATCTACCAAAGTCAAACGCAGGCACCAAACGCCTCTTCGTTCTTTTTATCACTACAATCCTTCTTCTATTAGCCCGTCTTCAAATTATGGGATCGCAATTGCCAGTTTTCACGAGGTTTGATAACCCCGCTTCTGTAGCTCCTACCCCATCCAGACAGCTCACCTATCACTACTTGATTAGCATCAACTTGTGGTTGCTACTGTTTCCTTGCAATTTATGCTGTGATTGGACGATGGGTACTATTCCATTAGTAGAATCATTTTTGGATGTAAGAAATTTAGCAACTATTGCTACTTATGGATTTTTTATTATGATTTCGACCACTGCGCTGCTTACGAGGAATAATCATCAGAGTTTGGTTTTGATTATGGTAAGATTTTTTTTATATATGAATAATAGAAAGTAAGATAAAAATGGTTTTTTACTAGATAAAAGCCATTTTTCGGGCTTACTTTTAAGCAATCTACTTCTTTTTATCGAAGATGAAACTTACCAGAGAAACTGCTTTAATTAACTTGTTTCCAAAAATATATTACCCATTTTGGACAATCCTCTATTTTATTTTACCTAGTAGACTCCTCGGATTTTCCTTAATGATGAGTCACATAATTCTTTAACTAAGTTTTGGCGAGTTACCAAAATACTCGGTCCGTTTGCCGGATTCCCATAAATATTGTCCCACTAAAGCCGGTTAATATTCATAAAGGGGAAACTGCGGTTCTATTAATTATTATTTCGCTATTGAACATAGAAATCCTGTTTTGGTAGAAGTATTATTTTGCCAAACTGGTTTACTGGTGCGTAAATATTTAGAGCGCCTCGATCACAAAAGTTATATTATATAAATAGACCGGGAGATTTATATTGTAATTTTTACTGAATACTGGAACTATTTACTTAAATCGAAACAAAGCAATAAACCTTTCATAAAATCTTGAAATAAATAAATGCAATGCCAAAATGAATTATTTTCATAGAAATATAAAAGCTTGCTTTGTTTTAAGTGAACAATAAACTCTACTATGAAAACTTTAATTGGCATTTAATGAAAAATAAGAACTGCATTTATTAAATAGACCTTTTATATTATAAAACAGGGAAGCTACATTATTTTTATTTGGACCAATGGGTTTGCATTTTTATTAAAAGTACCAATAGGTTACTAGTAGTAGTAACATTACAAAATTTAATAAGTTTTAGATTGACCGCACCAAACATGGGGTAGGTGGATATTTTGTTAGTAACATTTTATGTTGCCAGTAATTACTCAATTTTAACACAAGAATATAAAGTGATATAATAAATTATTGTAATAACTAGCAGAAACTGAGTTGCATTCTTTATTATAAAGCAAATGAAAGAGTAAAATTCTAATATCAACACTATTTTGAACTATATTTATACTAATCAGTAATAATAATTTATATCTTTAATATGTTTAGTTTGGCTTCTTTAAATCGCCAAAATTTCACACAAAACGCAACACTGTAAAGTTAGTTTGGAGATATTCCCTTGATAAAGGTAAGTATTTGGCAACTGCGCTCGTTGCTTACGTTTGCATGGTGTATATACATTATATAATAAAATATAATATAATAAAAAAATAATAATAAATAAAGGGTTAATAATAAAAATAGTTAAGTGGAGAAAGACTATAGGATTTCACTTTTCCGTAAATTTTTATATTTTCCAAAAAATGGAATTGTTTTTCTTGTTTTACTGGGAGTTTTAGGAATTTCGAAAATTAATTTTTTTTATTCCTTCCAGGATTTTAGAGCAAGTTTTTTATGTATAACATAATTTTTTATTCTTTCCTGGTATTAGAATTTTTTTTTTTTTGATTTTATAGAAGTTTTTATAGAAAACTTTTCTATTTTCTAGACTCTTGACGTAATTTCTTTGGGTTTTTAAGTTATAGGAAATATTTTTTATCGTTTTCCAGGCTTGTGACACTTGACAATTGACACTTGTAATGGTAGTGAACAAAGAGATCTAGGAACCATTTAAATACCAAGACTGACCCATCTATCCTAAATAGTATGCAAATATATTTAATTATATGTATGTATATGGCGCGGCGGTCTAGAATCACGATCGGAAAAGCACGTGCTTGACCATTTTATATTTCGCTGAACAGTATTAAATTCGAATAATGAAATGGGGCATAAATTCGATAACTAGGTCCTGGCAAACCACCAAAATCGTTTTATGGGCGCTTTCTCGAATTTCCTATTATTGTGTTTTTGGTAATAAATATTCCGGTTCCGAGCAGTTTTCTAGATAACCGAACTTTACTAGAAAAAAGCTTAAGCCATTAAATCTCTCGCCCTTTTTATAAATCTCCTTTTCTTTATGAGGCGGTCTATATATTTTTATTCCCTGGTTTTATTACAAATATTTTTTTTACATTTTGATACCTATTAGTTTTTATTAGTGTCTGATTTATTTCTCATCCAAAACAATCCATCACCCATAACAACCCTTGCCAGAAAAAAAAACGAGCTAATAACGACATTCTCCCTTTTCCAGGGCACCTCTCTCCTGGTTTTACCCTTTATACCGGCCTCCAATTTGTTTTTCCCCGTGGGTTTTGTAGTAGCCGAGAGAGTACTTTATATGCCCTCGATGGGCTTCTGTATGCTTATTGGATATGGATGGCAAATTCTCTGTCGAAAAACTGGAAAAAAGTTGGCCTGGAGCTTTATTTGTCTGCTAATACTCTCCCACGGGATCAAAACCTATTTAAGAAACTGGGACTGGGAAAACGAATATACGATCTTTATGTCCGGCTTGAGGGTGAATCAACGTAATGCGAAGCTATTTAATAACGTTGGACACGCACTTGAGAGCCAAGGTAATTAATTAATACTCGGGTGCCTAATATACTAATAAGTAATTATGATTTATTTTTAGGGAAATTCGAAGATGCCCTGGATTTTTTTAAAACTGCTGTTAGTGTACAGCACGATGACGTCGGGGCATATATAAACGTCGGAAGGACATACAATCACCTTAAAATGTACAAAGAGGCTGAAGAAGCTTATCTTAAGGCGAAATCCCTGCTTCCGAAAGCTAAACCTGGGGAATCCTATCAGGCGAGGATAGCTCCCAATCACTTAAACGTTTTCCTGAATTTGGCTAATCTTATTTCGAAAAATCACACCAGGTAAAAGCACTAAGCAATTTTTTATTATTTCTTTTTATATTTATATTTTAAATATAGGTGTTTCTTTTTAACGAATATTGTAATTGAAAGAAAGAAAGAAAGAAAATGTGCTATATTACGTAAGACAACAAAATCTTGTGTACAAGCATCCTAAAAACTAAAAAATTCCAAATTCACTTTAAATTTCAAACAAACATAACTTCTAAAACACTTTACCATAAAATTTACACACATTACCAAAATTAATCATAACAAAACAGATTGAGAAAAAAAAGCATCTTTTTGATAAATTTCATTAAAAAATAAGTAAAGCTGTCAATAAAACAGAATTTAGAAGAAGTAAATTACATTATTTAACAGGAAACAAAACTAAAACACTAAAATGATGTCAGAGCACAGGTTAAAGGGTATCATTAAAAAAATCGTCAAGGCTATAATATGCCCTGGATAATAAAAGTGATTTTAATTCCTTTTTGAATCTCTTAACTTCTAAAATTTGTCTGATACATAGAGGAACATGGTTGTAAATCTTTTTGCTAAGGTATATAAGTGAGTTCTTGGTGAGGGAGGATGTAGGGATTGGTAAGGGAAAATCGTTAACCTGGCGAGTCATATGACCAGTGTTAGAGAGAGGTTTAGGACATTTATGAATAACAGTAGCTGTTTCTAAGATAAAAAGAGAAAAAAGAGTTAGGATTTTTTGAGATATAAAGAGAGGTTTACAAGAATCTCTTAACCCAGCGGGAATTAATAGTAGTTTTTATATGGTTATTTTGGTGCCCGCAATAAGTACTATTAACTTTTATATTCTTGACGATAGGTCAAGGTTGGTTGAATAAGTATTTGTTCTCCTTAGTAATGTAGTAATCAGTTATTGTCAGTTTTGTTAATAGGTTAGACAATTTATATTGTATAAAAAGTACTTTGAACTAAAAGGTCTTTCAATAAGAACGCAAGATTTAAATTGCGCGCCATACAGACGCCGACAGTCATAATGTCAAAATATGAGTATGACGCGAAAGATCGAAAGCTGATAGATGAAAGATAGTAAACAAGGATCATTACGGAATAACGCGATTGTCAAAAATTATTATTAAAATGGTGCTTCATTGAATATTCAGTCGAGATCATGTTCTTAGTTCATCTACTGTAAAAAGAATTCGTAAGTACTGGTTCGGTTAGTGATGTGAAACACACAATAAGCACTCGTAGAAATCATTTAAAATAAAACGTCACGGCAGTTCAAGCAAGTGTAACAGAAAGGCCAGATACCTAAATTCATCATCTAGTACAAGGGTTGGACATTTCAGCGAATTTCTACTAAAGATTTATAGCTACATGTCTACAAAATCCAACTGACTTAACAAATTCTCTCAGCGGACCATGAACAGCAAAAAGAATTGAACAATTGGTTCTTTGAGGAAATTGCCGATTTTACAAATAAAATCATTTTTCATAATGAGGCTCATTTTCCACTCGATTCCTTCGTTAACAGGCACAGCTGTTGCATGTGAAGCCTAAAAAATCTATAAATGAATAATCAAAAAGTAATGCATCTCCAATGTGTATATAGGATGCACCATGGCCTAAGGAAATAACTAGACCGTGTTTCTGCCTCGTTTGCCAAAACGAAGAAGATAATGCAATAACGGTGAAGCATTATTGTGCTACAATAATATAGTTTCTTGTGCCTCATTTTGGAAGCTATTGATCTTGATTACATGTGGCTTTTGCAGAACGCTGACACATGTCATACTTCCCAAACATGGATAATTTTAGGTGAATTTGCTTCTGGTCGTGTAATTTTCAGATTTAGTGACCAGAGTTAGCCTACATGCTCTTGCGATTTAACGCCTTTAGACTTCTAGCTCTGGCATGATCTGAAGTCGTAAGTTAATGCCAATAAGCCTGAAATCATCGAAGCATTAAAAGCCAAAACTAGATGCTGCATCAAGGAAATGCCACCATATGTATACAATTACGTTATTGAACATTTCATCAAGTTCAAGGTACAAATACGTGATGTGTTCAGAAAATAACGACGAATTTTTAATTTTCTGGGTTTGAAGAGTCCAATTATCAACACCTATTTTTTGTAATGTACGTATATTACAATTTTTTACTGAACTCATTGTTACTCACACTTACTTTTTTAGCGGCAAGTGTGATTTTATTTTTTATGCGTTTTTAAGTCTTATAGAAGATTTTCGGATGTTAAAAAAAAATTATATAAAGTGTAAGAAAGTGTGTGAAATATTAACAAAAGCCTACGGTGAGTCTGAAATAAGTAGAACAAGAGCTTATGTCCTAGTATACTTTTATATACCAGGTGTTCCAAAAAGATGGTGTAGTTTTAAGGAGTTTGTTTGGGACATTAATGTGAACAATTTACACATGAACCCCTCGTCAAAATGAGCCATTTTGGTTCCAGAGCCACTTTTCGATTAAAAAGTTATCATCTGTTAAACCTAAAAAAATGCCTTTAATATAATAGTAGTAAATAGTAGTAATTGTCTTTTTTTCTAGAAAAGTACTTTACTATTAATATAACAATATTATAAGAGTGATAATAATGTTTTAAAGTGACGACCTCCAATCCGGTTACAGAACTCGATTCTTTGCCTTATGAGACTCCATGAAGCAAGGACGGCTTTTCATGTATGTGATAATAGGCCATCACTATTCCTAGTAATTCTACTTGGGTGTTTACAGGAGTTTTGCACATGAATGACTCTATATAATCGCAGAAAAAAAATCCAATGGGGTTAAATCGGGACTTTGCGCTGGCCACCTGATAGCTTCTTTCCTTAAATAATCCATTGTTCAGGAAATTGTTGGTTTAGGTGATCCTGCGCAATTCAAAAAAAATCTGCGGGTGCATCGTCATATTGAAACTACATTTTAGGTCCTATATATAGAGGAGTTCAGGCATTGTTCAATAGCTGAGGAAATATGTCTTGTAGTAAATGTAAATAAATGCTACTAGTAGGCCGAGATGGGAATAAGTACGGACAAATCAAGAAGTGGGCCACCATACCAGCCCACATGTTAATCGCAAAATGTTGTTGGGTAACTCTTACCCATGCTGTGTGAGGATGTTCAGCATCCCATATGAGGCTATTGCTACTATTAAAGTAAACATCCTTAGTATTGGTGGCTAGAAAAATCAAATCAAAATCCGGTTGAATTGAAAAAACTTAAACACAAAAATCTACTTGCAGCTGATAATCTAATGAACCCAGAGCCTGGACTTTTTAGAGGTGGTAAGGATAAAAATGCTACTCGTAAAACACCTTATACACTATTTGGTGGGCAGCATTCGTTTGTTTTTTTCTTTGTGCAATTGCTGGTACTAAGGTTTTCAGCAATCTGTTTAAAACCCTTTTCCTCACAGGATTCATGGATGTCCTTTACTTTCTGAGGGTTTAAAACTACCCATTTTCCGTAATCGCCGATGGACTACAAAAATTGTTTTTCGGGAAGGATGTCGGCGATTAGGGATGCGCTCAGCATATAGCCGCTCAGCTTTCCCCGGTATTGCTTCTTGATTCGCGATAAATAACATGCATATCAGCGTATTTTTCAAATGTGAAATCCAGTATTGGCCGGCTCAAATGCAAAACTTAGTTGTAAATAAATTGAATATAAAGCAACTAAGCTGGTATTTCGACTTAAATAGGCAATTTAATTAAGTTTCGAAATGCAATATTGAGAGACATTTTTTTTTAATTCTTTTATTTTTTTTTTTTAATTTACTTAATATACATAACTAAAATTTTCAATAAATTCCTTGGAAAATATTATTCACTATAACGGCCCAAAAAAACCCGTTAACTTTGGCACTATTTTGTTGAAATACTTGATATATACCACTGTAACCACTGTATAAGAGTTTCCAAGATAGTCGGAAAGTCGTTGAAGAAGACGAATACCCCAGACGCTCTAACACATCAACAACCGATGAAAACGTGGAAAAAGTGAAAAAAATGGTTATGAACGTTGCTGAATCACAATCAGATAAGTCGCTGATGATATCAATTAATCGGAATATCGATTGCCTTATGCCATGAAATTTTTTCGAATGGAAGTGGTATTTTGTGGGTGTATTGGTCAATTGTTAAAGAAAACTATTTGTCTCTCGCCAACATTTCGAATTGTATTTAATTCATCTTCAGGGCTTTGAAATAGAAAGAAGGAAACGGTGTTGAACATTGTTTTGCATTTTTTCCCTCTATTTTTTTGTAAATACTTTTTAAAAAATTATAAAAAAACATAAGTTAACATACAATGGCAGTATGCATATCATAAAGCTTTAAGAAGGGAGGGAGGGAAGGAAAACTTTTAAAAATACCTAAGTCAAATTAAACAAATACATATGAACTATGTCATATTTTATCAGATTTTAATTATAGTTTCTCCTCTACGTAACCACCTTTTAATGTTATCTACGGTTTTTATCCCTCTTATAAGTATTTTGTCTTCTGTCATTGTATGTTAACTGGAGGGGATTAATGGAGAGAAGAAAAGCAAAAAAATGTTCAGCATCATTTCTTTGTATCTATTTTAGAGTTCTGAAGATGAATTAAACATAATTCGAAACGTTGGCGAGAAACAAATAGTTTCCTTTAACAATTGACCAACACACATACAAAATACCACTTCCAATACAAGAATTCTAGTCACAAATTTACAAGAATAAATTTTGTTCGAATGTTTTTTTTGGTATGAAACATGTGGCAGCAAAATTTATTCTAAAATTATTGAAATTTGAACAACAACAGCGATAAATGAATGTTGCTTAGGAGTCACTTAATGAAGATGATGACATAAATATAATGTAAACTGACTAAAGAATAATATTACAGATAATGAAACATGAGTTTATAGATATGACGAAATTAAGGCTCAATGGTCCCAGTGAAGGCACTGTGGCAAGTGCGGTCGAACGTGAAGGATAGTGCATCATGAATTGTTGCCAATATGTCATACTATCTACAAGTTCAAAGCTGTTTACGTAAAGCAATCCAAAAAAAAATCATCGGATTTGTGGCAAAACAAATCATGACTACGATCATGCACCTGCCCACACTTTATATTGCTTCTCCCTGAATTTTTGACTAAAAACAATGCTCCTATAATACCACAACCTCTATATTCGCCAGACATGTAATTTTTTCTACTTTCCAAAATAATTAGAACCTAAGGCCGTAGTTTTTTAGGCAGGAGCTATATATAATGGCTATCCCAAAGATCGACTTTGAGAAGTCTTTTGAGGATTGGAAGAAGCACTGGCAGAAGTGCGTTATATCTAAAGGATACTATTTTGAAGAACAACATTAGTGTAAACAAATAAATAAATATTTTTTTTAAAAACCCTCGTACAATTTTTAAATACAATCGATATATTTTCTATTTAAATTGATATAGAAGCAACTTGTGCATGATCAGAGGCCACAAAGCAAATAAAACAGGGTAAATTTAATATTTAATATAACATGACACCCATTTAGCTTTAAATGAAAACAGAATGGAAAATTCGTAGGTTAAGTCGTTTTTTGTTTTACGTGCTTTAGATCTAAATGAAAACGGAATAGAAAATGTTTAGTGATACCACCGTTAAAAAAATTTTTGTATTTTTCTTAAGTTGATGCAGAAACGACTATGGACTACTAGGCATTTTTCCCCATTATCATATTTTTTACATTTAAGTAAGGTTCTGGACAAGCATAGGTCGTTTTTAGTAAATTTTTTGATGAAAATCGGTACATTTTGTATTAAGAATTAGTAGATCATTCAGCAAAAAGTTGTCACAACTACCAAAAAAATTATGCTATCGATTGATGTAATATATATACATGTTTTTTAAAATTTTTTAAACGGGCCATGGTTATTTTTTTTTCTGCTTTAACCACGTTAGTAAGGATAAAAGTGCGTCAATATTAACCTATTTTACCGTTAACGTATCTCTAATTTTAAATATATTAACAATAGTTCAAGGACGTTTTACAAATTAAATACTCGCGATCAAATTCAGGTTGTTTATACGATTTCTTACTCATTCAATACTTTTTCTCGATTTGTAGTGAACTAGTGACATCACAAAATAAATCGATTAAAAATCAATACGAACTCAAAAGTCAACTATCACGTTAAACTTTATTAAGCAATATTCAAGAAAACCAAATCCTGGAAATGGAGGTTTATAGGAGAAGGCGCGTCGTAAACTAAGAAGTTATGAAAACGTGCGAACTTAAATATGGATGAGGAACAGCTAAAAGATGCGGTTCACGTTTTATATAGTCACTTAGGTGCGCTAGAATTTTCTACTTGCATTATTTGAACTTTCTTAAAGTTTGTTGTGGGAAATAAATGCGCCTGAATGGCGGTTACGTGTTGATGATTTAAATGGTTTAATTAGGTTAATGGGGTTGCTGACGTGCTAAATTTACAAAGGGGGGAAGAGTTACTATCTCAGAAGTAATGCGTTTTATATGCAAATTTTTACTTATTCGGTGGTAGCACGTTTAGTTTATTCTATTAGATGCTATTGGGTTTTTCACGCATAGTGACTAAGTATTAGAATGATTTTAATTATTTAAATCACCCTGAGGTGTTATTAAGATATAGAAATAACCAGTATCACTTTCATATAAAAATAAATAATTTTTTTGAGACTCTGATCCAATTGATCCATATAATCTAAATTTTAATTGAAATGTAACATTTTATTTTAATCCTAAACTAAAGTACAGTCTAAGGTGAATGTAAATATATTAAATCCTTGGTAATTTTATATGGTTTTCCCCAGATTTTACGATAAATGCGATGAGTTTATTTTATAGGATTAATAAGTCTACGGTATTTATTGGTCAGATAAATATTTTTCGGTTTTAATTGCATGTCATGTTTTAGATTCATAATAAGGTCATATATTAATAATTAAATTTAAATATTGCCGTTTAAATTATGATGAAGAATTTAAGTTTCTGGCGTATTTAAATTTTTAACTGCAGTTTAAAAATAGGTTTTTGAATGTATTAAGTTAGTTAACAACTTTAGCAAAGAATAATATGGCAAAATATGACACTATAATATGCAATTCTTTGACAAGCTCCTACAATTTTTTTTTTAAATTTGAGCTCTTGCGTATTACAGGGATCGAGTGCTATCTTTTTTTAATAAAACTAAGTCGTGTCTCTTCTAAATTGTCTTTTTCTTTTAACCATTTAGGCCTAATTTGTAGCCTGCATAAGAAGTTTTTTGACCACCGTTTCCAAAACAGTAGCTTAATTTGGGTATACTTTTGCAAATGAGAGTCTATTTTAGGGTAATATTGGAACCAATTAGAAAATGAGAAAGGGTAAGATATTAAAAATATAAATGATCATTTGATAGCGAACAAGGGCCTAGAATTAAGTAACTTTAGACCTAAGTATATATTTATTTAATTCGAGGGCCAAAATGAGAGTCTAAAATTAAAAGATAGCGAGGCAGAATTAATTAATATAAAAAACTAAAAACAGTAACGTAAAAAAATTGGCTATAGTTATAACCTATATAAACTAATTACTTACCTAATTATACAACAATAAATAATTACATAAGCCAAAATAATATAATATGTATCATAAGAAAAATAAAATACTAATTATTGATTATAGAACCTTTAGTTAGGAGAAAAATAATTACAAATTACGCACTAGCCCCAGTAATCAGTCCCTAATATAAAAAGTAATGAATAACAGGTTTAACTTTTGAGGTAACTAACTGAGGTAATATATTGTTTAAAAAGCATATAAAGTTGTGCACACTAAATACAACCTCATTAGAAGAAATAAGACCCTGACGAAGGTCTGCTTTACATTTGCGTTACATATAGTGCACATATCGTCAGGATCTATAGAGTAAGAAAATCCATCAGAAGTAGCCTTAAAAAAACGGCAATTGGCAGTCCGTACTTGGCAAAGAAACTTTAAATACTTAAAAGAAATTCTCTTAAATTGTAATTAGTTTTTTGGCATTTGAACGTTTAAAAAACAGCTATAAAAGAGAGGAAATGCTGAAGCAGATGCAAATTCAAGGGCTTTTTGACCACAAGCCTGTTTAAATTTATCCAACAACAACACTTTATTATTCTTTAGCTAGGTACTCGTAAATAATTCTTTCAATTTCTGAGAAAAATAAATTCTTTACTTGCTGCATCCAATTATAGAAAGGATCTGGGTTTTCAAGTTCCAGCTATCTCTTATAGCAAAACTGTGTGTATCTGGAGGGTTTCATAGATAAAAGTTTAATTAGCCAATTAATAGCTAATTTAAAAATAGTTAAAGAAAGGCATGTTATACCAAATTCTAGGCGCACAATGCTGTCAGGTGTATTAGCAGGCAGATAAAACGACTTTTTGAAGAAACTGACCTGTACACGTTCCAAAACCTCAATGTAACGCAAACTCCAAATTACAGCATTATTAAGCGAGACACTCAGAACAAGTGAATTATAGAGTGTGATCTTTGATATAAGCATTTGGCATCATTGCGTCAGAGATGTTGCAAGCAAACAAACTACCCCTAGTTCCACGGCATACTACTTCTAGCCTTTTAATGTTCCAAAATTAATTATAATGTCGATTTAGAAATGAGGTGTATAAAATAAAGAAAGACATGAATCACTGAAAAGCAATAGTGTGTTCAGGTGTTAATGACAGTATTTATGAACAGTTGTTGAAACAACGCTATTATAAAAATAGGTTTATTTAGGAAATTTTAATTGTTTATATTTACGCTATAGTTTTAAAACAAATGAGGATTGCATAAGAACTTATAGGTTTTTTTAAATTATTATCAAGTGTACTATCGTGCCGAAAAAAAAAATTAAAACACCAAAATCTCCTGAATCTCTTGGTCTATGAGAATAATATATTTTGATGTCAAAGTTAATTTAATTTTGTGACAGCCGCATCAATAAAATCGTTCTTTCAAAATGCCTGCATCATCTCCTTAACAAAAAGCGATAATATACACTCGTCTGATGGATGGAGTTCCTATAAGAAGAATCGCAGAAGAATTGGGCATTAGTAAAAATACCATTTCCTTAGCTAAATCAAAAACTGCAGAATATGGAGCTATTGTAAGAAATCCAGGTTCTGGTCTACCAAAAATTTCAAACGACATTCAAGATAGAGAGTTAGTTGGCTTTCTAAGAAACAATCCGTTTGAAACAGCAATAAAGGCGAAAGAAGACACGTATTTTTCTGGTTCTGCTAATACAGGTTGTAGTAGGATTAGAAATTCGGAAATAAAAAGTTGCTGTGCAACAAATAAAATATTTTTGACTAAAGTAAACAAACAGAGAAGATTACAATTTACCTATCAATATGCACACCAAAACAACCTATGCGAAACGGTAATATTTTCGGATGAAAAACTTTCAATCGTGCAATAATGGCAAAATCCGCGTTTACAGGCCTTATACCAGATGTGATAAAAAATATACAAATATGACTAATCAAAGTGGACATTTTACTATAAACGTTTGGGCCTGGATTATTTTTAGAGGACTAGTCATTTGTCAAATAGTGCAGGAAAGGCTTAATGCTTTAGGATATTGCAATATCCTGAACAATGTTATGATGCCATCGGTTGGTGTAGTCTCTGGGCAAAATGTTATCTTCCAACATGATTAGCCAATAGTTAAAGCAGCCCGTATAGTTCAAAACTATCTAGACGTAAGACGAATTCAAGTTTTACCGAGGCCCTCGAAAAGTCCTGGTATCCCAATTGGAAACGTTTGGGGTAAAATTGCAAAATATATGTAAAGATAACTTTAGGCCTAGAAATCAGAATGAATTACGGCTAAATATAGATGACGCATGGGACCAAATAACCGAAGAATATATCAGAAACTAAATTTTAAGTATGCCACGACGTTTGTAAGCTCTAATTGATAACGACGGTACGCTTACTAAGTATTAATAATTTTTTATTCCATATTATCAAGAAAGATATTAGTTATTTTTGACATATTTATAAAATATGTTCCAAATAAAAATAAATATCGAAAAATAAAAATGTTTTGTATCAATATTATTATTTAAATATGTAATTATTAAGACTCCAAAAATTCATAATGCGTAAATATGCATACCATACCATACCATACCATACTACAATAGACTAGGAGACAATTCCCTACCTAAATTTTAATGTCCCAGTTTTTTTCGGCACGATGGTACATTACTCACCTGTTGTCAAATGTTGGTGCGTTCTTCTCGACTCATCCCGTATATTATAGAAGTAAATAAAATATACACAAAAATTATATATAGTTTTTTTATGTGCGAGTGTTTTTTGAATTTTTATAAGAACAAAAAACTTTTAATTAACGGTTAAATAAAAATGCCACGAAGACGTTCTTAGGTAGACCTACAGCGTCCATACAATGTTATTTGGGTAATAAAACGGCTTGGATCCAAAAATGGCCAAAAAACGACGTCGTTTACTTTCTCTTGATGTTTCTTTGCTACCTGAAAAACTCACTGAAAATGTTTAGCATTATTTTATTCCGATCGGCAATGATTGCAAAATATAAAACCATTTTTAAAAATTGGGTTGAACAGGTTATTTTATAATTCTTTTCTTATTTACATGATATTAGATGTTAATAGTTTTTAAATTACTTGTCATTTAATGTAACCTGGTTGTGAACGCAATAGCAAGATTTAAAAAAATAATAATTAAATCCTTTTATTTTTGCATTTTTTAATGAGCAAAGCTATAAACCTGCATATTCAAAGGAAATATGTTGCTCTCATTGTAATTTGAACGTAAAATTAACCTGTAATAGTTCTTGGTAGTATTTAAATATGCAGAAATTTTAAGCTAGTTAAAATAAATGAATAAAGAGCTGTATAAAATATTCTGGTTTTTGACAGAAATAACCCAACTATTATTAAGAAAACAAAAGAAACAAAATAACAGATATTTTTTCCGGTATGCAATTTATCTTTGTCGCGTTAAGCATTGTGCATTTGCTTACAAATACAAACTAAAAGGCTCCAATTGAAATGTAAAAGAGCTGCATGTACGATTTCCATATTAAACAATTTTGATCTGGCTGCTGTTTGTTACCGGGTATCAAAGGAAAATCTACGTATTACTTCTCTTTGTTATTTGTTATGCCAGCGCATCGTCTGGGCCCTATTTATTGTTTGTTCTGGAAAAAACACTATTTGCGTCTCGCTCTAGGACAGATTAATTTATATTTTATACAATTGTATGAATAAAATATTACCGCAAAACCTTTATAAATATATTCAAGGAACCACAATATCTCAATTTCTTATCTTTTTCATTTAAAATTCCCTCGCTACGCAATAATACTGAACCGCTCTTTGTTAGGTATATTTCCTCCATACGTTATATCATAAAACGTATATAATAACGTAATATATAGTATAATAAAAATATTCTTTTCAGGTTAGAAGAAGCTGATATGCTCTACAGGCAAGCTATAAGCATGAGAGCGGATTACACCCAGGCTTATATTAATAGAGGAGATATATTGATAAAATTGAATAGAACCAAAGAGGCACAGGAGGTGTATGAAAGGGCACTTTTGTACGACAGCAACAATCCGGATATCTATTATAATGTAGGTTGATTATTTGCTTTTAAACCAATCTTTTTTTTAATATTCTTCTGATAGTAGCATGGATGTGAATACGTGCATAAATTAACACAAATTTAGGCTTAATTTTAAAATAGTTGAAAAGTATAAGTTTTTTTACGCTCTACTGCCCAAAGTAATTTTTTAACACACTAGTGCGTAAAATATTTGGTATTTTTGATTCTATTTTATATATTTCCTTCGGCGGTAAAATCCTTTTTTTTATTCATGGAAATTGTCGATAAATTTCCTATTCATAAAAAAACGATTATTTAACACACTTGTTACATAAATAACTATTTATTTAAAACACATCACAATTTTGTTAATGACTGTGAAAGCTTTTCCAAAGCGACATTTAATATCAGAACTGTGATTTTTCGTTTTTTTTAGCCTTTTGACTTTTCAGAAGTATTATGACCTTCCCCACTTTATATTTTTTCAGTTTTATATTTCCTCTTTTAACCTACTTGTTGAGAGAAAGGAAAAGAGAAAATAATAGAAAAATCTAAATATTATTTTAATATAAATTTGTTAGGCCCTCAAGAAATTTTAGAAGTTATTTTTGATTAAACTGTAGATTGATAAATACTATTAAAGTGTCAAAATTATATTGACGCAAACGGGCGAAATGTTGCATTTGTTTAATTTAAGAAATATTTTTTTCCTATTTTTATTTTTATACCAAATCTTTTTATAAAATTAATGATTATCGTCATTGGGTTATCTAACGGAGCTTTAATTATTTAATTTTTATAAATTTGACACATATATTATGAGAAAACTGGAAAACCAAAGTTGATGATTTCTGATGAAAACAAGCCATTTTACCTTAAAAGTTTAACATATTTATAAATAAAGAAAATACAAAAAAAGGTTCGAAAAAAAATTACATCTATATAAACTCTACTACAATGAAATTAACGTTTACGAAAAAAAAAAATGTACTAAAATACAAATTTACTAAGTTGTCTTATGGGAAACAGACATTAAATATTATCGCCTAAACTAATTCCTATTTAAAATTAAAATTCTCATATAATTTGGATTTTTCAAATTAATTTTGTCAATAATACCCTGTAATTTAATATCTTGAAAGCAAAATGAAATATAAACACGTATTCGTTTTAAGAAGACTTCTTACGTGTTTTTATTTTATTTGACTGTCCTGAACGACTTTTTTTTACAAATATTTTCTAAAATAATTTGAGTCATAAGTATATAGTTTCTTAGGGAATAATCCAAAAATAGATTTATTTTGGTTTAGGATTTACAACTTTCTAGTAGAAAGTTGTCTGTATAAAGTCTTTAAAAAAAAGCCGGATTAAATAAAATCTGAATTTAATTAAGCGCAGAAAATTAGAAGTTTAAGACTGTCCCAACTTAGACTGAGAAAACTACTAAATATCACAGCCTACTGGTACTTATATCAATTAAAATCGATTGTCATTAATAATTGTTTTTTCCAACACATTTTCTTGTTTTATTTTTAGAGTTACAAAACATATGAAGAGAATTTAAAAATATAAATTTTAAAGTATTTTAATACAATATATAATTAACACTGTTAATTTATGATGTAATACAAATATCAAATAATTATGAGTCTTGGGCATGTTCTGTTTGCATGCCAAAGAATGCAATATATGATATATAAATAAGTAGTTCAATAATAAAAAAGTTTAAAATAGGAAACTTGTCAGAGCTTATTACAGAATAGTAAAAAAACCCAAAATTCTATCTAAATGTACAATTTTAATATCCTACATATTAATATGATAACAGCAAAAATTTTAAAAAAATAATTAACATAAAGTAACAGCAAATAACAAAAAACATAATTATTAGATTAATGCATAAAAACAAAATTTAAACGCATCATCAAACATCAAGGCAGAACAGCAATCTATTTTAATCTTCTACCGTTAAGTGAGAATATGGGAATATACCTATTATTCAATCAACGCTTCTACTCTGCTTGCAATTTAAGGTGTTCCAAAATAGGTTTGATTTTTTCACAATTAAAAGGTATATTGAAGAGTGTATTTTGAAGAGTTGGAGATGTTTTTGGAAATGAAGAATTAAAAAAAGAGCCTTAAATACCTGCCGTAAAGCTGTGGATTGTGTGAGGAATTAAGAAGGTAAAAGAGTTGAAGTTGATATTCCACTAGTAGTAGCCTACAGTCTCAAGGACTTGCAATTTGAATTTCATTATCAACAAATTGGTTACCTAAAAATAATTTTCTTGGCTTTGGGAAATATAAAGAATTGTCTTCTAACTGAACCTGGTGTATTAGCGGAGACCATCGAATTGCTTCAAAGCTGAGCCTTGACTCAAAGGGATCATCAGAGTTATTATTATTTAAGGTAGAAAATGTTCAGAGTAAAGCTTAAAGTTAATGCAATCCTGTAATGAACTGACCTGACATACCTCTATCTATGCTTTCTTTATTATGGGTTTTATAGGAAATGTGGAAAAACATTTATTTTTATAACCGCCTAGACGATAATAGTTTTGTCATAGTTTTTGATTGTGAAATTTTGTTATTTTCAGAAAAATAGCAAAATTTTGAATAACTACATATTTAAATCCATTTTATTTCAGTCAATAGGCAAGAAAATAATGAAAACAAACAATATAAATTAATACATTTTTAAACTAATTTAATATGTTCCAAATTCGAAATCTTTTGTATGCCTGAATTCCACAAAAAATAAAACTTGAAACTATGAATTATGGTTCATCAAAGCCAATAATTTCAGCAAACTTTTCTTGATTTACGAATAGAGGTCATTTCAAAACCAAAATTAAATAAAAAATATCTCTGTTTATTTCTGTTTTATTCCGAAATTTCAAAAATTTTCAACGTCAAGACTATCATCAGTATCAATAACGTCGTCACCCTAACATGGCCGCTGCTTTAGCGAACGTTTCATGAGGCTGTTTAAAACCCATTATCCTATTATTGGTAAAATCAATTCTTGTATCTATAAAGTTTATTATAGTAATGGTTTAATTATTAGTTTTATAACAAAATTACTGGACTTTATAATTAATATAAGAAAGTTAATAATTATTGGTTTAAATATTTTTTTTATGCAGAAACATGAAAACTATAATGACTAGTTTAAACAAGTTCAAACTTTTTATATAGAATAAACCCTTGTTTATATAAACGCTCTTTCAAATATCTATCCTAGCAATTAGAAAGTTTCCATTATTTATTTTCTCTTAATGTATAATTTTAAAAATATATGTTTCTGATTTTTTTAATAACCTATGAAAATAAAAATGTTTCTGCTTCTAAAAAGCTATTATAGGCCAGTAGAATAATCCTTAAAAATGTCCCTAGTTTAAGTTACCTTACCTAAATTTACTACTAGATGAAATTCAATAGAGAACCATTAGATCATAAATTTACAGCACCGTGCAAACTTTTTGTAAAATTATGCAAAAAAACTTTTTTTTTATATTTCCACAAATATCTCATAAGCAAATTGCATACTATTCCCTTCATTATGAAATTACCTACCTCTTTTATATGTATTATTTTTTTGTTGCACTAATAAACGCGTTTTCTTGCAATTTGCTTAGTGTCTTTACATTTTATCGCTGAAAAGCTTTAGTAATTTTTTAAAAAACAGTCAATTACCTCTGCAATGTTGGGTAAGTCTTTAAAATCCGCAATCTACGCGTAAACATGTGCATATCGAAAATTGGTACTTTACCCCGTTTGGTATTTTAAATGATTCTTGTACTTTTTGCAAGTGCAATTTTTGTGTCAATATTTTTTCTATTGTTTAAAAATCTCTGAATTCAGGCGACGTTAATGAGGTACAATGGAACGATATCAAAACTTTAATTAGGAATAGGATTATTCACGAATATAGGCATCCTGCGAAAAAATTCAATTCAAATTCAATTTAATTTAAAATTCAAAGTCCAAGGAGAATCACAAGCTGGTCAGTTTGAGTTTAAACATTTTTGTTTTATTTGCTCAGAATTAAAATCCGTATTCACTTGCTCAAAAATTAAAATCCGTATTCACTTAAAACACTTCAAAAGTAATGAATCCCACTGTTAAAAACAAAAAAATGTCGTACTATTTCAAATAAAAAAAAACGAGCCAAGAACTCATTGCATCAGCAGGAAGTCTGTATCGCTCTCTACGTCGGAAATAACAAAAAATTATAAAGGAGAAAATCGGATGTTAATTCTCTACAATCATCAGAGTCAGCTCTTAAGCAGCATTTGCTTTGAACTTGCCCTTAAATACAAACGTGGCTTGGCAATAACTTTGAAGCGAATATGAGAGACATAAATGTGGATTAGAACCCGTAATAAGCACCAATGATCCTATTTCATCTTCACTTCTTAAGGTTATTTTAGAAGCATTTTTATTATCAGAAGCTGATTTCTGAAAAGAATCTTTTAAAACAACAATCAACCCGATCTGAACACTAGAAGTGAAGTTATGATCCAAGTTACCTGAGACTGTCTTTCCTCGTGAACATGATTTCCTAAAATTTGGATAAACATGCTTTTGATAAAAGGATTTTTATGATTTCTTCAATGGAAGCTAAAGAACACTTAAAAAAATATTTTGAAGCAAAAATCAACATGATCTGACCACTAGAAATTGAGTTATGATCCAAGTTACCTGAGACTGTCTTCCCTCTTGGATATGATTTCCTAAAATTTGAATAAAAATGATTCTTATACATGGATTTTCACGATTTTTTCAATAAAAGCTGAAGATTGCTTAAAACAATATTTTGAAATCAACCCCATCTGACCACTAGGAGTGACGTTATAATCCAAGTTACCTGATATTGTCTTCCCTCTTAGACATGATTTCCTAACATTTGGATAAAAATGCTTTTAATAAATGGATTTTTATAATTTCTTCAATGGAAGGTGGAAAACACTCGAAAAAATCTTCTGTCACAAAAATCAACCCGATCTGACCACCAGAAGTGGAGTATAATTATGATGAGCAGCGATGATGAAGACATGTACGGTTTTTTAACCACAAAAAGATACAAAAAATCTTGTAGATTATTCAACACAGGCAGTAATGAAGAGGAAAAAAAATTAAATTTTAATTTTAATGCATGTAAAAGCATAGTGTTACTTTGATACAACCAAAATAAACTTATGCTATTTTGTTAAACTGACTTGTATTAAATTCTTTCCTTTAAAAGTACACTTATATGCTCTTTTTAAAATAAATTGCAGATCATGCAATACAAAAAGTTTTCAAAATTAAGGTAATTAAATTGTCTGTTTTGCAAGTTTAAGTAGTGAATATTTATGAAAGATTAACCTTAGAATGTTGCACGTCAAATGTTAATTGAAATATATGCTGAGTTTTTCTAAATTTTTTGACTTGTTGACGAATTTGTTGTTTCAAAATAACACAGAAACGAGATGCATATGTTTGGGCATAAATTGCGAAAGGCTGAATTACTAGATTTTTAAGACTGGCCTACCACTGTATAAGTAATTGAACCGTATTCGAAATAATAAAATTAAGTTTTTACCTAGACATTATTTATTAGAGTAATAAAAAAAATATCTGATTAAAAATGTAGATAATTGCGATAAATAGATGCAGAGATGTACGTGAAAATGTGAAAAAGAAACGCTTTTTTGCAAAGTTTTGCAAAAAAAATTATTAGCCGTTACCGGGCGATTTTTATTGTATTTTGTGTACTGTGACGTCATGTGGCGATTTCAGCTAAACTTACAAAAAATCGAATAAGTTTGCAGTTAAGATAATGAAAAAACTTGTTGTTAATTAAAATATTAAATTAAATAATGTCGAAATTACACTATACTTCTGACGTAAAAAACTTCCTAATTTCCTTATACGATTAAACAAATTAAAAATTTCAATACGTGTATTAACAAAAAAGTAAAAACTTGATACTATCATTATTTTTTAAAATATTTTGGGTATATTTTTCACTAAAGTATTCATTTTTATAATTTTGTACAAGAAAATACATTTTCCAAAATTTCACTCGCAGCAAGTTTTATAATGATTAATAAAGGATTTTCTTACCTGAGTTAAAAAAAATGTTTTAAAATGTCAATAAATTCAAAGATTAATAGTCAGTAATCAAAACTTATTTAGCTAATTCTTGTTTATTTCACACTCACTTAGTTGTTAAGAATATCTTTTAAAAAAGTATTTTCAAACAATTTTCTTGGCAGAAACTTATTAATTTTTAATAGTTCATAAAAAATAAATACATTATTATCGTTTCGTTTTCCTAATAATAGTATTCCCGAAAAACTTATAATTGTCCAAAAAAATTATTATCATTTAATCTAAAAAAACCTTTTACGACATAACTTTAAATATTTAATACGATAAATATAATGTAAAACTTTATGAATAATTTTTTGCTAGCATGTTTCTTTAGTATACTATATTTAAATAAAAAAGCACTATTAACATCGAACTATTTTAACTTCAATATGGGTTCATATATATGTCGTTAAACTATAACAAGCTTATTATAATATATATAATTAAGCTGAAATTCCCAAACTTCTCTAGTATGAAACTCAACATATCAGAAACATTCCTTATATGCAAATTTGGAAACTTTCGGGATATTTACTTAGATAACTAGTTGTTTAAGGTGCGTCATGCCATGATGTAAGAAAACTTAAATTTCACAATATGTTATACAAAACTTGACACATTATTAATCATTTTATAGCTTGGAGTAGTCTTTCTGGAGCAAGGTAAAGCTTCGCAAGCACTAGCATATTTAGACAAGGCATTGGAAATCGATCCTGAACACGAGCAAGCCCTACTTAACTCCGCAATACTTTTACAAGAATTTGGACGACCCGAATTTAGAAAAACGGCCAGAGAAAGACTATTAAAACTTCTGGGAAAAGATAAGCAAAACGAACGTGTTCATTTCAACTTAGGTATGCATTAACTTGATTTTCATTAAAATGGTTATTTGATAATGTAATTTTATTTTAAAGGTATGCTAGCCATGGACGATAAAGATATTGCGGAAGCCGAACACTGGTTTAGAAGGGCGGTCCATTTAAAATCGGACTTTAGAAGTGCCCTTTTTAATTTGGCCCTTTTATTAGCTGACGACATGAGGCCTTTGGAAGCAGCTCCATTTTTAAATCAGTTGGTTAAGTACCATCCTGATCATGTCAAAGGCTTGATTTTACTTGGAGATATTTATATAAATAATATTAAGGATTTGGATGCTGCTGAGAATGTAAGTCTTTTGAAATAAAAAAAATTCTATACAGGGTAGAAACTATGGCAACATTCATTTTTTTTAAATGGAATACCCTAAATATTATGCCGTTTTAAAATTCTACGATATATTCTATACCTAAATCTATGTTAAACATGCTGCGCTTTAATACAAATACTAAGATACCTGCAGGTAATAAGGCCTGTCGGGTAATAAGGCCTATATTCAAAAAAACCGCTTTAAATTAATCGCAAATCGATTGCGTTGGGTCCGCGTCTCCTATTGGTTCATTTACAAATGACATTCGAACGGACTACCCGCGTTCCTCGCTTTCGGGCGTCAGTAAGTTCCAAGACAGGTGTTGCCAGACGTACCATAATTATGGAATTGTACCATAATTTTGCAACATTTTTTGCTCGCTCCATAATTTGTACCATAATCAGAAATGTACCATAGTTGTACCATAATTTTGTTTTTTTTTTGGGTTTTATAAATTTCTATGATTATTTTTTATATTAATATGATATGAACAATTTCGCAGTAAAATGCAAAATGTACATGAAAAATCCCATTAAACACAAAACTACATTAAGACACAACCGTTCTAAACGTCAACGTCAACAGTCCGTCATTTGTTTTTATTATTTGAGGTTAAATTGTTTTGTTATTATTTTTGTTTGCTTTTGGCTGTTGGGGGTGAAATAGAACTAAAGAATAAAGCTTCAATAATTATTAAAAGATTATAACCTCGAACTCCGGCTTAAAACAAAAACATATAAATATTTCTGATTCTGAATCCGAAGATGAAAATAGTGAACGAAACTTAAAACAAGTTAAGTTTGGAAATAAAAATAGACGAGCAAATAGACCCCAAAGCTATCGAAAGGATTGGGAATTAGATAAGTCGTTTCAGGGTTGGTTAAAATTACAAATACAAATATTACAATATACAAATATGTATATGTATTTGTGTTAATGTTTATCTATTTTTAATTTAAATTTTGAGTGCAATGTTTTGTTCATTTTTCAATAAATGACTATCTTTGTTAAAAAAGTATTTTATTTCTACTAGAAATCGTTCTTTTAATTAAAAGAAATGATCAGAATAGGAAATTTGATTAAATTCATAATCCATTATCAACAAAATGTAACAACACATTTTATAAGTTTGGCGACGGCGCGACTGTGACGTGACGTCATACATAGGAAAAGGTTGTGTACTGACAGAATTGTATGGTTGTACCATAATTTTGTACAAAATTCCATAATTTTGGCCAGAATGTACCATAATTCTAACGCAATCATCTGGCAACACTATCGGGCGTCAGTAAGTTCCAACAACTCGTGTCGACGGGTCGCCGCGTGTGATATTATAAGGATACAACGAACAAAAACGTAAGTATTTTTAGTATTTATAATTGTATTTTTAATTTATAACTGCAGATATTTTGGTTAGACTTTATATTTTGTGTATTCAATAGTCTATTAGATTAAATTTAGCCGACATAATTTAAATAAATTTACATAATATTTCGTCATGGATAAGGCCTATAAAATAAGCTATAGGCCTTATTACCCTCTATGTGGCCCTATTATCCTCATGACAAATTAATGTTTTTATTAACATATTACTAAACTATTCTCGTTTTATTTTCAGTGATTTTTAACATCATGCCTCCTAAAAGGGCACCTTGGTGCAAGGAGGATTTAATATCAACAGTTCGATCTGTTCAACGCGGTATTCTGAGTACATATGGGGCTACGGCAAGGTTTAATATTCCCAGAAGAACCATTAGAAATCATGTTCAGAATGGAATCCTAATAAAAAGACTAGATCGTAAATCTATTTTAAAAGAAGAACAAGAAGCTGATCTCGTTAAAAGAATAATAAGATTTAGTAAAATAGGTCTACCTGTGACTCTACGGATCCTTCGTCGATGGTTATTCAGATTCTGCGAAGATAATAAAATTGCTCATTAATATAATACAACTTCAAAACTTGCTGGTAAAGACTGGCTAAAGGCTTTTATGAAAAGAAATCCTGTAATTTCTAAAAGAAAAGCACAGTTTATGAATCCAGCTAGGGCTCAAAAACTTAATAAATTTATAGTTGATGATCATTTTTCAAAAATAGGGAAAATGTATGATGATCTTGATATAATTAATCACCCTGAAAGACTTTATAATATGGATAAAAAAGGATGTCGCTTGACTATTCACCACCAGCCAACCGTTTTAGCTAAGAAAGGGGTAAAACGTATTCACTTTCAATCATCAGAATATGCAGAGAGTGTGACAATTGCAGGATGTGTCAATGCCCTTGGAATACCAATACCTCCTATGATTATTTTTAAAGGAAAGAGGCTAAAGCCAGGATTACATGATAATTTGCCACCGGGAACTTTAGTGGAAAAATCAAGTAAAGGCTTCATGACTAACGAACTTTTTAAAGAATTCCTCAAGCACTTAGCCCGATACAAAAGTCCAGGAACGTGCCTCTTAGTTTTTGATGGTGCAGCTTGTCATCTTGATTTGTTGATTGTTGATGTTGGAGACTCACTTGATATAGATCTCTACTGTTTGCCATCGAATACAACGCATGAGCTTCAACCTCTCGACAAATCTGTATATCGTTCATTTGAGCATCATTGGGGTAATGAGGTATTATTATTCTTGGATCAGAATCCTAACAAAAAGCTGACCAAATCACGTTTAAACATCATACTTTCAAATGTTTGGTCTAAATGCATGACATATAGTAACATTATAAACGGTTTTAAGGCTACTGGTCTGTTTCCATTAAATCCCGAGGCAATTCCAGAAACAGCATTTGCTCCTTCAATTCTCTCAGACGTACCGGCACCGGATGATACCAACAAAGAAAATAGGCGTCCACCTGAATCTCCTCAACCTGTTCCGTCTGGAATGGCATCCACCATCTCTGGCAAATTTTCCTATTCCAATGTTTACTCTTCTGACTCGGATTCGACTGATGACCATATCCCTCTTGCTGAATTAAAGAGATGAACAACAAAAGTCACTTCTTTTAATGAGCTTTTGCCACGCCAGCAAAAACTAATGAAAAACCTAAAAAAAATCGAAAAAAAGCTCTAAACTACAAAGGAACTCGAGTTACTAGAGATTTTTTTTACCAAGGAGAACAAAAGTCGTGCCAAATTGAATAAAGATGTTAAAAGCTCCAGGGAAAAGTTAAGTACCAAATGGTATTGCCATGGATGTGAGGAAGACAGGCAGGCCGATATGGAGCAGTGCAGCAAATGTCTTAAATGGTACCATGAGGAATGTGTTGGCTTAACCGTCAATGACATGGATGATTTTGAGTGTCCCGATGACTGCTAAACTTCGCCCAATTAACGAGTTATGCCATTTTTATGTATAGGCTTTATTAAACCTCCATCGGATAATAAGGCCGATTTGCGTTATTTTTCTTAATATTTATTTTTAGTTTTCTAGTTTTTTTAGAGATTATTTTTTTAAGTTTGTTAAAATTAATATAACCTTATAAGCACTTTGGTGTATTAAACTAACATTACCATTACAGTCTTTAACTTTATTCAATTTGTTTCTTAGCTAGGCCTTATTCCCCTCAAGTACCTTAAACGAAAGTACAGCATCGAAACGTAAACAACGAGCGCAGATGCCAAATACCTTTATTGAGAGAATATTTCCGGGCGGAATATACAGTGTTGCCGTTCTGTGTGGAAATTTGGCGATTTATAAAATTAAAAATTAAACATAATAATTGCTATAAGTGATTAATATATGTAAATATAGTACCAAATACTTTTGGTTATTAATCGAATTTTACTCTTGGTTTTGCTTTTTAATAAATAATGCAATTCAGTTTTTGCTAATGATAATAATTTATTATATCACTTTATTTTCTTATGTTAAAATTGAGCAATCACTGGCAACATGGGATACTAAGCATGTTTATCAATAAAATATCCTCTCTACCTCATGTGTGGATTGTGCTCAATTCAAAACAGCCAATGTTTCTTCTTGTGTACTCAAGGTTTTAAGATTTTTATTTTGGGTGAGAAATCAATTTTTTTGTTATAAATGGTCTGATGATGCTCTTAAAACGAAACATAAAAGACATACATAAGTACATTAAAGACATTAACTGATGCTGTAGATTTACAGTTTGTATTTTAACCTGGATTTAAAATCAGTATCTTAGAGAACCACTTCTTTTTTGAATCATAATATGATGACTTTTTTAAAGACGCTGCGCTGAATGTTCTATTAGAAACGAAGCATAAGCCCTATGTTGTGATTAGTACAGTTTTCAGGAATTGCAATTTATTAGTGGGGTTACATAAATTGTTGCCCAGATTCTTGAGGCTAACAATGACGCTGAAAATTTTATTAAAAATATCATTATTTCTGATGAGGTTACCTTTAATAAATAATAATAATACCGTTAAATAGACACGTTAACAGGCAAAATAGCAGAAAGTGGGCAACTAAAACTCCTCTTTAGATCTAAGAATACTACACAGAGCGTCCTCAAGAAATTAATGTATGAGCAGGTATCGTGAAAAATCGAATCCCTGAACCTTTTTTTTCTAAAAAACGATGACAGTTTGAACTTATCCCTGCTGTAGTTATTTTATTCCCTAATCCATAAAAGGCTGACAGACCTAGTAAGGAGATATGGTTTCAAGGCGGGGCACCTCCTCACTTTACCATCACCGTGCGACAACTTCTTGATGCTAGTTTTCCTAAAAGATAAATTAGATGAAGAAGAATGACCGAGAATGACCGAGTGGCTATCAAGGTCACCGGATATAACTTCATTAGATTTTTTCTTAGGGGGCTATTTGAAGTCTCGACTTTATGTGAATGGGTCAAATAATGTTAATTAAGCAAAGAATTCGATAAGAAATAAGACTAATCGATCCGCAAGTGATTGAAAATATGCAACTGGAAGTTATTTACTCACTTCAAAAATACGTTAAAGTAAATGGAAAACAAATAAAACATCAGTTGCAACAAATATTGCATACATTTTTATTTTTTATTGTCATATGTTTCATTAGTCTATTATGTCAAATTTGACAAACCGCTGACTTAAGGCATATGGTATGCTATATAAAAAGTATTCAAAATATATCGTAGAATTGTAAAATGTCAATTTTAAAAAAATTATATTGACGCCATAGTTTCTACTTGTAGCCTATATAAAAATTTTTTACTGCAAAAAACGCGCAATCGATAGTACTAATCGTCGTGTCCGAAAAATAAAAAAAGACAAAAACATCTAAATTTTAAATAAAATTATTTCTTTCATCGTGAATACACTGTATATATCAAACCAAGTCACCAAAGTTCTACTATCTTAAGGTTGAATATTTTTGCTATAGAAGGCTTTTGCACGAATGTGGTATTAGGCTGCCAAACGAAACTTGAGTTCTAAAGAACGAATTTCTAAAGGCATTTCAGCACTCAGTTGCACCTTAAAGGTACAATTGCCCAATACAGTTATCTTAGTGGCCGGTAAGGAATATGTTCGAATCGGACATTGCTTAAGAGTTAATTATCAATTTAAGTAAAAAATCGTTAAAACATCTATATTAAATAGAATGTGGGGTATAGGCAAAACAATTTTGTACATATTGGTCCTCTAATGAATCTGTCATGCTTCACTGGCGTTATCAGTAGCCAATATTCTTAAAAATGTTAATGAGGCACTAATCTGTAAGAATTTATGTCACTGAGTAGTAAATATTACCCAGATATTTGTACCTATTGTGCGTAAATGCTAGGTAGTCCTCAATGACATGGCAAGCATTTGTTTATTCCTAGTACTAGATACATTCTATATTTTGAGGATCTCCTTTACATAGCACCTTTGTCTGCCTTGAGGTTCATCTGGGACCTGATTCATGTCGTCTTTTCTTCTAGTTCCATTAACATTTTTCCTAGTTCTTCTTTGTTTTCTTAAATGACAACAGTGTCATTTGCAGACCTCAGATGGTTTAAAGCCAGTTTAGTTGCTTCAAAGGATCTTCTAGGGCCAAGGTGAATAATTTTTAGGATTTCTTGTCTAATGCCTTTTTGTATTTTGATACGTTTTATTATGTTATTCAATTAAATAATAGAGATGGCGTATTTGTGTATGTACTTAAGGAACTTGGAATAGTGCTGTCTATTTTTGCATTTACAAGCAATTGCAATATCGCCCAATGTTCAATGCTATTAAAGGCGTTTTGAAACTCTAAACAGATACTCAAATTATATTTAATCGCTTTTTTTACTAGAATCCTCATTGTCTTATATGTATCTTACTGTGTTCTTACACCCAACCGCATTCTGGATGGCCCTAAGTACCAAGAATGTGGATTCAGTCTCTTAGGTGCCAGTGGCCAGTTAAAAGCTCTGACAAGAGTTAGATTTTTAGATCCATTAATTATTTGACAGGCAGAGAGTCTAGGTATATAGTCTGTTTTGTACCATGTTCTTTTTTTTATCTCCAGAGAATGTTTCTGCTAAGTAGGCTCCTAATGATATAATAGCTACACATTTGCCGGTACCAAGTATTTGGGCGTATCAGCGGTTTTTCAGTCTAGCAAAGTTATCCGGCTTATTACCAGCACATTCTAAGTAGCTAGTTATTTAGATAAGCTAAACTCTAAACCCTGCAGCACTTTTCCATCACTCTTTCCACGATATTTATATATCGCAGTACAAGCATGGAGGTCATCATTTTTTTTTGGAGCATTGTTGTGAAGCCGACAGTTTAACCTTTTCCTGACGGTATTTTAACACAGCGAATACCTCTAGGGAGTACCATAACAGAAGCCTACACCAGCTCTGATTTTTAAGACTTCTATGTGCCAGATGGTCCTTCTATTTACTATGCAGACTTATCAGCCCTGCCAGAATCCCTGCATATACTGCTATAGCCCATATTCTAAACCTATAATTAACTCTTGCTTATTATTGTTTTACATTTATTTTGTGGTTTTTATTATAATGAAAGATATATTTTAGTGCTATAGAAGAATCTTGGAACTGGAACCAGACAACATCCAAGGTCTACACAACCTTTGTGTAGTGCACGTAGAGCGAGGGAAACTCCTGGAGGCACAAGATTGCCTAGAAGAAGCCCACAGGCTGGCCCCAGAAGAAGACTACATAATAAAGCACCTAGGTATAGTCCAAAACCGAATATCCAAGTTACACCTCAACGAGGACGTCGCAGATCCGAAAGAAAAAAGCAAAGTGGTATCCAACAAAAGTGTGGATGAGAACGAAAAGAAAACTCAACCCGTTATAAGTAAAGACACTGAAAAGCAACGCTATAGTAGCAGAGTGGTAAATACTAAGCCGCTGTTTATGAAAAATATTGACAATAGCAGCGAGTATCCAAATTTGACCGTTGAAAGCGATGCGAGTGCGAGGAAAGCCGAGCGTAATGCGAGTAACGTGAAAAGTCGACCGACTGGTGCAGACAAGGACGATCCTTCATCAGGGATGTCTTAGCAATGAGTAACTTTGTAAATTTGACGGAGAAAAGAGACAGCTATTTTAATGATATATTTTAATACCGTTTTAAGACTACTCGTAAAATTTTAAAGAATTCTGGAGGACTTTTTTGTATGTGTCTTTGCTGGGTTTAAAATGGCTTTTATTAATTTAGTAAACACTTAGAGGTTACTAATTTTTTTTCTAAGGGTTATCAAATGGTGCATAAACTTATGTATAAATAGAGCTTTAATACCTTAAATTGATATTATCAAATTAATTTAAAACCTCAGCCCTTAGAACTCGTTTAGCCTGTGTGCCAAAAATTAACAAAAACAATTTCAAAACTTACTTAAAATTATCTATTTTTAAAACTAATTTAATAAAACTCCTTTAGAATCCAACACAAGGCGCCTAGTTGTAGTGTTCATTCTGTGATACTCAGAATAATCGTTTAAATTTATATAATGACACTAAAAATAATGACAATGATGTCTAAATGCTGACCCCTTATAGTTATATTAAGTTAAATGTTTTAGACTATTTGCTATGATGTTCTTATTGGAAATTTTAGAAAACAATTTATTAAAAAATTGACACCTAATGAATATCTTAAATAATTGTCAATAAATAGCAATGGATAAAAAATAACCCTAACCTAATTATTTATTTTGAAAAATAAAAAGTTTATTTATTTATTACACTTTTAGGCTCTGTGATACGTATTTTTATAAAATAAATCCTACTTTAAGTTGAAATTTTAAAATCTAGAACATATTTTTCTTCTCTGATAAATAGCCACATTTAAGCAAAAGTAAAAAGGTATTTTCAAAATAAAATTAAAAGAATATGATCAATTAATGAATTTCGTCTGGCCCATGATGGAAAATTTATTTTTAGTTGTCCAATTAGTCTTCCTAGTGTGTCAAAAATAAAATAAACAAATTTGGTAAGAAAAGGTATTTAACCTAATAATGATACTTAGGAATATATGAAGGTTCGTATGTATTATCGTGATTTATAGTAATGGTAACTTTTATTGTCTTTGTTTTCGCAACTATAATTTACAAGAAAAGATACAAGAGTGATTAGCTCTTTTAGTAAAGAATGATTATTATCATTAGGTATTCAAAGTTTGGTATTTTTAACCTAATATCTATAGCATTTGGGATTGCTGGAACATTTTTTATACCTAATTGACATGTGAACTTTTTCATACATTCAACTTTTAGTATTATTGGGAATATATTTTTGTAAGCAGATATGAAGAACGTTACAATAGATTTCTGGTGAAGAAAAATAATTGCCATTAATGGGCCATCCTGTAAATACAAACCTTAATTCGTAATGTACATAAAACATAGATATGATATGTATGTAACTTATAGAAACAGTGACGTTAGAGTTGTAAACAGTTATTATTAATATTATTAGCTGGCGTAAAATCAATTCTCTTAATTTTTATTTTGTAAATGTGCCTTGACAATTTTTTAATTAATTAAGGCGTAAAATGTACTTAAATATAACATGATTTTGTAATATAGGATATAAATATTTTTCTATGTTGTGAAATTGTTCATAGAAAATAACTTAATATAAACATGTAAAATCTAATGTGAAAATTATAAATATTATTGTCCTATGACTGAGTTCCGTTATGTTAATTCTTTTTTCAGATTTTTCTAAAAAATTGTTAACCCCAGATATACACTTTTGTAATAAAAATGTGTGCTAAATAATGTTATGATTTTCATTTAATTATTATTTATCCTACGGCTGTAAGTTTTTGAAAATCTTTTCTTGTTAAATATATTCACTATTTATAAACAACCTCTAGTTTTGTAAGTAAATGCACCCAAGAATAAATTATTAAAATTAAGAAACTAGAGACAAAAAACCATTCAAATCTAATATTCATGTTTTTGTGTTTTATATATATTTAAACTAAATAACGCATTTATTTAGGAATTTCCAAAAATATATATTTATTTTAAGACGTTATATAAATGTCAAGATTTGTATATATATTTTAAAAAATTGGAAAATACATCTTTAAAAAACATTTTTTGAAAAATTTTAAATTTATTCATATGTGTCTAACTTATGAATAATATTAACTTTTGGAAATGTCGATAACTCAAAAGAGTATAAATACACCAAGAAATTTGTTTATGAACTTAACGCACCTTGGGTAGAACAACGAAAATAAACGATCATCTAGATTATACCTACATTCTAATAACATGTCATATATTTCAAAGTGTTAATAATATAGCCAATATCAATAACAAAACCCAGAATTTTCAGCGATTCTATGCCTCAGTCAGTTTTATTTCGAAAAAAATTAAGCGTCAGGGAATAGTGACTTGCCTATAAAACCATGTCCTTTTTATAGTTTAATTAGAAATGTGGAAATGCTTAGTAAAGAAGTAAGTCTGTCAATGTAATATAATCAAGGTCCTACTATGCAAGATTTTACTAATGCTTCTTGGACTAAGCTTATGTAGATCAACAGTTAATAACCAAAATATTTTAGATTCATTAGAGAAATTTCATTCCATCTTTGTAACAAAGAGAAACAGAAATTAAGGAAATTTGAATTAAGTTATAATTTAGGGGAAAATAAAAGTTCGATTGACAGAAAAAAAATGTTTTATTCCTTATTTGATCAACTCCGGAATCGATATACAAAAATTATATTTCTTATAAGGTTATACCGTATATACTTGAAGACAATTCAAAGATTTTATTTTAATCTACTTATTGATATTCTCAGTTATTGTTAAATGTTTAATCAATCAAACACCAGATAGCAGCATATTGATTTTTCAGGAAAAGCTCAGTTTCATTTTTAGCCTAGAGCCATCTATATAAATTCAAACGAACTCTTAATTCAACCTCGTGATATTGAGTAATTTTTTAAAATTAATTTATGGAAATGTTACATTGATTTTGATAGTGGTTAACTGTAACTCTTAAGGATTATTAACCATTTATTTTATAGATGGCGCCTAGTGGATTTAAAATATATTTTTATTTCTAAACATTTATAAAAATATATGTTCAACAAATGTTGGGTTTTCAAGTCCATGCCGACATTTGATATGCAGCCCTGATGAGTCAATAAAAAACAAGAAACAAATGTCGGATGTAACTTTGGATTTTCCGATCTCTATGAGCAGCAAATATAAAATACATTTATTTTTATAATGCGAAATGTCAGATGTTAATACAGTCATAAATATGAAAATCCAGCAAAAATATAGATGGGAAAAATTGCATTTCTTTTTCATGTGCATGCTCAGAAAGATTAAAAAACTCGCTGTTTTTTAATATGCACATATTTTGTCTAAGTATAACCTTTTTCTTGTCTCTAATATTTTGAGATATATATTGGTCATAAATGTGTAGGACCTGCATGCCTTAAATTTAAATCTACGCCTTATACTGAATTCGATTATCCCGCGTTTTTCTTGACATGACTCAATCGGTAGTGTACCTACCTGCAATATCGATTATTCATATTTATATCTCAAATAGTTTTAATGAGTGTGAAGGGTGCACTGTAGTCGCATCGTTAATGTGATTATTTTACTTTTAGTGGAGTAAAAACAGTGGAAAAATGTAAAAAATTTATTTTTTTTTAAGGTATAACTACATGAAACCTATACAGGATCATTGATTGGGCCTCTGTGCATAAGAAATAACTAATTACGACATATTTTGTGGGGTCAGAAATTTTTTATCCCGAAAAATGTCAATAAATTGTCAAAATGTTATATTTATGTTTTTCTACACATACCACGCGAAACTAATTAGCTTATAAACATGAGATTTTTTTTAATCGATTAGAGACATACAGGCGGTTCTAACAGTACTAATTCGTGTCCCCTGGTGAGCTTATTTTTTCTTGCATAATAGAGTAAACTCAAAATTTTACTTTTATTGCTGCATAATTAAGCGGGAAACTTTTTTGTTTTAAGGAATTTTACCATAGTATCTGCATATAAATTAAATAAGAGATATTGAAAAAGTTTTTAAAGTAAAAACCAACCTTCTTCTATGACAAATACTTTTAGAGCTATCGTCACTTAACTTACGCAGGGACGCGCGGCGCAATATACTTACTTGGAGAGGCCCTTAAAATGTCGCACGGTACCGCGCACTCGATGTGTTTTGAAGGCCCATTTGGGTAATCTCCTGACTAATGTGGTGATTCGATAATTTTTTTTATTAGGGACGCAGACTGCGCTGGAATTACACTTATATTTTTAATATTAAGTTAAAACAGGAATTGCAAAAAAAGATTTAGATTTCTTCAGACTCTGAATCTGACGAACTTAGTTCTTCGTCTTGTGATCTGTTACTACATATTGCATATTTACATTCGTCGCAACATTTTAATCCTTGAGCTAAACAGGTGCACCTATTATTGTTGCAATTTTTGTCGGAACACCGAATTGACAATGCTTTTCTTACTTCATTGGGGATCGGATCTTGTATTGCTGATATTGGTCTCCAGTAAGTTTCATCATTTTTCCAACCATATTCACGAGGATCTTCCAAAATTATTTTTTTGACATGAGAATTGTACCATATTTTTAATTGGTATATACATCTAAAAAAATGGATCATTAATGTCTAACATATGTAATAAATTTATTCTATCGTTTGGTACCTTCTTAAATGTTGCTTAAACGCATCATTTGTAGGAGGCAATTCTAAGGCTGATCGATTTGACTCTTTTGTTAAATGCACCCTTAGTTCATTAAGAGTTTTAATAGATGTGTTTTTATTTTTATATAGATACAATAAATACATTTGGCCCAAATTTATTGCTTCATCTTCAAGCAAAAATGGCAGATTTTCGAGCCCCTTTAAATTATCGATGTTTTTGTATAAAATGTCAAATGCTGATTTTTTACCTATTTTAAATAGTGCACAAATAGTATCATATCCAGTTAAACAATGAATACTTAATAATTTTTTACAAACTTCTTCTCCCAAATTATTAGCTTCGTTGCATTCATTTTCGATAATTTGGGACGCATGCTCAAGATTTTGTAGGCTAGCGTAAGATTTTCTACAAAGTAGATGATATTTAACAAGTTTTTTCTTTGTTAAAATATCATCCTTTTCGCCCAATATATTCTTTGCACAATTGTCTTGTCTTTTTTCTGCAGCACTTATTAATGTTTTTAAGCCCTGGATTGTAGGATTTTGAACTACCAGTTTGTCACTGTCGCTTACAGTTTCTCCACAAATTAAACACTCTATAATCAAACAATATACAATTATTTAAATATTAAATAAATTAAACACAATTTAAAAAACTTGAGGCGCGTAATGAACTGAACGCATGAACCAACAGAAAAATCCTAGAAAGAATCAATAGTATCATAGAATCATTCTATTACATGCAAAACAACAGTATTTCACGTAATCGACTTATATTAGCAACGCATACGTAACGACCTTAGAACATTGAAAGGCTAGAATTAGTAAACAACAACTTTGTTTGAGTCCAACATGTGCACAGGGGCAAGAGGGGTGTTTTGTTTACAAACATATTTGCCGATTCTCTGTTGTCAAGTCGACGCAAATTTCCAACGGAGGAAATTTTTAGCTATATTTTAACAACCATTATAACGTTAATTTAAATTATTTGTGTTGTATTTTATAGCAAGATTTAAAATAAAAAGTATAAATACCACAATTAACATATTTTAAGCATAAATATAATATCCTTAAGCAAAATAAAAACAAAATTATTAACATTCTTATCCCTAAAACGGCTTCTAAAAAATTTGAAGCGACAACACCGGAGCTTAAACGCCTGAGCCATACGCGTAGTGTCATCTGTCATACGGCATTTTGTTTATTTTCGGGATTCGTGTATTTTCTTTCATTTTTGGTTTAAAAAGGAAAAAGGCCACATTTTAGTGTTTTTTTAATTTGCTAGGATGGCAAAAACTTGTGTCGTTTGTGCCGCATCATGATAAAAAGGTGATTCAAGCCGATCTTTTCACAAGTAAGTACCGATACTTTCATAACATCACATCATAGGGTTACCATCATCATAAACGTAGAATAGGGGATCTTATAAATATAAACCTAACAAAAACTTGAATGCGAAAGTGAGCGTAAAATACCAAAATATTTATATTTTTAAATCTAAATATTTTTTACAGGATTTTATGTTTTATTACAGGATTTTATGTTTTTTTTTGTTGTTTTGAGAGAAAGAAGGCATAATACCCATGTACATAGTACCTATCTATACATAGTTATGTTTTTTATTATAGACATTAGGTAGATAGATGAAATTACTAATTTTTTATTGCCTAAAGAATTTTGAAAATTATTTAGATATTGATATCTATGTATAAAGTAAATTTTGTCTTTCCTTAAAATTTGGTCGATAATTTTTTTTTTGTTTTACCATATTGCAACTTACAATAATAATAATAATATATATAGTAATTGGCACCACATATTAATTTATTACTGTAATTTTTTTTAATACTTATTATAGATTGCCTAATCCTAATATATACCCAAAGGGAACAATGGATTTCATTAATGGAAATCAACACAATTAAAAAGAACATATTTATTCATATCACATCCTTAGAAGTGATTTCTTATACATAAGATGAGTGATTATATAATATACAAATAAGATGGTTGATACATAAGATGAGTTTCTTATACATAAGATAAGTGATTTCTTATGTATAAGGAAGATAATACTATCAGTAGCCAGACTTTATTAAAAAAAAAAAGCTCTACCTCAAAGGTAATTTTTTTTTTAATATATTTTTCTAGCATAAAAAAATCGTTACAAAAAGTATTAGTGTTACTCATATAAGCTTTATTTATACCTAATACTTATTAAATTAGGTATGCGTGTAAAACTATTTTTTTACTAGGATTTCTGATGCACTGGTTAAAAACACAGCAGCCGATAATTCAGTTAATTTACCAAGTGATTTACCCTTCAAAGCTGCAGGGGTAGTTTTCGTGAAGAGTGCAAAAAATTCTTTAGCTTCCAAATGGTATATAGTACAAACAGTGAAGCTAATGTAGACACGTATGGATAATTAAAATAGATTAATATTCTTGATACACCAAATTTTGTATAATTACAGATCTGATCATTCATCATCAACAATAACTGCATCTGAGATTAATAGTTACTGTGGGGTCTAGGTCACAATTACTATTTCTCATCCAAGCCGTTTTTGTTTAACTGCTACACATTTCCTGACTCTGCAAAGGAAAAGGTAAAAATACACTCAAAATAGACTACTAGTTTTATGCCATGTATCATCCTATTCTAGATATCTTATTTAAAAGTGATATAGTATTTTATTGTGTTATATTTGTTTAATTAAATGCAATTAATCAAATGTATGATATTACCAAGTTTCTTTATAATAACATACATTTTATTGATCAATTGGATTATCATAATAATTTTTTTAAATTTTTTCTTTTTAATTTTGGTAATACTATATTTTCATGTATTTTATTCTAGGGTAAAATCAAAATGATATCCTGAGGACCTAAGCATTGATGATTCCACCGTTTCAAAAGCTAAATCACTTGTCACCAAATTATGTAAAAAAAAAGAACAAAAAATTAAAATTCGAAGATTGCAATAAACAAATTTGCGCCAAAGAAATTGAATTAGATGTCTCAAGTAATTATGAAAATACTTAAGAAATAATAACATGATTTTCGAGAAAGCCCAACATACTACATATTTTATTTGACTTGTAAAAGTACTTGTTTGTATATTACTACTAATAAACTATCCAATCTAATCTATTGTAGTGTATCATAGTCTTTATTCTTAGGTAATCCTTGTTTTTTAGTATAAGTTAATATGATATAATAATTGGTATTAGGTATTATATAGGTCACTGTTAAATGTCTCAAAACCATTGTACAGGCTAAATACTCATAATAAAAATCTTATAACCTATAAAAAACCTGCAACTCCTTCACAATTTGAACATCCTTGTAGTTTTAACTCTTACCGCTGAAGCAATACTGTCCCTTTGAAAAAGTCAGCACCATAGAAGTATATATTATGTGATATAAAATAAGTGATGTAATACTGAGTTTTGTCCAATATAACATTACCAATAAAATTTTGCAAAATGTTAAAAATTTGTGTCTTAAACATGACAACAAACTCTAAAACATGATTTATTAAGAAATCTATAATATTATATTAATAAAATATTTAATTTTTATAAAAATGCTTTGACAAAAATGCTGCCTCTTATTAGGACTTTCCTCTAATGGAGTCCGTTAAAAAAACACGTAAATAGCTCATAAATGGTAATATTACTTATACTCAAACTCTATAATAATTAATTAAAATTTAGCAGGTAAATATTTGTTGACGACGTCACTGGTAGAGAGTGCTCGTATCCGTGGCATCAACAATGCGATCGAGCGGCGTTGCGATGCCATTACCGTTTTCTCGTTTCTTCGTACTTTATTTTCATTTATATAACGTACATATATTGACTTCGATATAGAGTATCTTATCAAAATTATTTTAAAAAAATGCTTGATATTTTATTAAATAAAAAATATAGGGAGCAATAGTATTGTTTTGAGCCTTCGGAAACAACTAAAAATTTTTATGATATTATAAAGTGATTATTGCCATTTCTCTATAAGCATTTGGCATCATTGCATCAGAGATGTTGCAAGAAAACAAACCTGCCCATAGTTCCACGGCATGCTACTTCTAGCCTTTCAATTTTCTAAGGTAACGGCCAAAAAGTGCACTACAGGGGCGCGCGAATAATTACAATTTTAAATGCCGATATCTTGAAAACTGTGTGTCACAGACGGTTGGTTTTCATTTTAAAAACTTTTCTAGTATCTCTTCTTTAATTCATACGCAGATACTATGGTAAAATTCCTGGAAACAAAAAAGTTCCTCGCTTACCGAAAATCATGCAGCAATAAAAGTAAAATTTCGGGTTTACTCCATTCTCCAAGAAAAAATACGCTAATCAGGGGACTTGAATTAGCACTGTTATGACCGCCTATATATCTCCAATTGATTAAAAAAAACCTCATGTGTATATGTTTATTAGTTTCGAAGTTATCGCGAGGTATGTGTAAAAAAACATAAATATAACATTTTGACAAATTATTGACATTTTTCGGGATAAAAAATGACTGTCCCCTCAAAAGATGTCGTAACTAGTTATTTTACATGCACAGGTACCTAACTAATAATCCCATAAAGGTTTCATGTGGTTATACCTTAAAAAAATTTTTTTCGAGAAGGAAGCGACTTCTTTTCTTGTTTTTACTCCACTATTTCCTATTGACTTTTCTTGACTTTCTTATTTTCCTTTCTCTACGGTTGCACCCTTGCTTTTTAAAGTTCTGTTAGATTTTATGAATATAATTCATATTCACATCTTTTATTGTAATACGTCACTGCATTAAAAAACAGTGTTCCATTGAGGAGAGAAAGAGACCATTTTGAAAACCAGTGGTGGAAAAACCCTCGCCGATGAATATGTGTCCTGGAACTAACAAATCGAGAAAATATGTTTAAGTCTAGGCACAATAGGGTATAATCAGTAATGCCAGGTTTACCGTTCTTGCAGTAGATCTACCGTTTTCATGCTTTAGCTACCGGTCTACCGCAAAGCTGTTTATATCTACCGTTAAAACTTCTACTCATATTTTCAAATTAATTTACAAAAAAATAGAGAAGAATTAATAAATATTAGTTATTACGTTTTGGTAATTTCACCATGTCTTAAAAATATCATCTTCGCACATGACAAGTAGTCAATAGATTGATAGAGAAATTGTCGATCTTTTTAAATATATGTTAACGTTTTCTAGTTTATGTTTTTGGTGAGTTTATAACAGAGCTAACAACAAGGAGCGTAAAATGTCAAATATATTTTTTTTCATTATTGATGACTATGATATAATTTTGATGATATATAATTTAAAAATATTACTAAACCCTAAATGTATTTTTAGAGACACGTGGGAATTCATCAGATACAGCTTTATTAATAAATTTTTCAAACTTAGTAGCAGATAATGATTTTCAAAAAATTGATAATGAAAACAAATAATGCTAAAAAATTCGGATTTTTTTAAAATCTACAGCTTCAATAGATGCCTTTCATCAAAATCAAAACTATATTTTTGAGTTTATTAAGTTTTAAAATAAAAAACGATGTGTTTAATAATCTTATTTCTTGTTTTAAATACAAAAACAAATCAGCCGTTTTATCTTTGAATCTACCGCTTTTTTGATGATAAAACTACCGCTTGCGGTGATTTTAACCTAGCAACACTGGTATAATATAAGTGTTTGATTTAAACATGTATATAGTGCAAATTTTGAATAAATATTAAGATACGGTGTCATTTTCTGTAAAAGTTCACCAGATGTATCAAGAGTGTTTGTTGTACATCAGAAAAAAGTTATCCCTGTTATAAGAAGTAAATTTTTTAAGTACATGTAGAGATAGTTTTAAAGTCGTAAATATTATGACAGTCTATGCCTTATATATTTATTAATAATTGACAGACATTCTGATGTTTCTCTTTAAACATAAATGCATGTTTGATGTCTTAGCAATAAAACGATTCAATTATAGAAATAATAATTTTTAATATCCCGTTTATAGATTAACAATGACTCAAAAAAGTCCTTTATATAATATGTGTATAAAATTCTTTAAAAAAATTCCAAATAAAATTAAAATCATTACCAGTCTTAGATCTTTTAATATAGAAATTAAAATAAATCTATTAGAGCCATATAATTTTAAAGATTTTTTGAATCATATTTTTTTATATATTTTAATTTTTTTTTAATGTTTATGATATGATTTTCGACTGTGACGTCATTTCATTTCATGTAAATATAATTATTGTAGTCTGCTATGTAATCTTAACTATAATAAAAATATCTTAGTTCATCTCTTACTGGATTAATTATTTTAATCTTTTACTGCACGTTTAATCCGCTTGCTGTATTCCAATTTGTTACAGTTGAACCTCCTATACTAATATTTCTGTGCTATTTAAAACATTTTATTTTAGAATAATCCCTTATGGCTAAATTTTCCGAAAAAAATTAAAATACATGGTTTGTTTACAAGCTTTGTTTGATATTTACCTTTTCGCAGTAAATTAAAAAAACAGTATTTTTCAAACAACAAAACCAGCTACTAAGCATAGATTCAATTACAAATTTAATAACAATATCTCTTTGAAGCAAAAATAGAGCGAACCCATAGGGTATTATTCAACATTCAATACTCTTCTAAAAATTGTATGTTATGGCGAGCATTACGTATCCCACTTTTAATGTTATTAAAACCCCGACTCGTTAAAACCCAATATTGATTTTTTTATTATGGCCTACGGATGTTCGTTTACAGAAGATTGTAGAAATTTTAAGCATAAAATATTTTTTTTATATATATCCACGTTACGGTTTAGTTTTATTTCAACAAATTACTAGTTTAGTTAAACAAACATGAACATTTTTACATTTTTAAAATTCAGGTCATATTTTGCTATATTAATTATAAAATTTATTCGCCTATTTGCTTAATTATACTTGTTTTCTAATTATAATTTACATTTAACATTTAGAAAACAAGCAGAATATAAAATTAATTTATGCGTTATAATAATGTAACAGAAATATATGGGTAATAAAATATAGATAAACATTCTTTCTAGTGAATTACCAAACCAATTTAATATAACGAGGTAAAACTAATCTATGATGCCAGCCACACATCATTCCTTATAAAAATAGCAGAACAAAGTGCACTCAGCCTAATGTTTTATTTATTTATAAAATCGATGGTCGCTGCGAGGAAAAGCAATCAGTCCAGATTCTCGACGATCATAAAGAGAACTAGTGAAATCAAACAAAGAATTATGGTCATTTCCCGAAGGCATCGGATACATAAACCTTGTAAGTCCGGAAAAGGTACTGAATTATTCAACATGCGAGCTGATGCTCCTCTGCCTCCGTTGCTGGTCGGTAGTTAATGGTCTAGAAATACGTCAGGGTGGTCATTTATCCATCAATTAGGGTGCGTATATGTTTTCCGGAAACGAAATATGCGATCGTTTAGGATCCTTAATTGACTAATGGGAAGTCGTGACAAACAATTATCACCCCAAGAAATCTTGATAATGTAGTAGGGTTCTGTTGCATTACTATTTTTAATAAATGTGTGTGTGGAGTCATTGTCACTGGGTCAAGAAGTGTTTTCAAATATCAATTTCTATAATTATGAGGTCTTTTATTCATATCACACAAGCGTTTTTAATATATGTTTATATAGATTGACCTACATTTAGGACACCTTCATAGGGACATTTCTTGGCAGTAAAAAGAAATTATTTATAAGTAAGCAAATGTATGTTTTATTAGAGAAAAACTGTTTGAAAATGTTGTAAACTTGGAATTGTTTAAGGGTCCATGGAGGATCGAATAAAGTACAAAATTGGTATTTATACGCGACCTAGAGTTCCGTAATTTTTTTAAAGGATTTTCAGCATATTATTAATTAAAGTCTTTAATTCTGTTGTTTTTTAGATATTTATTATAAAAAAAATGAGGCTTTGACCTAAACCAATGTAACTTTTGGGTATTCATCGTGGTGTAGAGTTTTTCTCGTCCATTAAGGCGTGAATTAAATTACTTGATGCACAAAAATATTCAACTTATATACTTACACACTTACACGACTGAACACGATCACTTACAAGTTCTAAAAATATTTATATACTCTGTATTTATTTAGTACTATTTATGTCCAATTTAAATATCGCGCCAATATTCCGCAACCGCACTGAATAAGCGACGCGGCTCCTTATAATAATATATTAGGCGGATCATGGTTCCGGAAGAATCGTTTACTTTTCACGTATCTCCAGAGATGTCGTGCTATGTGCCTGCCTGTGTCATTTCAGAATGGAGTTAGTTCATAAATTCCTGAATTATTTTTCTAGTTAATTTTGCCTTTTCACTGAGAAGAATTATAAAATACTTTTTTCATATCATAAAAATATAAAATTTATTTATTTTTTATTTAAATCATTTTAAAGCCATAAGGGTTAAATGTTCCTATATGGTTTCTTTTATGGAATATATAGTCTTTATATTTTTTAAATAGTATGTAGATTTTTTGAATTTTAACGCTACTATTAACTTAAATAAACAAAGAACTCACAAATATTAGAAATATATAGCTGAAACAAGAGCTTATACAATGTTGTACTTGTAAATAATAGAAATGCCCAAAGTCAAAGAACGAAGAAAAAATAATTGTCATAGTAAGTGCACTTTTTACTCAATAGCTTAAATGTAGAAACATTTTTTTTTTCCTCAAAAAAAAAAAAACTTTTTAAGTCGGTATTAATTTTGCCAATTAAAGTTCAAGAATAAAAACCTAAAATAAAATTATATTTGAATTTTAATTTATTAACAGACATAATTGCAGATAATATAAAAATCACATATAATATTTAATTCTTTCTCACACCGAAATAAAGGCATTCCAAAGCTTAAATGTGATGTTTAAAGATAAAAATTGTTTTAAAGAATTTATATGTACCCCCCACTAGATAAGAAAACTAGAGATGAACCAAAAATTAAATTTAATATATAAATTTATCCTAGAAGAGCTTCATTTTCCAGAAATCGTTGCCATAACTGAACATTGGTTGCATGTTGGTGAGCCTGTGATGGTGGATAATTACACTACAGTTGCCAGATTTGATAGAACAAATCTAACTCATGGAGGTACTGTGATATTATCTACTAGCAATGACTTTTCAATGGTAACCAAGTTCGATAATTTAGTTTCTGAAAAAACGTGTGAATTTTCCATTGTCTACAATAATAATTTTGATCTTTACATTGTTTGTATTTACAGAACACCTGATACTGACGTAAATGTTTTTTTCCAAAAATTACTAAGCTTGCTTGAGTCTCTGCCGTTAAAAAGCAAACTCATTTTATGTGGCGACCTAAACATTGATTTTTCCAGTTTGTGTGCTGCTCAAGAATCTCTCCAGTACATTTTCGACTCTTTTGGCATAATCATGCACATTAAATCACCTACCAAAATAACTAAAACCAGCTCTAGTACAATAGATTATGTCGTATTTTCCTTTGAGCCAGATTTCGTCGATTGTACTGTCTTAAGCTCAGGTTTCTCAGACCATGAAGCAGTGTTAACAAAGTTTTCCATAACTAAATCTAAAAGTAAAAATGTTCCACGCAAATTAGGCCGTATTTTCTCGGATAAAAATTTTTTACATTTTAGGCATTTTTGTCAATCAACTGACTGGAATATTCTCTCTGACAACGTTGATTCAGAATTCTCTAGATTTGTAAAAACGCTATCTAGTCTTTCTCACAAATCCTTTCCTTTGAGACCTCTTAAAAAGAAGCAACATAACCCCTGGTCTACCCAAGGCTTGCGTACATCTGCTAAGAACATGTGCTTATTTTCTCATCTTAAGAAATTTTCAGACAGCGCCAGCGCTTTTTTCATGAATACGTAAGACTTTACAAAAAAATTTATCAGAGAACTTTAAAAGCCGCCAAGGATATTTACTATAATAGGAAACTGGCTAAATCTAAAAAAGTGTGGCTAAGGAAACATGGCCGATTGTTAATGTTTTGAGAAATAAACCTTCTTTGTCGAATACTATCTCCACTTCATATGAGAACCTTAATGATTATTTTGTAAATCTGCCAAATAATTTAATGAGTACCATAACTCCTTCCCATGATTCACTTTCATATCTTCCCATTGCAAATGAGAATTTCCACAGTTTTTTCTTTACGCCCGTAGTGTTACCAGAGCTTTGAAGTTCAATTAGGGAAATCAAAAACAAAGACTCTTCTGAAATTGATGGACTTACTCTCAAAATGTTTTCGAATCTGCCCGAATGTACATTATGTCATCTTATTACTCTAATTAATCAGTCTTTTCAAAAAGGTGTTTTTCCTAACTGCCTTAAGATGGCGATAATAATTCCACTACATAAAGGAGGAGACAAAGATCAGTCTTCCAACTATCGTTCTTCTTCCCACACTTTCAAAAATTATTGAAAGATTGGTTAAAAAAAGACTTCTATCATTTTTGCTAAAATATAAAATACTTACTTCCCATCAATTTGGATTTTTAAATAACAAATGCACAAATGATGCTATGTTTTCTCTTTTTAATAATGTATACTCTAGCCTAAACAACCAACACCCAACAGCAACAATTTTCTGTAATTTTTCTAAAGCTTTTGATTGTGTTAATCATGACTTCTTATTAAAAAAGTGGAGTGCCTCAAGGTTCCGTACTTGGCCCTATTTTGTTTCTTATCTTCATCAATAACATTGCTAGTCTAAATATTAATGGTAAAGTCTGTCTATTTGCTGATGATACTAGTTTTACCTGGAGTAATCCGGATATTTCTACACTTCATAGAACCAACCGTATCAAGTGATTTAACTACTATCAAATCATGGTGCGACTCTAATCTCCTTTGTCTGAACATTTCCAAAACTAAAATGTGGTCCTATAAAAATACCTTGCAATCTTTTGTACTTGGTAACGCAACAATTGACGAAGTTGATTCTGTAAAGTTTTTAGGGCTAACTGTTGACAACTCGTTAAAATGGGACACACATATTGACTCTTTATCAAGAAAATTAACTTCCGCTTGTTTTGCGTTAAGATCAATTTCTAAGGAGCTTAGCCTGTCTACTTCTAGAACAGTTTATTTTGCCCTTTTTGAATCGCACCTTCGATACGCCCTTCCATTCTGGGGTAAATGTAGTGCAACTCAATTTGACCGTATTTGTAGACTACAAAAGAGAGCATTACGTTATACACTGAGACTTAAATAAAGAAGTCATTGCTAGCATTTCTTCAAAAAATTTCAAATATTAACTCTTTCATCTTTATTCATATTTGAGTTCGTTTGTCTAATACGCAAACACGGTTGAGCATCTGATAGGCCTTCCCATAGTTATCCACTTAGAAACACGGAACATGATCTATACCTGTCTACCCCACATTCAGAGTTGGTCAAAAGTTCCATATTATATAATGCAAAAAAAGCACAATCATCTGCCATTGGAAATTAAATCCATTACATCTTTTTTTGCATTTCGTAAAGCGTTAAAAGCATTCTTACTGGAGAAAGCTTTTTACACAGTTAACGAATTTTTTTTTTGTAATCATTGATTTGAAATTTCGCACTAGCTGATTATGTATTTTTACTATCTGTACATGTTTATGTATACTGCATTGTGTAGCTATTTTAGGATTTTTTTATAATTTTTTTACTTTTTTAAACATTTTTTTTTAACATAGAGAGATTTTTTAATGAGTTTTTTTTTTGACATTGTATATTTTATAATAATATTTTTGACTACTTACAATTTTTAAATTTTATTTTGTTTTGTTTTTCTTTTCTTTAATTGTGTCTTGTTTGTATTTTTAGTTTTAATTTTTAGTTTGGTTTATTAGCCGAAACTATATTGTACTATTATTGTTGTACTAATAAATATAAATTAATATTTGAAGTTTGATTTATTTAAATTGCCAAATTTTGATGCACAATGGCAACGCTGTAGATTTCGCCTGAAGACTCTCAATAATGATAGGTAGAGGTCTAGTTGGCAAGTACGTCGCTGTTTACATTTATATGGTGTCCTATCTTTTGTATAGGGTTAGTATTTTTAAAAAAATTTGAATGATTTTAGTCCGTATAAAATTTCTTTTTGCTAAAAAAATAGTAAAGAAGTGTGAAGTGCTTTAACAAATCATTTTATTCACAGATAAGTTAGCTGTCATCTTTGTAGGTCATAATTTTATAAAAGACAAACCATATATTTGACCTTGGGTATCCAAATTTCCTTTCTGGCCTAATTTTTTTTAGGAAAATATTAATAGAATTATGTAATTAATTATAATATTATAATCTGACAAACTTTTTGAACAAGTAAATGCTGAAAATATATCAAGAAAGACAACAAAGTGGCAACAGTGGACACATGCTTTGTAAACATATTCTACATTGCCATGTTACTTTTTTCATCAACTTTTCATTAAAAATTTGTTTTTATTCTGAACATTTATCTCTAAGTATATATTATTAGATAGCAAATAAAAGAAAATTTTGAGTAACAAAATATCTTATAATAAAAATATGTTCAGTGGATATAAATATATATTGTATACAATTTTATAAATCGATTTGACATTTTATTCCAGCTGCTAAATGTTCTAAAGTTTCTTCATTAGCCTCCTGCCTTCTTCAGAAACAACTATAAATATCCGATAGGTTGTTTATTTATATATTTCATCTATTGTATATACAAGTAAGTCTCTACAGTTAAATTATTATTCTTTACATAATTTTAATACATGGAATGTGCTGAATTGTAGTGCCTTGTATATACAGGGTCTTAACTAAGTATGTACAAGTAATTTGACAGGCAACTATTTCACTATTTTAAGAATAAAAGTCCAAATAAACATGTGCCGGCAACAGTTAAACTTTGCTAAAAAATTGGCTAGCATAAATGGCTAAAATATCCTATATTCAATTTTGTTGTAATTTAGTTATAAATATTATATTAGTACTAGTTTAGTTACATGTTTTAAGTCTAGTAGCGTGCTTAGCGGTAGCTAAATAACTATTTTTGACTAGAATAATGCACGTTACTAATTTTTATAGATTTTGTAATTATTTTTAGATGAACTAATTAAAAATACAGCTGTTTTATCTTTTCATTTTTTTTTGATTTCTGCATAGAATTTAAGAAAAAAAATGTAATGCACTAAACTGCATATCTTTAGACCACACCAGAATCATGTAAAATCAATCTAGTTTCTCAAGATTTCATAATATATTCGTCTATAGAAATTTAACAAAAAACCTTTATTTGATGCTTAGTGTTATATAATGAGATGCAATATATCTAATAGGTTTATTTAATAAATTGTTTTTGTTTTATTTAAATCAATACTGTCAAACAGATTTTCTGATTTTTGTCCCGTTGTTTATTAGGAAACCTATGTGGATAATAGCCCCTTAGACTATCTAATGTCCTACAAATTCAAAGTTATTATTAATATTTTAGGGAATATATTGCGGTATTAGAATAATATATTATGAACATTTCTAATTTTTTTTAATAATTTTTCGATCGACCCAACTGTGAAAAAAAAAGAAAATAAAAAAAAAGCTTTAACAGCAAAAAAAACACATATTTTCAATAGTTTTTAATAGAAAACGCTTATCTGATAAAAAGTAATAAAATTATTATTACACATTTTTAACATCTAAATAATTCGAAATTTTTCTGTATACATACATATGTGCAAACTGCACAGGGTATTAAAGAGCTGATAGCGCCAGTTTATCATGGTTTTTATTTTGTTTTTAAAAAAAAAATCTTTCACAATATGGACCGTTAACCACTAAATATTAATGAACGACCTCTGTTCCGTTTTTTTTTTTTGGTTTTTGCTACATAATGCACCGGAACGGTTTATTGGTAAACGTTGGAGCGTAGCGGTTTTAAATAAATACTAGCGTTTCGGGTCACATATGCTCATAGAGGGAGAATAATTTAATCGAAAATGTACCCGTATTTAATAGAAGGTAGTTATTAGCTTATTACACAATAAAATTAATTATTTATTAAAGCCTCTATATCTAAATTAATTGCATTTAATCGGCATCTCTTTTGTCGTTCCTCATATAAAATACAACTTTTGAAAATAACAAAGTTGGATTTAGTTAAAGTACACCGCGTTGGCATTACGTCTGTGAAAAGTGCACTTGAGGCATCTTTTTACTGGTAGTGCGAAACAAGAAATAAAATGAAGACTACTCCCCAAGTGGGTTACGATTTATTTCTCGGCTGGATTTAAGGCATAAGGCGTCACTTCTTATATTTTTTATTTTTTTGCTTTTAAAATTTCGTTTTGTCTTTTGTAGCGAATAATATTAAATATATTTTTTCATATTATTCATTTATTTATTATGCATCAAACGTTATTGTCATCGAAGGGCGTCGGCCCATATTTGCATCATATTGCAGTTAAATTAAAACCATGCCTCCGTTTTAACATTTTAAGTTATTTTATATACGACAAGTGGTTTGTGACATTTCTTTGTAAATTTTTGGTTTATAAAGTATTGCGTAGTAAACTATTGAACAAAAAGAACTATAAAGTGATATGTAAAATTCATTTAACAATTGATTGACTAAAATAATTTCAGCAAAAAGTCAAAATACACAAATGTTTATAAATACAGCCTACAGGGATGTGATACAGGACGCAAAAAACTCTTCAAATTAATAAATGAAGAAAACGCCAGCAGATTATCAGCGCTTACGAAGATTCCACGATGTGACGATTGAAGAAGTAGATAAATTGATTGTTCCTGTTAAAAAAGATAACTTAATTAGATACTAGTTTAATGCATCTTCATATTATCATCGGGCATGGTGGAAGAAACCGACTGAAAAAGGACGTACATTCTAAATTTAAACAGATTAGAAGGAAGATAATTGTTACCTATTGAAACTTAGACATGACTTCTCAGAAAAAAACCATAATATTCCAAAGAAAGGCTTGATAGTGGAGCCAATATTGAGCAAGGACATGGAGTCGACTTGACCAATTTAATCGATATGCAATCACAGGCTGATCACCCTTATAAATTTGTGCTTGTTTATCAAAACCATCTAATGAAATTTGTCCAACTTTAACCTCTTACAAGTAAAAGAGCTAAAGAACTTTTTTTAAGTTGATTTATAAGATAAACACTTTTATTTAATTTTTTACGTACAATAATATGTTCTGACCGATCCAAGTGTTCCTAGGAATCTAGAAAATTCTGAACCCGATAGAAAGTTGCTTTCAAAATTAAAAACAAAATTATTTGGCTTTCTATATTTATTATAGAGTGCGGCTCTTAATTGTCCCCTCTCCCTCTTATCTTTTGAATGCGTTTATATAAAAGTTTGAAATTTCGCATACATTGCAACCTAAGTATTACTTTTTGGTCCTTTTACAAAACTTTAAAATGACGACGGAACACCATTTTGAAAAATAGATAAAATTAAATAGAAAGGAGAGTTGTACTTCTACCCTTAGCAACATGGCAGCCATTTAAAATCTTATTTTTGGCATGTTTATTTATTTTCATTTTCTCTTTACTACACCTAGGTAAAATAACACCTGTTTAGGTGTTTACTTTTTGTTTGTAGATTTTGTATTTTTTTTTTATGTCATTGTCACGTTATTATCATAAAAGTTACTGTTCCACAGAAAAACTTATTTGATTTACCAATACCTCTAAAAGCGAATAATATACCGAAGAGTAATATTTTTGCTATTTTGTTCAGTGCAATTTTATTTGAAGCGTGATTTAATCGAGATTCACATCTCCTTGCCGAAAAAATTGAAATTATTTTTATTTACCATAGAAGTCGTAATTTATGTGAAATGCAAAGAATTATAGCAGCTATGGTAAAAGATCCACAACAGTCTACTTCCACAGTTGGATATACCTGTAATGTATCCTTTGCAATTATAAAAATGGTACTTAATGGTAAAATATCGACGTATGGAATTCTGCAAAGTAATGATCGAGAGAATAAGACGCCAGCCTATTTATGTAAAGAACATTTGTTTTAGTGATGAATGTATTTTTTTCTGAATAGTAATGTTCATAGACAAAATGTCCATTATTAGAGCGACGTAAATCCCTATATGATTCGTAAAACACACACACAGTACTCAGAAGAAATTAATGTGTAAGGTGTCAAAAATGAAGTAGAACCACTGATCCGAGAAATTATTGAAAACAATTCTCATAAATTTGAGTTAAAAATAGTTTTTCAACAAGATGGGGCACCGCCTTACTTTAGCAGAAATGTTAGAGAATATTTGACTAATGATGAACTGCTCGTTGAGGGCCTACCGAGTGGCCAGCCAGATCGTCCGGTCTTACACTTCTGGACTTTTTTTTATGGGGCGACTTAAAACAAAAATTCTACGTCACCCAGTCAGAATCTATAATCTATCTTGATCTACGTCAAAGAATAATTGATGCATGTCGCAATATTGGTGTTGCCACTTTCCAGAATGTCCGTGAAGAATTACCAAGAGATTATTTTACTATCTTGAAGTTAATGGGTAGTTGCTATGGGTATTAATGGGTATTTGCTATGGGTAGAAGTAATGACTATTCTAGAACCATAAAGCAGTCAGTGGGAACTTTCAAGCCATGTATACATCCCTCTATTTAATTTTTGAATGACCCCCTTTCTATTTAATTTTTATTTTCAAAATGGCGTGCCGCTCTTATTTTGAAGTTTTATAAAATGAGCTAGCAATCAAAAAGTAGTATTTAGATTGCTAATGATATGTGCTAAATTTTAAATTTTTATATAAACGCATTTAAAAGATGAGAAGGGGAAGGGACAATTAAGAGCCCCACTGTATATTTTTACCATGTCAGTTTTCGCATGACCTAGCCTTAGTTTATTAGATTTACACTAAGTATTAACGTTGATTGAGAATATGAAAAGAACCCAAATATTCAATCAACGGTATTAATTTCAGTTAGACCTGACTGGATTTTGCGTTGTAAGTTTATCGAATCTGGATCAGAAACAACAGCTGTTGTGTTATCACAGAAAATGAAAATCTTCGCACTTTTAATAAATTCTACTAATTCAAATTCAAATTAACATTTCTTTGTTTCTCATATATATAATTACTATATAAAACATAATATAACTGAATAATAAGGATTTGATTTATGATGAACGCGAACAGTACAGCGATTATCTAAAACCGATGAAATATGGCACTGACGCACTTAGCCTAATTTTAGTTAATACTACAAAAAATAAACATAAAGATTACATTAGATTTAAATTATAACAAAAAAAAAAGAAACAATAAATTCTTAGTTCTACAGCAAGAAGTTAAAAATTAAAAACAGGAGGAAATTTAAAAAGAAAGAGAGAAAGCGTTTCCAATGGCGAAGGGATAGTGACCATAAGATAAACCAGGGGATACAGGATTTTGAACAATTTTTCAGTTAGGTACCCATTTACTAAGATTGTTTAACAAGCAACATAGTTTTAATGTATCTTGAGAATGTATCTTGCCTACATTTTTTTTTAATTCTTTTGCTAATTTATTAGGAGGCAGGTTTATGTTTGACTACCTTAAAATTTGTTACTTATTTCATTGGGTATTACGTCACTTATAGCAAAAATCAATTTAGAAAGTACTATCTCACACGCTCAAAAAATTGAAAAGGAGTTTTAAAAGTAGTTTGTCAAACTATTAACCAACCGTGAAATCATATAAAAAAAACATTTAAAGTATTTTCTAATTAGGAAGGAGTTTTGATGGTGTTATATAGCTGAAGATTTACAAGATAAGCATATTTTGTTTATATTTTTAATTTAATTTAATTTTACTTTAATTACCTTAATAACGGTAGTAGATATAACTACCAAAACGGTGGTTAAAATTAGATATTTTTTAAAAAGTTGGTGTTCTCATTGCTTTTATCGTTTTTTTTTTTTTTTTAATTTTAATATTCATAACAAAGTTAGGTAGGATATTAAAAAGCAGAAACTAGCTTAAAGATTAATAGATTAAACGTCAGCTCCTAGGTATGTATATGAAAAATCTATTATACCTCAAGTAAATTATTGTATTTAAAACTTATTAAACTTAAATTAAATTAAGTATATCCAACGGTATCATTACAGATTTGAGTTCATATTTCTTTTAAATACGTGAATAAATCTACTTTCTTCTTCTTCTTCTTCTTTTCAATTTTTTGAGCGTGTGAGTAATACCCTATAAAATAGGTAACTTCTTATGAATTCCTCACAACAATATAGATTTTACTTTAAAATTTTACATGTTTCGAGTATTATAATTATGAGAAAAAGAGTTCAACAACTTTTTTAAATATGTTGGTTGACCAGTTTTAAGAACGCGATAGATAAAGCTATAATATATAGCTTTTTCTGCGGTTTTCCATGTTCAAAATAGAATTGTTATTTAAATAAGGGATAACATGTTATATACATAACTGAAAGGTATATTAAATGCAAACCTCATGCAAAAGTTTTGTATTTTCTGTATTTTATGAGAGAGATTTAGCGTAACTGAGTTTCCGTACACAATATCACCGTAGTCAATCAAGGACAATACAAGACTCACATAGATTATATTTAATTTTAGATGACAAAAAATGTTTAAGACTATAAAGACTTTTCAATCTCATATAGGCCAAGCGAAGTTTAGAATATGCGGCTCAAATGTTAAGAAAGAATCTAATATGATGTCAAAATTTTTTGACTCATTAATAATGGGCAGAATGTTATTCTGAATTTAAATTAAAACATTTTCTTTAATTCGGTTATATGTTATTATTTTATTGCATAGTACTAGTATGCACGGTTTTGAGGCGTTTAAATTTAAATTATGATCTTGAGCATATATTTGCAAATTATTTAAGTCGCCTTAGTAGGGTTTGCATTCTGATGTAATTATGTATCGCACATGATGTGTATATCTAAGAATCTTCTGCATACTGCAATAATTTTGATTGTTTTATACTGATATGCATATCCGTAACATATAAAGAAAATAAAAGCGGTCTCAGTATGGATCCATGATAAGCCCCCGTGCATACATTTATGTATGAGGACTTTTCAATGTTATTATCTTTATCGCCTAGGTTAAGGTGATTGATAAAAACAGTAAAAATTAGCGGTTCAAGCACACTATCCTGTGGTGTATCCAGGTACATCACAAAATTTGCAGATTGTTGATTTCCTATCCTTAAATTAAACTGCCTATCGATCAACAATTTCTTGCTCATAAATTTGTATATGATATTATATTGCCCTGTATATAACAAACTAGGGCTTATTTTTGATGAATATAGACGTAAAATTTCTTGATTAAGATCTAGACCCTGTATATTAATTTAATTTACACAAAGCTTCAATTTTCTGGCAATCAAAATATGGGTGCTTCGACTGCTTCACTAAACTTTACATTTAACTGAAGTAATTTATTTTTGTTTGCTACATTAAATGAACTAAATTAAATTAATGCGGTATTAGAATATCATAAATTAGAACCAAATATCTCAAAAAATAACAAAATTGTCGCGTAAGGTCAACTAATAAACTAGAAACTTACTAAGCAACATATACGCGACTAGTTTCTAAGTGGCGGTGTACTCGAACCGAAACCCGTAAACCCACACTAGGGCGGGTGGCAGAAAACAGAGTCGTAAATGCAGAACATTTTCCAGCGACGGAATATTTTATCTAAGCGACGCGGTGGAGAACAGGTCGCCAATAAAATACATCTTAAAATAGCAAACCAACCAACAACTCGGCTCTGGGAGGAAATATACCCAAAAGCGAGGCGTCGCCGTCGTTCTCTTAGCGTCGCACTGCGGACACCGAAATAATAATATCGTTTTCCCCGCTGAAAACAGTAATTCTTCCGTAGCACGGGGATTTTTCTCGGTTCGATGTCATTTGTAAAATCGGTAAGAATTTATTGCGAAAATATTCCGTTTTATTTCAAATAATGAAATGAAACCATAAAAATGTGATAAAAAGTTAATAATCTACTGCTTTATTCCTTTAATATTAGTCTAGTAATATGCACTGCAATGCTGGTTGTAAATTGACCTTTAGTTAACCTGTGAAGTAACAGATGTCAAGAGATGTTCTGGTTGATTAGGTTGGAAGAAATTGACGAAAACCTGTCCCGTTGGATTTCTAAAAGATTATATATACATAATTAAATACAATTGTTGTTTTATTTAATTAAGAAATTTAGGTTTGTTACATCTATGGTGATAATTGGGGTTGGATATCAGAAAGATTACTGTTAAATATTATTTAATGTCAATTTGAAATAAATTAATAACAAACTGGCATCAGAAATTAAATTGAAATGGCGGTAAATATGGGAGAGAGAACTGTTTATCAAACTTTTGATGTACACTTTATGAAAAACAACCGAAATATAACGTCTGCCATAGCTAATACACGAAAGTACATTTAATCCACGCCTTAAATAATTAAGGCTACATCTCGGCCTAAACTAAACGTAATTATAACAATAAACCCCTTCTAGGTGTGTTATAATATTACTAGATTATATGTTATTTAGACATGTCTTGCTAAAAATGGTCGGCTAATTTAAGACCATTTGAATTTAGTCTACGCGACTAACTTGACTAAACCATAGATTAATACTTTTTAGATAGGAAACTTTTATAAGAGCTAAAGGAGCACTAAATAATAAGCCTTTATTTCCAACAGGCAATTTGCCCAATAACAGGAAACAGTTGCAAAACAATGAAAAATATAGTAAAAAAAAACACACACAAACAAACCTTAAAGAATGAAAAGAAAAGAAAAAGAGTAAAGTAAAGTCACATTCTCAAAATTTATCCAAAAAATAACTATTAATATGATACAAAAACCCAATTATAAAAGTTTAACAAGATAATCACATATTCAACAAAATTAAATTAAATTAACTGCAATATACTTACTAACTACAACTTAAACACATGGGCCCTAATCACAAGAGTAATGATCCACCAAGATATCGATAATCACATGAACCGGAGAGAAATTTATATTGCACATGTGACAGATTCGATTAAATATAGCGCATATTGTATATAGTGGCGATTTCAACAGGATGTTAGTATGAGGCCTTGGCAGAAAGAATGTTAGGGGATGTCTAGCATTAAGCCTAGGCACCATGAAACGTACACCAGAAAGAAGTACAGGACTATCAATGAATCCATTCAGTAACACATGCAGGAATTTTACAGAGAAGATCATTCTTCTGAGATGTAATGGATGTAGATTGAAGCGTTCCAATAGTTGCCGATAATCAAACCCTCTTACCGGATATATGCCATCCTGCCTAAAGGCCAAAAACTTAGTAAATCTACGCTGAACAGATTCAAGGAGACTAACATGATTCTGATAGAGCGGGTTCCATATAATGCAGCCAAACTCCAGTTTTGATCTCACAAACCAACAGAAAAGCAGTTTTAATGTAGATTCCAAAGTAAAACTCTGAGAACTTCTAATTATGAACCCAAGCCTTCTCAGGGCTGACTTGACTATGTTATTGAAAAGGATGATTGACAATTGCGGCCTCTGAATGTCGAGAAGTAGTACTAACCGGAAGTAAAAATTAAATTTTGACGTCATAAAAGCGGGTATGGCGCCAAATTTAAACTTTGCTATACTATATTGTGCGCTTAAAATTACTGGAAAATGCGTTGTTCTTTTGGAATTTTTTAGAATTTAAAGAAATATACACAAAATATATTACTATATTATAAGAAAAAATTATATCAAAAAATTTACAAGTTATACAATCAAAACAAATAGTTGTACATGCTTGTTAAAACATTAAATATAACATAATCAATTTTCCAAATACAAAATCAATTTAATGAAGAACTTTGTTGTGTAAAGAATAATTTTTGTAAAGTAATATTTATTCAGGGTATTACAAAATGTGATAATTAATTTAAAAAGATCAATAAAAATTCATTCAAAACTCAATTTATTAGTAATATTCCTTAGTAAATAAAAAAATTAAATAGCTATCAACAGCCTCTAATGAAAGAGGCAACAAGTAAAAATCATGGCAGCAGAAACGAAAGATGAAAAATTCACAATTTAAAATTAACCGTTATAATATTATAACCGTTATATTTATTGAAATACAGGGTGTAGCAAAAGGTTATAGTAAATGTACAACGGTAATAAAAATGTTATAAATTCACCGATAAATTAGTCCCTACTCAATCCACTATAGTGTTACTTATAGTATAGGATAGACGTAATAAATAAATATGTTAAAGGTAAAATTTACAGGAAAATGCTATTCTCTCAGGTTTCACGTCGGTCTTTTATACAATTTGTATAGAAAAAATTCTAAACAAAAACAAGTTAAAATCTGCTGCGTATTTGGACTCCAATACCTACAAATAGAAAGCATATTTTAAAGTACTAATTTTTTAGTCATTTGAAAAAATAAAATCTTACCCCATTTTGCTATATTGTCCATCTAGGATCCTATGCTATTACTAAAGATCTTGGCGCAGTTTTTATTTTTCAATCCATCAGCATATTTTATTGTTGGTTGCTGCTCTTTATTATTGAAAGCGGCTAATTATTTTTAATCCTAGACTGAATTTTTTTTTAATATAATGTCCTATACATCTTGGATTTAAGGAAATAAGTCATTATTAATTTATTGATGTCAAATACATCATTTAAAAATTCGCCACAGAACATAGGTATTAGGTTAAGAGATATATTACTCGGTTAAGTATAATATTTTTTTTACTACGATAAAGTTCAATTAGGGCCGCATTTTATGTGACATATCAGATGCTTGACAGTGCGTGTAATCTCGAGGATGTAACTTTGCTCTTTTACCTCCACCTGTATGTCGAGAAGTAGAATTTTTTTAAAATCTCCCAAGCTTTCAAGGCCCTATTTATACTAAACTAAAACCTTCGCGCACACATTGCTGCAGAACAATTTTACTAGACTTTTTGTAAGTCAGTCTATAACATTATTCAATTCCTATACCTTAAAAGAAATATCACACTTTGCTGGTAAAAGTTTTATTAACACACGAAGTAAACATCACAAAACACCCTGTTTAAAATCATAGGTTTCTTAGTTTGATAGATTTAATCAGAATCTCATATCATTATCTACTAGTATTTTTTAAATTTATTTTGTATGTTATAAAACAATAATTTAAAGTAATATGCTTAATATGTTTTTAATTAATATTTTATCATCGTTTAATTAAAAAAATATATTTATATTTTTTCTTTTAGATTACTTTTTTTAGGTAAATATTTTATGTAAATGTAAATTCATTTATTTAATGCTACAAATATAAAATGATTAATTAGTTTTAATATATTTTTGTCAATATTATTAAATAATTAGAACTAATTAATCAAATGCATAAATTATATTTTTTTATAAAACAAAACATTTATATTTACTGAAATAAAAGCCAATTTATTATTGTAATTGTGACTGTTATTCTACGGGATTTTATACACTTTCAAAGAACTTTTCAAATCCAAGTATAAAAATTGGATTGAAAAGCCAGGATGTTACCAAAGGGTGATTTATATATCGGTATTTTTTAAATTCCGGATCGCTGGTTTTTCATTTAAATGCCTTTTGACTCAAAAACATGTGTTAAATATGATTAAATATAGCTGAAACGTACGTAAATCTGTAGATATTTTATTTTAGGAAATCTTTAATTTTTTTCGACAGCCTTCAAAAAAATGTTATAGAATTAAATATTCATGCAAAATTAGAAAAATTAGGATAAAATTTTTCATGGCATTGGAAAATTATAAATTTATATTAAATTTATTTTCAGACGGGAATCCCAGATTCTTTTAATAAATGAAAAACATGCTTTATTCTCTGACAATTTTCGATTACTCTCTAGTTCCTTATTCTAAATATTTTTTATTTTGATTCTTCATTAACCCTATTAAAGAATTTTTTTAACGATCTTAGATGACCACTCTGTATGCAAATTATTTTAGATTATTATTGCTAAATAATTATAATCCCAATTAAAAGAAGAGATTTTGAAAGGTCACCAAGCAATTTTAACAATAAAAAAAGTCAGAATGAATATTGCTCTATAATTTTACAAGATATTTTTTCCCTGTGTAATTTAAGTTATTTATCTTGAACATAGTGTAAGTTATTGACAAAACGTTGTATTTAAAGCAATAATGTTTTTATAAAATTATTAAAAAACTACTCCTTTTATTTTTTTTAACTTAGTTTTAACTCCTCTTTGATTTCGAAGACCTATACTACATCAAATTTTTGAAGATACCACATGTAAAGAATCAATCCGTGTGGGGTCAGGGCATCTTACAGTCCATCTTACTCTTTCCAGGTTCCAGAAATTCAAACATCTATCAGAACTTAAGTTTTCATTAAGAAAAGGTATAATCATGTGGGTACCAACAATCTCTAACCAGACGTAAGAGTCTCGAGGGAGCACGCTGTGGATTTTTATCAGACCAATAAACGTCATTTTTGTGATTAGATAGTTACAGTTAGTAAATTGGCTGCCATCCGACGATATGGCTCTTAATGAAAAGTTCTGATATTTCGTTAAGTAAACCACTGACAAAATGTCATTCTTTAAATCACATTGCCTGAAGTCCTTGATAAAGGTGATGTTTATAATGCTTTAAAATACATGGTTTACCTCGCAACACCTGTTGTGCCTTCACTTTGACGTACGAGGATACTAAATATTATTTATTTTCTTCACCTTAGCTAAATTCCCGTAAGCTACAAGATTGTTTTTTAGATCTGTAAACAAAACTGTACCAGATTGTTGTCTTTGTGAATATTTATTTAAATACATTTCTTTAGCTGCGGCTTTATTTCTAGTATATAATATTTGATTAAAATTTTCTTGCTTTAATAAAAGAGTTACTACTAAATTTTACATTTTTTTCATTTCATTCTGCCAAGAAATAATTTATATAGCAAAGAGCAAAAACTTCCAGTTAGGCATAACTTAACTATATACGACATGAACTTTGCTATAATCTTAGTTATTTTTCAAAATATCAAGATTTTCTACGTTAAGCTTATATGTGTCTTTTTATATAATTAAAATTAGTTCGCATAGTTTAAAAAAAAATCTTGCCTTTATCTTTCTTTAAATACTTGCGTAAATAGAGAATTACATTTTTATTAAGAAAGTGTTTAGTATTTTGATATATTACTTACAATAATAATATTAGAAACATAAAAAGTTATTTATACCGCTTAACTTTTCCACTACTGGAATTTTGCAACGATCCTTTTCCTATATCGCTGAAAAGCAATATAATTCAATATCGGAATTTTACCGTACTTTAAGCTCTAAAACTATATTGTGTATAATATATTTGTCTATATTTTTAATACAAGAATTGATGCTTTTTTTAAACTGTCTGTGGAAAATCATTCTAGGAAAAAAGGAATTTTTACATTTGAAGAAATAGGTTAAGATTCTTGAAAAAATTAGGATTTTTTAGACTGTTGGGTAGATCTACAAATTTATTAGTCAAGTGAATACTTTTAAAGTTAGTCACTTCTCTAATAAGACCATTAAATCAAGAAAAGAGATTGTAGCATCAAGAGTTAACAAAAATACCCTCTGCTCTTATGAGAATATATTTTTTTTTATTTTAGGGAGATCATACAAGTTTGCAAATTTAGGATTCATGGGATACAGTTTTCTTTTTTTAGTATTAGAGGACTCATAAGCTATGTCAAATAGTTGTTTAAATTTCGGAAAATACGAGTTAGTGGGCTCGCTATTAATTGTACCAAAATCTTCTGAATCGAAAAAGTCCAATATTATTTATATATGATAACTCTTTTTTACACTGACTAAGCAATTACCCTTCTCTGCTTTTGACAATATTAAATCATTATTTAGTTTGTTAGTAAAATCAGCTATTTCTTATTTCTATTATTGCTTATACTATTTGAGCCACAGTCATAATTTAAAAAGTTTAAATTTAAGGTTAGGGTTAAGTATGCTTTCTTCGGCAGAGGTTGTGTTTCTAAAACCGTACACACAGTAACGGTCCTTTATTTTCATCGTACTGGATGAGATTTTTGTATTTGTGATGCAAGGCCTCTAGCGACACATAAAACATTTTTACTATAATTTTAAACTGAAGCTTTTATCTTATGGTATAAAATATAATCCTTAGTAGCATTTGAAAATTCATAGTCTACAACAGGAGTAATTGTATGAAACAAAATACCTAATATCTTTAAAAATATTCTTGACAAATCATTTAGAATTGATGCAGAATTCCAAAAAAAACTTTATATTATTATTTTTAATAGTTTTTTTAAATAATAGTATCATTATTTTAATTCTTGAGTATTTTTTTAAAGCTTCAATTAGCTTACCAAGATATATTTTAATCGTAAAATGCTTTTATTTGCTTGTATTTTTAAGAAAATAAAACAAAAAATAATTATAAATTAATTAACTAGAATTGTGCCGAAAATAAATAAAAAAATTATAAAAATGAGGAGAAATATTTGATGATGCAAAGCCTGTCACAACCTGTAAGAATTTTTTTCAATTTTAATTCAAATGCAAAAATTTAAAAACTTAAGGCATTTATCCTGGTTAAAGAAAAAGTACAGAGCTTACTTATTTAACGAAAGTTACTAAATTAAAAGATTTCTTTAACCTTGCATAAAATCATTAAAACTTTTGCATATATATTCATGTATTTTTTACTCTGATATATATTGTTCTTAACATATCTGTGTAATAAATATAACAATGAACTAGTAGAGTAGTAGCTTAGATAAAATGTATACATTTCGTATTTTAGTTTAGCTAAAAGATATAAGCAATTTTGGTTGGTTCCGTTAAGTGGCTCTAACTAAACTTGCTCCAGATATAAACTGCATTAAAATAGAAATGAGTTTTCGATACGAGCTTTTATTTATTGTGTAAATTTCTTTCTGAAATAAAAGTCGTTATTTAATTGTTTATTTAATTTAGTCGGCAAACATTTTTGTATCAGAGGTATGTAAAAGTATTGCTGTTGGGTAATAAAAGTGTGTATTGCTAACATATAAATGTATTTATGGCATAAGTGTGTCTTATATAATTGTATGTTCCTGAGTATGTTACGATAGACAAGGCATAACCTAAATGATTACGATACACCTTTTATTACCTATGTTCCAATATACCAGTATTAGATTTATACTACTTATTTATGTCATTAGCATTCAATAAGAATTGTTTTCAATCAAACGATAATCAACTTTAAATCAAATTATAACTTAGGCATGTAATGCGACAGACAAAATCACTATACTAAGCACCTAATACCAATCAGCACACGTCGATATTTGAAACTCAATTAGCAAAAGCGTCAAAATACTATGTCTGATGACTGAGGGAAATCACGTTTTCAACTTTCCAATGTGTGGTGTTCTCTTGGTCACGTGCGCGATTAATCGTTTCCGATTTACGCTTTTGAAAATATTAAATTTTATTATTTGCCTTTGCTTTCTTCCCGAGCTTTTTCTAATTGGATTTAAGGTGAATTGAAAAGAGCTTAATTAGAAAGGGGACCTTTAAAAAGACTTACCTATAAAAAAAAGCATGATGGAAAATACTGGGATATTAAAAAATATTAAATTGGTAATAAGAAATATTATTAAATATAATTTTAAAGGCCAGATGGGCAAAACATGTGTATTCTTTGACCTTTACTTGTTAATGGTATGATAAAATATAGTGGTTATTATGTTCTATTAGGCTATTAATCAAACGACCCTATATTCCAGATATACTTAGCAAACAAGAAAAGGCAAGCCGCAAGATTTAGTCCCGGAGCAAAGCGTTATAAGTCCTAAATTTCGCACTGCGGGCATTTCCGATAATAATGTCCTCCCTTGTCATTTTCGTAATTTCTTTACACGCAGTAACCACAGCGGGAACAAGTAGATTTGCGTCCTTAAAAAAAAAGCAACAACCGTTTAATAACGGGGATAAATTTATGGGCAAGCTTGATTTTTGTGTTCGGGCTACAATGTCTTTTGCATGTTAATGTATCGCTGATTTTCAATTTCGTGCCTGTGTTTTTCCAATGTTACAATTTCCGGGATTTATTGTTGGCCGCCCGGTGTGTTTTTATTTGACAAAATTAAATGGTATAGTGGAGTTTGCTAGGATCCGGTTTGATAATGTTGATTAATGACATAATCAATGCAGAGGATTAAAACACATTCGTTTTATTGAATTCTTGTGTCACAAAAAAATTGTAGTTTTTGCATCTATTTATGATATTTAAATTCGGGTTAACTTAAAATAATTTTTTAACATATACCGGATGACTCAAAAAGTTTTATTTTTAGTAATATGGTGAAACATAGAAAACACTTTGAAAGTTTGGCGGCCTTTTGAGTCTATTTTTATCTTTGCTGTTTGAACGTCTTAAGTAGGGTGCAAAACATGTTATTTCTTAAAAATTAAATTTACTAAATATTGTATGCTGTAGATAATATCTATTACCATTAATATTATTCGAACCGTAAATCCATATGTTCCAATGAGCCAGACACTTGTTTTTTATTAAAAGGTATTTTAGAGTAAACAAAAATAGGCAAATGTAAACTGTAATTTTTTTGTTCTCTTACCTTTTTAAAACGTTCATTGTTGCAATATTATTAGTTTAAGTATTAAGGCGGTATCGTTTAGAAATTTATTGTTACTTTTTTTACTTAAAAAAAAAATTCTCGGAAGGACATCCGATTGAAATAATAATGATGTTTGGATAAAATAGCAGAATTTTGTATTTAAAGCAAAATATCCTGAAAATCATATTTTATAATTAAATAACTGTTAGTGGGATATTCCATAAGCATAAATAAACTCGTTCAGTGCGTGGCTTATCCAGAAATGGTCGACTTTCCGGTTAAAGCAAAAATTAAAAAACCGATATATTATTGTCTATTTATGAGAATACAGATAGTTGATCTATTTTACTAAGCCTAAATAATTAGGTTCCACAACCCACTATTCATAAGTTTATAAGAAATGATAAGTATCCCCTATATAAAGTAGTCCTTCAACAAGAACTTTTAGAAAATAGTCCTGATGAGCGACTGCTATACTTTTTACACAATCGGGTATCAGTAAAGTATGGTGACTTGACTTCGTTGTGTTTACATATATCGATACATACGTTAGATAGTGTGAAAGTGATCAGTGATTATAGTTTATAAGGTATCTCATGGTAATGTGCTAAATATTATCTGGGTCCTTAATCTAGTAGCATAAGATCTGATAAGGAAACTTTATTGTGCGACCACTTTGCTTGATTGGGATTACCTCAGTACAATAGTATCTTAAATGACCTTCTGGATCTGCGCTTTTCAAACTTAATTATTGTATCAATCAATTAATGTTTAGGTCAGTAAACTGTGACTTATACTATCCCCAATTAAAGATAATTGGAGAATCTATACCTACTATGTATTTAGATTAGCCAAACGCATACTTTTATGACTTTAATTCTATTGACTTAATAATATAAACAACTACTTTTTATCTGTTAATTAGTGTGATATTATGCGTATTAGAATTTAGAAATCAAAGTAATTTTTAAAGAGTTTATTTGAGTGCTTTGATATGCATGTTTCTGTTAAACAACACCATTAAAGCAATTTCTTATTATAATTTTCAGATAAATTAAAAGATTTAATTATAAACAAGAAGCTTATAAAAATTATAAATTATCACGCCTTCTGATTACCGTCCTTTCAACTTTTACGTAGGCAGTGCAAAAATTTATTGGAAGAATTTTATGGGATATACATATTAAATAAAGCAAAAAGTAGCATTGATAATAATCCTTTAATAAACTTCTTTAAAACTTATGCTTACATAGATGGAACCAACTATAAATCTGTTTAATTATGTATCTAGACACAAAAAGTGCATTAAATAGCATTGATATAGCCAACTTATTTGCTAAATTTTTCTCATCAGTATATAACCCAGTCAGTATATAATATTTACAAGATCAAATTATTGATTTTAATTATAAAAACTCGTTAAGTGCTACTAATAATAAAAAAATTCTTAAATGACTTAGACATCACAAAAGCTGCGAATCCAGATAGGATTGCTAACAAGTTGCTTAAAAGCTGGTCATATTCGTTATATAATATTTCTTTTTAAATCGCTGAACTCCGATATCTTTTATGAGGTCTGGAATAATCATTTGGGTGTTTGGTAAACTTAGGCATAAAATACTACCGAATTAACTTTCACGCTATGAAATATCCAAAACTTTGCTTTCCTCGTTGAAGCCTTATTCATCTAACAAAAATAACAGAAAAACAGTAGACAAAGTTAAAAGTTTTTTTACCTAAAGTTTTAAGTGTAACCTCTGGCGTCTCTCAAGAATTACATCTGAAACCTCTCGGCTATTTATCGTTTGATCCTAATGGATTCAATATCCTTGTTATATTGCTGTTTTATGATGAGATGAACATAGTTTAAGCAAGATGGTGTTCCCCTACATTCTAGTGTTAATGTTTCGAAGTATCTCGATCTTATTTTTTTCGGCTCGTTGAACTAGTCGATGGGGTGCTATAGAATGGCCACCCAGATCTCCTGATCTAACACCGCTAAATTATTTTTTTTAGAGATTTATTAAAAATTATTATAATTAGAAAGGATTTCATAAAATACTAGACGATATTGATGGACTAAAAGGGAATATTAAAGCAGCATTTAATAATATACCAATTGAAGTTATACAGAAGTCCGTCGACAGTTTTTTTCGTCCGCGCCAGAACTGTCAACTTGAAGGAGGTTGTCACTTCCATACATAAATCATCGATAAATCACAGAGGTATGCCTATTTTGTATTTACTTTAAAATACGTCGCAATAAAAAGTAAGATGAAGGTTATCAGAAAAAGCGAACATAATAGCTCAGTAAATAATAAAATATAATAAAAATTATCGACGAGATAAACTTTTAAAATTATTCTAATGTGTTTTTCTTAAAAACAACAAATTAAAATGTAAAAAACGATGTGACGTTTAAAAGAGGATTTTATACCTTTTATGAAGTATCACTCGAACCGTTGTTCAATTTATCTTTTTGGAAGTCAATTTCACCTTGCTCAATAAGTTAAAGTAGCATAGTCCAAAATAGACTTTAAAGGTGAAATTTAAATAGTGTTTCTTTGTTTCACTGTTTTTTTTAATAAAACCGTTAAGCAAATATGAATTTTATGATGGACCAATTAATAATAAGTTTACTTAGTCTGATAATTTATTTTAGTATGTATAAAATTTAGTATTTCAGAAAGTGAAGTGTTTTTTACATCATATGATTTTTCTATTTTAACATAATCAATATTAACACGACTAATTATGTATTACATAATTATGCAGGGTATTTGAATATAAGTGCAAGAGTTTACAGTTAAAAAGAAGTGTTATATGATATTGCATTTTTGGATCCAATATGGTTATTCGGATTATTTAATAGTGGCAATTAAACTTTCACTATTTTGATAATAATAGTTTTTGACAATCAGAACGTTCTGTTTTACAGTAAAAGGTTCTATGTTTACTACCTCATTTCTGACAACTTTCGATCTGTCACATCATACTCATGTGACATTATGACTGTTAAACATGGCGCGCAATTCAAATTTTGCATTCCTATTAAAATTCCCTTTGGAAGAAACATTGGAATTTAGGTTTTCATGAGGAAATCCGCCAAATTTAAACTTTATTTTAAATTTACTTGTTTATAGACAAGACAAAACAATACCACTATCCCAAAATTCATCAATTCATATTTTAAACTTATATCAGATTACATGAATACCACCATTACAATATTTATCATTTCATATTTTACTTATCTTATAAGAGTTTACACTAAGTTATGTAATACTGGTAAAAAAACCATTTAGAAGGTACCACAAACAAAATTTAAAATGCGATTTTTTGCTAGTTTTTCCAAAGGACCTTCCAATGTTAATGGAAAGATAATTATGTCTCATATTTTTCTCCTTAGTTTTCTAAACACTCAATTTTGCCTATTGGTAAAATAAAGCAACAATTTTAAGTAAACTATTAGGCCTAAAATAGTCTCTAAAATCATGGTATTAACAAATTAAATTACAAGAATTTTCAATGCGCTCTTTTAGATCATCCAAAAAATGTGTTGCTTCATCATGATATTCTAATTTTTTCAAATAGCCCCACAGAAAAAATCACAAGGCTAAATTCTGGGGACCGAGAGAACCATGAAATGAGTTATTTATTCGGAAACTCGTTATTTAGATACTAATGAACTTCTTATGTCAAATGTAGTAAAGCCCCTTTATGTAGGAAGTACATATAGGAAAATATAGATCAATTTCATCGTCCAGGTAGTAAAAAATTTGTAAAAATTTATTTTTGCTACTTAATCTCTTGTAGATATGGCTTTGTCTGTACACAAAACTAATTTCGTAACATCTTTATTTTTGCCGAACTGTTCTAAAAGCCACTGGTAAAATACAGCTATTCTAGGAAGATCTTCAGGTTCTAATGCTTGAACTCATTAAAAGTGTTAAGGAAAATACTGTTGTAATACTGGTAATGTATTATCTTTCGCACTTTACTATGAGAAACTTCAGCTTGAACTGCTATGACTCTTCGGTGAGAATTCTTTATTTTATTTTGAAACTTCGATATAGGTGCTTTTACTTCTGACATACGCTTCTATTGATTAATTCTATAGAAAGTTAAAATAAATGACTCAAATTTACAAAAACCCTGTATATAAAAATAATTAATTTTAGTAAAGACGGATAGTTGTAATTGATAAAAACAATCTAATAATTCTTCTTTCTTGGTAAATTTTTTTTCTTCTTAAAATTACTTATATTGAAGCGGTAACGGAAAAAAAAATTTAACTAAAAACTTGATTTTTAAAAAAATTATATATAACTTCAAAGAAAAATAAAAACATCTTGTATCAGATAAACGATATGAAATGAGCCATCGAAGACATGACCATTGAAATAAGGCATCATCATTAGTGCCGCATTGCGGTTCTTTTCGATAACAAAGCGACAACTGATGATGGCATTTTTACTACCGAACCACAAATTTAAAAGCGGTCAAATATTGAAAAAGATATTTGTTTGATCGACGAAATGTCGCAACAGTTTAGGCTTATGGGTTGATGCTTTACGCAATTTGGTTTTAAATTGCCAGCAGCAACAAACGTAGAAAATCCCTTTCGGTGAAACCCTGGTTTCGTTTCGTTAAAAGCAGCTTTGTTGGAACGATTGATTTATGAATTTACCAATTTTCGCTAATTTTAATAGTGATTTGAACTTGTTTGCGAAAGCACTAATTAAATATTATTATGAATTTATGTTTGATAGTTAAATGCTGGCTTTTAGTCGAAATTTTAGTTGGTCAATTTACAAAATACATCTATTATAAATCTATTTGGCTGCCCTTTATATTTTCTATATTTAAATATTTTAAAATTTTGTCAATTTGGTATATATTTAACTAAATATATATTATTTATTAGCCCTATGTATACTCTCATATATTTTATTTTAGATGCTATTAACTATTTTAGAAAAAAAAAATCAAAAACTGTTTTGAAATAATGTTGATATTTAGATTAAAGATTTTTACCAATAAACATTTGTTGATATTTATGTTATGCAGTTTTTACAGCAACTGAAAAGAAAAGAGTATCAGATAAATTAAATTATGTAATTAGGAATTTATTTAAATAAAAGTAATCATTAGTCATAATATATATTTTAAATATCCATTTATTGATCCTAACCAAAAAATATTTATTATAAAATCTACGAAAACAGTTTTTTGTGTCACAAATATTTTAATAATATATTTGTTATTTACAGCTTATCGTGTATATTCTTGCATGGTTTGTTAAGATTTATCGTTGATAAATTTAAAAATCGATCCGCACTGCGCCAACATTAATAGTCTGCGGACTGTATTTTTTTTACAAAACGTAAAGCATGTTTAAAAAATTGATCATGCATGCTATAAACAATTATTATAGTTTATTGTCGATATTCACTCTTTTAATTTAAATATTAGAAAACATAAAATCTAAAACAATTTTATTTTTTCACGATTTGCATCGTGGTATTATTATATTAATATCAATAATTTTCATTATAGTTAATTATTGAAATTAGGTTAGTAGGTAATAATTGTATTTATTTATTGTATAAGCTCACAAAACTGCAGCACGTTTTTAATATAAAGATAACGGTATTATACTGTACTAAATATAACTTAATTTGAATGCTAAAATTAATTCAAAGCCATAAGTTCACGAGATTCATTTTTATTAAAGCAATCTGTACCTTTCGATCAGATCACTTGGAGTAATACTCGTTTTATAGTTATTAAAAATAAATTAAGAGAAGAAGAATCCTGAAATATATTTAGTTATATAAAGGCAAATTTTCGCATTTTATATAAAACAGTTAACAAAGATCTTCTTGAATCTTCGACTCCCTAAAATAGTTCAATTAAAGTCTAATCAATATAGCAAAATGTGGTGTAGAAATGAGATAAGTGATAAACGGCCCACAAAATGCAACTCTATTTTGGAAAAAAACTATTACGCCACACTTTCCAGATACCAAGGCATAATATAGGCTTGTAATAAAATAGTTTCGCAAACGAGAAGAAGCAAAGTACGAAATGCATTTGGGGAGAAACTCGTTAGGTTGTAGCAGAATTGCTCTTTCTTTTTAGTATTATTTTTAGGAAAGAAGAATTTTTTTAGAGGCATATTTATATAAAATACTTTTTAATTTAATAGCACTTAAAAATTAAACAAATAAAAAAGGAGCTTTTTTAATTTTTATATAAAGTGATTTTTTTAATTCGTCAGACAAAAATTTAGTGCTCTAAAGTAATTTTTGTTGTGAAGACTAGTTGGATGTAAATAAAACAGAAACTGTATGCTTGTGTTTACATTGACGTTTTGACAATTCATATTAACATCCTTAGGATCCTTAAATTTTTCGTACAATAGCGAAATATATTACGGTAAATGATCCAACATCAAAAATCGGAATAATCTACACAAAACATTAGATAGAAAAACTATTTTTTTAAATTTTTTATGGTATTAGAAGTTAATACTAGCACTTATAGAATTTTTACAGGAAAAGAAAGACTGAACATTGTCTGAAATCCTTGTCCTGTATTTAACGCGTATGGAATTCAAAGGTATTTTAAGGGTTATAGGTACTGTTGAAAAAATGCAAAGAAAATAGGGTAAGTGCAAAGTATAGTGGATCACATTGTGTTAAAAATATTAATGTTAATAGTGTACAGATTGTGTTATATCTAATAAAAAATCTGGCCTTAGTCTTAATATTAGTTATGTTTCTTGGGACGTTAAAAAGTATAATTTCTATGAACGAATTAAAGAAGTAAAAAAAATAATACTTCGAATAATAACTAGGCTTAGATATAGTATTTAATACTAGTATTATTTAGTTCAATTCCTAACATTATCTAAACAGTAAACGTATTATTGTCTTATTAGCAAATAATTGGAAGCCCAAGATTATACTACTGAGTGAGACTTAGTTAACTCCTGATGTAAGCCATGCAAGCTGATCATTATTGGATACAAGTTGGAATCAACATTGTTCTTGAGGTTTGAGTTTTAGCATATGGATAACATAAGTAATCAAAGATCTATTAAAAATTATATTAGTGATAAACTTCGAGAGGAACTGCTTACAGTCATTTAAAATAAAAATTGCTTAGATGACTTACTAGCTAATAGTCTTGTTGCGGATATTCATAAATGTGACAGTAGGTGAACATATGTTAAAATGGTTCAAAAGTAAAACACGTTAAAAAAATGGATCGATCTTAGTATTTGACATAAGGTAGATTAAAAATATCAGGTGTTAAATATATAAAAAAAATAAAGAATTAATAATACTTTAATTTATAATTTATCTAATACATTAATACTTTATCTTATTTACCTGGATTAAACGAAATTTGAATGAACGGATGGGTAATAACAGGAAGGAAAAGGAGAGTAAAGTTATGGGAAGTGAGGGTTAGAAAATGGGTACAAGGGAACCAATGGAAGGAGGGAGACTTATTATAGAGGTGACGGCTCAGGGGATCTTTTCAAAGGGAAGCCGACTAGCACTAACCACTTTGGTAGAGTGGCGTGGATTCCACAAGAGTTCAATAAAATACAAGCGCCACCTGTTTTATCCCAGATGGATAAAAAAATCCCGATGACCAAGAAAACAGGAAATTACTAAAAGCACTATACCTATAAACCTAAAAGAAAATCTCACAAGGAAGGACAGACAGGGAGATTTATAAATGCAATTAATTATATTGACCCTTAATATTATATCCATTGTTATGGTGTAATTAATAAATTAACAATAAAATAAATATTAACCCTTTACTTTGGCTATTAAATTATATGCTATTAAATTACAGCTTTAGGGTGAGAGCACCTTAAAACTCATGGGATCACACCAAAAGTCTACTTCCTCGTTTGTCTAACTTAGAAAGTAAGGTTATCTTTCAAAAATTAAAATAAACATAAAAGAAAAGCTTTAGTTCTGAGATACATTCAAGTGAATCTAAATATATGTTGCCCTTCCTGAATATAGTGTCTATATCAAGGGTAAAATCTCATATTCTGTTGTTTGGAAATAAAAGTTCGCGTGAATACTTTCGAAATAGGCCTATTTATCCAGTTTACAAGGAGATCTATACGGTCTATTTCAAATATCATTTCATCAATTTCAATAAAATAACTAATATGCACCTAGTTATTATGAGACTATTCAAAACAACGTTGTGGTGGTAAAATCTAATAATGAGAGTGATAACAATGTAATTTTGAGGTTAGTATTTAGTATAATACAGGGTGTTTCAGAACTATGGGATCAAACCATTTGAGTATAGGAACCCATGTCCGGAAATGTGTCACTACGCCACTACGGCCCTAAGACGCGTTTAAATTTAGAAAAAATATTAATTACCTAAATAGGATCTGATGCATTTATTTTTACCTTTTGTATATGATACCATCACAACAATTGTTCAAAATGTCTTTCTCCAACCTCAATACACCGATTTAAACGCCGCACATGATTTCGGCGGACTACACTAAAAATCTAATCCTCATTTTAAATGATTTCAAAGTCTAGCTCTGATTTACTGGAGTTTTGTAGACCTAAAACTTTACATGTCCCCATAAGAAAAAATCGAGCGACATTAAATCGGGTGACCTAGGAGTCCAAGAAACTGCTCCACCTCTGGCAATCCAATGGTGCCCAAACCGCTGAGCCAAATACTAGCGTACTTGTACAAAGTGAGCCGGCGCTGCATCATGCTGAAACCACATTTGCTGTTTAACGTTTAGTGGAACATTTTCAAGGAGTTCTGGGAGAACTTCCTTCAAGAAACGCAGATAAATAAGTCTTGTTAACCGTTCCGGTAGAAGGTATAGCCCAATTAAAAAATCATCAACAATGCCTGCCCATACGTTGACAGACCAACGATTCTGTTGTTTTGAAATTGCATAAAGATTTTCTTTGTCCCAAACATGGCTATTCCTACTATTAAAAATACAGTCTCTTGTGAAATACGCTTCATCGGTCCACAAAACATATCGTAAAAAATTTGGTTGTGCAATGATGGGATCCAAAAGCCATCGACAAAATTGAACTCTAGGATGATAATCGGCTGCAGTCATACCTTAAACTTTCTGGTGGTAAGGATGGAGTTGTTGCTCGTGTAGTACCCGCCAGACAGAAGCATTACTCGTATTCATATTCTTAGCGATGTCACGTGTGCTATTTAATGGTTCATCGGCAACTCGCTGAAGCACCTCTTCTTCAAATTCGACCGTTATTACGGTTCGAGCAACACCAGTATCATGCATGTTGGTCTTAAACATGCCTGTCTCAGCGAGCCGCCGATGAACCGCAATAAACTTTTTGTATTCAGGATGCTGTCGTTCGGGATAACGTTCATGATACAACCGCGATGCTGCTCGTGCATTGCAGTTTGGTGCTCCGTATGCCAAATGCATATCCGCCAAATCTTGCTTGGTAAAGTTTTCCATTAGCAATTAATGTTTAAAAATTGTAAGCTATAAAATTTTTAAACATGACATTGAGAATTGAAATTGATAAGCGTTGATTTTAAACAATTGTTGTTATGGTATCATGTACAAAAGGTAAAAATGAATGCAGCAGATCCTATTTAGGTAATTAATGTATTTTATAAATTTTAACGCGTCTTAGGGACGTAATGGCGAAGTGACGCATTTCCGGACATGGGTTCCTATACTCAAATGGATTCTTCTGTTGCACTGAACAACCCCCAAAAGTTTGATCCCATAGTTCTGAACACCCTGTATACTACAGTAAAGCTAATAAATGTTGACAGGACTTTGGTTTACTGGTTAGGTGGTTTTACTGACTGCATGGTTCACTATACATTAAAAACATTGGTCAAACCTAGCTCCAAAAGGGCTGCATGATTGAGATGGAGGACCTGGGTGGATCGGTTTAACAGTGAATGTCAATGTAGATGTTGTGGACGTTATTGGAGTATATGAGTGGAGATTTCTACCTCTTATAATAGTGGATAAAGACCATATCGGGGAAAAAAAAAGCCTGAAAGTGGAAGAATACCCAGATTGAGGAATCGCCAATAGAGTAAGTAGATATAAGCATTGATGGATAAACTTAACGATATGCTTGAGTCTACGTATATAAAATTACATGTGTAATATGTAGAGTATAATAAACCAAGATGCCAAATGAAAATATTAGGACTTACCAATGGAATTGGGCTTTTCTCGGGAACACAAAAATGGACACTTAAACAAAGAACCTTGAAAAAGTTGGGATTTAACTACACCACTTATAATCCTGCACTATTGCAGTATGGCATTAAGTATCCACAAACTAAAATACCCAAAAGGTGAGTTTTCAACTTTTCATTGGAGTAAAACCGGCAAAAATACCAAGAAACAACCTTCTTCAAAGGCTTGTTTTTCAAGACTCCTAGAGGTCAAAGATTTTCACGCCAGAAATGGTTTTAGTAGGGATATAGGAGAATGAGCTGGAATCTTATTGGCTAGGATATAACTTCTTACATTAGTGAAATCAAAACAATTTAAAAAAATTAATATTATGAATAATAATTTGAGTTTCATCATTTAGGTGTTGAAAATTATTGATATCAAAAAAAGAATTAATACTGAAATGATAACTGTCTATTTTATTAACTTTAGCACCAGAATAACTTAGAAATTGCCTCTTAAAGTTCTATAATCCAGCTATGCTTTCACTAACATTTTGGATTCAATTTATTTTCTTATTCTTTATGTATCTGAAGAAAACAAACTGTAACACAGGGTCGAGTCTATATAAATATATTACTTCTTAATGCCATTCATGTGGCACAAAGCTAAAGGCTCTCTTCTAATCTACATAGGCTGCAAAAAAAATTCTCCTCTTAGTATGAGACTGATTGAAAAATTGGTTTTTACAGTTAAAAACCTTTTACAGTTTAAAACTTTAACAAAAATGTAAAAACTCGCTAAGAAAAATTTCTTTGTCTTTTTATTTCTAATTTATCTAAATTGACGCCTAATAAGAGATTTAAACAAAAAAAAAAAAAAACTAAATTTCAGAACCCAAAAAAATTTAATAAACCATAGAACTCATATTATTAATTAAAAAAGGAAAATTAAATACTACGAAGCTTCTAAAACAATGTTACATGCACCGTTAAAAAATAATTTCCTTTAAAAAACAACAAACAATGCCAGTTATATCGTTAAGTTACATGGAAAAGGAGCATCATAAAGGAAAAATAAAATAGAGGTATTTTCAAGGAATTCATTATTTTTTCTTTCGGAGAAAGCAATTATAGTTTTAACAGTAACACAATAAGTCACAGGATCGCCTTACATGCAGCCCCGCAGGAAGGCTTTACGTAACTAACAACCTCTAAAATGTGTTAATTAAAAATGTCTTTAGATATCATTTATATACTTATTATTGTGACATTATGGCAAGTAGTATGGTAAAATACTTACAAAATTTATATAAACAAAAATAAGTTGAGCTCTATTTTATTTGTAGGTAGGCTTTACTTAATAAAAATAATACTCTATAAATTTGTGATATACAACTATTCTTTTTAGTATGTCTAAAACATCAAATATTGATTTAAAACGTAAGAAAATGCAAAACATTTTTATAGAAATATATTCTACATTTTGGCTATTGTAATAACTAATAATTGCTTTCGTTTTATTACAGTTAAACAATCTTATTTTTATGATGTAATTTTTGTCATTATAGACCAAAATTTTATTGCGATTTTTTATGGGTTTGCGGATAGTCGTCTGTATAAATTGGTTAGATGTCGACTTTTCACTGTTTTCGGTTTCTAGGATATAAAATTTTCCTTTTCCGTATAAAATTATTTCTTCTTGGGATCACTAATTTAATTATATCCATTATAAATAACATAATTTTATTAGAAATTTCTACGATGGCTTGTTTTTAGTTTATGGGTTTCTTATACATTAAATTTTTAAATTAGAATTTAAATTGTTTGGAAAAATATGCTTATGGAATTAGGCTAATCATGGAAGACAATTATTTTATTAAATTTGGCAATGCTACTCATAAGGGTCTGGTAAGATTAATTATTCTGAATTAACTAGAAATGCCAAACTTTACAGCTCAGGAGCTTTCTCAGAATAGTTTTTCCATTAACTAATTAACAAGCATATGGTAAATGGAAGCTGCAGTCATGCAAATTGAAATTTACCGCATTTGCCTAATATATTAATGTAATAATTAATTTACTTACCATGAATTATTTACAGGCCACTTATTACCAAATACTTAAGCTATAGGCAATAAGTAATACTAAATTATATTACAACCGAAATACGTTTGCCTAGCAGGTGGTAATTCGTTAGATAAAAAATTAAGCTGCCTATGAAAAATCACATTATTTGACATCGTAGATGGAGGTTTAGGACCAAGAAATCAAAAACTTCTTTTTTTGAAAAGGTGCCGACGTTTATTTACGTCTTTTTTAAGGCTGCAATACTGTAAAGAAGCTTTTTTGATTATACATCAAATAAAGTATAATCACATACGGGATATACCAAAGTTTGGCGTAAATAAAATATTCATTATTTCTAGACATTTTCGCTAACTATTTGCTTACACATTTACCGATTCAATTTTTTTTAGTACCGTTGAATAGAGAATTTTACGCTGCTTACTATGATGTATCACACGATGGGGGTTCCCATTTGACATATTCAAGTGAGGTTAGCTGGAAGTGAGGAGGTGTGATGCTGAAGTTCTAGTAAATGCATAATTAAACGTCTCCCTGTATATCTGATTTGACGTGTTTTTTTTTTTTTTTTTTTTTTTTTAAGAAAGTTATTAAGGGTGGATCCTTTTGAAATGAAAGCACTGTATATTTATATTTATCGAAGAAGTAATATGTTAGCGAAGTATATAAAAAAAAAACTTATTGTCTAATATGTGTGATTTATGTTATGTTTGTTCAAAGTATATGTGCCAATCTTTATATATTGTTCTGTTGCGATTAGAATATATGCAATTGACAAAAAAGCTTCTTCACAGTAGACAGCCTTGAAAAAGACGTAAATAAATGTCGAAACATCGGCACCTTTTCAAAAAAGTTTTTGATTTATTGGTTCTAATCCTGCGAACTCCATCTACGCTACTTACTAAGGACGCTACTTTTTAGTCAATATTATATGACATAATATTTAAAATTACCATAATTCCTTGGTGTGATACTAATCTACCCTAAATATAGTTGTAAAACGATAAAATTGAAATTTTTTATTAAAAAAAAAAAACGGGTCAATAAATAAGATTTAAACTGAAAGGCATCCGGGATCAAGCACCCTCCAAATCCAAAATATATCTCTGGAACTTATCCAGTTATGTTGGCAAAACGTCCCATTTTTATCAACGGAAAGCTCATTCAAGAACTGAAAAGTTTCCAAAGTTGGCATTACTGGGATAATGTTATGAACAGTGTGTAAATAAAGGAATCGATTTGGCTGGTTTCAGGATTAGCGACGACGACCTATATACAGTGACTCTGTTTGGCATAAATCTGAGAGTTTACTAGCAATAGATAAAGTGAATTCGATATAAGAATAATCAACTTTTCTTGTACAAGTTAGTGATTAATCGTTGTGTTATATTTATATAATATTTATACCGGCTATAACAGGAAGAAGAGAAACCTTGATAATTATTTAACTTTTCAAGATAAAGAAATAAAATTTAGTATAGAGGCGTTAAAAGTTTACATTTTTAATGAAGTAATAATGCAATAATTGTGTTGATTGCATTTTATTACTAAAATCTTTTACACACCTATTTAAAATTATATCCACACGTATTTTTGGCACATTCATTATTTTTTTAAATAGCACGGTATTGGGAACAGCCACTCTTTTTTCCCAATAATTTAATATGATTTATATTTAAATCGGTGCATAAATTACCCCAAAAGAAGAAAAACCTAAGTTACCTCAATAAATATATTTATATTTTACAAATAGTATAGAAGATCCTGATTTTCATGAATAAAAGGCTGCGTTTTGACTCGTTCTTTAATTATTTTTAAATTGACATAACACATGACTTCTTGTTAAGAGCTGTTATTATTTATTATTCAAATATTAGTATATAATTTTTTTACTATTATTTGACATGCTTACCAATGAAGAAAAATGATGAAGATTTTAGGCGAAATTCGCGCGAATCTCGGGAATTGGACAACATTATTGTAAATGAAGAGCTGGAAGTAAATGTTTTACTTTACGTTAATATAAACCACATAGTTTCAATGCAAATGTCTAGCAGTAGAGAGTCTTTACACAGAGTAATATAAAAACACAGGTAACGATCTTTTAAGTGCAACCTTAATCAACATCTTTATGAAAGGGACTTACATTAAGACCACAATTCTCCAATTGGATTGTAATCAAATATCACGTAAATAATAATTTAGTTTCATTTATTTTATATACTGATATTTAAGAAATGAAAAACATTACAATGGAGAATTTCAAAAGTTTTTCAAATCATTACTCCAGGAATACTAGTAAGAGTTGCAGCAATTGTAACGGTGGTTTTTTCGAACAAAACATGTAAGTAGTTTTATATTAGAATAATTGAAAAATTAAATAATTCTTATATAGTTTAAATATATTGTAAAAATATTTCATTAAAAAAATTGAGAATTATTTTACTATTTAAGAATAAAAAATTTTTTTTATTCTTAAATAGTATGACTTTTGACAAAGTATGTATTGTCAGTTGAAAAAAAATATAAGCAGGCGTGTCATTACAAAGCCCGCTGTTATTAATTAAATTAAATCCAAATGTGCTATTTTTATTGACCTTAATTGTTAAATAAATATTTGGAAAAAAAGCATTTTAAAGGGGATTTTTGCCACAAGCGTGCTTTTTAAAAAAATTTAAGTAAATACCAAAAATACTCGTTTGCAAATTTTAAATAGACGTGTGAAAAATTCAAGTAATAAAATATAATAAATATTATTTTTTCCGTGATTTTAATTTGATTATTGATTATTGAAGACGGGCCTTGCATTGCATTAGCCTTTAGCGTAATGCTTAAGGTAAAAAAAGCCCCAGTCTAAAGATGCAATCGATATACTCGGCCAAATTATATATATAATAATACCTATGGAACCATCATGTAACACTAATGTTTTAAAGCATATTTAAAGGTTTTTTAAGCCAAGAAAGTAAATTTGTTAACCATATGTAAGTCAAAAAAAAAACAAAATATATTTTTAGTAGATTAAGAGTCTATGAAAGTGTAAAACGTATTTATTAATTTTTCACTGACACTATTCTTTAATGGGTTTAAAGGTACATTTAGAGGAAGCAAATAAACAGTTTTACTATTTAACCGATATTTATATTTATAGTAAGCCAACTAACATCTTGAGTGTTAGGTTTACTTATAATAATATTTCAAAATACACTCGTCTATCTTTATCGACATGACAGCTTACGAGCAATTTATTAATAAATTAAATATAATATTGGAAATCTTCCTCTTAAATTAAAAAAAAATATGCAAACCGCTGTAAGCTATATGGGTATACGTAGCAACAAAATGCGGAGAAATCGGAAATTATCCAAGCGTAGCAAATCTGAACAAACAATCCTTGGGGATATTTTGAGCGTGTCCCGGCGTGTCTCACTTTAAACCAATACTTTCAATAAAATGTAGTACGCTCCAGATGTAATTCAATTGTTTCCGGTTCGTATTGGTCCCCGGACGGTGCCAATGTCGGCTTAAAATGCACGAGCTGAAAGACGATTTCTTTTTTGGGTCGCCCTTTTCGATTTTTCAGATGGTTAAGGCGTCAATTTATTCTTACATTTCTGAAAGGCCCGTTTTGTTTTTTTTTATCAGGAAAGTATTTTAAGCGATTTGTTTTTAAAATAATAACTACAAAATCTAAAGTTATAATTGAGGCCTTTAGAGCAAAAGTGGCCCAAGACAAAAATATTTTTTATGGAGAAATTCGCAAATGAAAATAATAAAATTTTTTGAAGATCAATTACGAAATTATTAAAGGTGATTGTAAGAATTTCTTAATTTATTTTTATTTAGGTAAGTGGTGAAATATTAAAAATTATTTTTGGGAATTTTTTTTTTTAAACATAGGATTTTGTATGTAGCTTGGGCCACTTTTGCATAACCTTTTTCTTAATGACTTGAGAGTAAAAATTAATTACTAAAGCAAAATAATTTATTTTTAGGTAAACGATAAGACATTTTTAAACAAAACTCAACGTAAACTCTTATTAATCATTTTCTTCTTCCTTATGATTTTCAAAAACATTCGAGTCTTCTTCAACACGTGCATTGTGAACCAGTTGACGATAAAATTCATGGTTTACTGGTGGAATCAAGCAAAGATAACAAGTATTGGTATTCCTTTTCTTCTATGGGCTTGAGTCCCTCGAACAGAGGAAGAAGTCTGACCATGTCATGGAAAGTTTGGTTGCCCCGTTTTTTTACATTAACTTCGTTAAATAAAACATTTTCGTTATTCGAATATTTAAATTGGATAATTTTAGGTTTTTCTTTATCATACCGAAGCGACTGTATTCGCAACCATTGTAATTTTTTATCAGTTTCAGTTTTTTTACAATTCACTAATGCCTTTTCTAGTTCTTTTGTTGAAAAAAAGTCGCTGGATGCCATAACTACTACTTTGAACGGATTTCTTTTCCTGGCTTCTACAACCACTTGCATCCAATCATTGGGAACAAAAATATTGTTATAGTGTTTTTTGTTTTTTTTCGACTAATCTTAAGTCCTGATCATTTGGAAGGTACGAGTGACCAGAAAATAAAAATTTGTGGTCAATGTTGTTAACTGTGTAATCGCTGGATAATACAATGTATGTACAAAAGGCAGCCATTTTGAAATTCCTATTTTGACCACCGCACTGATCGCTATACATTATTATCTTTCTTGTGGTAACAAAGTTCTTAATGTAGTATGCAATACAGGAACCATTTTCCTGAGGACCCCGGGATGCAATATTCTCGTCCCACACGCACATGTGTACTACGCGAGTTTGAAAGTTGCCTTTTGTAGTACGCAACTCCTGTTGAAATGATCGGCGTTGCCAATGTTTTCATTAAGTCAAATGAATTTACGGTAAGGTCATTGTCCGATTTTACAGCTTCAGCATCGTTTCTTATGCCTTGTCTAGCAGCTTCAGCTTTCCTCTGGTGCAGCTCTTGTTCTGCTTTAATTGCCTCACTTTCTTGGCCATCTGCCATGCTATCGAATAATGGCGCGTGAAACTTTAAATTAAAATCATTTTTAAATATTTGATGAAAAACAAACAATGAAACGGGATGTTCAGTTTCATTTTTGTACAAATTGTACATTTTGGTTAGGTCTAGTTCTGGAAAAAGATACTTAACATTTGGACTTTTTTTTAATGAATAATGGGACACAGAGCAGTGACTTTTTCCAGAGAAGTTTTATTAACTGGTATTGATTTTCCACGTTTATCAGGATATGGTGTTCCATTAGTGCTTTTTAACTTCAATACCCTAGTTATGCGGCCATCAGACACACCCAATGAATGCTTAAAAAAAGTTTTGCAAACTTTTTTGTCTTCTCCTTTGCCATTTGGCAAACTGTAGCACCTGCTGTATTCCTTTGGTTTTATATTTTCCGTGGTATAACTCCGTTCTTTGTTTAGAACTCTGATATATACAAAAATATAAGAAGTCTGCAAAGTGTGAGATCCCAAACTATAAAAGTTTTTGAATAGAGCCTCACGCCATTTTTGTGAAAAATTTTCGTGGCACTTCTTTGAACAAGGGCATTCTTTGGCTTCAAATATCTTGAAAGAAACCACCCTCCCCTTGGTGTTCACGTTTTCTTCACCAGCAGCACGCTTTCTTTTCCTAATATTTCTCTTCCACTGTCCTTCAGTTTTCCTTCTTTTTGCTCCCTGAATAATTTGCTCGCAGGAAGTGCGTTCTGTGTCTGTAGTATAAACAAAACATTAATCAATAAAACATAATATTTTATTATAGAAGTCAATAAAAACATAATAAAATATAATGTTTTTGTCGATTGATAAGGAAACAAACTAATTTTCATGGAGGTTTTATGAAAAGTATCCGAAATATTTATAAGATAACTGTTGAGAACAAATTTGCCTTTAACAATATTAAGATTTTTTTTCTATTAAAAGGTTTTTTATTTATCCATAAGCCTAAAGTTAACGCTACTGGTTACACAGGAGTTACATGTGCGTCTAAAACTATGTAAACGATCTATATAATTGATGTCAAAAAACCGGCCCGACCACTATCGGTCAGGCGTCGTCTCTCTTGCACAACGCATAAGCTGGCTACGTGTGACGGAGATAAAATCTAATCCTATACTATTTATCAGCCTGTCTAAAAGCAGTAGCGTAACATAAATTACATAATTAGAAATTAATACAAAACTTCACAACTGCAATTTATTGAAATAGATCACATTAACATACAAACCTTCTTTTATTATATAATTTTGGATATGCATGTACATCGTAAATGGAGAAATCACTTTCTTAATTTTATTTTTATACTTCGTTCTGAATTACTTTGTAATGTTGTGAGTCAAATATTATGCAAACGGATACTTTATAAAAGCTCATTAATATGATTATAGCAAGGAAATAAAATATAAAAGTAAAGAAGAAAATCTTTAAAATATATTTTAAATAGACACAACTTCCAGAAACCCTCTTACAAATTTAAAAGCAATATGTTCTGACCATTTTTATATTTGAAACACTACCATTATAAAAGAGACCAAAGTTTTAGTTTAGAGTTTGGTAAGTTTTTTAATATTACCACATTAGTATGCATCATATACGTATGCTTTAAGAGACTGAATCATCTCTAACATATATACGCATTAACACAGCTTTTTATTTCCAAATCGTCAATTACTGAGACCGTACGAAAATTTACAACATTACCACCAATCTCTCCAAATTACGCTCAAGGTATGCTTTATATCTTATACCTTGCCTTTAAAAGCATTGTTCATGTATTGTCTTATGTCCCGTACCTAAAAGTTTTCTGTAAAAAATTTTCATTTTAATTATATTTTTTGACTTAAGTCCAACATATTGAATTCGCCCTGAAGATGCAAATATATTTTGCAAAGCGTCAGCATGTTTAAACAGAATTGGACTTTTAGTTTATTGGTCCCTAAGCCCAACAATTTTACAAACCATATCACCTTATTTAGATGATTAAATAAAAAAAAATACATCTTAATATCTGGGTACACTATTGTCAAAAAGAATAGGTAGCTAAATATGGTGGGATCTATGAAAAACATGAAGGAACTTTACGGCAAAGAAGTAATGAAGACCTTAAGCTCTGGGCATCATCCAATAAAAAACTAGTGAGTTTAAAAACAATATTAGTTTCACTGTTGCAGGTCCTAGTAGAAATGTAGAAATAGAGAATCTGGGACATTTATATTTCCAAAAAACTACTATAGAATTCTTAGAAGAAAAAAGAAATAAAATAAGAAAGACATCAAATTTGGTTGAAAAAGCTAGAGTTGAAGAAGCAGAAGAATAAAATGCATGACTGATATTTAAGAAAAAAGTTGGTTTATTAAAAGGAAAAAAATGCAAGAAAAACCCAACATAAAAAGGAGCAAATTGATTTAAAAATTTCAAAACAGAGGCATTTTTTAAACTTATAAAGGGTCTTCAAACAATTTTGTCAGCTCTTTTAAGAAAATAAAAAACAAAAAAATTAATTTATACCTATTAATATGAGTACCTTTAAATGTTGTAGTTTTATTAAATTATTATAAACTGCCTTTACATTAAAATAACTTGCTGTTTAATTGCCATAAAGACAAGAACGGCAATTTCGAAAAAAACTGCTGTATTATTGCCTAAAATTATCATGTATGTTAGAACAAATATATTCTTTGAAAAGGAACGTCTTGACAGGACAAGCATCTCTCGACACCCAAAAAATTGAATCCTAGTCAATTGGATAATATCGTGTTTTTTAAAACACAAATATACTTTTACAAACCATATCACCTTATTTAGATGATTAAATAAAAAAAAATACATCTTAATATCTGGGTACACTATTGACAAAAAGAATAGGTAGCTAAATATGGTGGGATCTATGAAAAACATGAAGGAACTTTACGGCAAAGAAGTAGTGAAGACCTTAAGCTCTGGGCATCATCCAATAAAAAACTAGTAAGTTTAAAAACAATATTAGTTTCACTGTTGCAGATTCTAGTAGAAATGTAGAAATAGAGAATCTGGGGCATTTATATTTCCAAAAAACTACTATAGAATTCTTAGAAGAAAAAAGAAACAAAATAAGACATCAAATTTGGCTGAAAATGCTAGAGTTGAAGAAGCAGAAGAATAAAATGCATGACTGATATTTAAGAAAAAAGTTGGTTTATCAAAAGGAGAAAAATGCAAGAAAAACCAAATATAAAAAGGAGCAAATTGATGTAAAAAATTTTAAAAAGAAGCATTTTTTTAACATATAAAGGGTCTTCAAACAGTTTTATCAGCTCTTTAAAAAAAATAAAAAACAAAAAAAATTAATATATACCTATTGATATGAGTACCTTTAAATATTGTAGTTTTATTAAATTATTATAAACTGGCTTTACATTAAAATAAATTGCTGTTTGATGGCCATAAATACAAGAATGGCAATTTCGAAAAAAACTGCTGTATATTGCCTAAAATTATCATGTATGTTAAAGTAAATATATTTATTTAAAAAGACTAGTGCTAGTCTCTTGACACGACAAGCATCTCTCGATACCCAAAAATGTGTATCCTAGTTAATAGGATAATATCGTGTTTATTATAACACAAATATACTTTACTTTCCTTGTCTGTAAAATTATGGTATTTGCTATTATTTGTGGTAAGCTTAAGATATTTTTTCTTGATCTATTAAAATCTATCTTATATCATTATTTACTTCTAAATTTGCAACAGAAAACGTGATAGTTATGTACTAGGCAGAATGGCAATCTAATATAACTTCACATAATTTACACATACCTCATCACGGTAATTTATATGCAGCTGGTATCTAAATATTAGAAGGATATTTGTTTTGCCTAATCTTTGAGTGTATGATGCTACATGAGTTGTCTTTATACCTCTTGGGTGCTGCCTACCTATGCATTAGCATGCAACACAAATTTATACGTAAAGCTTTAAGGTAAAGAAGAAACCAACTTCCTACCTGCATAAATTAGCAACTAACACGGGAAATATAATTGTGCATAATTGTACCTACCGAACGAACTGTAGAGAAAATAAAAGGATTTCTGCAACCAAGACGCTAATTGGCCACACTTGTATATACAGGGTGATTTTCAACCTATGCGCATAAACTTGGGAAATGGTTGATGAAGATCAATAATGAGTAATAATGAGAAAAAAATGTAGTAAATATTTGGTTGCCGAAATAAAGTTAAACAAATGTCAACAGAATGAGTATCAGACGAACTTATTTTGTTTATTAATAACTGATAGTAAACAAGTCATAATGTTTGGAATTTGTTGTTTGGAATCTTAAGCAGTACTTTTCACAAACGAAGAACTTATCGACATGGTTTTGGTTTACGAAGAAACGCATCAGAATGCAGTGGCAGCAACTGACGTGACGTGGGGCTTTCTTACGTGTTATTCAGCGGGGAAGAGAAACTGGCAATTTGCGGCCGCGGCCTGGACAAGATGGAGGAGCTATTAGACCTAGGCACATTCTAAATCTGGAGGAGGATATTTTAGCAGTTATCGAAAAACAACCTGGAATTAGCACTAGGACAATTGTAGCGCGATTTGGAATATGGCAATCTACAAGTTTTATGTGCAGAGGGTACAAGCCCTACTTCCAAGAGATTTGCCGCTTCGAGTACACTTTTGTGAGTGGATGTTACATCACCAGCAGTTAAGCCCAAACTTTAGCATCAACATTTTAGTTACGGATGAGGCAAATGTTTCGCGCAATGGAATTTTCAACTTTCATAACACTCATTACTGGGCTTTGGAAAATCCGCATATTACACGGAGAACATACTTTCAACAACGTTTTTCTGTAAATGTAGGTCCTGGAATTCTGAACGGGATGCTCATCGGACCTTTTATTCTGGAAAATTGTTTGGCTGGTGCTCGGTATTTAGAATTTTTGCGCAACAATTTACCAGTACTCCTTGAAAATGTGAATCTCCACGTTAGGCAGAACATGTGGTTTCTTCATGATGGTACTCCACCACATTTTTCACGACCAGTGCGACAACATTTAGATCGTGTGTTTCCCGGACGATGGATAGGCCGTGATGGTCCAGTTGGGTGGCCCCCTCGCTCGCCTGACGTAAATCCATTATACTCTCATGACATCGCATAAACGCTGCCAGTGGCGCAATTCGCCTACAGCCTGGTTTGGCTCGTGCATGTGTAGGTCTTCATGGATTCGACGAGCTCAAGTCTGTATCGAAAATAATAGAAACAACTTCGAACAGTTGCTTTAAATTAGTTTAAATTAAACACGTTAAAAAATACACGTTTTTTATTTTAAAAAATATGGATATTATTACTTATCAGCTATCATTTCCCAAGTTTATGCGCATATGTTGAAAATCACCTTGTATCTGTGGGCATACGTATTTTAATTTATCTTTTAGGGTATACTAGATCTTCTAATAATAAAATATTATGAAGGTTAGAGAATAAATTATTATGCATTTGGTAGCCGCTCATTGATACATAGATATCATACTTTATGGTTTATAATTGATAACATATATAAATATTATTAATAAAACCTGAAGACATGCCCTCAATATTAAGATCTATAAGATAAATAATAAAACAACAGCATTTTATAGAACTCACGAGGATAGCAACATTTAACAATGACAGAAATATTTTACTAATTCAATTGTTGGTCAAATTACCAAATTTTAAAAGCCTAAAAGAGACTAGATGTTACTCGAGATCATACTTTATGTTTACTATAGTCATTTTAGGTTCCCTTGCAGTTATTTTCACGCTATAGCGACAAGAAGCCATCTTTCTATTTAGGCAGTTCACATGAGAGTTAAATTTCAACCTGTAATCTATGTTCAAATCCAGATATTTAGAATCTTCAAGTTTCTTCAAAATTTGACTCTCAATTGCAATATTTTCCAAGCGCATCTCTCTAAATTTAACAGCATGCCTTAATAATTGATTATAGGTAGTTGATTAGCATTACACCAATCATTGATTTTTTGAAATATTTTGCAGATCGAAAGGGATCTCCATGTTCAGTGTTGTATAATCGCCAATAAAAGGTCCAATCTCTCCTAAAATATCAAGGCTTAGTAAATCATTGATGTAAATCAAGGAGAGACTTCGGCCAAACACAGATCCCTGAGGAAAACCATAAGTAATGATTGTACTATCCGATGCTCTGCCCTTGATAGAGACCTGACTTCAAGATGCTGAAGTCAGTTAAAAACGTTGTAATTCGTATGCTAACTAGGCGTTCTACTACTTTGGATACAGTGGAGAGCTATAAAATTGGTCTATGGTTTGATAGAATAAAAAAGTCATTACGCTGCCAAACATAATATCATAAGCTGGTATTATGTTGGCAAAGTTGAGGCAATGGAAAACTTCCTCTAGCAAAAGAGGACTTAACGGCAAGAATGGCAAGTGCCAGTGCAGAATGAAAATTTTTAGAAAGGTCTTTTAGGGTTTTTAGGGAAATATTATCATGTCTTGGATCATTCTGATTTTTCACCCCACTGAGTACTCTACGAATTTCAATTGAGTTCGTGAGTTAAAAAGAGAATGCAAATTATATATTATCATTGACTAGGTAGTCAATAGAGTCTATTTTTGTATGAATAATCTTAGATTAGGAGATCATTTAGATATAATAAAATATCCTGCGAGTTTTGGCTTGTTCTATCTAATAGTTCATATTCATTGATCAGAGGAAACTGTATTGAAGTTATTTGGAACAATGCGTAGTATTAAATTCCCTAATCTGTATTTATATATTTTAAGTTTACTTTGCATAATTTTCTCATGAACATAGATAGCTGCTTTACAAAATACCTGTATATTAATTTGTATGATAAGAATTAGTAAAGGCCTTTAAGCTATATATTACGACAATTCATTATTTTTATTTTTTTATTTAGTTTATGCTTTTTATTTAACACAAAATTTAAAGGCAGAAATATGAAAATATAAGTTCGACATATTAGAAATTGTAGGCAAAATATAAAACGAAAGAACTACAGAAAGATAGAAAACTACAACGACTTTTTCTCAAATGTATATTTTGCGGCCCATTTCTATATTTTAGTCAAGTAAATAAATACATCAACCGTCATATAAATCACGTAATATTTTACGCAATACGGCTATGGAGTGACATATTCATAAACCCAATAGCACAGTAGGAATAGAGCAAATAAACTTAACACACACTTAAGCTAATTTGCTAACAATTCTCGTGTAGATTTAGTTTAGATTGCTTATACACAGGAAATTAGTAAACCCTTGTTGGAAATAAATACGGGTTGGCACTACATTTAAGGAATGGAGAGCTAAAAGATAACTAAGACTGATTAACCCTCCACGCTTTTATATATGGTTACTAGGGGTTGTTTCATCTTCGCTTTATTTGAATATAAATTAGTAACAGATCCTTATCACGCAGGTTCTGCATCAAATAATTTTAAATTGATCACGCCTACAATCCAAAGATTTACGAGATGTTCTTGATATTCCGATTTAAAATCGGCATAAATTTCAAACGGCGCCCGGTGCAAATCGCTTCTAAAATTATTGTCAGTGTCAACAACGAAAATAATGATTTCGCAATTGAAACGAGGAACGCCATTAAAATACTTAAAAAGTGGCGATCGGAATGATAGTCATAAATTTAGCTTTGATATTATTAAAATGATTCTGGAATGGAAATATTTTCACGGCCCGAGAAAATTACCATTTTCGGGTCGGAAGATATGATTTTATGTTTGCACCAGTGCAGGTAATTTAAAATAACAAATAGGTTTTTCGTTAGAAGTTCCTAGATAGCTTGTTAAACTTTTCATAGAATTACCTATATTAGTGTTAAGAGCGCGCAGCATTCGTTAATATTTCTGTGGTTTAAAGATAAACGTCAGATTTTTGGTAATTTATATGAATATATAGTATGAATATATCTGGGTAGAAGAACAAATGTGAATTTGGTCAGTTTATCCTTATATGGAGAAAATGTTGTTTAAATAAACCGACATAGGTTTTTTGCGACACTAAAAAGTAATTTTTGGGGAACTAAGTCGATTTAGTTACTTGCAGCCAAAACAAAACGTAAACAAAGGAAACGCTCGGTCGTGGTCTCACAGCACATATTATCAGGCCACACGTGTTTCGCTTTAGTTAGAGGATCATCAGGCCATATCACAACTTAAACACTTGTGTGAAGTTGACAAATATGTATGTTGGTATCTTTGAGAAAAATGGATGAGGTTTTTGAACTCAATACAAAACCTTTCAGTATTTCAATAATGATATGGCGAGGACCGGCTCGCAATATGTAATCAATATAGGTTTTGTTTTGATAATAGATTTTTGTTTATTACTATGTTTTGTTATTACCTAAGGTGTCAATAATATATTCAAGAATTAAAGAGATTCAATCAATAACAATATTTCTATACTTATTGATAATCATGCTTTAAAAAAAAAATCAAATTTACTCATAAACTACTAACCCTGCCTAAACAATACTAAGGAGTTAATAACACTTCCTGATAAGGCATTATCGAAGTACAAGAAAAATCAGACCTTGGAAAATCGAGAAATTATTAAACCTAATAACTTTCTTTAAGTTATACATATAATACATGAACAAATTTTAACAAATTTTGTAACCAAATTCACCCGAAAAAATTTGAAATTCCAAACTCATTGAAGAAATTAAATGAAGTTAAACATTTTGTTACCATAACTATGTCTTTTCTGGCCCAGTTAACTCTCGTATTATTAAGAATATTATGAACACTGAAGAAGGAAACTATTTTCTATGTTATGCCCACAACAGAAATAGAGGTCCTAAATATAATATCGCATAGTACGTCAAATGCGTATGGGCTCTATGGACTAAATAATTGCATTATTAAACTCTGCCGTCCTTTTGTTTTACCTGTTATAACACACATTATTAATATTTGCCTCGAAGTGGGAAGTTTTTCAAATAATTGGAAGAAAGCTGTAATTACTCCAATACCAAAAGCTAATAGCTCCTAAAAGATAAAGCATTTAGACCAGTATGTATACTCCTTTGCCTGTCAAAGGTATTGGAAAAGGTAGTTAATAGTCAGCTGACTATGCATGTTGACAGGAGCAATATTCTGCCGAAGACTCACTCGGGATTTCGACAACATCGTATGCGTAACGGCCATTTCACACATAGTAGACGAAATTCTTAGAGCTACTGATGTAAATAAAATTAGTCGATCTCAGGTTGTCAAAAGAATTTTAGCAAACAGCTAAGAAATTAAAATTAACTAACAACAATATTAATCATGATCTGCCACCTTATCCTAAAAACTCTTCTATACATATTGGGGCCCCGACATCTGATGAGAAAATAAATTTCTATATTTCTAATAAACATGACAAAACAGGTCGAAGTTTTAATTTTACACTTATAAACTTGGAAACGAATAAAAGACCCATAAACCAAATAAATACCAAAGCTATCGGGGAGAATGGAATTTCTGGTAGAGATCTTCAAATATGCCTTCAATATATAATAGGTCCTTTAGCAAATATAATAAATACATGTCTATTGCAGGGTGTATTTCCAGATATCTGGAAGAAGAGCATAGTTAGGCCGATTCCAAAAACTGCAGAACTGGTTAGTATTAACGATCCTAGACCTATCAGCATACTACCGGCTATTTAAAAAGTTATTGAAAAATTCAACTCCGAACAAATTAGTGACTTCTCAGAAAAATTGTCAGTCGGGCTTTAGAAAGCAGTTTAGTACGTCATCGTGTTTGGTCAAAGTCCTTAACGACATTAAACATAATGAGGACGAAAAGTCATCGACACTTCTTACAATGCTAGACTTTAGTAAAGCATTTGACACCTTGGATCACAAAATGATGCTTGCGAAACTGCAGTACTTTAATTTTTCCAAACCCGTAATAAATTTTTTTCAAATTTCTTGCTTAATAGAGCCTGTTACGTGTCAACTGCAACCGAATCCGGGGTAAACAAATCAAAGTTCAAACCAATAACAAAAGGCGTCCCCCAAGGATCAATTCTATCTATACTTTTATTTTCTATTTATGTAGCAGACATGCATATCTGTCTTTTTTATAGCACACTACATCAATATACAGGCGACTCGCAACTTTATATGTCAATTAACCATGAAGATCTGACAGATTGTAATCTTAAAATAAATCAAGATTTAGCGAGAATATTTAATTATGCCAATGATCATAATCTTAACATCAATGCTACGAAATCGCAGGCAATTCTTATAAGCCAAAGTAAACAAATAAGGGAGTACCTCAAAAATAATATGTCAATTATCTTAAATAACGAACCCATTCCTTTTAAATCGGAAGTAAAAAACCTGGGCAAAATTATTGACGAAACAACTAAATTTAAAACAGACATTAACAATAAATTAAAAGCAGCTTACTATCGCCTAAAAATGTATATCACCTAAAAAACTGTCTACCCTCAAAAATTAAAAACTTCCTTTGGGATACTCTAATTTTATCATTATTTGGTTATGGAGATGTGGTATACTCCGACTCTATAATAAGTTTATATAAAAAAAAATTATAAATTACAAAACACATGCATGAGATTCTGTTTTAACATCCTCAATAGAGATTATACAGGGTGCGGCATAACTGTCTCCCTATTTTTAATCGTAACGCCCCTCGTAATGCCGAGCGACGTCGCAGAATAGTGGGGGTACCGCCACTAAGAGCCGTATGGGAAACAGTTTTGTTTAAACATGTTTTAGTCTGAAGCATCATGTGGACCAACGTACATTCGCCGTGGAAGTGTACCTCCTCGAAAATCAGTCAGTTATTGCTGCGCAACGAGCGTTCCGGATAAGGTTCCAAATTCCCCGAAATGAGTCCCGGACCAAAAATCAATTGTGTTGTGGGTCAAGAACTTCAGAGAAACTGGATCTGTTATCAAAAAAGGAGGTGGACGGCCACGGACAGCTCGGACACCCGAAAACGTCGAGACTGTGAGACGCTCATTTTTACGGTTACCTAGACGTTCTGCACGGGGACACGCTGCCCTTCGTTTGTCTGACCGCACTGCGCAGAATTCTTCACAAGGATCTTCGTTTTCATACATACAAGATGGTTCTGGCACCGGAATTATCAGAACCTTATTGGAACAATCGACGCGCTGCATGGGAAATTATGCTTCAAAATTTACCTCAGGGCGCAGTTTTTTTTAGTGACGAGGCACATTTTTCCTTATCTGGCTGGGTAAACAAGCAAAACTTTCAGTATTGGGCCGCTGATTATCCGAGAGAGATACACGAGAAGCCTTTACATAGTGAGAAAGTGACAGTTTGGTGCGCCGTATCTGAAATGGGGATAATCGGCCCTTACTTCTTTGAAGAAGAAAATCACGCTGTTACTGTCAATTCGGAACGCTATATAACGATGATTCACAATTTTTTCGCCCCAGCCTTTGCAGGACTTAATGTGCAAGATGCCTGGTTTCAGCAAGATGGGCAACAGCTCACACATCTCGAGCTTCAATGCAAGTATTGAGATAAATGTTCCCCGGACGTTTGTTCTACCTGAGAGGCGATATTTCTTGGCCTGCACGCTCGCCCGACCTAACGCCCTGCGACTTCTTTCTGTGGAGTTACCTAAAAGCTGAAGTCTTCAAACATCGTCCAACGACTATTAAATAACTAAAGGATGCAATACACCTGGAAATTCGCAGAACACCCCAAGAAATGCTTGCAAGAGTTATGCGAAAGTTCAGAAGTCGCTTGCACCAGTGCTTCGATAATGGTGGACGGCACTTGCCAGATATTTTATTCAAAACCACATAGGACAAAAATGTTTTAGTTGTACTTTTAAAATAAAAAAATATAATCTTTGTATTTCATACAACATTTCTTTTATTAGGCCTTAAAAACAGGGAGACAATTATGCCGCACCCTGTATAACTTCACATCTAAATAATAACAAAATTTTAACCATGGAGAATAGAAGAAAGCTTTATATGTACTGCTTTGTCATTAGAATAATCAAGACTGGGAAACCGGAGTCTCTGCATGACTGTTTAAAGCCACTACCACACACTGCTCATGAAACTAGAAACATTAATTTATATAGAGTTCCTCTTCACCAGACGACAAACTTTCAAAAATCATTTACGTACAGGGCGTGTAAGATTTGGAATGTCCAAATACAATAAAATATTTTACATTAAATAGTTTTAAAATAGCATGTGAAATTAATGCTCCTGCAGACTCAACTATAGTCTCGGAACTAACTAATATATACAAATATTTTTGTTTTACTCTTGCCTTTGGTTTTTGTTCTCCTTGTATTTTTAACAATAAAGGTGCACGCATTTGCTTTTTGACCTAAAATACGTACAAGTAAACATTATCAAAAATTGTCTGGACCGTCTATCATCCGTCTCCCGCCATTCGTCGTTTCCTCCGTCTCCCTCTAGCCTCGGGCTTATAATTAGTTATTATGGAAAAATTATATTATAACTAGAAATATATTAAAATATTAATTACTTATATTGATTCTTAGCACACATTCGTGCAAATCTGTTGTTATTCTTTCTGTAATAATTTATTTAGTTTGATGATTTTTTTTGTGTTTTTTTTTTAATTTTCCTTATAAATTAACCAACCTTAGGTTTGTCCCAGTCTTGGCTTCTTTTGTCAGTAGCTAAATAGTATCAGTTGTTGAAAATTCCGGGACAGACCTTTTTGCCGGTAGAAGATGTAATTTAAAATATAAAATATATTATCTTTATTTAGTTTGTAGGAATGTATTGACTCTTTATAGCAAATAAATTACTTTTGATGATTTTGAAAATTGCTAGTGAGACTTCCAAAGAAATAGTTGTCCCAAAAGGAATTCCTTAAGGTGCAGTAGTAGCCTAGAACTATACAAAATATACATTTTTATTATTGATAACGCAATATAATATATAAAATATTATAAAAATGATATTCAGGCACCTAAAAAAGCCATAAATACAGATTTTAAAAAACTGTATAAGATCAACCAAAATTACTACCTTTTTCTTAACCCAAAAAAAAGCACTGTAATAATACTTAAAAATTAAGTTGCGACTGCTTGAAAATAAATTAAAATTGAAGTCAATCATAACCAACTAGAAATTAACGAGACGATGAAAAATTTGAGTGATATGACTCTAATTAAGATTTGATAGACACATGTATCTAACGAGCCTATAATAGATTGAAGCTACTATATTCTCTTGATTATCATTACCAGCCAAAAAAAATAATCTACGACTTCCTTGTGCTCTTGAGGTACACAGTGATGGAGATATAGTTTATAAAAAATGGTAAACTGCACTGGCAAAAAACCGAATTCAGAAAAATCTTAAACTCTTGCCTTCGCGTTATTTATAGGATAAGAAAATATCAACGAATTTTCTATAAGTTATATAAGATGCAGTGGTTGAAAATGGAAAGCGCTAGAAGAATTCACTCAGCATGTTTTTACCACGAAATAATCACCCCTAAAGCTTCTTTTTAAGTATAAAAAAATGTTTTTCTATTACTGTGCTTAAATTACTTACTTAACACACTTTCCAGGGTTTATAAAGTTTGACTTTTTACGCAATAGTGCCTAAAAAAGTCTTTTTGCACGCTAAAAAGTAGTTTTATTTGGCGTTTGTTTGACATTTAATTTGTAATTTTGTACTAATGGATGCTTCATGAGCGTCAAAATTAAATCAGCATGCCTTACAGGATTAACTTGTTAATTTTTTTTTAAAGTACTTATCGACATCATAAATAATTAATTTAAGGATGCTATAAAAACACTGTATTGACAAAATATAAAATTTTTATTAGTTTTATATTTTTTGTTATCTTTTACGTATTATTGGATTATTTCCAAAAAATTATATTACATAATTAGGCCTAGAATAAGTATATAAAGGGACCAAAAGGATTAGTAATATTGTATTTGGTCAAACAAGTAGATCAAAATGAGTCTTTTAACAATAAACACTTTTGTCATTATTGTATTTTCTTTCGTATGTGTAAAAGGCATGCCTAAGACATCTAATGAAGATAGCCTTGTTTTAGTCCATACTGTAAGATAATAAAACTATATCAATCAGTATTATTTTAAAATTGTAAATTATATATATTTTTTTAGATTTTTCGCCATGGCGATCGTACTCCTGATAGTCCAGGGTATGCCAATAACCCAATAAACGAAAGCTTCTTTCCTGAGGGATATGGGCAACTCACTAAAGTAAGTAAAATGGCTTTTATATCTTAACAATTATTTTTTTAAATTTTTATAGGAAGGAAAAAGAACTGAATATAGGTTAGGTACTACTCTACGTAAGAGGTATAACCACTTTTTAGGTCAAACATGGAATATTAATTATTTAGAAGCACGAAGCACAAACTTTAACAGAACAAAAATGTCTTTGCAACTTGTTTTGGCTGCACTTTATCCCCCACGAGATTATCAGGTTTGGTTTAGAAACCTGGATTGGCAGCCTATTCCTTACAATGTTTTCGAAAACGATGAGGTAGGATAGTTATAAAATATTTATTTATAATTTTAGGTTATAATATATACTTACAATTTTAATATTCAAAATAATTTTGTTTTTATTAATTTTTTAGGAATTTTTGTTTTTCTTATGTAAAAAGTATACTACCGAGCTTGACAAAACCCAGAATTCTAATGATATTCGAGCAGCAATCAGTATCTACGATGACGTTTTTAAGTACTTATCTGAAAAAACTGGAGAAAGCTTCAGTAGTGCTTTTCAAGTGTTTTCTTTATATTTTAGTTTATTGACTCAGGTAATTTTATAATATGCTGGTGTAATAACTAAGTAGCTTTATGGCAATATTGGTTTTACAGAAAGAGTATGGGTATCCATTGGAAGACTGGGTCATACCAATATGGCCGGATGTTTTTGTGAGAATTGCTGTGGATAATTACTATATTCTTACCAATACCACTTCATTAAAACAAGGCAGTGGAGGTAATAAATGAAATATTTAAGACTTAAGATAGTTCTAAATACTTTATATCGTTAAATATATTTAAGGTGCGCTCTTAAAAAAAATATTGAGAGACTCTAGAGCAAAAATTAAAGGTACCATTAGCCCATCCGATTTAAAAATGTACTTATACTCAGGCCATGACTTAAATATTGCCACTATGTTACTAACTCTTGGAGTATTTGATGAGAAAATTCCTTCTTACGGATCTCATATATTATTTGAGTTACATCTTGTTAATGGAGTGTATGGCTTTAAGGTGAGTAATACTACTACAAATCTTTAAAATTAATTAATTATTTTTTTTAGATTTTTCATCAGGATTGGTCAACTGAATATCCAAGACTCTTGACTATTCCTGGATGTACTGCTTTTTGCCCTTTTGATCAGTTTGAAGCTTTGGTTGCTGATGTTATCCCTCAAGACGGCTTTTGTTCAAGTTTATAACTAAAAAAAGCTTATTTTTGTGAAAAATATTTTAGCTGATACATCGATATTTCTAATATATGTACAAGAGTTGATAATAAAATTTAAAAAAAAAACGTTAATAATCATGCTAGTTTTTTTTAGTAAGAATGCTAGTTATAAGGTTAAGTTTTGAAACCACGTAACTAAACTACTGAAAAAAGATTTTCCGATACATCCTTCTTGGTCTTACACATTTTAAATAAGATTTAGCTTTAACTGCCTGGAATATTTAATTAATTATTTTTCGTAACGTTTGAGATAACATTTGTTTTACAATTGTAGGCACTTGAAGCTATTTAATTTAAATCATATTTTGCTTACCTTAAATGTTTAATCAACTAATTATAAATTATCGTTTGAGTCAAAATTTTAAGCTTTATAATGAAAATTATACCTCAACTGCATAGAATAATTAAATAACTAATAATGGCATTAAGATTAAAATTGTTTTACAATTCCAGGCAGTTGCAGCATTTAAATAAAATTAAGTCTCACCTGTCTAGAGTTAGTAATTAAATAAAATTTAATTAACGTTAAAGTCAACATTTATTTAATTATTCCAGGCACTTGGGGCATTTTAATGACGATTAAGCCTTACCTGCCTCGAATTATAAAACAAATGGTAACTTATACGTTAATTAAAAATAATTTAATTGTTTATTTCATACCTAATTAATTTTTATTTGACGTTAAATTCTAACAAAAATTTATTTTGCAATTTCAAGCAGTTGACTTCTAGACTTTTTAAATTTTAAGCATATCAATCAAAATTATGCCTCACTGCCTGAAATAAGTAACTTGACGCACTTTAATTAAAATTACTTCTCAATATGCTAAAACAATTAAATAATTTATAAACTTACGTTCAAGTTAAAATTTATTTTACAATTCTTTTTTTGAAAAAACGAAATTAAAAATCACTGCTATTATTAAAAATTATTATTTCCAACATGAAAATTAAACAAAGAAATTTTTTCTGCAGCTATCAATAAACAAATTTTTAAAATCAATACTCAGCTAAATATTGTAAGAATTTTTAATAATGTTTCTGGTTTTTAAAATAATTCCTGATTAAAAAAGTATCACTGCATTAATTATTATTTTCTTATAATCATAAAAAAAAATTAAGAGACTATGAGCGTTTATATAATTTTTGTTATGGAACAAAATGTTTAATTATATTCTTTCTTGTAAATCATGGAGATAACTGATGTGAGAAATGTATTATGATGTTTGAGCCAATAGTGGTAAAAATATTTTTCACGCAGTTTAAGAACGCTTTTGCCTGAACTTCATAGAATAATTAATTCACTTATTATTGGCATTAAGGTTTTACAATTCCAGGCAGTTGCAACGTTTTAATTAAAATTATGTCTCAGCTGCCTGGAGTAAGTGATTAATAATTATTTTATTAACGTTTGGGTTAAAATTTATTTAATAATTTCAGGCAGTTGGAGCATTATGATGATTAAGCCTTACCTGCCTCGAATTATAAAACAAATGGTAACTTATACGTTAATTAAAAATAATTTAATTATTTATCCCATACCTAATTAATTTTTATTTGACGTTAAATTTCCACTAAAATTTATTTTGTAATTTCAGGTAGTTAAATTGTAAATTTTTTAAATTTCAAGCACTTCAATTAAAATTATGAACTAACTGCCTGGAATAAGTAACTTGAGGCACTTAAATTAAAATTACGTATCAATTTGCTAAAACAATTAATTAATTTATAAACTTGCATTTAAGTTAAAATTTATTTAATAATTGCAGACAATTGAGGCATTCTAATTACAATTTTTCTTCCGAAAAACTGAAATAAAAATTCACTGCTATTATTTAAAATTATTATTTCCAACATGAAAATTAAACAAGAAAATTTTTTCTGCAGCTATCAATAAACAAATGTTTAAAATCAATGATGAGCTAAATATTGTAAGGATTTTTTATAGTGTTTTCGGTTTCTAAAATAATTCCTGATTAAAAAAGTATCACTGCATTGATAAATATTTTATTATAATCATTAAAAAAAATAAGAAACTATAAGCGTTTATATAAATTTCATTAATGTTAAGTAAGGAACAAAATGTTTTATTATATTTTTTCTTGTAAGTCATGGAGATAACTGAATGATAGCATTTGCCTCAAGTTCATAGAATAATTAATTCACTTATTATTGGCATTAAAGTTTTATAATTCCAGGCAGTTGCAACGTTTTAATTAAAATTAATTCTCAGCTGCCTGGAGTAAGTGATTAATTAACATTTTATTAACGTTTAAATTTATTTTGTAATTTCAGGCAGTGACTTGTAGAATTTTTAAATTTCAATTAAAATTATGCCCTAACTGCCTGAAATAAGTAGTAAATTTTCTAATGACATTAAAGTTAAAATTCTTTTAAAATCCTAGGAACTTGAGGCACTTTAATTAAAATTATGTTTTAATTTCCTAGAAGAATTAATTAATTGATTTTTAACTTATGTTTAAGTTAAGACAGATATTTTCATGTTTTTCCTTGTCTTATATATTATTCGTTCCATAAGGTTGATGTATTTTAAGGTTTAGTTTTAGCTGCTTGAAATAATTAATTTATTAATTAATTTTCATAACTTTTGAGATAACATTTATTTTAGAATTTTAGGCAGTCGAGACTTTTTAATTAAAATTACGTCTTATAATTACGTTTTAAATTAATTAAAATAACGTACTTATTTGCTTTAAATATTTAATTAACTAAATAATAAATACCGTTTATTAAAATTTATTTAAGAATTTCAGGCAGCTGCTTGTAGATTTTTTAAATTTGAAGCAATACTTTTCAAAATATGCCTCATTTGTATAGAATTTTTATTAACTTATTAATAACGTTAAGATTAAAATTGTTGTACAATCCCAGAGAGTTAAATAATTTTAATTAAGAATAACTGAGTCTTACTGCCTAGAAATATTAATTAATTTTTAATTACCGTTAGGTTAAAATTTACATTATGCATTTCAGACAGTCAGTTTCTATAAAAGATATGCGTCACCTGCCTGGAATAAACAATTAATTTAATAATGGCGTTAAAGTTCAAATTGTTTTACAACTCAAGATTGTTATGACATTTTAATAAAGTTTAAGTTTAACTGCCTGGATATAGTAATTAATCAATATTTAATTAACTTTTAAGTTAAAATTTATTTAATAATATAAGACAGTTGAGGACGAAGGATTGAATAAGCTAAAAACAAAATTTAAAAGAAATGAAACCAGAAAAAATTTAAAAAAAACAAATGTAAATCTAAAAGCAGATATTTAAAAAAGCAGTTTATATATAAAATGAAACTCTAATAGAGTATAGTAATAATACTTGCAGAAGAAATATAAGATTTAAAAAATACGTAGTGGAAATTATTGATAGAAATTAAATCCGGATAAAAGAATTAATAAAAGCTTCGCAAATGAAAACTTATAGCATAACATAAAAAGAATATAAACAAAATTTATTTTAATTTTAAATGCCAATTTTGTCTGTGAATGTTTATTTAACTAACTTTGTATATATTTTTAAAACATTAAAAAAAAAATTCTTTATAAGAATGCTATCTCTTCTGGTATCTTCTCTATGCTTTATATTCTAATTATACTTTATATACTGTAAAAGTATCTACAGTAAAAATACTAAGTTATTACAGTACAATTAGTAATAGCAACTCTTACTGGCATGTACAATGCAACAATTAACATTTTAAATAAATGTTTGAATGTGCTATGAAGTATTGTTGCAATAACTTATATACAAATAGAACAAGTTTCAACTAGCTCTTAGCATCTTTTCATGAACTGTTTTTTTTAATAAAAAAAAACTTTTAGATTTTTATTGCTTTTAACGTTACTTAACAGTTAGTAATGTAGTAGCGACTGTTATGGTTGCATAGATTTAAGATAGATGATACCCACTTTGTTGCTCAATAGTATTATTACCCTGTACGAAATAGAACCTTGCACTGTATTTATACATGTTTTTTTGAGAAGTAGAGCCTATACTAGACGATCTAAAGGTAGTGCTTAATGAAAAACTTTAACGCTTGTAATAATCGCCTTATAATCTTACAAAGTCTCGATACAGTTTAAGGAATTAGAAGTGAGTCTTGCAAGTATTTTGATCTATGATAACACCAGTTCTTACTTTGCGAGAATTGCCTAAGAATACTTAAATACTGTAGGTATTTTTATCGTGCAGTGTCCAGCATTAAATCCAAATGCAAACCAAATTAAACATGTTTGAGGCATGCCTGGATAAAGACTATGAAGTGTTACTCTAATTTTAAATTTCATAAAATGCAAGCAATCGGTTAGGCATGTAATGAAAACACTCAATATGCAAAAAGCCACTCCGCTTAAAACATGTTGATTATTATGTCTCAAAATATTCTAAAAAAAAACTAAATAGCAAAAATATCCTTAATTCATGTCAGTCACGTGTGCCACAACTGTGACCAAAAATATTAACTTATCTCTATATGGCTAAATTATTGATTGTAGGATCAAGAAGATTAATACCAATAAAATTTTCAAAAGTCAATAATAATTAAAAACACAATTTAAATAACTAAATTTATTTGGAATTTATTAAGTATAATAAAGAAGCTTAATTTAAAAATATGATAAGATTTTGCTTCCTATAAAAGTCCAAACTTATTTTTGAAATCACTATACGTCCACCATGAATAGCATAGTAACTATATGTTTGGCTCTGTCTGCTTTTTGCTATCTTGAGATAGTTAGTGGCAGACCATCTGTCAATAATGATACCCTTTTATTAGTCCATACCGTAAGTCTAAATTCCAATTCTTGAACTAATTTATTATTTTATTTTATAACTAGTTGTTCCGTCATGGTAATCGTACCCCTGATAGCAATGGATACGACAACAATCCTATCAATGAGAGTTACTATGCTGAAGGCTATTCCCAATTGACAAACGTAAGTGCATTAATTTTCTTTAAAATAATATTAACAAATAAAATATTAAATTCCAGGAAGGTAAGAGGACTGAATACAAACTAGGAACTACGCTTCGCCAAAGGTACAGTAGCTTTCTGGGAAACACCTGGAAAGCAAATTATTTGGCGGCTAGAAGCACCAACGTCACCCGAACCAAAATGTCATTGCAGCTAGTATTGGCTGCCCTGTATCCTCCACGTGGTAACCAAATTTGGAATCGTCATTTAAATTGGCAGCCAATTCCTTATGATTTAGTTAAAAATGATGCGGTAAGTTGAAATAATAAACTCAAATTATAATTATTTTTTATGAATAAATTGAAGGAGCTTTCCGGAAGCCGAGTTTGTTCCAACTACAGCACAGAGGTTAAAAAAGTGTTATACTCAGACGAAATCCAAGAAGCTCTTAGTGTTTACGATGATATTTTTAAATATCTATCCAACCAAACCGGACAAAACATAAGTACTCCTAATGATATATTTGATTTGTATTTTAATTTAATCACTCAGGTATTATTATGAATGAAATTATAATGATTAGGTATAAAAAATAATTTAAATAATTTAGGAGGAATATGGGTATCCATTAGAAGAATGGTGGGAACCAGTATGGCCTGAGGCATTAGCCAGAATTGTCATTGAGAATTATTATATTAAAGCTAACACTACTTATTTAAAACAAATAACTGCAGGTAACATTATTTCTTGTTAAACCGATTATGGTTTAATAAAAACAATTTTAGGACTACTTTTAAAAAAGATGATAACTGACTCTAAAGCTAAGATTGACGGTACTATCAGCCCAACAGAAATAAAGATGTACCTCTATTCCGCTCATGAAATGAATATTGCCAGTTTTCTTATAGCTCTTGGTGTATTCGATGATTCAATTCCCAATTACGGTTCTCATATCTTGCTTGAGCTACATTTAATTGATGGAGTGTATGGATTCAAGGTAAGAAAATATATTTTGAAGGCTTAGACCTAAAATTATATTTAATTTTTAGGTCTTTTATGAAAACTGGACCGCAAGTTCTCCGAGGCTCTTGACTATCCCAGGTTGTAACGCCTTTTGCCCTTATGATGACTTTGTTTCTCTCTTGGAAGAAATAATTCCTAATGAAGGTATTTGCTAAACTTTTTACCTGAAAATGAAAAAATAATAAACTTATCTAAACCATTAAAAAGTACTATTTCTAAATAACTGTATACTAAATTTTAAAAAGCAAATATAGATAAGCTATAAATTTTTAAAATAATAAATATTTATAAAGCAACAAATAAGTTTTTTATTGATACGTGTAAATAACGCCAATAGCTCAGTAGCCTGTCAATACGTTGCAGATACCAATATCCAGCAATAATTTGGCAATATCCTTCGATGTGACCTAAGCCAAAGCAGCCCTTTCAAACCCCATTGTGTCAAACACATTAACAATACAAGATTACAATGCGTCCTAAACAACAGTAAACTGGATGGCAGGATATCACTTGGGTTCCGTAATCTGCAACCAAAATGAACATACGTTTAACAGGCAAATCCCTTTCTCATTACATGCATAATCTCCTGATAATGGGTAGAGGTAATCCTATGGACAGAATTTATAACTCCGTATGTGTTAAATTTATGCATTTTTATTACTAATCTTATTTAAAAAATTAATTTTTAGAGCATAAAATAGACTTAAAATTTTAAAATACTGGCATAACTTAAATGGATATAAATAACTTTTATTAATTTATTCAGAATAAAGTCCGAGTGGGCTCTATACTACCCCATATCTGGAAAAGCACAGATAAACATACCTATTAGTTTTAGTATTAGTAAATCAATATCCGATTCCCACTCAAAGATATAATTCTATTCTTAGCTCCTAAAGCCAATTACTTAGTCTAAACCTAAATCAATAAGACTTTAACATTCATACTGATTGATAATTAGCGGGATACCTAAGCTGTTACAACAGTTCTATAATTCCATTAGTAAGATATTTCACAGGTATGAGTGTGTAAACTAAAGACCGATTAATAAACATTTGTATTAATTTAAGCTTTAATATTCTTTGTTTATATATGTGTGTCGTAACTAGACAAAAACGGATACACAATTTAATTAAAAACTAACGTATTTTGTTGCTTAAAGAGTTAAAGTGGCTTTGGTAAAATACAGGCGACAGCAATTTAATCATCTTGTCAGCAGCACGCTTTTCTTTGAAATTAATGACACTTATTAATAGATGCAATGGAAGAATGTTGCATTATTGCATGGTAACGAAAATATAAAACTTTAATAAAATGCAAAAATAGGATTAACAAAAGAAAACGATTGTGATGAAAACTATATTTATTTTTATCTTCCTTTACATAGTTTATATTATTTTAAAAATTCATAATCTTTGCATATTACTTATTTACGAAATACAAACTTTTAGTCAGGTTTAGCTTATGATTAATAAAACTCGTTTGTTTTTTATTAATCTTTAAGCTTATTTTTTAGTGACTTCTTCAGGAAAGACTATAACAAAGCAAAAAAACAATTATTATATATGAAGATACATTAAAATAATGAACTTTTTTTCAGTAATTTTTTTTTAACAAAATTACAATTCAAAGAATAAGTTCATCTTAGTAAAAACGTGTTGAGCAGAATACTATATTTTTATTAAAGAATTTGGATCAATTACAAAAAAAATAAGTTATATGTAGTACTTATTAGATAAAGATATTATGTTTGTAATTTTTTTTAAATGTATTTTCTATTCCCAATAATAATCTATAAGAAGTTAACTGAGAACAAAGAAACATAATATGTACGTATTATTTTTTGTTAACATGTTTCTTGTTCTCATATCCTATATTATTTCTTTTTTTTGTGTTTAATTAGTTTTTGATATTTTACTGTTACGGCAAACTAAGCTCTGTCGTACAACTTTTTTTTAAGTAAATTTTTCCATTAATAAGAAAGTTACCTTTCGCGGTTTCCCAGATATTTATGCTGTTGTTATGATGTTTAATAATAGGAAATTTAGAAAATGCTAACAGCTCAAATTTGAGTTTACCTGATTCTATACACATTTCTTCATTCGATATATTTTTTATGCTTTAAGGCTTTTTTATTCATAAAAAAAGACCATTTCTCCTTACATTAATTTTAAGATTATTATTTTAGGAAAAAATGCCTAAAATTTCATAGCTTAAAAAATCATATTCATACAGATAAAAATTTCTTTGTTAATATAATTTAAATTTTTATATTATATTATTTTTTTATACAAATTATCAACTCAAATTCATTAGACACAATTCGGCGTTTCTTGAAGAACTTAAATAAATTAAATTTGTAATTTATTAACTATGTAAATTCCGCAAAATATATAGAGAATTTTTTGTTTTTCTGTTCATTCTTTAAATTATATTATGTAAATTTGCATTATAGAGCCACTATATTACTTATTATGATTTTGTATTTTCTCAGCTAATTTTATGTGAAAATATATAATTAGAAATTAAAAAAAAAAATTTATTGGAAATTAAATATAAAAAATTTAAATATTTTTAAAAAAGGTTAAATAAGGTTTTCAATTTTATTATGGCAAACACGCAAACAAAAAAAAAGATATAGTCATTTTTTAAATACCGTATATGAAATGACACGCATCGAAGAATGTGTGTATATAACAATTGACACCGCATCAATCATTCGTGCGTGACACGCCGCAGTTTGATTTATGGCATTTATTCGCATAACGATATAATTTTTTCACCGAATCAATGCGAGGTTATGCGGACTCCTTTTCTGTAAAATATTTATCGATAAGTCACCCCTTTACCCAAATCGTGTTATTTATTTGAAATTTTTAACCGTAATACTATAATAAATTGCAAAATGTCTAAAGGCAATTATTTGTTGCTAAGTTAAGCCCTTACTTGCTGAAAATATATATTTTTTACTTGAATATTTATTAAAACATTTTTATGCATATCATAAAACACCAATATCAAAGCTTTACAAGATAATATCTCGTTTATCCCTTCTAAATAAGGCATAACCTAATTGGATATGATACGTATACGTCTCTAAATATTACAAAAAAATACCAGGATATAATTAGTCAATATTTAAAAAAAAAGTACTAAGCGAACTCAATGCAAATATACTGCTAATGACTTAACAGGTATTAAATTTGTTGTGTTATCAAATAATGATCACGAAGCACTCATTCGCATTTAGCGCAGACACAACACAATCGTGATGATCTGCAGGCAAACACCGTGATCTGTTAAATTGAGTTCTAATTGTACTAATTGCCATGCTGTAGGACCTAATGTCGAGCGATGTGAATATCAGCAAATTAGTCCAAAATGGCGTGGAAAATATGACTACGTTAAATTTATACTGGCTTGTTCCGACAGAGATGGATTAGCAACATGTGCGTTTAAGTACGAGGCAATATATTTATCAGATTTTCCATAAAGATTATCCTTGATAAATTTAACTTTAAGATGAATTTTAAATAGGCATTAAATATTTTAAAATTAATTTAATTTTGGTATGTTTTTATAATTTATAAGGCCTTTTTAAACTTTCTATTTATTTCTACTAAGTTAATCGTGTGCATGTAAAGGGTACAAAACATTTTTACAAATATGTTTATGTTTTTTTTAAATTGGAATGAAGCCTTAAATTTAGTATATGACTCTTCCCTAAAGCGGAATTTGCTACCTACAAATTTTTAATGCTAAATGTTTTTAAACATTTGATTTATTTTTTATATATTTAATACAATTTATTTATAATCTTTTTAAATATATTATAGAATTAACATTTTCACTGTACTATAAAACTCAATAAGTTTATAATTAAATGTTTGGGACTAATATTATTGTAGGTACAAGATATTTTTTATTGTTTTTCCACTCAAGCCTAGAATTGGAATTTTTAATTTGACAATATTTGAGTACGGCCAAAAAGGGTACATATTGCCTGGGATAATAGTTGCTATATGGGTGCTGAGTTTTTAACATTCTTTTTAAATGCTTTACAGGAATTAACTTTTATTAAAAAAATTATTTTTTTATATGAATTAAGAGCAAATATCATATTATAGTTTTTTTTTTATTTTACCGTATCAATATTAAAAGAGTTTTTTGTATAAAAGTGTCTTTATATTAAACTCTGTTAAAAGAAACATATTAGCTTTAAAAGAGTGTGGTAAAAAATTTAAAAAGAGTTCATTTATTGGCAGTGACCTTTATGCAAATACATATATTATTGACCCCAAAATGCAAATAATAGAAATAAAATGCCAGAAGGCTGGATTACCGCAAATAATTTAATCAGAGTGTATCGCCAATATATATCAGTCATAATGGGCTTTGAATAATAGATTTTACAGCCCACAAAGTAGGCGCATGTAAGAAGCTAACCGACCAATTAAAGAATTAATTGCACCGAAAGCCATAGTGATCATAATACTATCAGCTTTTCTTTAGAACCTCTGATATTCATATAGAAAAAGAATGTTAAGTTTGAGAAATTTTTAAACAGTAAAATGTCAAATAAATGTGTACCTATATCTAACCAAAATAATCTATAGAAAGATATTAAATGCCTAAATATATTGTTGGACATATCGAGAAAAAGTATTGCAAATATTTTAAAAGATTTCTATTTGATAATGGCAATAAAAAGATTGCAGTTCAACATTTCGAATGTAGTGATATAAGAAAAAAGGTAACAAAAGCCAAAGGAAGGGAGAGTAAGAAAAATGTATAGCAGCCATTAAGCGAATAAAAAAAAGAAAGGTAACTGGACCTGACGAAATTGCAGCAGGAATCATTATAGCATACATTGAGGGCAATTTAAAGTTTTTTGTCAATTTTTATGTTCAATGTTAGAGAAAAGGATACTTTTTGACATCATTGAAAGTAGCAAATTTAGTAAATATAGAAAAACTCAAAAGGCAACGGAAGGAATGGCAAAATTACAGACAGATGAAAAATAAATAATTCAATCATCGAAACAATTTGGGTTTACGAAGGGCAGATCGATAACTAATGCTATATAGCTAGTACAGGTGATTATAGAGGCAATTAAAGCAAAAAAATATTAACATAGAGAATGGTGCGAAAAATGTATTTAACTCAGTTCCACGGGAAAAAATTACTAAAACAGTAAAGACAGGAAAAATCTCGATATATCAAATAAGACTGTTAAGAAATGATTTGTCAGGTAGAAAAATAATGCCTTCTAATGAAATGAGCTGTGGTGTTTTTCAAGGCTCTATCTTATGTCTCACTCAATGGAATGTTTTTTATAACAAGATTATATGCCTCCAAATAAAAGAAAACGTGTATATGGTATACGTTTTCTTTTTCTTGGTATACTTTCATACGCGGATGATTTGGCAATTACGGCTGCAAAGACGTTGGCAAACTTACTAAATCAGGATCTGTAGTGGTTAACAATAATGGTGGTAGTAGAGACAATTACCCTGCGATTGCCAAAAAACTTAAGTCACATAGATTTAGTTGTCCAGGACAAACACATACGTAATTTAGACATTTAATACCTCGGAATCACGCTAGATAAAAACCTAAATATGATTACACATATTAGAAAAATAGTGGAAAAAAGACTAAAAATGTCAAATGTATTAATGACTCATACCGAGGGTAGGAGTACCTTTACTTGTTAAAAGGAGCCATTTTGTATAATGCTCAAGTATAGTCGTAGATTTTAAATTACTTGTATTTTACAAAAACATACTAAATCGAGTAAACAAGTCTGGCACTAGTAATCGTTTTTGCATATCAAACGGTTGCGAGACCACAGAAGCACTTGAAGTAATTACGAAAATAAATCCTTTAGATCTCTTCGTAAAGGACAAAGTTAAAATAAATAAACTAGAAAAGGAACAAAAATCCAAGATTCATTGATTGATTGATTTGCTCTTGCAATAGAACAAGCTCTTATTTTTAATGAATCCCCGATACTGCAGCCGAATGCTTTTGATATCCCTTGTTGCAGGTTTCCTAATTGAAAAGGTCACTTATCTTTGCTGAGCACAGTAGCCTTTTTATTACTTTTTTTCTATGAGTTTTCCTTCTGGTGAAAGTTATTGTTGGTTTTGTTTTCTCCAGCGATCGAGTGCAGGCCACTATGAAGCTGATGCATCAGTGTGAAGTGCTCAGTGAGTAGTATTTTCACTAATCTGACTTAGCTTCTACTGAGCTTTAGTATCTCACCATTAAAACTGGCTGATAGACTTTTCATCATTATTTTACCAAGATTTAGCTCCGGTAGTTTGTTCTAGAGGTTTCCGTGAGTCTCTTTAGTCCACTTTTTGAGACTGCAATGGATAGAGGTTTTTGTTATATTAAATACATGTTCAGGGACTAAAATTGGTCTTTCAGATCTTCACCTTGCTACGAAATTTTCTTTTTCCTTGCCCTCTAGGTCTGTATGTCCCGGTACCCAAGCCAGGGATTTCCTTTTATAGTTTGCCAGACTTAGGAGGTATTCCAAACAATTCCAGCTAATTTGAAGCTTATGTTTGCGCATGTTAGAGATTTTATGCTTTGTTTATTGTTGTTATTATATATTTGTTTGTTATATATTTAAGGCTTGACTCTCTATAAAGATTGTTGTGTCTCTACTGACATAGCCTCTTTTCAAGTTTGCTCTTAGGCACATCTCTATGTGATGCAAACAAGTTAAGTATTGGGTTAAGGCCATATATTCCTGCTCCTGTTCCATTATCTATCTTTGGTCCGTCAGTATACTATACTAACTTATTAGTGGAACTGGGAGGGTAAAGCGAAACAGTGTTTTATCCTCCCACTTCAGCTGGGTTAGGAACAGTTTATTCATGTTTATTTTGGTCGTTATAGTATCACTGCTCATTTCTAGGAGTTTTGTGCCTAAAGTAGGTACATTATTCGGGTAAAACAATTATTTAGATACCTAATTATTATGAATGTTGGAGCAATAAGTGGTCTGGTCTACATCGTTATGTTGCCAAGTTTCCTAAAAATGGCAAGGTTAACACGTTCAGCGCCATGACGGTCCCATGGGACCTACGGCATTTGGGTCAGAACTGACCTTGTTGGTCCGATGGGACCTACAATGTGTTATAAATTTGAACATCGCTTACTGTCCGTAGGTCCCCTTTTATATGCTTTAAATCATTAAAAAGGACCGTCGCGGTCATATAGACTGCAAAAAATATGCGGGGTATGATTTTTGTTTTCGGGTTACCTATGTGGTCCATTATAAATGACAGGTATGTATATAAAAATATTTTTGTACAAAATGTTTTATTTATCAAAGCTAACAATAAACACATCACGTTTTAATTTTTTTTGTGAAGCTTATTGAAACAATTGAGACACATAAAGGGCTCTCCATCACATGATTGACAAAAAGTAATAACTTTTTTTGTTTTATTTTGTGCTGCCTTCCTACCTTCTTTTTGGGATAATTCTTTGTAACAGTTTACGCACATGCGTCTTACTTCATGTTTTTTTCCTTCTTTGGCTTTTAATTCATGTTGCCTGGTTTTAGAAATATCAATTGATAGTTCACGATCACCATTATCAACTACCTCAGTTAGATGACGAACCAGTTCCTTTTTGAAATCAACGATGGATATATTTTGGCCGGAAATTTCTTTGTAAATTATATGTGCATTTACTACAGAAGTAGTAAGCAAAAGTTCAAATGCCAACTTACGATACCACTTTATGGTTTTACGTAAAGGATTGCTATAGGCGCCCATTTGGTCCGATAAATCGACTGATGATTTTGCAGCATTATAGTCGATTATCATTTTTGGTTTGACTTTGGTTCCTCCTCTGCATCCAACTTCAACTATTTCACTGGAATGTCTCGTAGATTACATAAGAACATTGCGCTGATCTTTTCAGTTTAGAACCGTAATTCCTCTGTGATTTTCTTCAGCAATAATTTCACCTTTTTTTAATTTTTTTGTTACGACACTCTTAGGCAAACCCTTTCGATTAGAGCGCAAAGTTCCAATCAAATGTGTATTCGCATCTAAGAGTTTATTAGCTATATCTAGGTAAGTATACCAATTATCAGTGCACATAGTACGACCTTCGTGCAGTAAATTATTTCCCAAAGATAAAACGATGTCCGTTGGTACAGTTTTTTCTATTTCTAAATTTTTACCGCAATAAACTTTTAGGTTGTAGGTGTAACCCATTCCAGCACACAGCTTAAATAGTTTGATTCCATATCGGTGCCGTTTTTGTTTCATGTATTGTCTCATAATAAGCCGTCCCCTGAATGGGACCATGGTCTCGTCCACACACATATACTCCCCTGGTATGTAAAGTGCTTGGAAATTTTCAACCAATATATCTACTAAAGGTTGGATTTTATGCAGACGATCTCCTGGTATACAAGCGGAGTTATCTGCAAAGTGAAACATCTTTAGAATTAGTTCAAATCTGTTTCTGGTCATTTTTGTTCTTGCAAATTGAACATGATATAATGGGTCTTGGCTCCAATAATCTCTTATAGAGGGCAATTTTACGAGACCCATCCACATTACCAAGCCTAGAAAAGTTTTTACTTCTTGAATGGTAACTGGATTCCAAGAATGAAGTCGAGATCCGGGAGCTGCATCGTTCCCTAGGAGTTGTTGGGTGGCATATAAATTAGTCTGATCGACGATCATCTGTAGAATTCGATCGTCAATCAAAGCAGAATAAACAGTACCAGCGGTACAGTCGGGTGCTAACAAGGCTGCTACGTTTGGTTCAACCCCTCCTGTGCCTCCATTGAATGCAAGTTTTGGCTGATTTCCGGTTGGAGGACCCTATTCCTTTTGCAAATGTCTGACATTATTCTGATCTGTATCGACCGTATCTTCAGGATCATTGTCAATGTGTTGAATAACTTGAGTTATATTATCAGCAACTGACGGTAAAACAGTTTTACAAGGATTTCCAGGAAACAAATGCTCAACAGTCTGATTTTCTGGAAGAATAATTTCAGTTAAATTAGCTGAACTCGTAGAGGTTAAAGGTTCAAATTCACTTTCAGTTGGTTTTGGTAAACAAAGCTTTTTCAAATGTGGCTTTGGAACAATTCGTTCAGCTTCTGAGTCAGTCTCAGAACTTGAATCAGTCGGCTCAAAACATGGATCAGCATCAAAGTCATAGAAACTGCTACAATCTTCATCTGACATGTCCAACCTCAAAGCTAATGCCTCAAGTTCATCGGGCCTTAGTGCTCGTTTTCTATCACGTTTGTTTTCAGACATCTAGAAAAAAACAAACTTGCTAGAACAACCGTAAAATATAAATATAATATTGTTCAAGCTATTCCGATGTGCGATGTTCATAGGATCGTAAAAATAACCTTTAGCACAAAAAAAGCATATTATATTCACTTACCTTTATATTTCCAATGAACCACTTAAAACTCACGTTATAACAAGCACAGGTACAACAAAATTGCAAAGATAAGAATTAGACACATGCGCTACCAATATGCACGAGAAACAGAATGATGCAATAACTCACCTCCCACCACGCGGACCAACGGTCCCGCGTTAAAAATTTGCATTCGCCAGACCGCGTTGGTCCCATGGGACCAACTGTCAATAACTGTCAATATTTATAAAAATGTGTCAATAATTCAACAATTACTAATGTTAAGGTATTTATTATCATGATATCTTTCAAAATTTATGGTTAGTCCAAAATTGAAAATTGCAATTTTTTTTGCTGGCGCTTAACGTGTTAAGAAAAGATAAAAAATTACTGATAACAATGAAGGCCACTTGGCTTGTTTTCATCATAATGGCTGGAGCGTTAAATTAGCAGCTGAACTTATTTTCGCAGTTCTGTATTAAATAATAATAATATTACTTTTTTAAGTGACTTAGTGACTAGGATTGATCTATTTATTAAGGCTAGGAAAGATATTAAAATAAATTATTTTATAAAACTTAAAGTGGATGTTTTATTAAAAATAATAGATAAAACTCTTTGTACTTTTTAATTGATACTAAGCCTAAAAGATTTATTTAAGACTTGCACATATTTTTTTTACAATAACAGTGTCTCTCTGTGACCTTAAAACATAATTTTTTTTGAAGGGATTTGCATAGTTTTTAAAATCTATTACCTTCAAATTTTTCCTAAAACCTATGTCATAAACCAACCATTTCCCCATAATTAATTTATAATATATAGCTTAAAATAATATCTTATAGGCTTCTTCTTAGATTATTGAGGTATTGAGTAGAGAATGTAGTGATACAAGGAATATTTCTAGTTTTTTTAATCCTTTTTAATTTTATTCTAAATCCAATATTTTTTAAATATTATTGGTGAATGAACTAGGATTAAATATTACAAACTTCTTTGCATATAAAAATAATTTATTATAATTTTCAATTCAAAAATATTTTCAAAAAATCAATTACTACAGGAATCTCGATACATATTTGGATAATATTTTTAGCAACCAGCATCTATAAACAAAATACTAAAAAAAATAGATTTACCTTTTTTTTAATTTTGTCAAATCCTTACGTCAAGCATGCGAATTATTAATATTTTTAAAACTTTATTCTTTGTAACAATTACTCTTTCTTTATATAATAACAAAAATATAATGCTCTATAAACACCTAAATTGCCAGAAAGGTAATTAAAATCACTAATTATCCCAGATTTTCTGAAAGACGTAAAGCATTAAAATCTAAATTAAGAACTTAAAGTCATAACGTAATAGTGAATGCATTTCAGTTAGCTTTAGAAGTTTAATAATTACGCCGGTACTTAAGAAAACTTTAAAGCGCATACAAGTGGCGTACAATTTCCAGTTGCAAATATGAACAGCCTGGTTTTGTCAATGAAAAGCAACAAAAATAGAGAGACGTGAGTCCTTTAGTTATACTTTAAAAGATGTGCATGAATTCTCTTTAAAGGTAAATTAATTTTATGCCTCGCAGAACTCGTAAACTTAATATTATTTAGGTAACATAGGAGGCTAATAAAATAAAGATAGTGAAAAAAAGGCAAATTATAGTAAGCCAGGATATGTTTATGTCGCTCAGAGTCCAACTTTCTTTTCTTCTAGCAAGAAAAAGTTAAATAACATGCTCTTGCACCAACAAATCGTCCCTATTAGGCTCTACGAAGTTGAACAAAGTCATTTATTTTAGATGGTCGTAAAACATTTTCATTTCGAGTGCACTCACACAAATTACGTCTCTATCTTTTAGAATTCGTTTTATATGGCGAAGAAAATCATCAGTAAAAAGGCACAATTTAAATTGCCCACTTACGCGAAGTGCGTAAGAGGGGGGCGCCTCTACAGGTACCAAAAGCGGGATGCGAAATGGTCCATAATGTCACTCTTTTATTCCCGCTTTGGTATCAATGCAGATACTGACTGACATATAGTTCTATTTTAACCGATAATACATTTTATTGTACTTTTGAATTTGTATTTTGTTATTGCTGTAATAAAAAAGTAAGTAATCGATTAAAGTAAGTAAATTTTATTTAAGTGAAAATGTAATAAAAGCCAAAGAGTCTTAAATCAAATAAAAATATCATCATAATAGTTACTTACAAGTATCAGTTCATTAATTTTATTTCAAAAACTAGAAAGTTCAAAAACTTAAAAACCGGTCAAATATTTCGAAAAAACTAAAGAGAAGCAAAATTTAAATACAGATATTGAAATTTAAAATAAATATATGAGCAAAGTAAATATCAGAGTTAATGTTTCAGAGCATAGCGGTCAAAAATTAAAAAAAAATATATTCAATTTTTTCCGTCAAATTTTAAATTTTATAAATAACTGAAACATCATCAAAGTTCTGCAAAAAAATCATTTAATAAAACCTTCTTTTTTATTAACTTCAATATGCAAATATACTATCCTCCTAATCCAGCCTCTTAAAGCTAAGAGTCGAATTGTATAATTAAGTAAGTATTATATTTTCAATATACAGATTCTATTTTATGCTCTTATTGATTAATTTTAGTTGCCCTTATTCCTTGACAAAATATTATTTTTTTTTAAAAACTAAATTTTAATTCAAAACTAAAAAAACATAGAGGAGAGTTCCCTTGAACTGGAAATTTTTATTGGAATGGCTCTAGCAGCTAAACGATTCATTGAGGAATTGAAATATTTATATCAACACTTGTCAGAAAATCAGGCTTAATATTTCTACACTTAAAAGTTATAAAAAGATAAGTCAAGATGCTTAAATTTTATTTTTATTATTGTTTACGAAGTGTCCGATTCATGAACAGGTTTCTATGAAACGGACGGTTGTTCCCACGAAATGGACACTAGACGATTTTTATACGGTTTTTATAATAAACTGATTACAAAACAGTATACAAATTTAAAAACATTTGTAACAGAAAAAATTTAACTTTCCAAGAACTCCACAAGAATTGTGAGCCCATTTCGTGCAAAGTTTGCACTGGAGCCATTCTTCTTTGCTGTTTTGATATTCACCTTAACAGATTGGACAAACCGAATTTTCCTTTTCTTCTTCTCGATCACATGAATCATCTTTATTCTTTTCCATTATTTCTTCACACAATTCTTCTGGTTAGCAGGTATCGGAAACTCATCGTGTAGTGATATTTCCCAGGATATATTAGTATCAGAATCGTTATCATTTTTAGCAACTTTTGGTAACTTTATATTCATTTTAGTTTTATTTGTTGATACTTTTGCTTTTTGAAAGCCTAATTTGTTTTTCGTTTCTTCGCCTTTTCCTCAAATGCTCTCATAAGTTCATCTTTTTCGGGAGTGTCAGTTTTTTTAACAGTGCTTTTCCCTTTTTTCTTTTACTTCGGACTGATTTCCGTGGCATTGCTTTTGGATAGGGTCTAAGAACTTCAGGTGAAATTAGATTTAGTTCAGCTCGACCTTGTAATGTAATTGATGGATTTAAGTTCTCCACACTTTTAGAACAGCAAGGTCTAGAATGGTCAGAGCTAGTTGAGGGGATCAATTCCAAACAGGTGCTGTTAAACTTGGTGGTCTGCCCATAGGAATTTGAAGTGTTCAAGTTAGAAGTTGACTGAGAAACTATGTTCAATCCTCCAACTTCAGATAAATCATTGGACTTCTGGTCTTGTTCTTGGATTTCTTTGTTGCAAGGATTTTGCCTGTCGGTTAAAGATGATGCCAGAAAGTCGTCTTCAGTAAATATTTATGAATTAAATGTATATATTCCTGTTTTCAGAAAGCTCTTACAAATATTATTTATTGAAAACGATTCACTATATGCAACATTAACAAATCCTGCAACTTCGTATAGACTAACGGTTTTGCCAGGATTTGAGACAAGCCAATTATTTAATGCTACTTTGTACCTTGCCTTAAAAGGGCCGTAAACTGTCACATCAAGTGGTTGCATATGGTGACTGCAGTGGGAAGGGAGTGTTAAAATGATTATATTATTTTCCCTTGCAAAATTAATTACTTGTATATTCACATGATTAATGTGGTTATTCATAATAATCCAAGCTTTATCTTCACTCGTGGGTTTAAAATGGTTAACAAGATGCTTTAGAGACTCTACAAAAATTTCTTCTGTAATCCACTTAGATGGATTTGCAAACCCTTTCGACCCTGTCGGTGCATCTTTAAGCATAATATCCTTAAAATAAACCCGAGGAAACATGAATACAGGTGGCAGTGATCTGCCGGCAGCATTTATAAAAAAAAGTGTGGTCATAAGCGTTCCTCTTTCGGCAGATGCAATTTATAAAAACCCTTACTGCTATAACTTTTGGTGATTTTGTAACTGTCATACAACCGGTTTCATCCAGGTTCCAAATCATGTTGGCTGAAAACCCATATTTCTTGTACAACCTTTCTAATTCTGAAAAAAAGGTGCCTACGTTTGATTTATTAAAACTAGATGCTCTGCTTAAAGACGTATTTTCTGGCTGACGGAGCGACAAATCCTTATTGCGTTTCATAAACTCATGAAGCCAGTGAATTCCAGTTTTAGAATTTTTTTTCATTGTGGTGGAATAGATATGTGGTTCGCCAAAGCAAACTGGTATGCAAGCTCTCTTGTTTGCGTGGTAGTTAAGCCATGACACATTTTCGATGTTGTTTTAAGGTAAGAAACTAATACTTGTTCCTGTTCTGCCGAAAAAGTTTTTCTGTTTCCAATATTGCGGTTGTAAACAAATTCATTGCCAGGTGCACTTTTCGCTTTTTTTACAAGTACAGCTAATAAAGACTTTAAAATGCCGAAGTTTTTAGCTGCACTCCGAATCGACAAATCTTGGTTTACAACTGCATCTACAGCTTCACGAATTTCTTCGTCAGTCTTTCTTGTTCGCTTTGACATAACAAGCCAAGCCTAAAAGAAAAAAATCGGTCAACTATTTTACCCAGAACTTTATTCCTTGTTTTCTTGAATCGGACACTCCGGTTCCCATGAATCGGACGTCCGATTCATGGATATCGTTGGTGTCCAATTCATGGATTTATTTACTTTAAAGTAAACCCGTATTTTTACTTTTATGGTTTAAAATATAAATGAGATCAACATACCTGGGTGAAACTAGACCTAGTAAGCAAAGAACCAACACAACAATCTCTCGGATATCTTCAAAAATATCCAGTCTAAATAAATTCTTAAAACAGGTAAATATTTACTTTGCTTGCCACAAATATTTCACTGAGTGTACTAATACCAAACGATAACGCCGGCGCACCGATACTAACACCACCACGTGTTATACGATCAACTAATATACAGTAAGCATTAGAAATAGGTAGGTATACAACCAAACATGCATAAACCGATGTGTCCGTTTCATGGGTTGTCCACTTCAAGGGAAGTGGACAACCATGAAACGAAACCATCTCCCCTACACAAATATTTAAAAATATATAATTTTATTGTTGATGAATGCTTAGATGAATATTTTAATAAATATTTATGAATAGTCGGCGGTGACATTGTGTTATTTCCAAATTTCTAAAATTGATAACAAAGTTCGAATTATTAAACAGAAATTTAGAAAAAAGATATTCAACAACGAAGAACGAAAGAAGAAAATGAAAGAGAGTAAATAATAAAAAGTAACCCCTATCGATATAGGTGTACGGTTACTACTTATAAGAGAACCTCAATAAAAATTAAGCTATTTTTTCTAAGTGTGAGAATATAAAAGATCCATCTAATAAAAGGAACAGATTTAATTGAAAATAAGGGATACCGTGGATATTACAAGACTTTTGGAGCATAGAATAAAAGTGATGGGATAAGTGAGTAAGAATTTAATCAAATGAAAAATTAAATTTTATTAAGAATCAAGAGCTAAAATAAAATAAAAAAAAAAATTATTAGGAAACCAAAAGTTGTAAACGCCAAGTTTACCATGCTACTTGAAATAGATGTCATTACAAATAGTATTTTTTATTAAAGGCAAAAAATCAACATAGAATGGAAGCGTCGTCGGTGTTGCACAAAATGAAGTTAGTGTAAAGTAATGTAATTTTAAGGTACGTTAGTAGATTTAGATGTACAAATTATGATATGTCAAGTCAAATATAGCACCGATTATTAAGTCCCCACCTAGCGTCAATATACATTATGGTTCCAGTCCTCCAATTAAACATTGAATCTAGAAGTGTAGTAATTTATTACCAAAATATGAATGATATGCGATCAAAAGCAACAGAGATAATTGAGTTTTCTGTTCAATTATGACATCTTAGCTTTATCAGACATTTGTCGGAATGATACCATCTATGATATTGAGATTATACCTAGAAAATATATTCTTTATTACAGAGTTGATAGATATATGCCATGTATCTCTAGGGCTGAAAGTATTTCTGCTTGTTAGCAAAAACATAAGGCCGCAAAAATGTACAATAAATAAAAAAGCCATATCTTTATTTCAGCTTATATTGGCATTCTAGTTTTCTCGAGTTCTAAAGATATCGTAGTGATTTTACTCAAAGTAAAAAACTAAGTACCTTGTAATATAGTGGAGGACTTTAATATCCCTTCCTATGTACGCTATTTAGATTAAGGCTTCACAGACGCTTGCATCAATGCTTTCCAGTCCTTTTTGGAACTTACAAAATTGACTTAACATAATCAGATATAAGACAAAAATTGTAGGAATGTAGTGCTGAATTTGATCTGCAAATATAATTGCGACGTTAAGGCGGCTATTATTATTTTAACACATGGGGTTCCGCATAACCCAACTTTATCTATTAAACTTAAAAACTTGAAAAACACATTTCTGGTCAATGGTAAATAATTAAAAGGAATCAAACGGAAAACCATACAATATGTTTTCTTAATGGAAACCAATTAAATAATTCGAATTCTATTCTGAATGCTTTTTCTATCAGCAGTCTTAACTCACCCGATACTTAAGTCAATAAGTATACTATTAAAAAGTGGGGGCTCAAGCACTCTTCCTGGTTTAAATATTAAAATGACTGAGTTATATATACAGAACATAATATTGAAATACTAATTAAGCCTCTGTTTTATTTGTTAAATTTTTATTTAACATCTAATTTTTTTCAGAAATATAGAAATTATATAGAGCTTTTTTTATAGGCTGTTGTTAAGATTTATCTCTGTTTGAATCTCATGTCACTTAAGACCGAAATTAATGTATATCCGACAAAACATTGGAAGACATTCAACTGTGTAAGTATATTAAATTGCAAACATTAGTAGTCTTAATAAAGGATTCCTAAAGGACAAAGACTATTTTATTAATTATTGAAAGCAAAAGAGTATTTTTAAGTGAGACAAGTATTTTGTCTTATATTAAATTGTGTAGATTAAATGTCGAGTGGTTTAATTTAGAGCAATTTACTACCAAATATAACAGAGTGGAGTTATAAAAATTATGAGATGGGATATTAGATATAAGATTTTAACTATTCGATTAATAATTAACGGTAGTTATTGTCTCAAATTACCATAATCTAGTTTAAGATATTTATGTTCTGTTTTAAAACATCTACAGCAGAAAGATAGCGTTAATTTAATCCACTTTTTAAATAAATATTTGGATCAAATTATTGATTTTAATGGTGTCAATGTTACAAAAATGATTTTAATTTCAATTTGTTGAAGAACCTTTTTATAGCAATAAATATCTAATGTTATATATACCAATATACTTCATAAAATAATAAAGATATCTATTAGAATAATCCCCATAAGCCAAATATTCATAGACTTTATTATAATTGATAATAAGGATCTTAATGAAAAGTCCACCTTACTCCCAAAATAAGTAACCCTTCAATTTTGTCCACTATATTTCCATAAGAAAAATACAAAATAATAAACTGTTAAGCTTACAGAGGTCTAGAGTAGAAACTATAATCAAAATCCATTACAAATATTTATGAATTACCATTAAATCATTCTCTATGAAAATAGATAATTCTAAATTTAAAAGTAGAAAGTCAAATTTAAAATTTCGATTCTATCTCTTTTTAATTAGTTTCTTTCAAATAGAATAAAATAGATATACTACTATAATTTCAAATAATTCGTCATTTTTTAATTAAAAAAAGCATACTCTAAGTTCGTAACTTCACGTACTTTCAATATGTATTTCACAAAACAATACACTCTATTAAATCCGACTCAAATCTTTGTTGATCCTATATGCATACCCTTTAAATAACTAATATTACCTTTCCATTGATACATATGACGAATGTGCAAGCCCAGAAATTGAAAAACAATTAATCAATTTGCTTGACATAAAACCTGATTTATGTAAACCCTTTTTTCCAGTTTCAAGCTATTTTTTCACATAAAAGTCAGGATTTTTTATCACTCTGGCCTAAAATCAAACTTCACGATTGATAATAAAAACTTGTTTTCTCGCAAATATTATTTTAGGATAATTGAATCAAAAGTTGCAAAAATACCACATACAAACACGAGAAAATCTCAAAAGTTTTCCGAACACATTTGTTTATATAAAACCTTTGTTGGCCTGAAAATCCCTATAGGGCTTAAACTAACACGGTATCAAGTTTTAACATAAGACCTGAATATTTTGCGGGGTTGTTTTTAGATTTAAGGGCAAGACCTCATTTAGAATATACTGGTTTTAAATTTTAAAATAATTAAATGAAAAAGAGGGCATTATTTATGTAAAAAGAAAAATAAATATTGTTGTTTTGGCAAACTCAAACTTTTTAAAATATAATTTAACGAAAACTTTTGCTAACAAGTAGCATTAAAGTCATTTAATTTACCATCTATTTTTATCATTTTATTTTTATTCTAACCATAAAGAATTTGTTTTGCCTGACAACTGGCAGTTTTATACGTTTATGAGGCTCTTTCGTGGCTTATAGCTGAAGAAATTTTATTTTTCAGGTTTCTAGTGGAATAATTGGTTAGAACTATTTTATTTGTTTGCCATATATAGAAGCTTTTGACCTATTTACTTATCTTGAAGCTATTGAGCAAACAATTTTCGATATTGATAATAATGTGGGATTTGAAAGGGTTGCTTCTATCCTTATTAAATTTTATTAATAACATTTTCTAAAAGATAATATATATTAATAAGATTAGTAATTATTGGACATAATTGAAAGAGCTTATATTTAAACATTATACTATATCTTCATATATATTATGGCAAACATCATAAAAAATAAGAATGCCTTTTTTGTGTATTGATATTTTCTTCCATCACTTCCAGCCCTAAATCTGTAAAGTAAAGACCAAAACATCAGCATTACTCAAAAAAGAACAATATGTCTTTTTAGCTACTAATAGGAGTTTTAATATTTATTCTTATAACCGTAAATACTCTCACTACATTACCTAAAGTAAATTAGACAAGAAAAATAAAGTTTATTCCAAAGTTTGATAGAATAAAGTTCAAAACTTAGATTATACTCTCAGTTACTGTATTACTTCAAAACAGACGCAGCGTATTACCTGCAGCACATCTCTTGCTATAGGTTTATTATTTGGGTTGCTACGTAAGCGTGTAATTCAAGTTTTGCCTAAAAGGTGTAAACGTTTATTAAGTTTCTAGAACACTAAGTCGGAATAGTGAAAAGTTAAACAAGCTAAAGCGCTTTAATGAAGTATTAAAAGCTTTCAGTTTGTTTGATTAATTTTATATAATTATCCCCTTTTAATTTATGAATTATTTAAAGATTATTGTTTATTAATTTTATAAGTATAGGCAATAAATAAAACTAAACTTTTATAAACGAGCAACTTTGAAATTCATTCAAGGGTTTGCGTGTCAGACTTTCCCTTTAAATTAATTAACTCTTTTATTTAGCTAACAGGTTTTGTATAATTTTAAGGCTGTTTATAGCTGAATAGGGGTTTTTTTAGTTAAGAAGGGTTTTTGCATGCTCCGTAATTTTAATAAATTCTGGTAAATACCCAATTTGTTTTTAAATCATGAATTTTAATAATTCCAGGCTTGCTTTCACTGTTGTTTAATTTTAATTGAGTTACGAATTGCTAATTTATTAAAAATATTTTTGGCAACATATTCTCTGCTTACACTTTTTATTACCCCCTAGTTATTTTTTTTTAATATTACCCTACGATCTTCCTATTTTACTCTAAAAATGTTTTAGTAATGAATTTTTTTATATTTTTTTTTTGTAATATACTGGTACTGATATTAATGACATAATGTGGTATATTTATATACATATGTACATATATAGACATCTCTAAATTATAAAAAAAAACTTTTAAGAAATTCGATTTTGCAACATTATTATTGACGCCACTAAGAGCTTTTATATAGCGCTGGCTTTATTACATTTTATCCTAAATGTAATTTTTACGACAAACATAACACCTCAATTTTATTACACCGACTTAATCTCGATTTTGTATAAACTTTTCTATGTATAACAAGCCAATGTTTATCTTATACAGCGATGTCGGCCATGAGTTTTAAATGTTCTAAGATGTATGAAATGATGGTTGATGATTTGAACTCTTTCAAGCGTAAAACTACAGGATGTCCAAAAGTAAGACGTCAATCATTTTAATCACGTATTCTTTTACTTATAATAAGGTAAGGATTTTACATAAAAAAGGGCCTGAAAGTCTTAGTTTTTAAAATATAGTGTGGTAAATATGAAGAGATGCTAGCAGCTTCTTGTAAAGATTTTGGAAAAAAGTAAGAATTTTTAAATAAAATTTAGTATTCCTCCTAAAATTCTTATGTTCTATTTAGCGAACTAGAATTTAGTATTGGTACAATAAATTAAATTCTATAATTTGACATTCTTTCCCAAAATAGCAATATTATATGTTTTTTAACTTTGACGTTTCTGAGTGTTATATATAAATGATATAAATACGGAATTTCATATAAGAATGACTCGGCCCAATTGGAAAAAATTCCGTATTTTTTGTTGAGAGGCCATGACGTTCATAAAAACAACAAAATCGTGATCACTTTCCTTTTTCTCAGTTTAAATAGTACTGAGTAACGAACAGAACGAGTAAAAGGAAGTGAACCAACAAGCTGACGCAAGAAGAATTGGAGGAACTTGCCCAGAAAGTGTACTTCGATTTAAAGTTAGACGATTCAATTGGATATCCTGATTTCTAATCCTGAGGTCTAATGGTTCATCTAATTTCTTCTAAGATGAAGATTCAGAGGAATTTAAAGCCGTAGAAGCTGAAGCTGAGGATATGGGCGATGATAATGACGCTGAGGAATGGCAAGATTTAAATGAAACTCAGGACCATGACCAAGACCCGCAACAAGCTGATACAATTAAAAACTGTACTGAATTGTGCAACGGGCAATTTCACAGGAGAGCACACCTCTCTGACATATTCTCACCAATAATGTATGATGAATTATTGAACTTTGTAGTCACAAAGACTGATATGTTTTTTGACTAATGCTAAGCTATCCAATCCAAACAGGCGTCTGCGAGTAAAACAGATGGGTAACCACAAATGACCAGGAGATAACAAAAATTCTTGGCCTCTCTATATGGATGAGCTTATACCCGCTTGGCAATATCCTCAGAATGTAATGTCTAAGAATAGATTTTAATTTTTATTAAGAATACTATATTTTGCAAATAATGAAGGCATTTAAAAGGGGGATGACCTTGCAAAAATCCAACCAAGAATAGATATTTTTGAAAGAAAATTTGACCCTATTTTTCTCAGATATCGTCAAGTAATACCAACAAGTATCCCTTATCCGTGGAGAGGCCGATTAATATTCAGACCACATATGCCAAATAAAACTCATAAATATGGAAAAAACCATTTGAACTTTGGCCAGAAATGGATACTCGTGAGCTAATAAGGTATATGCAGGAAAACCGACAGGTGCCGAACGTGAATTTGGCCCGGCTAAAAATACTTGCATGTCGCTATCTTAAGAACTCCTGTATGAAGGCTGAACATTATATATGGACAATGTTTATACTACTTATAAGTTAGCTAGGACTTTGCTGGAGAGCTGCACTCATTTTATAGGCACACTACGAGCAAATTGCAAAGGGTTCTTAACAAAAATTAAATTATTATTAATAATTAATTTTAATAATAAAATTAATATATTATATTAAAATGGAAACGAGGTGAAATGGTTGCTAAAGAAGATCAAAATGGTATTGTAGTAGTCAAATGCAAGGATATTCGAGATTTGCAGATGGTATCAAGAAAACATTTGTCAATAATGGTGAATGTTCCCAAAAATTCAAAATATGCATGCATCACAATTGTAACATCTATTGATCCAGGTCTCTACTTTAAGAAACGATATACCCACCTCTGACCAACCATCGTCTGTAACGCTTGATCAAAGTGACAATGACACCAATTTAGAAAACCCTCTATTTCAACACTGATTCTAAAGACCGTAAAAAGACACATCGTAAAAACAAGCGTGCTACATGTTAATCACTAGCCGTTCTTGCTTATGAGAAAAGAAAATCAGGCATTGATTTATCGGATCACATATGCTCTCATGCTACCGTACTTCTCAACATGGTTAAATGGTTCAGAATACTTGAAATAGAACTAATTTTAAGTGTTGCTCCAGTCAATGCCTGGTGTGTATTCGTAGCTTCGCGAAACGCTAGCAGCTGATCTTCTGACCTTTAAATTCCCATGTATGTCAAACGGCCAAATTTCCATATAAAATCAACTACCGATACTACATATCAACTTAGTCGAAAGAACTGGCCCTAATGGCAAATAATATGTAGGAAATATGCAAGATATTTCCTAAAATTTTAAATAGGAGAAGGACGTGATGTGATGTAATTCTAAAATGGTTTCTACTAATTGCGACAAAAGCCTAAACCGCAACTGTATTTGGACTGTTTTAACTACTAACATACTTAAATTTTTTAGGTAAACTCGCCTATTTTTTTATACTTAGAAGTCTATTTTTTGTTCTGTTTTGTGAGTATACTTCACCATAAACACATTTTTATTTTGTTTTTACATATAAGAATATATTTTGACTGATTATTGGAATTAAACCCTATTTTGTTTTAAAGGAATATTTAACTAACTAATTTTTAGAAACAACATTACTTAGATTAGAATTGTGTAAAAATATTGCAATTAAAATTATTTTTTTTGATAATAACATTATTCCGTCTACGCAATGTGGCTCTAGGGAGAATTTTGGTATCTCTGTAGCTCTACTAAACGTACTGGACACCATAATGGACGCTATTGATAAGCAACAGATTGCTGTTTTGGTGCTTTTAGATTTCTCTAAGGCGTTCGATACAATAAATCATACCCTTTTACTAGCTAAGCTTTAATATTATGGCTTTTCAATGGAGTCTTTACAGTTAATTGAGTCTTATTTGAATAATAGATTTCAGACAACATTTACAAATAATTGTGAGAGTGCCCCAGGGTTCTGTTCTGGTACCTCTGCTTTTTCTTCTTAAGTCCTTAAAAGTTTGTAAGGTGCAAACGTTTGCTGATGATACGCAGATATTTACAACTTTCAAACCTGATTATTTTAAAGAAGCGGAGATTGGTATAAACAATGTCTTAAATATAATAAATCAATTATCTAAAAAGCATAATTTAAAATTAAATTCCTCAAAGCCTTGTTTAGTGATTTTTTGGAATACAAATAAAACTACAAATATTAAAAGTGAAATAAATGTTCATGTGGAGGGCTCTAAGCTTTGGGTTGTTGAAACTGCCAAAAATTTGGGTATTGTGATAGGCAGTAAGTTGAGGTTCAGGAAGCATGTTGTTAAAAAAAATTTTCAAAGATCGTTTGCAGCTTTAAAACTCTTATATAGTAATAGAGATATTCTTAATCTAAGTCTTAAATGCAGCCTATGTGAGGCCATGGTGCTCTCTAATTTTAACTACTGTGATTATGTTTACGGTTTTTGCTTAGATAATGATTGTAAAATGCGCATACAAAAAATTTAAAATGCATGTATCAGATCGGTTTATGGCTTACGTAAGTACGATCATATTTCGCAATATTTTAAAACAATTACCTGATAAATTTAGGAAGAAATATAAAATTGTTCTTATGAATATTCAAAACAATTCTCTTACTGTTTAATATGTATCAAATTTGCGGTTTTTTATAGAAGAAGAAAACTTTTTTTTGTGTCACATTATAATTGAGAATCTTTCTGTACATATAACATGTTGTTATAATGTTGGTTTATATACTTCAAATACACCCTGATCTGGTTGAGTAGAGTAGCTATGTAAAGCTAGACGCTAAGCGCTAAGCGCCAGGTTCAGGTATTTTGTTTATTTTTTTTGTATAAAGTTTGTAATGAATTTGAATCATAAAAGATAATTTATTATTATTATTATTATTATTATTATTATTATTATTATTATTATTATTATTATTATTATTATTATTATTTAAATATATTTAGCTACATAAATTTGTTCGTTTTTAGTTTACTTAGAAAAAAATATTTTTTTTAATTCGATAATTCTGATCGACATTCGAATTTAGCTAGTCCACCTATACTTTGAAATTTCCTATAGGTCCAGTATAAAACCCCAATGCAAACCTTCGTTACTGTCATTCACAAGTAAACGAGACGCGGTCCGATAATATAAAATTAGCGTCGCTCATATATGAAGGACGTGGCAGTCAACGTGCTAATAAGGTGCTTACCAAGTCTGACTTGCTTACAAAAGCAAATTCGGTCTCTACGAGAAATCACATGTGCTGCACGTGATATTTCAAACTAGGGTTATCGAATTTCTTCCTAATGTTTTGCGCAACACCTCATCGCTGTCGCCTTCTGTTGCAGATTCAAATCTGGGGAATAAGGTGGCCACAGGATAAAGCCACCTCTTCCAATCCATCTACCTAGTAACCTAGTAATAAAATTATGCTCATCGTGTTGAAAATGATGACGATTTCGAATAATAAAGGGAAGATAATCTAAAATGTTTTTAAGGTGAGTCTATTGCAAAGTCGAGGTACTCATTTGCGATAAGTCTTTCTGAAATTTTAATCAGACCGAAAAATATGACGTTTTGTATCCCTATCCCTATTTTCACGTCGCCAAACGCGAGGGCTTTCCTATGAATAGAAATGGGTGACTTTGAATATTAAAAACTCTATCTCTTGTTGCTTCATCGCTTTACATAATAAAAGGAACGACTTTCTCGTGATTCCTAATCTACCCGCTAAATTACATTCTTGCAAAAAGTCCTGGGGTCAAAGAGCTTGAATTCACTGTTAGTAATAACTCTTGACATTCTACCAACTTAAAAAATAAATTGTAATAGGACTACAAATTTTTTAAGATATTTACAAAAATACCGTTTAGACTAATTTCCACCTTATCGTCACCGAGTGAGGTGATGCATCGCTTTTCAAATACGACATCTTTGACACCCTGATATTAACTATTAACCGAAATTATTTTATATCCAACTTATTAATTTTATCCTTATTTTGGGTCATAGAATACGTAGTTACAATAGAAGCGTCGAATTTTGAGACTTTATCTGTACCCTTTTTTTTCTCTGATATACACATATGTAAAGTATATTATCTCTTTCTTTATATTAAATTTAGTAATTTTGTTATTTGTTAAATGCTAATGACGCTTTAGTACTTAAAATATAAAATTTTACATAATTTGACAATTGTCTTTATTTTCTGGAAGATTTGCAACATCGAGTACTTCATTCAGAATTAAAGGGAAATTTAAGCGAGAGAAGTTAAAAGTTTTCAATTTTGAAAAAAATCGACGTTATGTAGCTCGTAAAGTTCTATTTAGATTTCACTAAAAATCTTTAATATTTACTACTAAAATATTATCAAAAATATTTCTTAATGTAGTAAAGTTTTCTTAATTTAAAGACTACATCGATTTAGCTAAGTATAATATACTGTTGGTTTTGTCTTGAAAACTAGGTCAAGAAAAATTATAAATTGCTAGTTATAAAATTTTTAAACTTATGAGAGCACCCTAATTTCTATTTATACTCTATTAAAACTCTATATTTCTTTGAATAATTGCTACTATTGACCGCTTTAAGAAGAAAATTTTTGATATTCTCTAATCGTAAGTAATAACGATAGGTTTTTCCAAGGATAAGTAAGATTTTGTTGGGCTTGAAAAGACGTTTTGCTTGGGTAAGGCTTTCAAATTTGTACTTATTTAGTCACACATATATGAAAACAAATATTTTTATTCATATAACCTGATACAAATTATACTACATAGAAGTAAATGATGCTAGTAAAAATTTTATAAATACTTATTTTCCACAACTCTACAGCACTAAAATTATATAATTATTCTAGACATATCCTAACAATATCTTAAAAGTATTTTTTAGATGAAAGCTGTTTAATTGAGAAAACAAGTTAAAATTGAATCTTTCCAACTGAAAATTCTAAGTACAATAATTTACAATTTTGCAGTTCTTTTTGTAACAAAAACCGCCTTGTTTGCTTTATTTATCATAACTAAAACACGTGCACAATAAAAGACAATATTTGTAATGCGGTTAACTCACTGTGAACTGACCCTATGTGTTTGCAGTGCGGATATGAATCTAAAGCAATACGCGATTTCATTATGAGCCCCATAGATATTTAATGTCGTGTAATGTTATGTTTACGGCAAACAGGTCGTTTGAAGTCAACGAGGTATATGTCCTGGCAAATATCATTATACCGCATGAAGAGTTAATTTGGTTCTATAAATTCTGGAATATTGCCAATAAATTTGTTTATTAATAAATTATAAATTAAATATTAGCCAATTTCGATATTTACTAAAAAAAGAAATACCTTTTAGAAGACATTGTAACTAAAAGTTCAATAAACTAAATGCGTAATTATACTGTAAGATGCGAAAATCTGTATCTTTAAATAAACAATACTGTTTGCTAATTTATAATCAAAGTACCTCTTTTAAAATTTAAAAACCTTTATCAGTAAAGCTTTTGGTTATTAAAGGCTTCACCATATAATTACAATTACACAAGTCAATATATTCAGTCAGTCAATCACGGTCTGGCACTTTAGCACAGAATCCTAATTAGAAGCGAAGTGATGTTAGAATGGTTAATTAATTTCTCAATACCTTTGCTCAATAGTATTACAACTCATCGGGAGTACATAGTGGTAATATCAGTTAATGCCTTATGAAACTAATTTCGATATGCTAAGTAGATTAATATTACTCGAAGGTAATCAACCTCTAATTTTAAGATATATATTTATTAGCTCTTATTTCTTAATAAATTTTGATTAAAAATTTAACTAAATTTTAATGCCTTTGAAAATATATTTTTATCTTTTGTGACAAAATTAATTTGAATGAAATAAAACTATAATTTTTAATATATCTACAATTTTTTGAACAACAAGAATTTTTGTTACAAGGTGTCTCAAATTGAAACTATAATGCCAACATTAATTTTATGTGATTTGTTAGAAAGTAAGTAGACCTGCTTTAGTTGTTTTATTCCCTAATCTACAAGATGCTTAAATACCTAGTAGCGAGTTATGGTTTTAACAAGATGATAATGACATCTTGATGCAGCTTTTCTTAGTTGATAGATTGGACGATAGTGGACGATCGAGTGGCCACCAAGGTCACCGGATATAACTTCAATAGACTTTTTCTTATGGGACTATTTGAAGTCCAAAATTTATACGGATATACCAAATAATGTTGTTGATTTAAAGCGAAGAATTCGACAAAAAGTTAGATTAATCGACCTGCCAGTGATTGAAAATTAGCAATTGGATCTCATTTACCGACTTCAAAAATGCATAAAGCAAATGGATAACATTGTATAAGAGATATCCTCTAAACAAAATTTTAATTATAAAAAATACGCAAGTGGTAATGCTAACTGACGTGTCTGAAAAATAGAAGAAGAAGGAAAATTTGAATTATAAATGAATTCGTTTCTCTCATCGTAAGTAATTCCTGTATATTTAAAACATTTTCATGTTTCACAAATCACAAATAAATATAAATAATGAGCAGTAAAGCTCACTTAGCATGTGTTCATGACTTAGGGTTTCAAAATCAAGTAAATTTCACATTGAGGTATTTGAAACCTGATTGGGAAAGGAGCTATAGGCTAACTAGTCGCTCGAGAAAAATCGTTTACAACAATATAATGGGCAACAAGTGAGAAGCTGTCCACAGAAAAGCGATTAAAATATCTATTTTCATCATGCCTCATGCACGAACGCGTCGAATTGCCCTGCTTTTAAAAAATGATCTATAAAGTGTTTGTTAAAAAGCAAAAGGAAGCATAGTGTACGTATATCTCAATATCAGGTATAGAAAAGTTTATGGGAAAATTCATGACTTATACAAATAGTTGCGAAAATACCCAGCTAAATTTTTGCATTAACACAAAATGAGCATAAACAGGATTTCTGCTTAAGATAAGTATTTAAAGTAAGCCAAATACAAAAATATTTTATTGACATTGTAAGTAAAAAGCTATTCTAACGATGAAGTAGATAAAGGACTATTATAATAATATGTACAAGTGCATACTTTTAGCTAGAGTAGCTTAAAGTGAGCGGTCATTTTTAACATTACAGAGAATTAAGACATATTTGGGTAACAAGACTTGAGAGGAATAACTGATGCGTTACTTCTATTATTCATATTATATCATGATATTACAGTGACTAAAGATCGAATTCTGGATATTTTTATAAAAAAAAGTAAATTAAACATTATACTATAAATGCTTAACTGTTTTTTAACTATACATTTTTATCCATCATTGCGTAACGACATGTTTGCTTAGTTGATCATTAAATTTTATTGTAGCTATTCATTTGACGTAGGTCTAGTCCTATGGCTGAAACCTTTATTGTAACACTTAAACCACAAGACAGTTTTACTACTATCCAAAACTTTTTATTTTACACTCTACAAGTGGCTAACGATTTTAGCATTTGCGGAAGAAGATTAAAGCTGCAGATTTAAAATTATTTATAGAAGAATTTACACAAATCCATCGTGGGTAATACACAGTTTGGATTTTGATGAGATTTTGGTACGAGAAAGCATTCAGGTTTTTGGTTCAACGGTCTTAAGACATATCGGTGCCAGTATACGTATGTTATATTGACTACTAAAAAGCTTTTGACCGTGTTCATCATGAAATGCTCATAGAGCCTTTTAAAAAAATTGGTCTAGATGATCGAGATCGATAGATAATTGCAAACCCATACTAGAATCATACGGGTCAAATAAAAGTTGATTAAAATCAATCAAATAAAACTGACTAACTGTCGGAAGAGGTTCAAATGCATATCGGAAGAGGTTCGTTTCATCTTCTCTCTGGTGTTGTTAATTATCTACAGTAATACCAAAGTAGAAAGTGCGCTTTAAACCTGGGACGAGGGTCTCATTATTAACGATATACAAACTAATAACCATAAATAGGCTGATAATACTGTACTAATTGCAGATTCGCTAAAAGGTCTTCAAGAGCTACTAAATAAATTTGCACTAAAATTTAGTTTCAATAGAGAAATACATTAGAGGAGTGTTACAGTAAATAGCTAAGAAGTCAAACGGGTAAACTCATTCAAATATATAGGCTGTCAGCTCAATAAGAATTGGGACAATATGCAAGAAGTCCGTACAAGAATCGAGGTAGCTCGAGCATTTTCGATGAAATGCTATGATGATATGCAGTCGCTATCTTCATATTTCTCTCCGAATTCGAGATTTTCGTTATTATGTATTTAGTATTTTGTATTACAATATAGAGGTATAAATACTAACTAATACCATGATATGTGTAAAAATTTGGAAGCTTCTGAAATGTGATACTATTATAGAAAAGAGTACGTAATACAGACAGTTCTACTTAGAATTAAGAAAGACCTTGAAGTTTTATTCAATATTAAAAAATGTAAACTTGAGTATTTAGGTCATTATTTTGAGAAACAAAAAATATTAACTTTTAAAGTTTATAATAAAGGGCAAATCCAAATATAAAAGAGGCCCGGGTCGTAGGCGTACTTTATGGCTCAAAAATCTCAGGCAATGGCTTAATGTTAGTCCTACGACGCCTTTCAGAAAAGCAGTGAAGTTAAAAAGCTGATGATAGCCAACGTTCGAAGAGAATATGGTACTTGAAGAAGAACGTCATCATTATTAATATACCTCAAGACATGCAACGATTTGTTACAAAACTCATAACCTATGAATCGGAATATCTCGGAAAAAATAAATTTGTATTGAAAACAGTGTATTTCGATAAACAAAATATTAAAATGTTGAACGATACATATCTTGTAAAAAACGTAAAACTCGTTAAACTGTTTTAATATTTAGCTTATAATTTCTACCTGCGACACATTTTTCTGAGCACATTGCATCGAACTGAAAAGATTAAAAATAACATGTTAACGCAAAAAGAAAATAGAAAATAATTTTACAAGAACTCCTTTTACTGTTCAGCGAGTCAAAGAACAATACGATGTAAGATATATTTTATTAGTTTAAGAAACAAAATCACTACGCTCATATTACTAATCAATTTATGAATGCTATATAAATATAAAGATCGTTAATACTTGAGAGCGGATGGTTTGCAAATAGATTTATAAAGATAGAGAACAAAAAACTGGGCACTAAAAATGGAAGAATAGAAAAGAAATAAAAATAAAAATCAGGTCATGGGCAACAAATCTACTCATAACAAGAAAAGGCGCAAAGGTATAAAAGAATTCTCGATAAGTTGAATGCCTACTCTCATCCATTGCGAATTATTATGGAGGCCAATGGCCTTAAATAATACCAAATATTCAAACTGTTGAAATAAGCAACACTATAGCGGGTTACTATACGTATGTGGACTGCTTTTTTTTAATTTCACGTGCACTAAAACTTGTGCTATCCAATACATAAGAGAATATTTTTTTTAAATTTGCGATATGGGTTCGACCTCAAAAATGGTCAAGGCAAAAGTTCATAATATGAACGTTTATGTTCAAAAAATCTTTCATCAAACTGCTGTGTTTGCTGTACTTGTAGATGCTATAGGGATACAAACTATTGTATGCAACAAGTAACTATAGGGATTAGTTGCTGCTATGGCGTTATAAACCTCTGTTCGTGCTACATAGTAAAAACACAACTTTAGACCAGTTTGCACTTCTATTTGCCTATTTCTACATCCAGTCTGTTAAAATGTAATTAAAAACCCAATATTCTTTGGAGGGTCTATACTCACCTACACCGTATCATAAAAGAACTACAGGACATTTTCAGGACTTCCTTAAAAAGATTAGTGACAAACTTTACTACAGTCTGGATCAACTTTACATTGATTTTTTGTAGCTGTTTGTTTTTATTTTACTTTCTTCCAAATTTTTTTGATTCCTTCTGTGTTGTTACCTATCAGGTTTTCAGTAGTATATCTGACACGTGCATTGTATATTCATTTTGCTATTTGTCAGAGAACTCTTAAATAAACTAAAACTTTTCTTTAAAATCCACTGAAGCTTCCTAGATATTTCGCAACAGACGGTTTCAAATGTCTTGAAAATATCTACAAATAAGCATAACCAAACTTACCACCACTATTTAGTACGTCAGATATTTGCGATTTTGTAAATTTTAATTTCAAAATTGCACCTTACTTTATCAATTTTTTAATCAGTTGGATATTTTTTCCTCTTTATCAGCAATTTTATGTTTCAGTTTAATATTTCCAATCTTAAGAACAAAAGTCTAACGTTTATAAATGTAAAAGCTGGTGTCAAACTTCATAATACGACCCGAACGGTGATAAGTAATAAAAAAGGTAAATATTAAAGCCCTTATGGCCCAGAGCGGTCGAAATGAAAACATTTTGGCTTCGAAGCTGATCTTTAAGCGAGATAAAAAGAACGTTATACTCCACTTAAAATGCTTGCCACCGGCACCTGTGGAGGCATAAATAGGTATATCCCACGCACTTTTCCAAAATGGGTAGTTTAAATTCCTTTCCTTGCTGATACAGCATTTATAGAGCCGCTATAATGGGCTTTTAAGGGGATTTTGGGTAGGTTGGGTTTTAAATATGTTGTTTTGGTCTTTTACAATTCTTGTGTTTTTTTTTGTTATATACTCACTGATATAAGAAGTGTTATATCCAGGATAAATATTTTCTTTACTTTATTTTTCGGTAATATAATCGCTATATTTAAAGCATGTTATAGTCACTCATTTTCAGCCTTATTGTCCCTATATAAAACTGAAAATGAGTTCTAATAAAAATGCGAACATGTCGATTTCATTTATTAGGGTAGTATCTACGATATTCAAAAACTATTACGGCTTCGGCATTTTCCTCGCAAAATCCGTAGCAAAAATAAATATCTGCGTATTCTTTATTCAAAACAACATTATTTAGATTAACAGTTAAGTACAGACAACTTTATACGCAACCCATATTTATTTTAAAAACAGCCTAACATCCAAAACTAATTTTTGCATAAAAAAGTCTTTATTATCTAGCCAAACGTGCCAAATTATTTAAAACTTTAACACACTGTATATTTGTAATGAAGCATGTCTCGAATATTTTTGAAAATATTTTCAGATATTAAGCAATAATATAGCTACATATAAATGTAAATTTCATTTCGTTGATAGGATTTCTCAAAGCAACATTTCTTCTGCCACTAAGTACATGAATATTATGATTTGTTATGTAACGATGATGTATATCTCTAAAATAAACATTTAACTTTTTAAATTTTAATTTTATGAATTTATTTCGCTTGCTCTGACACAAGAATTTGGTCTATGGTGTTTATTTTTAATATTTTCTAGATTATTGGTAGGCATAAGTGGGTCAATGTTAAAAATAATTTTCCCCATTTTATTTTGTTAGGTTAAGAGCGTGTACCCCCTACTGGAATGAAACATTTTAAAATGAAAATTGAAAGAATATAACCATTATATATTTTGTGTTTAGCTGTATTGCTTAAAAAGTGTGCGCATTGACAAAATGCTCAAATAAAAGATATTAATTTGGTTTTTTATATTATCGATATGAGCATTCCAGTTAAAATTTATTATCCAGCATCAGACCCAGGTATTTAATGTTATTTTTTAAATATAGTAATATATTATTAGGATTTATTTTTTGGTTTAAATAATATGTCATTATTCACCCTACTAAAACAGTATCGTCTATAAAAGTGTAGTTCTGAGCGTCTAAGTCAGCTATTTTAAGACTAATAACATAAAACGAGTACAAAAGTGGACCCAATACTGACCCTTGAACTACACCACAATCATAGGTCAAGGTTTCAGTTATTTATTTAACAAATACGACTTAATCAAGGAGATGATACAGCCTCATAGAAGACCCATAAATTTCAACTTAGTTAATAAAATATCATGTATTTACTATATCAAATGCTTTTCTTAGGTCAACAATGACTGCTATTATTTTCTAATTGTTATCTATATTATCTGCAATATGATTAATTAAATCGACTCTCATACTTAAAGTACTGCTATTTTTAAAAACGCATACTGATATAAACAGTAAGTAATAAGCTCCTTTATAAAAGATGTCATTCGTTTTCTTTATTACTGTTTTTATGATTTTTAAAAACACACTCACTATAGAGATGGGTCTATCGTTATTACGATAGCTTTAGAAGCTGTTTTATATATTGGGCATATTTTAAATATTTTAAGTTCCGAAGGAAAATCACCAATACTAAGGGCACTGTTAATAAGTTTATATATTCTTTAATATTAACTAAATCTTATACCATAATGTTATAGTGACCTAGATTTTTTACAGATTTTATTTTATTTATTAAAAATTTTTTTTATCTTTATAAAAAAATAATTTTTTTTAAATTAAAATTGCCTTTCTTATATTTTTTGTGTAAAAATTATTTTTCTTTAATTTGTCTTAAGAGGTCTGGACTTATCCATTCATGATTTTGGCGACATTTTATGATTTTAATTGCTGTAGATTGATTTTTCCATTCAGAAATTACATTAGTTATGTGACTAAATGAGCTAGGATATTTTTCTATAAATTTATTGTGCATTTTTTGTTAATATTTAGAAATATTTAATTTAGAATATTAAATAAATATTGTTCCTTTAAATTTTTCAATATTTTCATTTCCATCTAGGCAGATCATTCTATTATCAAATAAAAATGAATCATTTACTCTCAATTTGCAGTGTTTTTTTATAAGTAGTATAAATTACATGATCTAATATTATTTTTATATCTGTGATTCGTGAGGTATTAGCAATATAAATATCGTTCACGAAACAATGTTAATTTAATGTTATTAGATTGTCATGGCCTTTTTGTGCTTAAAGAATCGTGATCTAATAAATTAATGTTCATATCACCAATGATTTGATGGTTTACCTTATGTATAATCCTCACAGACTCAAATTTACACAGGGTGTCCCATAAGTTGCAAAAACCGATAATAACGAAGATACAGGGTGTTAAAGTCTTAATTTTTAAAGTCCTTTAAAGAGCCATATACTCAATTTACTTTCAATTTAATATCACTTTTTATTTACTCTTTTCGTCTGTCCTTACTTGTCAATTTATTGACGTTTATTTAATATTTTATGTTTTACCTATCTATTATTGATTTATAATACCTTAAAAAAGGAATATGTTATGGTAGCAATAATACCTGCTATCACACCTAGGGCATTATAAGCGGGCATTATGATAATGCCCGGAAATTTTATTGCTTATCCAATGTTATTTCTCTCATAATAAAGAATAAACATCCATTTTATACAAAAAATAATGTTTTTTAAATACTAAAAATTAAACTTTATTTCCAAAATAAAAATTTTGAAATGTCTCGGAAAATGTAGTTGATCCCACTATAGAATGGTTGGTGTTTTTTGTGATGGTACTAACGCTATTTTGTATAGTTTATAAATTGTCCATTAAAGAATTTTCAATAGTCGATACGGAATTAACTGGGTAATTCTGCAATTTAGCGGCTTTTGTCAAAACTAACGAAAAATGGTCGGGTTTTCTGCAAAATGGGTAGATTTCGATATATATTTTTCAATAAGAGTGGCAGAAAGCCAAATTTTATCACGAAGAGGGTGTTATCACGCACTAAATCACTCACTATAGGATGCGATTAATCATTAGAATAACCTTGTATACCATTAGTTTTGTCAACAAATAGGTGACAACTGAGGTCAGGTTAGGTGTGGTCTTGCCAGTTTTGTTAACGACTGCGTTTTGTCACTCTGTAGCTGAAGCCTTGTCTCCAGTCTGGCTGACTCATGAGTGCTTTCTCTAAAGTGGAGAATTCACTCTGTATTTTTTTAGTCATTCATTATGATAACATATAAAAAATTATGAATGAAACTAGTGTATAATCATAACATTATACACTAGTTTCATTGTGATATGAAACTAGTGTTGTAGTGGTTGGGTTGGGTTGGGTTGGATTGAGTTGAGCTAAGTTCGGTTGAATTGGGTTGGATTGAGTTGGGTTGGGTTAGGTATATCTATGGTCTGTGCGCAGCGCCTTATGTTCCCCTCGCGGTGATAGAGAAACGGAACAAACTAAAACACTGCACACATACTCCCAGAGTCGACAACCCATTTGACAGATAGCGACTGTCATTGAATTTATGCAAAAAAAACAGCAAAAAGTTTAAATAAATCAGTTTACCTCTACTTGTGAGTACTTCACACTGTTTATAAAGAAACTATTTGCAAAATACACATTCCGCCACTTAATTAATTTTTTTCAGATAAAATTAAGCTATTTAAAAAAGAAAACCGGTGAAAATACGCCAAATTTGACAAAAAAACAAACTGCGGAATCGTATTATTTTTAATTCGGACCAAAATCTAAAAATTACCAAAATATTAATACATTATAGGTGTCTTCGGTATGTTTGTTGCACGAAAATAACAGATTTAGTGACAAAAAAAGGTAAAAACAGTTTTTGTGAATTTATTTTACGCATAATACCTAACATTTCACGTGACTAAAAAAATATAGAGTGAATTCGCCACTTTAGAGAACGCACTCATGAGTCAGCCAAACTGGGGACAAGGCTGAAGCTGCAGAGTAACAAAACGCAGTAGACGACAGAACTGGCAACACCACACCTAACCTCACCTTGATTGTCACCTATTTGTTGACAAAACTAATCGTCTACAGGGTTATTCTAATTACATTATTCTATTCATGTCCCATAGTGAGTGATTTAGTGCGTGATAACACCCTCTTCGTGATAAAATTTGGCTTTCCGTCACACTTAGTGAAAAATATATATCGAAATACACTCATTTTGCAAAAAACCCGACCATTTTTCGTTAGTTTTAACAAAAGCCGCTAAACTGCAGAATTACCTTTAACTGAATTGGCAATAATTTTGGCTACTTTATTTTTGGATGAAATACTTTCTTCTATATATCCTTTAGCTACTGAAGAGCTTTTCCATTTCCCATGTTGTTTTAGCATTTCAAACGAAGCACCTGCATCAACAAGTAAAGTTGACGATGTGCGACGCAACCAGTGGCCGGTATAAGCTTCTGCATTATCCAGTTTTAAAAATGTTGCGATCAATATTGGGACGCTTTCTATGGTATTTTTTCCAACAGGTTGTACTGTACACCGACTCTTTCTATAGGTAAGAAAGTCTCTTCGCTCTTTTATTCCAGCTTGTCTTAATGCTGCGTACTTTTTTATTAAATTTAAAACGCCTAAATCTTCTTCAATGATAGTAAAACTTTTTGAAGTTGAAGTTTTAGTTTCTGGTACCTTTATAACCAAGACCGTTCCTCTATCTTCAATATCATCAGTGGTCATTTTGACCAACTCATCTCGCCTTAAACCTCCAAAAACACCCATTACCAATATGACTTTGTGTACCAAGTAGATATCATCAGGTGCCTCATTAATAAATTTTATTATTTGTTCTCCTTCCAAAACTTCTTCAAGAATTTTTCTTTTCTTCTTCTTCTCCTTCAAGACTTCCTCGGGACATATCCTTTCGACCCTACTTTTAAAAAAGATATGAGACGACGGTATTGCGAGATATCTATATTTTTATAGACCATTAACGTAGACCTTAGGGTAGAATACTTGGTCCAGAGAGAGTTCGGACTGCATTTTTCCGACTAAAAATATTAAAATTTGTTAAACATATGTATCTGTTAAAATAAAATCAATAACTTACCAATTCCTGAAAATATGCCATTAGAACGGTTTCGGTTTTTTGAACAATTGCGTTGGCATCTTTCCAAATACCAAATATGCCATACTCCCGATCATACTGTTGCCTTTATTTAACTGGCAAAAGATTTTCGGTCGCTTTTATGGCCTTTTCTCTTATATTTTGTGGAATTTCTTCCATTTTAAGCAAATATTTAAACAAAAAATGCCAACTGACTAACTGACAGAAACATCAAAGTCAAACTTAAATAATCACTGCAAGTCACTTGATAAATTTCTGTAGGTAGGTATGTACGTAAACCTACCTGTACAGGTAGACCCGATTTTTTAATTAATATTAAAATTATTTTTGTTCATGAAAATCAATTTTTAGGTAAAACATAAAGCATTGTATGCACTCGGGCCAAAGGCCCTTGGGCTACTATTTCCTCCTTCCGGGCATTATCGTCCTTACAATGCCCTTGATACATAAATAGCTATACTTCATAATTTCTCAAAAATTTTTTTTATGTGTTTTTACGCACTAGTTCGTAAAGTAATTTAGTATTTTTAATTTCTTATTATCTTCGGTAGTAAAAATTCTTCTTTTTTATTTGCGGAAATTTACCATTTATAACAAAACGATAATTTTACACATTTGTTACATAAATAACTATTTTCTAACTCTATATACTGAACTCAATTCTTTCTCGGATGCTCGCAATTTCTCGATTTTCTCAACAATGAACTGCCTGATATTATAAAAAAATTCTACTTTATTGGGATATAACAATGTCGAAGCCAAAACAAAAATATCATTATTCAAAAGCTTAACATTAGCCTTAAACTCAGTAAACTTTAAATATTAGAGTAATTTATTCTAAAAGAATTCAGAAGCAAAGATTTTTTTATAGTCTACCTATAGATACATGTAATTGTTTCTTATTTGTATTATTTAGCAATTTTAAATAATTATTTATTTTACGTCAAGTGATTAACTTAAAATTTTCTGCATATGTTAAATCATTGGTGGTAATCGTTTTTTTTTGCTATCATCCATCTTTTTTTTATCTTCTCTGGTCCTAAAATGTATTTTCATTGGTGATATTTTATTCTCCTAGCTCCCTTGTAACTAATGTATCTTAATTACACTATTAAGATTTTATTACACATTAAGTATAGTTTTTAATTTGTACACAGTAACTTCGAGGTTTTCATTTTCCTTGCATATGATACCTTGAATATTCATATTATTATCAAGTTGTTCCTATTTATTTAGTTCCTTCTTGATATTCTGATTTTCCTCTTTAAGTACCTTATTTATTTGTACTTGTTCTTTACACTTAATTTAAATAAATGATTGCATTTGTTATCCATCTCGTTTTTTGTTTTTGCAGTTATCGCATTTTCATTTCGCATAATTATATGTTGCTTTCCTCATATTGAGGCATGTTTTATTAAACCAATTTTACATGGGTTACAATTTTTTGTAAAATATTATAATCATCCGACATTACTACACTTTTAATACTACTATTGCAAGAAACTTATATGATTCACTCCGATAACATTGCTGGCAGATACTCTTTATTTAATAACAATTTAATTGTTGAAATAAAGTTACTGTGATACTTATAATTGAATTTTAAATCATCTTTACATGCACGTAGACCTCACACTCGTTTTTGTTTACACAGATTTTTGAAAATTTCTTGGCCGATTTTATTTAAAATTAACTAATTATGCCGGAAAATCTAAATAAAGACTGATGTTCTATTGCCACTATCCATTTAGGTGTTCAGTATAGCTTACATTACAAACTGATATTAATTTGAGGTTTTCTATCCGCTATTTAAATTAACGCTTTCGAAACTGGACCACCCTGTATATACAGAAAGTGAAAATAAAGAAAAACACTTGAAAATAATCTATTATTACTATATATTACTGAATTTATCAAAAAATACATTTTCCTAAATGTTTGCTAAAAGCAGTTTATTTTGCTTTTTAATTAACTTTAATGCCATTATGTAAAAAAAAGCCGAAGGCAAAAGTAAAAAATAATATGAATTTCCTGTTGGACTTTTTATACTTTATTTCATTAAAAGCCCTTTTAGTCTCACTACAATTTTATCAGAACTTTGCATTTACTCGCTGGCTATATAGAAAACAAATGTAAAACTCGGAAAAATATTTTTATCAACGCACGAAAACGGAAAGACTTTCCAGGTATTTTTCTATTTATTTTAAGGTCGCACCGACAAAACTCAAAAGCGAAACTCCGTAACACAAAAGGGTAAAGCTTATCCATTGTTATAACCACTAAATAAACTTTTGAAAATACGATACCTTCAGACTGTAGGAGTAAAACTTTTCCCATTATAGATATTGTCTCGATTTCGTTGTCAGGGCAGGCCCGACCAATTTAAACGAACCTCAATATATATTTTTTTACAAAAAGAAAAATTGGTGTTTATTTAAAAAAATTAGTTGTTAAATCTTATCAATTATAATAAGTTATTTAATAAATACACCAAAGCTTTCCCTACTTACAAGCCAAGTTTTGATTTATTTAAGGCGACTTTTCAAGAAATCGCTCCTTTTCTGGTTATTTTTAAACCGCACAATACCATGTTTACTTTTAACACTTTGTCAATGTCACTTCAGGAAAATGTGTTCTCAAGAAACACTGCTCGAGTTTATATTTATGGTTTAATTTTAAATGATATATGATTTGTGCAAGAAATGAATTGGTTTGATTTAATATTTATAGAGAAACCTTTTAAAAATAAACCATAAACTTCTCGAAGTAATACACTTATGTTATAAAGTGATTAAAAGAGATAGTAGATATTTAATCGTCCAGAAATGGATTAATATCTTGGAAAAACTTTAAAATGAATGGGTTTTGAGTAAAGATATTTCATGAGAGATATCTGAGCAAAGTTTAGGACCCCGCTAGACATTTTTAGTAAAACTGGGTCAAATTTGCAGATACTTTATTTTCGTCGGACTTTTTTGGTTTAAGTTTATTGAACCGATGTAAAAATCCGATCTATACAAGGAAATTGATGCAATCTTTGTAAAGTATTTGAACAAAAAAAAATACAGTACTTTTTAATTTTTTTTTTAATTTATGTCTTATTGCTTTATTGCTATCCCAGTCAAAATATTTGTTTAAAAATCAGGATTTCCTACATTGGCAATAGTTCTACATAGAGTCCAAAAATTTTCTTAAAGTACGGACAGTCAAGATGGTAAGTACACAAATTCTTACAATAAAATAATTTAAATAACCTAAGTTAGGGCCAAGATAAACTGTTAAAAACTACCATAGGTAAAAATAATAAACACAACGTAAGCAGAATCCTAAACAAATTAAACTAATCAAGTTACACTTTAAAAAAATAAGAAAAAACGGTACAAAAACTATAATAAAAATTAACCCACAATTATTTTCGTAACACTGCTCCCATCTTACACCACGTCATTGGTTCGGATGACCACATCAAATAAACCTTCACAATCCTTCTGGAACTTTTTGTCGTTCCTGAATAAGCGGACTTTATCTCCAGGATTAATACCGATAGAACTCGCTTTTAAGTCATAACGTGATTTAATTCTCTTACTTTCAAGGTGAAGTTTATTCCATGCCTGCTCATGGGCCATTTGCAAATACTCTTGTACATGGTCGATCTATTCCGCAAGGGTCAGCCCTATCAGGTTTTGCAGGATATGTCACAATTCTGAAACAAGTTTTAAACGAGCGATTAAATCTTTTAATTATGTATTATACTAGGTGCACCAGGGTGTAAGGAGATTATGAGGATCTTGAATTGAATTGACGAAACAGTGGGCTGCCAAGGCAGTTGTGCTTGTAGGTCTCCTGATGGACCCGTCATGCCCCACCGGGGGTTACCAGAGCCCAACGGCCTTAGAGAAACCGATAAGGCTCTCTGGTCTGAACGACTTAAAGTCGCTCGGTACACTGAAAGTGTTACCCAAGTATTTGAACCTGGCGCGCGTGAGTGCTGGGCACTCCCCGACTACATGGTCAACGGTTTCATCCTCCTCGCAGCACCATCGGCATTCCGGATTGTCCGCAATACCGATAGTATGCAGATGGATTCTTAAGTGCCAGTGACCGGTTAAAAGACCTGTCACTAGCCGAATTTCGCGTCTTTTTAGGCGTAGTAGATTTTTGGTGAGACAGGCAGAGGGCCCACCTATGTGCATTTTGGCCTGTCTTATACCAGGGGACTCAGTCCACATTCGCGGATCCCAGTCTGACAAGAGAGTTCGCTTCCTCATTACCTGCATGACCTGCATGGCCAGGTATCCAGACGAGCTGGACCCTGCATTCAACCTGTACCAATTTTTTTCAGGACTTTTATACACTCTAGGACAAGCTTGGAGCTTACCTTTGCGGCCGTGATAGCCTTAATGGCAGCTCTGCATATTGATACGACTGGATTGCGGTGTCCGCAGCTTAGGTTATGAGGGTGTTATTGATCCCCAGAAAATGTCATATTTATTGGAATACTGGTGACTCAAAGTTCCCTTTTTAGTCTAAGCGTATATCTCTGGAGAAGCAAGTTATTATATCCAGTTTTGAAATAGCATTTAATCTACTGTGGTTGCTTCTTGATTTGGAATAGGATAACTTCGGCCACTTACTAGAGCAATTTAAAATAACAAAAGCACATTGATTTCTGGAGATACTAGTAGGAAAAAGACTACAATACAACGTCTATAGCAATTTGTTTAAAAAGTGCACCAATAAGATACAGCATTCCTCTCTCTCTGATGAGGGTTCTTATGCCCTTGGTTGATGAACGTTGCTCACGGCACGAACGTTTAAAACCTTTATGACTGTTTAGAGAGTAAACTATTCTCTAAATAAATTTTGACAAGATCTTACAAAGTCCAAAATATGCTGCTTTATCAATATGATTAAATCACAAAAGCCACGCTGATCCTGGATTATACTAGCTACATCCCACCTTTCAGGACCGCTAATACCAATACAGTGACAAATATCTCTAGATACTGTTTAAATTCCCTTTTAACTCAATGTTCTTCTTCTTTTTATGCCGTCTTCCTAATAAAGGTTAGTGACCTCGTTTCTAAATACATCTTTGTCTACGGCAACATGAAACAGTTCTTCAACGCTGAGATGTCCATTTTTTTACGTTGCGGAGCCATGATTTTTTCTTCCTGTCGATACCTTTCTTGCCTTCTACTCCACTTTGCATTTTATTTTGTAGCAGTAGGTATTATTCGTTGCGCAAGAAGTGTTCTATATGTTTTTCCTTATATTGATGAGTGTCAGCATCTTTCTTTTGTCTCCAATGCATCTTAATACCTCGTCGTTGGTAATTCTGTCAGTTCATGGTATTTTCAGTTTATGCATTTATAAAGCTACATCCCAAACGCCTTAACTTTGTTGGTCGGTAAAGCTTTTAAGGCCCAAGTTTCCACTCCATACAGCAACACAGACCACACCTAGCATTCCGTTAACTCTATTCTGAGTGTAGATTTTAATTCCTCTTTGCTAGCACTGAGGAGTATTTAACAAATGCTTTTGTATACATCTCTATGCTAATCTTAATTTCTGGATCCATTTAAGCATTAATGACTGCACCGAAATATTTATAGTCTTGCACCTTAAATATTTATTTTTTGTTTATTGTGAGAAAACAGGAAATTTTTTTGGTGTGTGTAAATCCTACCTCTTTCTGGTTAATTCTCTCTTATAGAGTTTAAAGAGCTTCTGCACTCTCAGCCACTATAGCAGTATCATCAGCAAATCTCATGTTGTTTAATAATGTTCTTCCAAAGTTTATTCTCTCACGTCTTTCCGAAATACAAACTATGAATATAGATTAAATAGTTATGGATATAGAACACAATCCTAGTGAACTCCCTTTTGAATCTCGATTACATTTGTCTCGATATCCTCAATACGCACTACTGCCGTTTGGTTGTATCCAAGTTGATTTTCCTTAGGTTTCTTATAATGTGTGTACAATGCTGGACTTTACTAAAGGCTTCCTGAAAGTCAATGAAATATACGTATATACTTTTGCTGTGAGCTCTACTTTTCTGTAGCAATACTGTGATAGAAAATAATGCCTATCTAGTTCCTAATTCTACTTTATAGTCAAAGTGGACCTCACCCAGTTATTCTTCACATTTCCGCTGTAGTCTCTGTTGGATCATTTTTAAAAGTATTGTATTATGTGATTGATAAAACTGATCATTCATTATACATCACAAGACTTGGGGTTATTATTTTTTCGTGAGGCAATAAAGACTCATGCAAGCCAATGCTTCGGGATCTCTTCTGTTTCATAGATATTGTTGGATATTTTTGTAAAACTAGTTAGAATTCAATTGTCAAGGACCCTTAAGACCTCTATTGGGACGTTCTCAGGTCCAGCCGCCTTGATTTGTCGAAATTTTCATGGTATATCCTACTTCTGATTTAAGAATACATAGCAATTCCGTCTCTTTGTTTTTTTTTATTACGTCATCTAACTGCAAATAAATGTTTGATGTAGTTTTTCTAAGTCTATTTTTTATTATCCTTTGTCAACTGGATAGTTTTCTGTGAATTTCTTGTGACCACTGGTATTTTTCCTTTTTTCCTTGTTTTCCCAGTTAGTTCCTTAGTTTTTAATGTAGATTATAATAACCATGTTTTATGTTCATTTTTCGGGTTAATATTCTTAAAGTTTCGCCATTCTTTTATAAAATTTATAATTTCCTGTGTCATCCATGGTTGTTTCGCGTAGTGCTCCCTTTTGCTCACAGCCTGTTCTATGGTATTCACAATCGTAGATTCAATTTTATTTCACGTCTGCATCCGCCGCTAATGACTCGAAAAAATCATTTGCAATTGAGTTGTTAAATTGTGTTTTATATTGCTGTTTTTGGAGCTTATCTATATTTACTATTTTTGGTTTTGTTACCCGTTGCAGTTTCTTTACCCTATTTTACCTATTTTACCTATTTTCCTTACCCTATTTTAACATTGAGGCGAGCATTTCTTTGTCGTTGTCAGCATCTGAACTTGGATAGGTCTTGGTGCTTAAAATATTTTCCCTAAACCCTTTGTTAACCCCTAGGAGTAGTATTGACTAACTCCTTTTTTTGGCAGAATTGTATCACCTTATTAATTCCTATCACTCGATCCGAAACTCCCAGCAACATTTTCATTACTTGCTTTCACCAATCTTAGCGGTTAAATCTCCCATAATTACAATAATTTTGTGTTTCTTCAGTTTTTTAGTTAACGCATCTAAGTCTTTTAATTTCCCTATAGATTCCTCAGCACTATCAGTCACAGTGAATCAGCATTATTCTCTCATTGTAGATCGCAAAATTAGCGAAAAGTTGTTGCTAATCTTGTTTTTTATCATAATGCTTATAACACGTTAATGTTCACCATTTTGACATCCCGAGTAGTAAAGCATCACGTAAATGCCTATATCAACTATGTCATCGTGAATGCCTTATCCTGTACTTGGCCACCTAACTTTGCAGAGACCAAGAACTACTATTCCTACTCTACACGTGTGTAGAGCAGCGGTCCTTAAGTATTCAGCCTTATTAAGGCTTTTAAAGTTCCATGATGCAATTAGACTTAAGGTTAAATTTATATTTTTTCGCCAGTGATTTTTTGCACCCCTGTCCTATTAAAGGCACGTCGAGGACTCGGAGCCATATCACTTTTACAACTTATCATAGTGGTTATTCTTGAGACTTTGCAGTTTAGAAGTTTTTCCTTGCTTTCGACATCGCAGTATCACAGTCGATGAAATCGATCTGCGATTGTCGTCTGTGATTGTCCGAAATAAGCCCTTAGAGACAATATTTACCGCTGGTCTTAGTTTGGTCCTGAGATAATTGCTATTCTACGCCATCCTTCTAACCTATCCCCAAAATAGGGTTGGTATTTCTGCTTTGATATTGAGGGCAGATAATAGGTTCTGGACTAGTCTTTTTCTAATATTAGATAACCGAGTTATCAAACTTCTTTCGCAATAAAACATAGATTTGAGGACTTTTCATCTGTGTGATTAACAAAATCTCTTGGATATAGTTTAAATAATTTTCAGATTATTTTCCCAGTATAACTATGTCATTTCATTGAACTAAGCAAGTATTCTAAGTCATTCCACGTGACACATTTTCCACAAGCCTCTTAGTTGGCTTAAGCATTCAAAGCATACAAAGTTTAGCGGACATGATTGTAAAGTACCAAACTCTTGTTCTAGTCATAAATGTAATCCTTCCTTTATCTTCTGGATGCTTTTTTATCTACCAGTGTCCACTTTTCATATTCAACATTTAAAACTACTACGAACCCGTCGTATCCAGAGCGTCATCAATTCTTGGTTGCGGATAACTGTTTTTTTTTAAATATCATTAAGTTGCCAATAATCGACACAAAATTTGGCAGATCCGCCTTTTTTCGTTACTAGTAACACCTGAAATGCTAAGCACTTTACCATGGTTCTGTAACTCTTTGTATCCTTATTTCTTAAAGCACTGATGAAACTTCACCCTATTTAGATAATAAAATCAGTGGTAATTCGATGCTACACCAACTGAGTACCTCCCAGGCCATTATCGTGCAAGGAAAACATATGTTGATAATGTTGACAAACCTAAGTAGAAATAAACTTAATAATTAAGGCTTAAAAAATATGAGCAAAAATTCACAAAAGCTATGAGAATAATTATCGTATTTATATTTTCTTAACAATACGAAAACAAGTATTTAAGCTAAATTATTTGTCATATCTTAGACTTAAAGGTTAATCTAATCAAAAAAAAATTATATAGAAAACTGATTTCTATAGTTTTTATTTCTCTAGTACATTCTAAATCTTCTGTTGTGTTCTCAGTTTGTGTTTTTCTTATATATTCTTTTTACAGTTACACAAAAATATATATAAAAACTTACCTTTCAGCATCCTCGTGGGTCGTGTAGCCTTTACGACCTTTATCATTATCTTACCTGCTAAAGTAATATATTTTCTAATATGTTAAAGGCATGCTGCAAACAGAGCATAATATACTAAGTAGTGGTAGTTTCAGGAGAAATGCATAGAATATAAAATTGTATTAATTTTTAATGCTTAATAATTAGTATTAATTTGTATAATTGCTGGCATGGAGAAGGGCTCTTCTTAACCCTTTTTAAGTGACTCCCATTAGACTGAAAAGACCACATTTACTTTAAATGGTTGTCATTAAATATGCCAAAATGCTCTTTGACTTAAAAGATTTAAATTTGTATCCATTAAAATTATATTTATATTTATGTTTGTTATATTTTGTGATTATGTTTTAGGATGCTCTGCAAGTTTTTTATAAGTTAGGTTTTTAGTTTTTTAAGTTAGTTTTTATAAACAGGACTGGAGATAAATTAAAAATAATTTTTTTGCTTTTTTTCCTATATTACGGTAAGTCTGGTGAAAAGCCTCAATTTTTTTATTAAATTGATATCTCCAAACCTTTTTTTATCAAAGAAAATCATATCTAACATATAGGAACTGTTAAATATTAAATACCTTTTACAAAATATAAAATTGGAAGAAACTTTGGCAAAAAACAATTTAAAGTGTGAATCATTAATTTTGACCATCATCCGTTTATTATCCTTGTGAGTTGATTTTGAAACTAGAATTGATGCCACATCAAGAAACACGAATAAATTAAAAACATTAACATTTATTTTCTCAGTATAAGAAGTAACAACATTATCCTTAGAACAAAACTTTAGTATAATTGCTGCAATTTTTATTATACAATTTTTGCAGTTTAAATATTGTCTTAAATCCTCATCTTTCTTATTCACTACAGTCTAGAATAGAAAATATCTTTTAAAGTAGTTTTTCTCGAGTTATTTCAGATTATGCATTATTCATGCTCTTTAGTTAAATCTCTTAAAACTTAATTTGGAAAAAGATTATCTGATTGAAAAGAAAGTGAGTAATGGGATCAGCTAATATAGTTGGAGCAAATTGCAACTTTGCCTGAGTACCAATTCTTGCTTATTTATATTGATTTTGATTTTGATCAGACATAACGTCAGGCTGCTGATTAAATAAAGATTTTACGGGTCTGTATTGGGTACTCTATATTGGCCTGTATTATTATCTAAACTTTTAAATGAATACATTGTATTTGAGATTATTGCTGTTTTGCCCAAGCCTCTGTTGTACCAAGTTCTTGTCTGCCAATTTTCCTCAAATGATTTGTTTTCATCGATTAATTCCACACGTTGTTCCACCCTGATTTGAAATCAGATTGGTTTAAAGACTGTAGAAAATGAGTTATATGACTAAGTCATCCTAGGATTATAACATAATTTTCATCAATATACTAAAGAGTTTTTCCAGAACTGTGTGAAAAAACTGCTCTGTTAGCTAGCGGTAAAAATGCCAAAGTTTGTATAGGCTGATTAAAGCGACATGTTAACATTCGATGCTGGTGGCATAACTTTTTAATTATTTTAAATATTATTATGTTAGTCTCACCTTCTTTACCTGAGGGTATAAAAGAGACCTGTTTAGTAGTAATTATTTCTATTGCTTCGCTGCAGAGCTGCAAACCAGTTTTATCCAATATATGTTGTAGATGTATTTATTCTTATTTATATTATCTTTTTTCGTAAAATGAAAACCAGAAATTTAAATAAAATCAGTATTGTTGTGATGAATTATGAGTTACTTATTTTATTGGGTATTATGATGTTCATATTTCTTTTAATTACGTGAATAAGTCTACTTTCTTCTTATTTTCATTTTTTTGTGCATGTGTGATAGTAATTTCTAAATTGATTTTTGCTATAAGTGACATAATACCCAATACAATAAGGAACTAAGAAATTTAAAATAATCCTGCATAGGCGGCTTTCATATTCCCAATGCGTAAGCAGCAGACAAAACTTTAGATTTTAGATAATCATGTTAAAGACCTTGGAATAATCCAACAGTACCAAGAGTGTGGCATCAACAGAATCTTGAGAATCTGCATTACTTTCTTCAAAACTTTTAAATGGGGTAGATAATATTATTATTGATCTTAGTTAATTGAATTTAGTAGGATTAGTCACTTTGGCTAGAGGCAATACGTTGACGAGTTTTCAGTCTCTTGGAAAATAAGAATTTTATATATACTACTATTAATGATATGAGTTACGAAGGAAATTTTAAATAAACAACTGAAAAAGATAAATGATCGCATTTATTTGATCCACGGTTTTGACATTGTTGGGAATATTTTTTCTTTTAGTGTTAATGATAATTAGTTTTCTTAATTCACTCCATTTTTCTTTAGCATTGCAGTTAGATTTCTTATATCCTTATAATAGTTCCAATGAATTAGATTTTAAGTACTTTTAAGACACCTAAGGGCCCGATTATGAAGGCTTTTATGAGTCGAATATTGTTCGTGATCCATGGACTATATGGTTTTGTTTTTTCTTTTAACGGAGCATGTATGCGAAAAATGTTTAGAAGTATTTTTGTTAAAAAAAGCACCTTCCTACCAATGTTAGTTGTCAATAGCATACATTAATTTCCAAAGAGCCATCTCAAAATCAGTCAGAAATTGAGCTAAATGTATACAATCCAAAGATAGTCCCAGACTTGTTTTTGCAGTATTATTATTTACTTGTTGGGAAATCAAGGTTTTTGCAAAAGAATTCCTAAATTTATGGATGCCTAATTTATACCGATTTTATTACTATCAATAGCCTGTAAAGACGTAACTAACTTTTCTTGAGTTGAACGAATTCTCTCTAAATATTTGCGCTTGAATTAAGTAGGCAGTTATTAGAAAAAAAACCCAATAGTTAAAACATAGGAACTGTTTAAAAATTTAAGAGGAGCATCTGTCGTAAATGCATGGAAGATATGATCCATGCCATAGGTTATGAATAGGGTATTTTTACCCTAACGTAGTACCGTTAACGTAGATAGGTTAAAATAGTCTCTTTAAAAGGATTTTGTACAAAAACCAAATATTTTTAAATAGCCGTACAAAAAAAAGTCATCACAACATTTTTTTACCCTACATAGTAAATGTTTACTACCTTAACAAATTAACTTAAACACTTTGGGCGATGTTGTTACCTATACTGTCTTTCGACATCAACTGCACATAGTCAATGAAAACTCGATCGTTGCACAGTGATACGACGTGCCTCTATCAGAATATAAATAAACCAAGAGATGTGGCCATTTCTCATGTTAAGGCGTCATTCCCGAACTTACCTTATTTATTTTTACACTATTATCTAAAATAAAGATCCTGTACCCTAAAAAATGTTGAAACATTCCCTGTTAAAGTAAATGTTATTCTCAATATTATTTATAAACAAAAAACCTTTTTGCAATAACTTACATTTACCAGACTCTTTAGTCTACTTAAAACTCCCAACAAAGCAAGCAGGCAGAAACTACATTATGAACTATTTAAAACAAATGAAATTATTTGTATGCATATTATTTATAAATATACAAAGTAAAATTTCGTTAAATTTTAACACGTGGTGTATACTGAACTTTTAAACTATTTAAATATGGAAATAATATAAACACTTTTTCCTCTGTGTATAGTTTGTAGCGTAGCATAACAAATTATTATATAATAGAACATAATATAATTCGGGTATTCATATCTATGCGAGTTATGCAAAAATTTACCTTTTAAAAATCGTAACCCTTAGAGCTAATCATAAAGAAATTTGATTACAATATCAAACAACATCCCAAATGAAGCTAAGGCCAAACATGACAACGATACAATAAAACAAAGAGAGTTTCCGACCCAGCTCCAAACGTTGTATACATGATAAATGTTGAGCCTACTGCTACAAATTTAATAGAATTTGTTCTGGAAATTATGTCATCAGAATATAAAGGCCGCAACCAAAAATAATCTTAAGGGAGGCGAAATGGAACAAAGGATAATTAAACGTAACATAGAAACTCGTTATGAGGTACGAAGCCAAATATTTGCTAAATATTCAGATGGATTTAATTAAAAAGGGAGGAATAATGAAATATATCCGTTATTATGATAGATACATAAGGAAAGCCTAACAATATCCTTTATAAACGATATCTTTTTACTTGTTACATGGCCTTTGCTAAAGATGCCTTAAATGATTAAAAAATAAAAGGTTTTGACATCTAGTGATTAATTACTTTTATAAAGATTGAAGTAGTCTAATGGATTTAATCGGGATTATTATGCCTTTCAGTAAAAGCTTCTTTGTCTACGCCTCGTAGCTTTCAATATTACACTTAGATGAACAATAACAGGGTAGTGAAATTTATAGTTAACTTTAGTTAAAGGAGAAGGGACTGATTCTAGTCATTAATTATATGAAGCAAGAACTGTGTGCAAGCGGTCGGGAAGGCGTCTTAGGAACAGAAAGCTTCCAAACAACAAACATCGCTCTAATTAATTAAAATTAGTGTTTAAAAGAAAAAAACTTTTGTCTACTAATTTAGAACAGGTAAATTTTACGTAACAGTATTAGGACAATCTTATAATAACCAGTAACAAAATAATTTAGTTAAGGACTTAAATATAATAAAATAAATAGTACTAATAAAATTAGTACACTTTTACGAGTAAATTTTTAGGTAGAAATATAAATGTAAAAAATAAATTTAATTTATTCCGAAATTTATACTAAGATCCTCTTATGTGCGGCCAAAGGCTTCTTAGATTCTAAATTTTTTAATTAAATATTATCTTTTGGATAATTGGATAAGAAGAGCACACAATCCAATTAAGATAACATAATACCAACTATGGAAAAATGTCAAATTATTTTGTTTTATTTTCCTAAGACTCAATCTCAATCACGAACAATCAACTTTCAAGTTGCATAAAACTATTTAGCAGATCAGTAAACGTCAATGTTAGTTATACATAAAAAAATAACTATTGCAATACAGAAAAAATCAAAATCCTTAATTTTTCTATATGAACATTCTTATGATACCCAGATTCTCTATAGGAATGAGGTAAAACGGTGACCAAATTATTGTGAGCAAAGTATGATCCTGTACTAGTAACCTAAGTTAAAACTTGCTGATATGAACTTAAATTAATTGTAGGTGCGAGGTTTTGTTTTAAATGATCACGACAATATTAAAAGTAAAATGTTAATAAAATTTACAATGTTTGAGACAACTATATAATATACAATATTAGTTCATTATAGCCCAATTTACTGCAATTGTAGGTTGTCATTTTCTCATCAGTCCGTCATCATCTCCCATTGGCATATTTAAGCATGACCTGAAATAAATAAAAGTTTCGATACCAGTACATCGATGTCACCAACTTCGCATGTCTAGTCATGTTCACTCTACATACCCCTTTCGTGGCCGTAATAAACTTCCAACCACAGTTTAGGTTGAGCTGATCAACTCCTACCACGTAAACAGATCACTCTGTATCGCAAAATAATTCTAGCAATAGTAAAACCTGTTTTTCGGGTATAAGAAACTAACAGGAATTCTATATTCCCGAAAGCTGCCACAGTTCTAATAGCCCTGTTTTAATGAATATTAGTTCAATAAGTTAATGTTAAGGGCTGATAAGTGAAATGAGTAGTGAGCGTGTGCACCAAGTCCTCAAATAAGCAGACATTCTCCTTAAGAATACCTAAAACCAAATTGGAAATTTCACTAGTGGCCCGTAAGTACAATGTCAAAAGAAAACCTCAAGGATGAAATAAAACCATTGAATACCAAAAAGGAAATCCAACTGCGTGAGATTAAATCCTACAAAATAAGGCAAATACCAAAGGGTAAGTAAATACTTAAACTATAGAAAAATTATTCAAGTTAGCCATCACATTCCCTACTATTCAGTTATCAACACTAGGATTTACTTCAAAAATAAGGCCTTATTTCCATTCTTTAAATTTTGTCTAGGTGTCCTGATGGTAAAATATTTCTCTTGAATAACATCGCGACTAATGAACTACCCAAGATCAATGGCCTTACGTTTCCACTATAATAGTGTATCAAAGAAATTGTATTAATAAGGCATTTATTATAGTCAACAAATGATTAATTACTGTTACAAAAACCTATATTGTAATCTCAACTTAACAGAAATAACTTATTTAACATCTTTTACGACAAAAAACTAGATGTAATTGGTGTTTTTTGATTTCTGAAAGTCTTTAGATAATTAACTTATTACTGGAAAATTAAGATAAAACTTAAATCCATTTGGGTAAATGTCATTTACCCAAAATAAAATAATACTACAAGAACTTCGGTGACAACAGCTTAAAGCCATTTTCCAGTCCGAAACTAGTGCCAAATAGTTATTTACTTTCAGACCTAAACCGAGGAAAATTCCTATCTGCAGTTTCCCGAAAGCCACAAGTGTATTAGCGCCCTTGGGCAACTAATGAAACGTCAAATATTTTAGCGTCCCCAAGTTTACTGCAACAACGTAATTGGAATGGCGTCATATACGACACATCTCGTTGCGCTTGTGAGTAAGCGTATTGCCTGTTTGCATTTTATTTGCATATATTTGGACAATTGTTTGTGTATGTTTAGGTGAAGTTCGGTCGTGTCAGGTCTATATGTGTTTCCTTCGTACTGTTAACCACACTTACAGGAGCTGTTGTAATGTTTCCTGTTGTTTCGAGCATAGTGTTAAGAACAAAGCTAACTTAAGTTCATATATGTTTCACTGTTTTGTTGCCTTATGTTCGAAGGGGTTTGAGAACAACGTCTCAAAAATAGTTAAGATCACAGAAAATAACTAAATGGAAAAACATATTCACTATTATTAAAAATATAACGAATAAGTAATGCATAATTTAAATGGGTACTAATTAGCCTCCTTTCAAATTAATATTTTTGGATCTACCGCGTGAAGTTAGAATATTTTAAAAGACCCATTTTATTTTTCCCTTATCATCCAACCAATATTTTGTTGTTTATTTAACGGATATAACCCAACTAAATTCATAACTATATCAATTTTATAGAATCCACCGCTTTTTCATATAAGCTTGCATATTACATTTTGCGTTTATTATATAGTGCACCAACATAACAATTCCACGTAAATAATCGGATACATATTTTTTTTTTAGAAAGAAGTTCTAAAAGGGTAGAAATAAATGGACCAGACGTATGCCAGTAATTTTTCTTTTATGCTTCATAGTTAAAACATTAAGGAAAGCTACAGAGAAGTTGATTATAAAGCTGATTCTATTTTAAATTAAAAAGTTTTAAATAAATATAAAAATCCAAATGATGATAATTTTTACCTGAAAAATAGAAAAGAATATAAAAGTATTCTCTAAATTCTTAGATAACAATATATACAGAGCGTATTGAAAAAAGTAATATTAACTCTATCTGCTCTAATGCTAATGCTAAATGCCAGAAGTAAACAATTTTTTTTCTTTTTTGAATAAATAAGTAAATATGAATGAATAAATAAATAATGAATATATTAAAACAAGTATCCACAAAAAGAAAAATATAAATGTGACGACCTGCAAAACAAAAAAACAACTATAAGGATATGAAAAAATACAAATGTCATCTACCTTAAATTGCCTAGAAAATACAATTTTTCCTAAATGCTTAAATAACTTTGATCTAGTGCATGAGGAAATAAAATACAATTAATGCCTAGAAAAGGTTAAGTTACTACAAGTGTATGTAATTTTTTGCTATAATCGATGAAGCGACCTATTCAAAGAAACTATTTGTGAAAAATAGTTTCAAATCCTTTATAGAAAACATTTTCTTAAACCCATTATTCAAAAACATGCATAACTTAAATGGGTATGATTCATTGCTTCTTATGGTTATGATATTTAAAATCTATGTCATATATTAGCCTCATTTGCTATAAATCGTTACTTATGAATAATTAGACCAAAGATATCTAAACTAATACGTTAGTTTAATTACACACGATTTTTAAATTTTAAATAAATACTTATTAACATCCTTTAGTTGCTCAATTTAAAGATATAAATTAAATTATTATTACATTTAATCAATAAATAGAAATCATATTTGGATGCAGTTAATCATCATCACAAAATTTAAAATATAATTTTAAGTAAATTGATGTGCATAACTTAATTGGGTACGATTTACTTTTTTCACTACATTGAAATAAGTTATTTTAAAAAGAGGAAAATGATTTGTGATTTTTTTCTGTGCAATATGAAATAAGAGGCTTTAAGAGCCTTTGTGGCCTCAATTGCCTTTAAGTTTCACATACAATTCTAGTATTTTTAATAAAGATAAAAGGTATTTGAATAAGATAGATAAGGTATTTGAATAACAGTTTAATTAGTTTGAAGCCCTGAAAATAATATTTTTAATAAAGCTCATATCTTGTTTTTGTATTGCATTGTAATGAGCTGCAGGGTTCCGAAAGCTTTTAACAAAAGAGAGAAAAGGAAACATTATTTTTTATTAATACCTGCTCCTAGAACTTAATTTTAAAATTTATCTTTAAACCTTTTAAAAAACAGTAAAATTACTGGCCAAATTCAGAACTTTAGAGCTAAAAGTTTAAAATTTGCTTAAGTGTTGCATTGAGCATAAAAAAACGTTAGTCTATATACCTTTTAATATTTTATTACATTATCATTTATATCATGTAATCAACTGACTTTTGTAATATATTATATAAATGCATAATTTAAATGGGTGCCATCCAAGTAGAGCCTCCTTATAAATATAAACTTCTTTATTTACCATGCCACATTAGTAAATAATAGAGCTGTCTTTATTTCCAATATCTTAAAGTGTATATTTTTTCAATGTCTTGGCATATTTTATTTTTCTCCTGTAAGCCTATTTTAGAATTATTTTGCCGTTTATTTGATGAATATATTCCGATAAAATTCACAACCATATCAATTTTCTAAAATGCACCGCATTTCCATGTGAGCTTTCATGTTACATTTTACGTTTATTGTATGGCACACCAACATAAGTAAAGATCCGCTTTCTTTTAAAAACAAATTCTGAAAGGATAAAAGTATATGCATATTGGACGTATGCCAGTCAGTTTTTATTTTTTATGTTTTAAAGTAATACGATTGGGAAAAAAAGAAAATTGTATCTAAAGTATTTACCTAAATAATCTTATATGTATATTGTTATATATATGTAATATTTAAATAAAAAACTTTCAAACATTTTAAAATCATTATTGTAACTTAAATCCGAATAAAAATCTAGATACTTTAATTAAAAATTTAATTAGCTTTCGAGGCTGAATACTACTTTTTACTTTTGCATTTTTCTGCAATAACCTGCAGAGACTTCATGTTGAGGATTAAAATAAAAGAGAAAAAAAATGTTTTTGTTATTTATTTTATAACAATCTCCGCCTAAAGCTTCGTTCACCTACTTTTCTTTAAAACTTCTTAAAAACAGTAAAACTACTGGTAAAATTATGAAACTTTTAGCAGAATCCACCCAAGAAAGCATAATTAATGTTCGTATAAGAGACGCGCAAAGTTGCTAAAGGTAGAAGCTTTTAGTTTCCTTTTTGGGTTGTACGAGTTTCCTTTTACAATTATTCTTTTTACAAATTTTCTCGGATAAATCCTGGCGGCGCGGTAAGTTTTTGATGAATGAACGATTTGATATAATTCATTTATAATAATGCTCAATTTTAAGGTGCAACTTGACAACCATCTAGATAAAATTTCTTATTTTTAATATTAGAACAAAGTAGCACTTTTATCTTCATTTTCTTTTAATGTTTGTTTGCAAACCCAACATACAAAATAATTTAAGTTTAAATCAAAACTTCTTTATACCCAAGTTGTTCCTGTTAAAAGTGACAAAGTACGTGCATTAAAAGTAACGACGACACGTTCGAAGTCGTTCTCAACTTCGTACTTTCTCTCCGAATTATGCTGGGATCGTATATAGAACATATGTGTTGTAAGTTTTCCCAGTGTGTAATTCCTAAATGGGAGTCTTACATACAGAATACGTGGCTGCAACTCTAATAAAATCCGTAATATTATGATTGTCAAAGTTATATTTTCCTGAGAAAATCTTGATTAAGGCTATGTTTCACATTTTGCTAAAATTGTTTTTTATAATATTTTTCATATATCAAAGGTTATACTATTTACAAACATTATAATCATTATAATAAAACCATATTTTAAATAAAGGAAATTTTATTTACTGATTAAATACTTAATAAAGATTTGAAAATTTATTTCCAATACTGAACGACAAATTAAAATAAAAATCTGAAATAATAATAAAAATTACTTCAAATATTTTTAGGATTAGAAAATGTCTACAAAGCCCCGAATTTGCAAAAAGGTATGAAATACATTATATAAAATGGAAAATTATTTTAATTTTCTGTTCACGTGTTTGTAAAAAAAGAAATTGAACCTTTATAATATAATGAATTGATAATGGTGAACCTATAAAGAATTTTGCTTTTTTGAAAGTGTAAGTTGTGTGTGTAAGTGATGTCCATTTAATACCACATAGGTATAATAGTTATTTCCGTGAAAAATTTCACTGTATTAATATGCGTGGATTCCACCTGAGAAAAAGCGAAATGGAAATGTAAAACACGTGAGCCTGTAGTAAGGCTAACTGTGGTTCGTAAAATAGAACGTACATAGAAAATGAGTCACGTGGATGATTCTTAAATCGCTGTTCATTCTGATTTTGCAAATGAGGTCAGTGCAACGTTAAGATTTTTAGTTGAAAAACTAAGGAATGAAATAAACAAGTAAACTTTGATCCTATAACTGGAAGAAAACCAAGGTCTTAAAGAGAAGGTTGCTGGATTAAAACTTACATAGTAACGTCATTTTATGCTAAAGCTGCCCCTAATAAAAGTGATGAAGTAAATCAGATTTCAAAACAAAAAAAAGATTTACAGCAAGTTAAGCAGAATTTGAAAAAGTACCTCAATCCTAGTGAAAAAGGGCCTAGTACATCATTAGGTAAACTAACCGCAAATGAAGGTGTAATTATCAGATTTGTGAAAATTAGATAAATTTTACTGCTATTTCATCTCAGATCTAAAAAACCTTAATATAACCCAAGCAACACATCATATATTATTATCGTTAAATATATATTAATTCAACGATTTTTTAGTAAATTTTTGGTTTTGGTTTATTTATAAATGGTACATAGTTAAGGTATAATTATTAAATTGTAGAATATACGTTTATTATATACGATTCTATTTAAAAAAGGGAAAAAGTTTCGGCATTTAAAAAAATTATCACGGGATTTACATATCTAGATTTTATACTCATTTACTAAACCTTAAATAATTAATGATATTCTTCTAAAAAATCATTATTTTTCATCCATATTTTCTAATCTAATAATGCTGTTCTTATAATAAATATTGATATATACATATATAATTATATCAAATCAAAATAAAATACACGATACAGGCTTGAAAGACTTTAAAAAATTGCAGAACAGATCATTGAAACGGATCTTAAGTCGTTATCATTACATGCCTGTTATATGCATGTTACTTGTCCTAAGCATGAGGTCTGTAAACCAAAAAATTAAGTAACTTCTATTTGTGTTTATTTTAAATTGAAGCATTAAATGCTGCTGGAATACATATGTTAAGAATTGATTATTTTCTTAGAAGTGCATTATTAATATAAATAGATTTTATCCTGGTCAACAGATATAATACGATCCAAAGGGTTATCTCAATTATCGACACAATTAGGAATATTACGAACTGTGACAATTTTTTCCGGTTTAAAGGGCCTTTGGGATAATTTATTTTATGTTTATCAGTGATATACTAATATTTTGTATAAATAGCTGTTAGATAAGTTTTTTGAATTATTGCTATTGTTATTTTTTTCTTATTCGACTTCATATTAGATCTGACTCCTTGACGAGGTAATATAAAATTACTGTAAAAACCTGAAAGAAATCAAAAAGTATTTCAAAGTAAATCAAAAAGTATTTTATATGTACGTAAATAAAAACAAATTCTTTAAAAATAGGTTAAGTATATTAATATAACTTTTAAATTTCTATACTCAGATGGAAAAATGGATATTTGTAAATAAATTAAATGGTTATTAAAGCTTGAAAAATATAAAAAACTCTTTGTAATTATATTTGCCTAAGAAGTTAAAGCAATGACCCTAAAATGTCAAAATAAATTATTTAGAAGTCTAAAACATAAAAGAATAAATTTTTTTAACAAATGACTTTTTATATTGAACATTTCCTAGGTAAAACAGAAAGAATAATTAAAAGGTTTTAATAAATCTTTCACTAATTCATCACAATTTACTAAACATATATAAGTTGCAATCAAAAATATGACTCTAAGAGTTATTCTAAAAGTTTATATTTTGTAATTTAGAAGCTATAAAAATGTACACATTATCAAAAACAATTAATGCTTACCTTAAGTCACAATTAAATTTAAATTGTTTTCCTATTTTTACAGCTCTAGTATATTTAACAAATTGAAAATGAAAAACCAAACAATTTTTCACTTGATACATCTTATTAATAACAATAGTAGTTAAATATTTATAATACAATTTATCTAATAGATAAATAGAGCTGTGCGATGTCTGGTTATTGCTGGTTATTTCTCACGTTATCTTTCAATTTTGTTAATAAATAACGATGTAAATAAAAAACTCGAAAAAATTGATGCTATATGAATCAAAATATATTATTTTAGTGTAGGTTAATTAATTTGTATTTTAATTTGTCCATGTCTATAAATATTTAGTTTTTATTATAAGAGCACACATTACGTTAATATGTGTTATTAGTAAGTTCAGTTTTGTAGTTAGTTTCGGAAATTTTGTATGTAGTTAGTGAAAACTTTTTTATAATTTTTAATTAACCAATATTTTGTTATATCATTTAGTTTTTTTTCATTTACCGGTCATAATACATACATTTATATTTAGGTGACCATGTCTTATTGAAGCCTTAGGTGGCATGATGATGGGGTATAATTAGTAGACTTCAAAACTAGTAGTTATTAAAAACGATTGTAATTAAAGGCTATTTCGTATTTTCTATTTCTTAACAAAATAGATTTATTCACCATTTGACGATAGAAGAATTTTTCATAAATTAAGAAACTATTTCAAATATATCTACTAATAAATTGACTATTTAAGTTTTCGACATCTCGCATAGAATTTGATCAAAACTTCTAATCCTTAATATGTTAAAAATGCGGTATATATAAATTATATACACTTTTAGACTCCCAATGGAATAACCTAAATGTGGATGAGGAAATTCAGCTAATGCATTCACGTATGGTTCAAAGAACATAAGCGCCTGCGGATCTAATTGAACACGAATATTTTAACAAACTAGGGGAGCGTGTCGAGCTTGATGGCGTAATTACCTAAATTTTGCTTTTGGCGAAGAACTCTCCACGTAAAATTATTATTTTGTTAGACCATCGGATCCAACTTAATTTAACATTTGAAAATTGGTAAATGTGGACATTTTTCACTAAAGGTAAAATCATTATAACTAGATTTTTTTATTTTGCGGATTTAAACAAGCGCAAAAAAATTTCTTTTTTATTCTTGTTAAATAACAGTAACAGAAAACATTTAATTAAGATAAATGAAGATATAAATAGGTTAGTGTACGAGAATAGGGTCAGCCCCTATTTTACGGATAAAAAAGGATATTTGTTTCACTAGCTTATACAATATATTGGATACCTTAAAAAAAGTTTTATTTAGTATGTTTTGGTATTAAACATGCACCTTTTGTTATATTTGTTCTTATGACTAAAAGGATAATTTAAGCCTGAAAGTTTATAAATTAGTATTGTATGAATTAATGGAAAAAACTAAAGTTTAGTTAATTTCTCAACAGTTAAGTTACAATAAACTTTTTTTAAATAAAAACAAATTAAATTAGTATGCTTGAAAATGTGTTTAAGCTCCTAATCTTTCCAAACAAAAGCTCTTTCGCTAAGCAATTTTCAGCTTAAATCTTCGTACTAGTTCAATATTAGCTCATCCAATCTGTTGCTCAAGATCCAACTGCATTAGAGCAGATAACCCAATAATCACCAGACCAAATTTCCATTAATATTACGTTATCGGCAGCGCTAATGAAGACAGCCAAAATCAATTTTCATCACGCTACGACAGAATATTACAAATTTACGTTGATGTCCCCGTTTATAACAAACATAAAGTATTCAAAACCCGAGCTCTCTTATCTCTTTAAACGCCAGACTGCTTTTGTAAGTAACGGCCTACAACCCTAAAATCAAACTATATTATTTTAGATAAAATATTGTATGAGTAACAGAACTTTATGTGTAGTTCGTTTGTAGCTAATTTTTTTATAAGCAAGCGTAGTTTATAAAAGTACATAAAAAAAAATTTTAGTTTTTTAATTTGTTAAAATCTTTTATATATTCTATATCTTATTAACAATATAAACTCTCTTAAAACTGTTTCATTTAAATTAGCAAATTTATTGTAGATAAGCACCCGTTTTAATTAAATTTAAAATATTTTTACTTATTTATATTAATGAACTATTATTAAATATAATACGATAGCATCATTTTTTTTACAAGCTTAATATCTATTCGGGGGAAAACTGCTGCCTGGCTTTTTTACCAAAAAGAAAGAGACAAAATTGTTTAATTGTTTGACTGGAGAATACTATAATATTATAAAATTTATTAAATATAATCTACTTTAATAAAATATAATATAGTAGAATACATTTAATACATTTATATAGTAGTTTATATTGATTTACTTTTTATCTTCATGGAAGGCCCAGAGCTTATATGGCAATGAACCAATTATTAGATCCAAAGATAGGAAAATGGAAGAGTTGTTTAGTAAGTCAGTTGTAACTATGGATTATGTTTGCTGTCTATACATATACTTAATTTTACCTTATTTACACACTCTTTCGCTTCTTAGCAGAAAACTTCACTCACTTCTTACTAATTAGGAATAATAGTATTTATACTCTAATAACAACTTTGACTTATTGCATCAATACACTTGCACAATATTAAACTGTACACAAGTATTGCAGATGGTAGCTCAGAATTATTAGAGACTGGGCTTTCATAGGTAAGTATTTAATATAATTCACGGTGAAAAATGAAAACAAAAGAAAAGAAAACCCTGAAACAATTATTCAGTGATAATAACAAAGCTTAATGTCACAATGCCGGTACAAACAAAGAAATGGTCTATCACTCACTTCGCTAAGGTTCCAATAAAATCTTAGGCATCCTGCTAAGAAATTACCAAATCTTGTCTTGATAAAGTAGAAGAGGTTCCAATGAATCAAAAGTAAGGAATGTTTTATATAAAATGCATCCTCACTTGGGTCGTAAAGTTTTACGTGCACTACTAACACATGGGAACCAAATCAGCGAAAATATCGAAAGTGGAAATCGATATCGATCTTAACAAATGACAGACCCATGAGGAACAAAAGCATGCATCAAAACCCAATAAATTAAGAAATCCGCGGCATAGCGATACTAGCGCCACAGTATACCAGATAGGTGTTTCACTTTAAGATGAGCAATAAAAATATATTTCACTTATATTAATCATAGGAAATTTTTGCTCTATTAACTTAACAATGAAAAACGATTTATATTAAAATCGATTTAATTGGAAAATAAAATGCTACAGTATAAGGATGTTTTCGGATCTTTACTAAGACACTTAAGATCTAATAAAAAAGAGAGAGAAATCCGTCTTAAGTATTAGGAAAAATAGGAAATATCTCCGTGAGCAATCTCGAAATTCGACAGCGGCTATGACTCGACTAATACACACAGAGTGCCTCAACCTGACTGTCAAAGCAACTAAGATCGACTGTAATAACTAAACGTTGACCATAGTTTTACTTAGCAGATATTAGTGTTCTGTGCATATTATTCTGTGTGATATTAGTGTAGTGTTCTTAGCAGATATGTGTGTATTTCATTAAAAAGAAGCGTGAAAAAGGCCTTAAGACTTAAAAGCTGGACAGTTTTTTCTAGTTCCATACAAAAAATATTGGGTTTTATTCCAATAATGTAATTTCTTTAAAGTAAAGTTAATAATTTGTATTTATCAATATTAATGCTTTTTATCCTGTTAATTACCTAATTTAAGTTAATAACAAATTAACAAAAATGCATAATTTAATAGGCCATGATCCTAGGAACTTTAATTTGAGATCAAGCATATACTGTGGCTACTAAAAACATTTTATTTTATTATTACCAATAAAGAAACTAAAGTAATAATTTTATTTTTATTACGTAGCTTTAAGATTATTTTTTATGATGTGAATATAGATTTGGAGAGCAACTAGCTCATTATTACTTCTAATATGTCCATACCTTTAGTTAGCATCTTTGACATTTAAATATCGTAAATAATTACCTTACACAAAAAATATAATTCCAATTTAAATAAATTAAAACTCTCACGATAGAAATAAAACGATTCTAAACAGTAACAAAAAAGTAAAACAATTATTTTAAACTTGAAATAAATATCTCGCTTTAAAGGAAAAAAGCAAAAAATATTTTCGCTAAGGATAATTCTGTTGTTACTGCGACTTCTTACCGACTAAACAATGCGGTAAAATAAATCTTTCGCGGAGACGTTCGCTTTATGTCCTTAAGCGAGTGCTGAAATTTACCGGACCAGGAATTGGCTTTTTAGTCTAATGAATGTTTAAAATATAGGGCAGCTGCACAACAGTTATTTAATTAAGTTATGTTATACCATCCATTAGCAACTTTATAGCTATAGAGCTTATATTAAGTTTTTATGGGTACTTTTTTTAGATAATTAATTAACATTTTATATATTACTGTTTTTAATCTAAAATACTGTTTTTACTTGAGCTAGAAAATCTATAAAAATACATAAGGTAAATAGATACGATTACACGTTTTATAATTTGATAGTGATTACTTAAGACGCATTTGTAGTCCTTAAGAAAATAAATTATTTATATTTTATATTTACTTACTTAATCAAAATATTAGTAAAACTTCAAACAATATTACATAAATGCGTTTCTTAATTTAATATAAGTAAATATGAATTTGAATACAAAATTATGATAGATGAAAACTAGATAATATTCGTATATTTGTGATTATAACTAATATACAAAAACTAACTCTTCTAAAAGCCTTAACGCTTTTATAAATGCAAAAAAAATTCTCTCGAAAATCAAATAATGTAAGGGCTGCTTACTGTACTGAATATTCAAAGGATGGTCTTCTATAGCAGCACAAATTAGTGCACGGTCCTGCTTTGGTAATTCTATTTAATGGTAATGTTATTTAAGGAGATATCTCCACGTTCAAACAACATAATTAAATTTTTCAATTTTTTTGCCTGCTGGAATTACAATGTAAGTAGATTTCATGGAGATTTGATTTTTTTTCGAATTAAGTTACTTAAAAAAAAACGTTTGATGTTCTTAGCTAGCTTTTCGCCATTTTTATTAAATGACTCAATTAGCCCGCTTTTGCTCCAATTATTAGATAATGAGCTTCTCTTTCATATTGTCGAACAAAAAAGTTAATCAAATAGACCTTTTTTTCTGTAATTAAATGATAATAAAAGATATAATCTTCACGATAATGGCGGCAATTGAAGCTTTGAGGCAAAAAAGAAAGTTAATGTTATGTCATAAGCATTAAACTCGAAACCTGAATAGGCCCTAACGATGTTAGTGCAATGCCTAAATTGTGAAAAGAGACCTCTCTTCTCATATTTCTCTCGGAAATATTGTGAATAAGGTAATCATCTGGTTTTTTTTCCGTAATGTATATAAAAAGACGCATTTTTTGTATGTAGCGTAAAACAATTTTTATTACATTAAATTAAGGAAGCACAGTTTCTTATATGTATAATATTTCCTAAAAAATAATATTTGTTTTAAAATAAAATAAAACATTTAAATGAGCACTAATTAGTGACATATAGGTAAATATTTTTTAAATATTAATTAAAAAAATGCATATTTGTAGGCAACGAAAACTATTTTCAGCAAATTTCTAACTTCTTTTAAACCAAATTTTTGATTTGATGCCTTTTAATATGATTAAAACCCAAGCCAAATTGGACATAATAATGCATAACTTAAATGGATAATACACACATTCTTTAATTAAATAGTTAATTAGGAATTTAAGTTTTGAAGTATAAACTTTTACGGCAAGAGTAAATTTTACGGCATATAATAATAGTTAATATTAAATTTAAAAAACATATATTAAAGATATAATAATTAAATTAAATTAAAGAGTAAAATAAACTTTATTGTGAATGTATCAATTATATTAAAAAAATAATTGACTAATTATATAAAGCTTTTAATAAATTCATATCTTTATGCATGAGTTTTAAAACGAAATAATTAAATTAGCAATTTTTTTTTCATTTTAAACATTTTGTTCATTGAAAATTTCGAAATAAAAAGTTTTTTTAAAGGTCGCTTTAAAAAAATCTAGGCCATAGCGCTGGCTAGCATACATGTTGGCTGCTAAACATGAAAAATATACGTACCACCGACATTACTATACGTGCTGTTAATATTTGCAGTGTACTTTTTTCATCCAAATGTTAATTGGATAATTCGCATATAGGTTTAAGGGAATTTAATGAGTGTTGTATTTATTGTTTTAAAAAGTAACATGCAAAATGAAATTTTTCTGACATTTTATGTTTCAAATGAAATCAAACTTTTTTAGATCGAAGCTTGGAATATTTAAAATATATAAAAACAGTTTAAGCAATGCTTCTATGCTTTAAAGATACTAATATAATTTACAAGTATATTCCTATTTTTTTAGCGGCAAAATAAACCAAACAAAGAAAGAAAACGTCATAGAGAGGTAAACTAGTGTCAGCGGTGTGTTTACTTTTCATTATTTGCTACCGTCAACGTGCACCCTGTTTAAGTAAGATAAATGTATGCGCGACTGCTATAGTTAGTTTTGGTAAAGTTAATTTTCAGTTTGTTTGTTTGTGTCGGGAAAAATGTATGTTTTACTTACTCTATTTAAAAAAATAATATGAATTTATTAAAACAGTGGAATTTGTTGTTAAATTATTGCTATGTTTATAAAACTCTAATCCAGTTAAAAAAAATATATTTAATATATAAAAAGAATACCTATTTATACTAAAAAATAATATTCTTAGAACTGTTGATTCTAGTTTGTTGGGAAATATTACATGTGAATGTTTTTGTATTTCAACATATAACAGAGAGAACAACTCTGTTATTTTTCTGAGGCTCTCGTCGGAAAAAAAGGTAGGTTTTCTTCTAGAAAAGATGCCCGTTGATTCTTAAATTTTAGGGTTACCGTTGTAAATTATCAAGATTAATGCATGCAAGTTATTTATTAGTATTTAAGGGTAAAGATCCGGGATATAGTAAAAAATTTTTTAATAATAAATTAAAAAATGCATGTCAGGTTTTGTAGGCCACAAAAACTAATTTCAGCAAATTTAAAATTTCTTTTAAGTCAAATTGATGCCTTTTATTATGATTAAAAACCAAGCCATATTGAACATAATAATGCATAACATAAATGGATAAGATTACATATTCCTTAATTAAATAGTTAAATATGAATTTTAATTGTGATTATTATTTCATTTTATAAATTTGTTAATTTTTCAGTAGTAGCTAATAAAAGAACAAACAAATAATCTTATAATTCCAATTATAAAACGAGACAATCCAAATATAAATATTTCGTAACTTCAAAGTAAATTTTACGGCATATATTAATAGTCAATAACAAATTTATATATTTAAAAGATATAATAATAAGATGAAATTAAGGTGTAAAATGAATTTCGTTAATTTAAAAATATAGAAAGAAATAATAATATAAGCTTAATTAACTAATTATATGAAAGCTTCTAATAAATTCAGATCTTTATGCATAAGTTTTAAAACGAAATAATTAAAATAGCAATTTTTACTAATTTTAAACATTTCGTTCATGGAAAATTTCGAACGTATCCCTGACTCTTTACTATATGTGCTTTTAATATTTGATGTGTACTTTTTTGATTCAAATATTAATTGGATGATTCGCGTATAAGTTTAGGCGAATTTAATGAGTGTTTTATTTATTGTTTTAAAAAGTAACATGCAAATTAAAATTAACCTGACATTTTATGTTCCAATTTTTTGTTTGTTTTAGTCGCTGAGCGTTCTGCTTCGGGATTTCTCTCATCGACTGGATCTGTTTCTCGATCGATTAGATAAGGTGATTGGTGTAATCAAGCATATCTTCTGACTTTATCCTACACTGTTGTAGTGTTCCAAATTTTACAAAGATATGTAAAGCATCGAATCATTATTTCGTGCAAAATATTTTTGTGCAGTTAAAATGATGTGGTAAAATCCGGTTCCATTTTCTGATACTGGTATAGGATAAATAAGATTTAGGGTACAGGTTTATGGTTTTACAAGAGCAATTTTAAAAATTAAATATCTTTTGGAATCAGATTGATATGCTTCTAGTTGAATTATATTAAAATATTGTACTATTTGATAATTAGACTGGTTAGAGTAGATTATTTTTATTTATTGCTTTAGAGATTTATTTAAAAGAGCTGATAAAATCATCTAGTGTAACAATATTTAATAAAAGCCTAGCTCTCCATAAAAGATTCACAAGTGATAAGAACTTCTACTTTTACAGTTTAATAAGCCGTAGTATTAGTAGGATTCACTAAAGAATCTTTAAACATTTTGATATTTTTTATTATAAGTTTCTTTGTCGATTTTCAAGTTTTAAATTATTGAATTGATTAATTATTTGAGGTCTTTATGCTTCCTTTTTTACGGAGAAATATTTCTATTGGATTATTAATTGAAATCAGGGATCTTTGGTATAAGGGTAATAAGAATAATTCTAAGAACATTGAAAGCACAATATTTATTTAGGATAGGGTATTAATCTATGAAAATTTTTTTTTAATTTATTTATAAAGAGGCTTGATAGTTAATAATAGAAATTTTTGAAAATTTCGAATATCTCGAAAAAGCTATTTATTGAATTTTTAGCCTTTGACTTAATTTGAGATTCCTTGACGTAAACTTTGTCATCCACTTTAAAGTCGGAGTTTTATTTAGATACATATATACAAACATATATTTCTTTCCTCTTTTCTTTTTTATTTCACTTTTGTGGCGTGCTTTTTAATTATAAAAGCCATTCGATTATTAAAATCTTCAACGTGTTTAGATATAAGTTTCTTTTGATTGAATAGGATTTCAAGGAATCGACTTGAAGTATGTCTGAACATAAATTCATATGGAGCAAATTCATGGGTTTCATTATTATTGAAACAGATTATCGCGTAGGGCAGTACTTGTACATGTTCATTAGAGTTACGGCACAGTTAGCGTTAATCATTCTGGAAAGATTTGCGTGGAATCATTCAGGAGATCCAATTGATTAAGAGTAGCTTACATTAGAAAATGTTAATTTGATGTAATCGGGTCCATAAAACGTCGACAGAATAAAAAAAAATTAAATCGTCAATGGCAAATTCTAATCCCTTAGTAGACAATAAACCAGACAGCATTCTTATTAATGTAATGATTAACATATATTGCTATTTTTTTTTAAATGTGATTTATTGATACTATTTATTCAACAATGTGCTATAGATTACCCATTTTATTATTTATTTAATTGTTTCATTTATATTTACGTTTAAATATTTTAATTTTTAAATGTCATAAAAACCATTTACCATAATGCCTTCAAAGAAACTGGTATGGCAACTACCGCCAAAATAGATAATAAAGAAACAGAAATTAAACTTTATAAACCTTCAGGGACATTTTTAATTATCCCTAAGTATGGAGATAATATAGTTAAAAATAATATACTCACACTATTAAAAAAAAAAACTTTGAAGGCGAAAAGGCGAAGCTGCCCAACTAATAAATTTAAAACATACACAATTGTATAAAGAAATAAAGCATCTTCTTTTTTAAACTTATGTATCTTAAAGGTAATGTTATAAATACTATATTGCACTGTAAATAATCTTTTTTCAGTTTGGAATCTCGATTAGGCCAAATCATTCGTAAGGACTTACATTCGAGAGACCTGTTAGATACTCAACTGAGAATTCCAAGAGAACTGCAACTCCCTTATTTTGAAACCCAGAAACCTTCTAAGACGGTCGTACCCTCTAAGCTTTAATAATAATCTATTAAAAAAACCTTTACTACAACCACCTATATATTTTAACTGTGACCGTTTAGGTCGCTTTACCAATAACCGTCGCTTTTTACAAGCACAGCGACCTAGTTATCTCATAGCTATATTATTCATCATAATCAGTAAATTAGATATCAGATATACCAGCTACAAGCTAAAAGATTTTCACTAATGCAGACTCATTACCATCGATCCCAATATAGGTCAACTCAATACCTCTATCGTAATTCAAAAGATCCTACAGACTGCACCTTGTTATCTCTTTAAAACTCTATTACACTTCTATTCACTAATGAAAATAATAAATTTATATATGCAAATTCAAACAAATGGTTCTGATTTTTTTTCGAGTTAACAAATGTAGATATTTTTGTATTTTAATATATAACAAGTATATAATAATTATTTTTGCACTAAAAAAATAACGCTACTACATAAGAAAAAAATATTAATATCAAACTAGAGAAGTTCGCGTATATTTATTGCAAGATATATAACAGATTTATTTCACTTTTAGGGTTGTTATGGTAAAAAACTAAGTTTATAATCTTTACATTGCAAATAAATCATTTGTATTAAATAACGCACCAATAAATCCAATGAATCTAATAAATAGGACCGATGCATAAAAGACGAAAATTTTCAATTTTCCCCTTACCTGAGTAAATCCATTCCGAAAATCTCTTTTACAACATGATACGTTTTAGGTAGAGAAAGGTTCATTGATGTATTTGCGACGAATGTAAAACTCTCGCTTTGCACGGATTTTTCCAATACAATTTTTCGCCATGAAATTTGCAGTAAAACTTTTTTTAAAAGACATAACCAGAAATATTTTAAGATCCTGTATATTTCCTCAGGCGTTGCTTAAGCAAGAATACTTAATTTATTGGGTACTATATATTATCAAAAAAGCATGCGGAAATTTTATCATTTAAAATGAATAAGTCATTAAAATTATTTTTAAAGCCAAGTTGGCACAAGTGTCTCCTATATTCACACGGAGTTCCAACATCACTATCATTTATTTCGTTTACAGAACTGAATTTGCTAATTTATTGCAATTAATTTTTGTGATTTTTCGCACTGCAATTTTTTACATACATTTAGAATTATGTATTATAAACTCGTGTTGTGTGTTTAACTGCGCTCTAGAAGTAAAGAAAGATTTGCTTTGCCCTGCTCAGCCTTTACACCTTTAATTGAATTTAATATAGCTAAAGAAAAAAAAAATGGTAGCCTATAATAATTATTTAAGTTTAAAGAAGAAGGAATTGGTCTTCAATAAGTGCTAAAAATACTTACTACTACTAAATTCATAGAACGTAGTAACTATTAACTATATGCTCTATTAGCAATGAGCGTTATATGAAATTTCAAAGATTAAATTTATAGGAAAACACTAAAAAGAAATATCAAAAAACCTTCCACAGAATTCTACTGACATGGCGCCGGCCTAATTTTCTTACTTTTTCAAAAATTAAATAAGCACTTCGATACATCCATGTCTTAAAATACTATAAATAACATAAAAGAGAAAACTTGACCATAAACGTAGATTCTAAACAATGTAATAAAACCAAAAAATTAATAAACACATCTAATTTTTTTAACCTACTAAGATTTTCGTAATTTTTTCCAATTAACTTTTTCAATTTAACTTTATTATATTTTCAATTTTGAATTGAGCGTCGTAAAGTAGCTGAGACAAAAAAATATATTATTTAGTTATCTTAAGGGTAATTTTTTTAAAGTGATATAACTTAAGCGAGCTGAGGATAATATAATCCAAATTAAATTATCATTTTTTTCCTTTTTTCGCTAAATGTTTTGGTGAAAATTATATTATGTAAATTTTATTTCTTAGCGTTCGTGACTCGAAATTTTATAGGGAAAATTTCAATTGTCACGTTTTTGTTTTGTTTTATAGGACGGCGATTTTGTAGTATGTCCAGATGTTTCTGTAAGATTATTAAATAGATTTATATGAAAACCGTTTGTAAATGTACTTGATTATAAAATAAAATAATTTTTATTATTTTTTAAAATATATTAAATTTGATTTCAATAAACTTTTTAACAAAAAAAAACTTGCTATTTTTAATTTAAAGTCTTAATTCTCCAAACACTGTCATAAACAATATAAGACACTAATAACTCTTTTTTAATTATCTCATATTTTTAACTTTGCTTATTGTTCAGCCTCTGTATTAACTTCATTTCCCTTTGTTCCTTTTAAAAAGTATATTTGAAAAGCGTAAACAACTTAATTAAAAATTTCTAGCGAAGCTGCAAAAGCCTTTTTGGGTCACTGTGAGTTTAATACTTGAAAATTTCACGCTATGCACTTTTATAATTGCTGCATTAATTGCAGAAGAAAAAGCTTATCAATATCGAGTTTCTAGCCGTCACGCCCCTGTAGTAAAATCATAAAAGTTTTTGATGATAATTCGCCAAGGATATTACCCGTATAATGAGACAATTTCGTACTGGCAACTTCGTAATAATACAAAGTAATGTGCCATTAAATACGCGACGTAAGGTGTATAAAGTTCTTGCGCTTAGTAACTTGGCCAAGAGTAATAATTAGTGCTTAAATGAATCTTGGTGGTTTGAGAGAACTTAGTTTAGAAGCATAGTTTAGCTTATACCCATTGGAATTAAAAGAGCTGTTTTTGTAATACATCAATATCTTGAATTTACACTGTTTGGCTAATACTTCTTTTAATGAAAAGAATATTATATATAAAAGAGCCGTAGCTATATGGTTTAAGTTAGAATTCATGCTTAACACTTTTTTTTTACTTTGGTTTTCCACACATCTATTGAAATAATTTTTAGTTTATTCGATAAATCTAAATCTACTGTAATTTATTTTAACAAAATACTTAATATTTAATTTAATAATTTAAAAAACATTATAAATAGCCACTTATTTATTGGGTAAAAATAAAAACTGAAAAAAAAAGAATAATGTATCTTTAGTGGCACAGTCAAGTTAATTTATCGTAAAAATATCGCCAAATATTTATATGGCAATACAACAATATTTCCAATTTATATTTTCAACAATCAAATTTATACAACAATATTTTTTAATTAATTTTGTAAATTATACAGTTGCAAACATTTTTTTTTCTAATTAAAATAATATGTAATTGTGAATATTCAATATTAGCAAAAGTCATTAAAGACCGTGAAAAAAAAATAAATTCACGTGTTTTGGAAATATTGTCATAGCATGTTATGGCATATTGGCAATAGTCTAGGAAGTATTGGTCTTAAGGGAAATTTTAAACCTAATTAAATTTTCAAAATTGTGGCTTACATCATCATACATTTGTCCTCATTTTTATAGGTTTTTCATTTATTTTCAACAAAACTCTATTCTTTTAATTTAAAACATTTTTTACAGGCTCTAATAAAGGCATTCTAGAACCTGACTAAATCTTGGAAAACTAATAAAAGCTTTACAAATATTCTGAACTTATATGAATTTCCTATAAATTCAGAACGATTTTTTAACAATTCTATCTTACTTTTCGTTTTATACAAATATTCCCATTGCAGATTTTGCATTTTATTACAAATTTTATAAAATGCAAAATCACAAATTATTTTTAAATAATTTTAATAATAATAATTTATATACCATAAAAGGCTCTTCATAAAATTATATTAAAAATGCCTCATGTATCAAAAATATCATTTATATTTCGCAAAAAGCACAACATATAAAATTGACAAAAGTAATAAAAACACACAGTTATGGGTTCATAACCTTAATAACGATCTTAGATCGAAAACATAACCTCTGCTGAAGAAAGCATACATGATTTTAAGTTTAATCTTTATAACAAGGTAGACTTATATAAACAGGAGCCTTTAGCTGTGGGGGCGGAAAGTGTTTTGCAGACGACTGACATAAGATGTAAAAACATATTAATAAACTTTGCCAAAAGCAGACATAGGAAATTGCTTGGTCATTTTAAAAAGAAAATTTCACTTTCAAAAACTATATTCAAAAGGTATTGGATTTTTTTGATTCGAAAGTTTTTGTTACAGTTAACAGCGATCCCACTAACTCAAATTTCACTGAAGTTAAACAAATGTTGAACAGGTGTAATATAACTCTTGAGTAAATGAATTCTAGAACTGCAATCCTATATAACCTTCCTAAAATCTACAAGACAATTATTCCCTATGACTAATGGCTTCTTCTATTAACTCTACATGTGACAATATCTCTTCTTGGTTTAATATCATCCTAAGGGATGTGACTTACTTTAAAGGTATTTGTTCATTAGTTTCAACACAAGTCTATTTAATTAATTTAAAACAATTCTTGTTTTTCAAAAAGCGAACCAGGTCCTACTAAATACATTCTAGAAACTGACTAAATCTTGGTAAGCTATTAAAAGCTTTATAAATATAGGAACAAAAGACAAAATTATGGTCACCATTCCTCCAGACTGTTTTGAATTAGTAAGTAGTCTTCTTTATTAAAAACATCTCTTAGTCGAATGGTCATTGATGAGCTTTTAGACTTGCTTAATATGGTATTTAAACATATTTTTTTCTAATTTGATAACGAACATTTCAGACAAGTCTTTCGTTTGACTATGGGAACATGTCTCTTATCTCTTCTGAGTGAGCGTTTTATAAGTCACCTAGAAGAGAAAATAGTTAAGGGTAGATGTCTCATGATATATATGAGGAGCGCCCAAGCTAACATATGATCAAATTTAAAAAAATTAGTGAAATATTGGATCGCTTAGTAATGGTAGCCACATGCACAAAACTTAAAAGTAACCTAACCAAAAGCAAATAAATCCGGACCATTTCATATGTTAAACATTGCTGGCCTGAGCAAAAACGAACAAATGCTCAAGTAGCGCCCGGTCAAAAGCAAACATATGTTACCAGCCAATTAGAATCCGGTAAAATTGATCAGGTGACGGAAGGGGCTAGAGGTTCGTTTGATGTTTTTGTTTTTCACGTGTTTTTGTTTTGAAACAGTAGTCAGTACGTCGTATTTAGTACGTTTTTCTAAAGTACCTATTTAAGTAAATAAAAGTGTGAGTGTTAAGTTTTTTGACATGGAGGAGATTGACGAGGCTTCAGTGACAGTAAGGGAAGCAGTAAAAGGTAGCAGAAAGAAGCAAAAGAAAGAATCTAAGCGAGAACAAGCAAAAAAAGCGCGGATTTGTAGACCTCTGTGCTCCAAGGTTTTTGTGGGATGTACTCATAATTCAGCACGGTTTTCATGCAGTAAAGTTCGTCCTGGTGATGCCTTGTTAATTCGTGGAAAGTTGCAATCATGTGGGAGTAAAGTTGCTCAAGATAACAAAGTTGCGAATTGGATAAGTGTCTCAGATATTAAAAAGAAACATAGACATCAAGAAAATTGTCGAGTTAAACCTCACTCGTTTAACGTTAAATATTGTGTGCCAACGCAGACAGGAAAAACTGTTTCTGTGCGTAAACAATTATTTATGCATTTGACTTGTTTAAAAAATAAGTATATATATATATATATATATATATATATATAGCCTAGAGTGACAAGAAGAAAGATCTACTAATTTTCTTAGCTATGTAAATTCTTTACATTCAAACATTTCTTTGACCATCGAAGAAGAACACGATGGTACTTTACCTTTTAATTTCTCGACCTTGTAATTAGGAAATGTAATAGCAAACTTATTTTTAAAATATATCGTAAGGTTACCGCTATCGATAGTGTTCATCAGTACCAATCCAATTTTCTCTATTCATACAAATTTTCCTTTTTCAATTTTCTTTTTAGAGTATTGGATATTATAAAGCGCATATTATTACAACGAAGTTCCCATTCACCCAATAAATACACTATATTGTAGAAATTTTAAAATAAATATAAATTGAAGATTACAAAACAATAAATAAAAGAATTAAAATTAAAAACATTGTACAACAAGGACATCTATTTCTACATTACAGGACATCTATTCATCTACACTATCATATCTTTCGAACAAAAAACTAGATTGGAAATGGGCTCTAATTTGAACTGCTTATGTATAAACTAGAACAACAAATTTCGGAATACCATTTATTGGAAAAACATATAAAATATGGGTTCGCTACATAGACGACATTTTTACTACTTTTAAGGAAACCAAAGACGAGCTAGAAAACTTTGTTAATTTTATTAAATCTGTTCATCCCAACATACAGTTTACCTATAAGTTAGAGAAAGAATCAAGTTTACCATTTTTAGACCATTTAATCACTAATCACAATAATCATTTTGAATTTCAAATATATCGTAAACCTACAGCCACAGATACAGTAACACCCTTTACCTCTAATCATCGCTTTAGCCAAGAATTTGCCACTTTTAATTGTTTTTTTCAGAGATTGTTTAATATTCCACTAAACGATATATATTTCAAAAGAGAATATAATATAATTTTACAAACGGCTCGAAACAATGGATATCTTGTAAATATTATTAAGAAGCTATACAACAAACATGTTTTCAAAAAACTTAATAAACCATTGTTCGGTGAACCCAACACCTTCGGTTCTTATCGATCTATTACTTACTTCGGCAACGTCTCTTCTGGTGTTGCACAGTTTTTTCAGTCCAATGAATTTGTATCTAAACCTAATATTTGTTTTAAAACCAAAAACCATTTGGCAAAACATTTAGTAAACACTAAAGATAAAATACCGATAACGCACCGATCTGGAGTTTACAAGTTACCTTGTTCCCACCCCTTATGTGATATCTAATATGTCGGCCAAAGTGGAAGGAAAATTAAAGTCAGAGTCAGCGAACATTTAAGACTTATCACCCAAAATAAACATACTTTTATTAGCAATGCCAATTCTCCTTTTGCGACCCACATATTAGAGCCTGGCCATAGTTTTGATCCGAGACCTAGCACTGAGATTCTGCATGTTTGTGAGAAGGGGTTACAATTGGGTTTGTTACAGGCATTTCAAATAAATATGGCCATAAACTCCCCAGACTGCACAATCATGCATTAATGAGTAAACTAAGTTTGACAGTTTACGTTTTTTTTTATTCAATTAGCCCTAGAAAATAACTTTAACCTTTATTGTTTTCAACTCTTTTATCTTTTACATTTGTATTAATCAAAATTTAAATTTTACCGTTAACGTAAACGTAGTACGCAATAGTTCCTTAGAGCACCTTCTTTAAAAATATAGGAATCTGTATCGTCCTAAGTTTAAATTTTATATTTTGAATCGTAGATGTTCTTATTGTACAATGTTTTTAATTTTTTATTCATTTGTTTATTGTTGTTTTGATTCCCGATAACAGGTAGTTTTTTTGATCTGATTATGGCTGTTTACACAGCCGAAATGCATAATATATTTCACTAAATGACTTTTGTAATCATCGCCATTTTGTAATCATTATATACACATTCTCCTGCAAAATATGGACATCTATTTAATAAATATAAATTAACCCACAATGTAGTTCATAAAAAGAAAACGTTATTGTAGATCTCTGTCCTTTTTTAGTTCAATCTCCTTCATTTTAGCTAAATTTTGTAACTACATGTATGTAAAAATTGGTTTTAAAGCGGCAATATTTTACAGAGCCGGTTGTTCAGTGTAGTGGAAAATGCAAGCATGATTTCTATATTTAATCAGTTGTTTACTCCTTAAAGTGTAGGGATTGTAACGCGGAATATATTGGTCAATCTGCTAGAAAAATTTCTACAACTCCTTAAAGTGTTGGGATTGTACCGCAGAATATATTGGTCAATCTGCTAAAAAAATCTCTACACGCATTCGAGAACATGTAGTGTGTGTTTCTGGTTAAATAATAAGATAGCGAGGGAAATGATATAAAATCATAATTATAATTTTTCTCCAGAGACAGGACTGAAGTACTTCACAAAAATGCTTTTAACCTAAAAAGCTTGACCTTCTTGAGAAAATAGAATCTTTATGAAGTCGAATTATTCATCTTATTAACTTAGCATCAGTAGCTAGATAGTACATAGGTTTTAGTCTACGATTTTCAGTTTTTTTTTAATTAAATTTAATTTTGTTTAAACTGATGTTTTTGATTTTAGGCTTGATGATGCTCTTGCCAAAGCGAAACACGTGTTGCCTTTTATAATAAGTTGTAAAACCGTGACTGTGTATTTTCTCTGTTTTCATCAATCTTGCATTGCAAAGAAATTTTAAAGTATATCAATTTAAATATAAATATTGCCGTTAATAGTAACGTACAATTAAGAATTGAATTTTATGAAAGTTATCGATTCGGGAAACAGGGTATATACACGACGGTTTTCCCCGATCTTCAAATCGTGCTGACAAATTGCCTCGTTGCAGCGCCATCAAACAAGCAAGCAAGCAAGTACCGTCACTATCAGAATGAGGCATCGTGTTGTCTTATAGAAACATGTAAGATTGGTTATTAAAAAGCAATCCTGCTGTTTCCATAAAGAATTGCTGAAAGTTTTATTAAGAAAACTTTTAGAGGCAAAACATCCCCAACTTGGAAAAAACTAATCAGCACATTCGGGTTCGGCCCTGCTGAAAAATAAATTTCCCTATATCCCCCTGACGTGACGTTAGACTTTACGTGAGAACAAGGCCGTATACACGTTACAGTCGTAGTTGGGGGAACGTCTTAAGGCTCAGTGCAAACGCTATTATGGAGCGTGCACATTCAAATATACGTGATCCGAGTAAATAGGGTTAGCACGCCGACAGTTACAGCTGCTATGAATCCCTTAATATGCTGTTAGAAAACTTTATTGATATGTGTGTTTGTTTGTCGATTCTCATACGATGTTTGTATAAGAGGGGACTTTTTGAAAGCTTTGTGAAAGAGAAAATTCTAGCGAAAAATCTCTTCCTTCGTATTCTTTCTGCTAAATGTATTTTCTGTATGTTCATAGCTTAATGGACGTGGTGTGTGGTTCTCTGGATCTTCATGCTTGGATTTTTTTATAGATTTGCGGCAACTAGTACAATGTGGTCTCTGAAGGTATGCCGTTATCTGCATTAAGAATACTATTAAAATAATCTTTCCATGTTTTAGGTTTTTTTGCCGTGTAAGTTAGTCCTCATCGTTTTTTAGGATACTGCTTATTATGGGTATATTTTCGTTCTTTATCTGCACTCGTTCCTTCAAGAATCTTCTACATGCGCAGTCTTGCTTTTTTTTTTTTTAATTTGTTCGAATTCCGCTACATATTCTATTTTAGGGGTATTTTATTTAGTATAGAAATCATAATTTCCAAATGCACTTACTGCCCATATTGCTGTATTTGTGTTTTGCTCTTCTTTGGCTTTTATGCTCTTAATTCTTAGATGAATTTTGACTGTAATGATATTCAAGTGATATTTACGTTCTTTATCTGCACTATTTCCGGCAAGAATTTTCTACTATTGCTGCTTATGGCATCCCCCTCCAGTTGCACTGGTACTTTATTCTCGATCGATTTTTCCTTGCTTCTTTGCCTCTTCGCTGCGTCTTTTAAGTTCTCTATGATGGCATTATAATTATCTTCTACATGCGCAGTCTTGCTTTATTTCTTAAATTTATTTTTAATTTGTTTGTTCATTTCGCTACATATTTTATTTCAGGGGTATTTTATTTAGTTTGAAATTCATCGTTTCCAAATTCACTTTTCTCCCATATAGCTGTATTTGTGTTTTGCTCTTCTTTGACTTTTTAAATTCCTCACATTTATGATAAGTCTTTGGAGAAGTTCTAATAACATTGTCCTAAATTAGGCAAAAAAAATTACTAATTATTGTGATTTATAATGGTATTGGAATAATTTAAAGTGTTTTATAGCGTTATACATATCGGCCATATAAAGTGCGTATAAAAAAGGCTCCAAGATAGAGCCTTGTGGTACTTCTTTGCTGATCGGTCAATAAATAATCAGATTTTTTATATCAAGAATGGTAATATCAAGGCACAATGAGAACGATCTTTAAGGAAGAAGTAAAAAAACTGAACACACGCGGAAGAAAAACTAAAGAAATGTAATTTTACGAAAAGCATATTATGATCGATAGTGTCAAATACCTTCATGAAATCCAGAAGCCTCAAGCATGTAACAGTATAATTTTCCTGATTTAATGTAATGTCGTCACTTAGTTTAACAAGATATATATTAGTACTAAAGTTTTTGTGGAAACGAGGCTGGCTACTAAGAGAAATGGAGAAATTTTCTTAATAAAATCACATTAGTTCACAAATAAGATTTTATAAAATCTTAGATATTACTGATAAAATACTTATGGGCCTTAGATTTTTGAATTTTTTTATATCATTGACTTTTGAAAGAGGAATGGTAATCGCTTTTTTTTGAGGTCAGGAAATTTTTTTTATTTTATATTAATTATATTTAAGGGTGCATGTTTAACAGAAAGGCAAGCGTAATTTTAGATCTCTGATTTCTATGCCATTCTCTCCACTTGCTTGTTAAAACACGATAATATATTAAAACAAGCCTCTTTTTTTAATATAAGCCTGACAGGCTTTATCCCGTAATTTCATTAAATATATAGGATTATCTTCCTTTTATAATTTTTTTTTCTAAAGGGTGCGTATTTATGAACGGGATATAAAATATTATTATTTAAAAAAGTTTTTTTTTTTATTTTCGTTATTAGAGTAATAAATATTTTTGCAGTAACTGCATAGCTTCTCAGTAAAATGGCTCATATCAAATGTTAGAGTAATTTCAAAATTCAATATATTTTACATGGTTTCTAAAGATTAGATTAAAAAAAACTGTAGACTGTAAGACTTTGATCCATTAAAAGCTCTGACACAGTTTGTGACTTAGTAGCTCAAAGCTTCTAGTGACCATTAAATTAAATGATGTATTCTGGCGTTAACTTTACAGTGTTACTATTTTGCCAAGAGTTTGCAGACGGTAGCTCAGAAATATTGGAGGCTTGGGATTGTTCGAAGGTTCACTTACGACTGGCTATTAAAGAATCTAAACTTGATTATAACCATTAAATAAGAGGGCGCCACTTAGTTTTTTTTTATAAACGAAAGAAAACTAAGAAAAAGACTTGGTACATAGGTTTCAATTAACAATTAAATGACCCTGGATAAAGTAGATTTACAGAGACAAAAAAAATATCTTAACAACCAAATTATATTTACATCAAAGATATGTATACACCTTATGTTCTAATCTGTTAAATGTTAATAATTTATTATGAATTAAAATATGAATAATGTTGATACAATTAGAATAAGTTTGACAAAAGTAACACTTAAATTATGATTTCGCTACTAGGTAGATTTCAGAACTTGAAAAATAAATTGCAATTATTAAAGTTTTTTGTATATATTTACTACAAATATAGGTAAATATATACAAAGCAATACACGCAGGGGAAAGTTCATGAACCTTTTTACCTAAGGCATATCAGCCTTAACCGCTTAACTACCAAAAAAGGTACTGAAAAATACTGAACAAAAAATAGCTAATATTATAGATAAGAAATTGACGTAATAAATTATGACATTGATTAAATATTTGTAACGTTAAATTGAAATAAATATTATATTAATAAATTAAAAGGTATAATAATAAAAATTTAAATAGGTGAGACAAATCTATGGTAGTAATATTTAAATAAATGGAATAAACTGGCCTGTATATTCCTCCAAGAAATAAACGGCTAGCCTTCAAAATCGAGGCTGTGAATATATGCAATTTGTATCCAGACTGGGAATCTCTAATACTAGCTCTAGCTCTGGCTCCGGCTCCACCGCTTTCAGCAATTTCTCGGGGAAGTCAAAAGCCTGCAGCCATCAACAATTGAAGAAGAATAAAAAGGAAAACGGAAAAGTAAAATTCTAAAACAACGGTTGCCATTGTATTTATTCATTGTCCATAAAAAATGAATGGCGTTAAAAATGTGACACTCACCTTGCTAAGTTTCGTTCTCTATCCATCAAAATCTTGGGCATCCTGCACCAGAATTATGAGTTAAACGGTTCCCTGAAGGAACAAGATTAAGAACTATAACTTACAAATCATATTGGCCATTTCCTGCTTCACAAACTTAAAATAAAAAACTGGCCTTTTACGTGCGCTCCTACCAGCAACACGGGAACAAGTCGTCGAAAAATGGACGCAGCACCGACTAAATCAGTAATCAGAGAAAACATTAATTAAGACCAATCAGAAAAGTGACGGACCGTCAACAGAAAGCATGGATAATTAAACCAGGAGAGTGATGCGTTACAGTAGTAATGTTTCATTGACAGTGTGATTTTAAAGAAATATGAATAAAAGAAGTTGACTGAAATTATTAACGTAATTAATGAAATTAATGAAATATCAATGGAGCGTTAGTGAACATAAGGAGTAGAAAAATAAAATGCTACAGTATTATAGTGTCATGATGTCAATGATATATTTTTCTTTATCTGCTCTATAATTATCTTTGCCAGTCTAAGCCAGCCAAGTATAATCCATATTGCAATGATTATTTTCCTTGATCGTTGCTTGTGTCTCTTCGAATATCGTCCTTTTTCGAAGCTAGTCATTTTATAACAATCAAAATGATGAAACCATTTTCTTTCCAACCAACTTTATTTTACAGCTTGCTGATTTATAATTATTACTTTAGCATTTGTCGATATAAAGTGATATGACTTTGAACCATGTACTTTAACAAATGTCCCGAAATTATATCGCAATATTTTACCAGCTGGCATATTTGTGTAAAAATAAGACAAAAACTTCATATACAGGAATCTTGAAAAAATAATCGTTTTCATGTTACAGGATGTTTTATAATTCCTATTGATGATGGTTTTTTTTTCGCGAAAAGCCGGGCCGTTATTTTTCGAAATTTTTATCGTATAATACTGTTATTGCTGCTAACTGATGTTATAACATTTTATACCAAAATGTATATATGTCAGCAAAGATAAAAATGTCATAACTTTTTTTCTGGTTATATTTTAGTTATTTGGATAGTACAATTAAAAAGAGCCAATATTTTTACATAAAAAGGTACTCATGTCTTATTTCGTTAGAAGCCTCCGGTTTCAAGGAAAATAAATATTAAGTTTGAAGTAAATCATAACTTGGTATTGAAAACTATGTATAAAACAAAAAATAGTAGTTGTGCTTGTTGACAATTTGTTTATTGCTTGAATTTTGTTTGACATTTTGATTGGCATTTTAAAAAAATAGGTCTTTGGGTGAATTATCTCGAAATACATTTTCTATTTTAAGGGCTACTCGCAGAATAAGGCGTAGGGCAAGAATATGTCTCCAACAAAATGGTAACCACTTCGAACATTTGTTATAATATGTTTCCTTTTGTTTATTTGTTTTGTTTGGTATTTACAGTTTTTTTTCTTAGCTAATAAGTTAATTGTTTGAATTTTTATCAAATATTTACAATTTTGAAATGAAATTTTAAGCAATGAAAACAGTTTTTGACCTTCCAATTAAGTATTTCTAGTAATCTTATGTCATGTATGTCATTACACCTAATGATTTTTAGAATATATCTTTTAATTTTATTAAAACGTAATCAAAAATAATTTATGGGTATAGGTTAAAATATTTATGTCTGGTTATTTAAAAAACGGGTGCTCTTATCGAAATAAGACAAGAGCACCTTTTTTTAATTAAGAATATTGATTCTTTTTGATTTTATTACCAACATTATTAGAAAGTAGCTAGAAAAAAAGTTTTGACATTTTTAACCTTGCTGACTAATAATTTTAATCGTTCCTGTATACATTTTATCAAAAAATGTCATAAAACCATTTAGTAACAATAACAGTAGTATACGATAAAATTTTCGAAAATTAACGACCAGGCGTTTCGAAAATATTAACAAAAAACCATCTTCAATAGATAATTCCTACTCCTAACACACCCTGTAACATGAAAACGATTCACTTTTCAAGATTCCTGTATATAAAGTTTTTGTCTTATTTTTAGACAAAGATGCGGCTGGTAGACCTGGTAAACCCTGTATACTCGACCGCAATATAGAAGCTTACTGCATTATTAAAATTTATGGCAATTTTCAAATACTGTTTAAGTGCTATATCATTTGAAGGTGTCGAAAAATCTATGACTCTATGATCAAGTTAAAGCAATAGAAAGGATAGGAAATGATGCGGAAGAAACGTGATTCAAGTTTGAGGTTAAACTCAAAATTCTAATGCTTACATACGGATTAGTGGCATTGTATTTGTCTAATTGGTGGATTTGCCTTTGTCCCTTATCATACCTTGTCATCTGTAGCAAAAGATACCAAAAGTATATCTTAAAGATCTAACATATTGGACATATTAACGATATCTTTAATAAGATTAATAATAATACTTTAAAATCGGGTAATTTAGCAGCAGACTTAGAACTTTACTTACTTTGCTAACAAACGTTATCATCAGTATTATCAGAAAATAAACAAATGATAGGCTTTGTAGAAGAATAAAACCAATCTGCTTCTTTTTCCTTCTTATACACATAAGTAATAATAAGAAATATTAGTGTATTTCCTTGAACCTTTTATTTTAATTTTAAATAAAACCAATCTACATAAATATCTTTTTAGGTACATTTATTAATTTTATATCAAATATTTTAGATTTCTTCAAAAAGCTTTTAGGACGGTTTTTAACAGAAAATAGGATTTGCGGATTAGCTTAAACTCCCCAAACAAAGACAAGTTTTTAGTATTTTTAAATTATAAAAATACCAGCCTCAGCAGGCTAAATTCTCTGGCATGTCGGATTAAGGCCGATTAAATTATTCCGGAAGTGTTTTTAAATGTATTTTAAAGACAAAACAAGATTAATCATAATGCCTTCAGCAACTTTATTGAGCCCACATTAATTTTAAATTAAAATTAGGGTATTAAAATTAAATCAAGCAAACCTAATAAAATAACAAAATTCAGTACACGTCCTTCCAATTATTTTATATCCAGCCTACCGGAAAATGTATGCAAAATAGCATGGGAACTTACTAAGTGGTAATACCAAGTGTTTAACCCTTAAGCGATTAGCATAATTTGATGAACTGAACTCCTGCTGACACCCGATAACACAGCTAAATTGTTATACATGCCAAAAACATGGTGATAGTTAACGAAATTATCTATTTTATGGCCACATATGGCTACTAAATTTGAGAAATGACTAAAATGTCTTAATGCTCAAAATTACTTACCACTAGCTATAAATCAACGTAATTAATATAAGAAATAATTATACGTATCCAGTAAAAATTATTCTGAAGTGGCCTTATATTGACTTTTGTTTTCGTTAAATGGCAAAAAAGGTTTTTCAAGTTTAATTTTCAGTTGCTTTCATACTAGCAAAATTAAAAGTCTGAAACCGGAAAGGTCTCCCATTACGGTTTTAAGTGGCAGTTTTCGTTTTTCAGGGTAATAATGGCATCTTAGAAGACATTTTGTCTTGCGCGAACAAAAACCTTTTAATCTTGAAATAATCATCTCCTTAGAAATGTCGTCGTTCACAAATCCCGTCGTCAAATACAAAAGGGCCTCACTGGATGGCTGTGGCACTTTCCGTGGCATTTTCATATTCTTTTTAACCAATTAGGTTTCTTAAAGGTCGAATTTTCAAAATATCTAATTAGGTATATGAATTATTTCTCTTTGATAATCTTGATTAATCTTTTTGATAGTTATTTTTAAAACGTAAATTATTTATTTCCAACACTTTACAGGAATTGTATATTTGTATTACATTTTTTTAAATTATTTTAGAAAATTGGCAGAATAATGCACGTTTATTATTCAAATGACCTAATCATATTATTAACTTAACTGAATTGATGTGGTCCTTTCCACGGGGCTTTTATTAGTTTTACCTTGATTTATTAACCTATTCATCTTCTTGAAAGGTGTAAAAATTGAATTTCCTAAATAAATAAACTATTTCTAATTAAGCTGAATGTAAAATGACCATGTATAATATGTAACAAGATTTGTATATTTGTATTAAATTATCGGGTATTAGTTTAGCATATAAGGAGATTAATGCATGTTTGTTATTGAAGCAACAACGTGATATTAATCAGTTAACATAGCTGTGATACATGTAAATCAGGTAATTAGCCTCAATTAGAACTTTAAAATTTATAGTGACCCTATGTCAGAAAAGGATAGTACTACACTATTAAAATATTGTTTTAAATCTGAATTTAAAAGAAAAAAAATATATAATTACGTGTAAATATTTATTGAAAAAGAAAATTCTAAAATAAGCATATAATTAATTTTTTTTCTTTCTCCTTTAAATAACGTTAGAACTGATTTTTATTAATTTTGTCATTTAATATTTTATTTAATTTAAAATATTAAAATACGAGGTAAGATATAGATTTAATAAGTACTCATTGACCTACCAAGTTTCTACAAGTTGTAATTTTTAGCAACACCAAGCTAAATTTAGTATTTGACATTTTTAATAATTTAACATATGTTAATCAAAAAGCTCTCTGCATTTCTACCATTATTACTTCAGTGCATCATTAAATACTTAGTCATATTTTTTAAGGTTTTGACGTTCCTCTTTAACTTTTGTCAGCAAAACTGCTAACAAATATGATCGCCATTATATCGCGAATATTCGTAGGGATGATGACATTAAGTACTAAAATCGCATCCAGTAATTTTTATAGAAAATGGAAAATAATGATACACATGTCATTTAAACTAACTTGTAGAGTCACACACCTATTGACATACCTATAATTACTACGTTTCCATGTCAAATGATATCGATTTTAAAATTATTTCGATATCATCGATTTGCGAGCATTTTCATAATAAGTTTTCAAATCGATGTGAAAACCTGCTTGATAATTTGACTTTTGTCACCTGTCAACTTGCTATTATTGACCGTAACCTAAAACTTTGTAAACTCGTGTAAAAAATTAAAATTGAATGATTTTTTTCGTAAATCTTATGATTGCTGTAACAGTTCAGTTCATTTTTACATTAAAAACGCCTATTTTTAAAACTGAAAATAAAAAGAATAAGGACCTTAATGCAAATCCACCAAAATAAAAACTTATACTCAATAAAAAACTAGAATTTTTTCTTGACGCAGGTCACTACAAATAAATGGACGAAAAAAAGATACTGAAATAGAGAAAACGAGTCAGGATTGATGGGAGGGATCAATTCTATTGCATTTCACTAAAAAAAAGAATGGCAAAAATTTTCGCATAACTTCAGACATATTTCAATATATTTGCAATAGATCTTTGAGCTAAAGAAAATTGCAAACTCTACATAAATTAGCATCTTGTAGATAATATTGCATTGTAAGGAATCAATTTGGCACCCACAAATGAGTTGTGCTTATACGCCTATATGATTTTGGTAATGCAATTATTATAGAATTTGCACATGATAAATTAAGTAGTTTCATTAGCTTTTGAAATTATATGTGGTATACTTAATATTATTGGCGCAACAGATGGGATCCATGTTCCTATTTTGGCACCATCCAATGGATAGAGTGACCTTATTACTAGAAAAGGATCGACCTTTTAAGACCTCTGGTAAGTCGTGGGCACTTATTTTTAATTTAGTTATTGTCTGTCAGTTAGACTAAAATTGCTATAAATTATGGTTTAGTAAGCTGTACACTCTATAAAGATATGTTTTTTTTTTAGTTTTAGGTATGCAAGTTGCTAGCATCTTGGCAATGCTTATGATGCAAAGGTTCTCAAAAACTTAAATTTGTGTCGGAATTGTAAAACCATACTTAATTCAATGGACAGAGTGTGTTATACTTTATAATTGGCGATCCTACTTATGGCTTATTACTTTGGCTACTCAAAGGATACAAAGGGAAACTGACTCCAGAAAAGGAGTAATTTAATGCATATTAGAGTAGTAGTGAAAAATACTTTTGGACGATTGAAGGCTCGATTATGATGTCTTTTAAAAAAAATAGATACAAGTTACAAATTTGTTCTGAATATTGCTATTACCTGTATTATTCTTTATAAAATAATTAAAAAAAAAAAAGATCATTTTAATACAAAGGTGACTTCTGAATGCAAGAGATCATTTTTCCTCAACAAGGAAAGAAGCTTGCAAATACTATGATTATACTATTTTTTGGGCATCTATACTCAAAATAGATGCCCAAAAAATAGGAAATACTTTCCAAGATTATATTCGTAAATTTTTATTGACAAAATTAACATTTTAGATTAAACACTAAGTTATTTTACTAGTTCAAAATTCTTTATATTTAGTTCAGTTATGTATTATGTGAAATAAAACATATAAATAGAGTTTCATAAAGTCTAATTTATTTCATTATACGAAGGCCTGTTAAGCTGTAACAATTTAAAAAAAATTATATTGCACATTATAATAAAGCAATTAATAAAAACTAATCAATTCTGGTTGCTAAAATAATCCTGTTATATTAGAAGTAGAGCTTGTCGAAGGGGTAGAAAAATGGATTAATAAAAAAATTGACCATAACATTAAAGGTCTTTGTTCCACACATGTTTTTGAAAAATATATCATTTTGTTCCTTAATTTTGTCTCTATTTTTTTTTATTTTCTCCATGCTCTTTAAATTCTAGAAGTCATACCTTTCCTCCTTACCTAGTCTTTTCATACCTTTCCCTGCAATCTGACTAACACTTCAACCTGGTAAGAAAGTCATATAAATATGCTTCGTATTTATGAGCAATCTCTTGCTTTAGATCAAGTGTACAAATGTCTCATCTGCACTGCCTACTCTTATGCTTAGTTCTTGCATCTAATTTTATATATAGTATATAACGTTACATAATAGTGTATGACGTTAAAATTGCAAAAATCTATTTAAGCTTATTTGCCTTAAATTCTTATAAATAAGTTTAAATTTAAATTACCCCTGGTTTCCATATCTTGTCGATATCTCCCTGCAAAAATTATCGCTCTTGATGTTGAGAGTCTATTCCCTTAAGGCTGGACTCTATTCCCTTCGTTTAAAATGATTTAGACAGTGCGTTGTGACCTACTTAACTATTAGTTTCATAGTATTATTAAATGCCGCTTTTAAGAATTTCCATTTATTTTCAATTTGCTGTTTGTGCAAACTCCATTTCTTTAGGAACGGAATTAAGATCTAGAAACAGTGGAGAAGTAAGTCAAACTGTTACCAATACTACTGTTAACGTAGTCTTAGTTCGTTTCTTGTCTTTTTCTAAGCTGATTACGTAAATATTCTCTTCGTCTAGGCAGTTGAAGTCGGTTTTTGCCATTTTTCAAGCAGTCGATATGGTTTTTCACTAGTTCCAAGTTAATTTTGTGACCTTGTTTCAGGTAGTTAAATTATTCATTTATTTATTCCAGGCAGTTGAAATTGCATTTGGAAGACTTTCTTTACTTTTCTTGAGTAGTAAAATTTAACTTTTTTGGTAATTTTTTATGCAATTAAACTTATTTTTCCTTTCTATTAACCGGTTAAAACTGTAAGTTAGGAAAAATCGAATAGCGATAAAGTAAAAAAATAGAGTAGCACCTGCCAGGAAATGTTAATGAATATCAGTTAGGTTAGAACTGAGTTATAATTTTACACTTTTCCCCGGTAGTTTGCTTGTTACAGTATTTTGAGGAGTCCAGGTCGTTTGTCACTTTTTTTAAACAGCTATTTTTCTAAACTAGTCTTTTTACCAAGGCAAAGAATTTTCAGGTAGTTGACGTAACTATAAATTGTTTCAGGCAGTTCAATTCTCTTTTAAAATTATTTCTGTGCAGTTGGAGTTATTTTTTCTATGCAATTCAAGGCAATATACATTATATTCTTTTCCAGACAATTGATGGCAAATTCTAATTATTTTTCAGGTAAATGGTTTTTTAGTCACATGATCTAAATTCATGGATCCTGGTTCTGATACCAGTAAAATATTCTCTTCTGCCATGGTTTTTCTTGAAAATTTATTATCGCCTTGGACTTGTATAATTGTTTAGCCTTTCCGTCTGTCAGTATATAAACCATAAAATGGGAATGATATTTCCTTCCATATCTTTGAGCGTAAAACGATTAAAAATAAACACTTACGAAATCGGGTAGCAGATTTTATAGCCAATTTTCAAGGTCACATGAGCAGCCAAAGATGACTTCGTAAAAATTAGAAATTGTGTACACTAAAATTTTGCACATTGTGGAAAAGTGGCCTTTTGTTGAAATAACAAAAGGCAACTTTTTCGCATACAGGCATTTAATATTTACAAATTTTGAAATTGATTACAAAATAATATTTGACGTATAGATATATAAGTATTAAACATCATAAAATGATCAATATCCTAGAAGAGATTGTATTGAACGATGAAGATGTTAGATTAACTTTAAATCTCCGAAATGAGACAGCATGCTTAAGACTTGATGGAGATTGCAAGAAACAGATGAAAAAATCAACAGACAGGGATGCTACCTTTCGCGTTTTATGGTTAACTTATATTCCAAAAAAAAATCAACAAAGCTCTTAACGGAGTAAAAAAAAGTATCCTTTTAAACAAATAATATTCGATAAACCGATTATCTTAGGGTATTAGTAGATAGCTTGGAAGTACTGCAAATGTTAAACAAAGCAAAGAAATTACCAAACGAAAGGTGAAATTCAATAGTTGGCAAGTCACACACACACACACACAAATATTATTTTGTAAATATAATCGTAAAATTTTATAATATATTATCTTAATATATATTATAATTTTTTGTATAAATATAATTTAATATAAACAATTTTATGCAAGTATGATATAATGTTAAAAAAATTAAATTAGAAGGCATTTGAAATAAAAAATTAAGTTCAAAAAGACTTTACAAAACCACTAAAGAATACTTTTATTTTGTCAATTATTCTTTACCGTTTTACCTATTAAACATGTTTTTCAAATTATTTTAATATAAAACTCGTTATTTAAATTAAATATAGTATTGTAAGAAAAATTAAATTTTACGACGACTACGATTAAAAGTCAACACGGAGTAGAAAATCAAATATTACATGTGGGTGGTTTTGTATTTAAACATATAAAAGAGAGGTCAACTCTGTTATTTTTCTGAGGCTCTGATTAGGCTAAAGAGCAGGTTTTCTTCGAGAAAAGATGCCGTTGAGTCTTCAATTTTAGGGTTACGGTTGTAAATTATCAAGATTAATGCAAAGTCATTTATTAGTTTTTAAGATTAAAGAACCGGGATATAGTAAAAAAAAATTTAATAATAAATTAAAAAATGCATATGTCAGCTTTTGTAGACAACGAAAACTCATTGTAGCAAATTTCTAATTTCTTTTAAACCAAATTTTTGATTTGATGCCTTTTAATATGATTAAAAACCAAGCCAAATTGGACATAATAACGCATAACTTAAATGGGTAAGGTTACACATTCCTTAATTAAATAGTTATTTATGAATTTTACGTGTGATTATTATTTTATTTTATATATCTTTTAATTCCTCAGTAGTAGTTAATAAAAGAACAAAGAAATATTTCTATAATCACAATTATAAAAGGAAACAAGCCAATTATTTGATATATTTATTCGAATTGTATGTAAAATTAGTATTTAGAGATTATACAAAGTAACTTAAATAATCCTTTTTAAGTTTTGATATCTTTAGTTTTAAGCAAATACAATTTTTAATCCATTTACTTATAATTGTCATTTGATTTCAACTTAATTTTTAGAGTTCACTTAAGTTGTCTTAAAAAAAAATCCAATTATTTGATGTCTTGTGTTTAAAAAAAATAATAATTATTTAACTCTATTACTGTTACTGAATATTCAAATTATATGTAAAATTGGTATTTAGAGATTATACAAAATAACCTAAATGATTCTTTTTACGTTTTGACATTTTTAGTGTTAAGCAAATACGATGACTATGCCATTGGCCTATTGTTCCGATTTAATTTTAACTTGATTTTTAGAGTTCATTTGAGATGTAAGTAATGATTTAAATTTTTCAAATTATTGTGTTTTGAAAAAATTTAACTATCAACTGTACTACTGGTATTGATTATTCAAATTTAACTCAAATTTGGTATTTCGAGCTTATATAAATCAACCTAAATGATTCTTTTTACGTTTTAGCATATTTAGTAATTAGAAAATAACTTAACTAATCCGTTTAACTACTATCCCAAATTGATTTCAACTTAATTTTCAAACTTTATTTGATTTAATGGAACACCCTTTTATATTTTACTTATTTACTAGTTTTTCCTTGACAACAACCGAAACACGTCAGGACTCTTGAAATAAAGATTGTGAAGTAAACAGGACCCTTCGTCTATTATTTTCATTTCATTTCATAATGGTACTGTACCCTGAAGAAATTTATGGAATATTACAAAAAAGTAAAAATCGTCATCGATACTAAGTTAAGTTATATGGAAAGAAATTTCTTATGCTAAGATATGGATTCCAACAAAAAAATAAAATGTCCCCATGCAACATAAGAAAAAAGATTGTCTTAATTTTTCTGATTATTACCTAATGCTTCATCTCAATCTTATGAGAATCATATAAAAATATACTAAAACGATGCTCATAATAAATCTTTGTAATCTTTTATTACCAACACGGTCAGTAAAAACATTCAGGTCATCTAAACATACAGAATGCAACAGAAGGATCCAAGTCAAGGCCCTATTACATTTATCGACCTAATTTTTCCAATATATCGGGAAGCAAACCCACATAAAGACGAGGGTCGAAACAACACAATTCCGAACAAAGATAAATCGAGAAACGTCAAGAAGAGCCCAGGATTCTGACCGCGAGGCGCTTTCCTCGATATGTTCCGCAGAGTTGCCCTGAACTGAGGCAATATGTTTGTCTTGAAATGAACTATTGCTTTATAGTAGCCACAGATTTTAGTTCTATTGGTAACTTACGATATTTTTATTATGACTATTTAAGAGTTTACATACATATTGAGAAAATTAAAAAATTGCTTCTAAGCTCTAAAAAAATCTGTAGAGTTTAGATTTATTACAAATAATATTTATCTCTTATTATTGTCATATAAACTTTCATTATGCCTGGGTAGAGCCTATTAGGGTAATGTGCGGCACCAGTTCGCTTAATTAGACCCGAACAGCCTCATAAATTGTCCGGTGAACGCTGCGAGTCCCGCGAAATTAACTGATCATAACTTCGCATCGAATTATTGTCCGACCCCAACGCAATTACTTGCTAAACACTTCAGACGTATTATAATAATGGACACCACTTTTTATAATTTTTACTTTTAACAAAGTAAAGATTATTTTGTCAGTGACATGTTGGCATTTTTAAAGTAAATTAAAATAGTTTAGCCAGCTATTAATGCTGCAATTATGTATGCAAAATGTCCCACTGTTTTAATATTATTCTATTTTTTATTGATTTATACAGGTTTCTAAAACGCTGACGGTGATGCTCTTTGATCGATCACTCCCAACTTATTAAGGAATATTTTTTTTGTATCTTAATAAGCATTATAAAAATTAGTGAGAACTAGGCTCAAATAACAATAACTGATTCCTTTAACTATGCGTTATATTTTATTTTTGTAAAGTATTATATAAAATTAATTAGGTTTTGTGTTAATTTTTATCGTAAAGCAAATCGCCTTAAAAAAATTGTCCTTACCATTACCTTAAAATTTTAGACCCAAATATAGATGATATAGAAAACATAATATTTTATGCAACAAAAAATTATCTTGCCATTGTACATATTTATTTGTTTCTCTGTGAACAAGGGTCCCTAACAGACAAACATCAGCCCAAATACAAGAAAGCACAATATGTTCCAAAAGAAAAAGCTATGCTTGTAAACACATTAAAAACCTCTCTACAGATAACGGTATTTGTTATAAATGAATTGAAAATTAAGAAAAATACAAAAGTAGCCTTATTGATAATTTGTCCTTATTGTTCTTTATAAGCAATAAAAAATATATTAAATAAAAGAATATTATGATATAAACTGACAAAGCTATTATATGTACGCATACACCTAATGATTGAAGAATTCGATAAATAGTTGGAAAAATATCTGTTTACAATAATAGTAGATTTATTGCGAAAATTGTGAATATAACTATTGAGAAATAATCGATTCAAGACGTCATGTCGATTCAGTTAAACTTAATACAACTTTGTAAGTAAATACTAAATCCAACTTCGTCCTACGAAGTTTAGGAGTCTGCACAATATACTTAATATATCGTTCCAAGAAATAGTTTATCTTTTCTCAAAGAGGCCGGCTTACATTAAATAGTAATGAAATAAACTCTATAAGTCATAGGTCTCAAATTTATAAAATTAAAGTCAAAGGATTACACGTGTTTCGCCCATACTAGGCATTATGAATACAAGTTAACATGATACAAGTTAAAGGTACAAATTAAGTTAAAATTGGTTAAATCGGACAAATATTAATTACTACATATTAAAGTACTTATGTATTAAATTTTAATATATAATCGAGTGGATCTGATGATTCCTAGTATGGACGAAACACGTGTAAACCTTTGACATTAATATATTAAATTTGAAACCTATGACTAAAAGTTTATTTCATTACTATTTAATAATATACCATGTATACAAAACGGAACGTAGCAATTTTCTAAAAATTTGGCAACCATCGTAGCAGACAATGCTCTATCGGTCTAAAAAATTGTTACAAAGTTGCCTTATATTCGTTTATAATTGTACTTAAAAAACATTCTGCTCAAATTCTAGAAATTCTTAGAAGAATCTTAGTGGGTATCTATAGGGACCTGATTCGATGTTGTGTAATTCGGTTTAAGTTAATAATTGGTATTTGAGTACACTAACTAATTAACAAGTAATTAGTTATAGTAAGTAAATGTATATGAAGTGTTGAATAAAAGTTTAGTGTCTAGTGTTTAAGTGTGCTTATTTATTGAACATACGGGAAATTCCTAACAATACTTTCAGCACTATAGCGTTGCCGCTTATATTAATATACCCTTGATTTTTTAGATATTTTAATTTCCCGTTCCGTTTTGAGTCTTTTTTAATCATACCTCCCTATTAATATCTCTAAAACGATTTTCAAAAAAAAATGTTTTATGTGTTTTTTGTAACATTTAAAAAAGTTATAACGAATAAACCATATTTTGTATTAAAAAAAACCAAATTACACCTTACCAAACGATGTAATTTTCAAAACGTTGCTACGCTTAAACTCATTGATATGTCAATTCTTGACAAGGTTCTTCGGCAGTGTTGCCGCACCTGACGAATTCCATAAAGTTTAGGTAAAACTCGGCAGTTATTAACAACCCAACTTATTGATATTGTATAATCGTCAACAAAATGTCAAATGGGAGACTTAAATTACTATAAGTACATGTAACAAAACATTCGACATTGAAATAAAACTTTAAACAAAATATACCCTTTCACCTGACACCTTTATGTTATAAAATAATATCTTAAGAATGAAACCTGAGAAAGTAGCTTGACAATCCGACAACGGTGTAGAGTTAAATTGAATCTCCAAAATATAATTACGTTATGTGTGAAAACGTCAATATTTTGACAGTTAATTATAAACGTTAACGTTCCTAAATTAAACAAGCCAATTTCGTAAACAGCTTAAAAACAAATGAATATGGAAGTAAAGTAAACATATTTTAGATCAATATAAAAGTGATTACCTCGCATTAATACCATAATATGTTTTCAATATTTGTTTTCGTAAGTAAATAGCAGGGCAGGCAGTTAATTTTCGACGATCTTGTTGACTTAATTAGGCTATGAGGAGTTAATCAAGATGGTCTCAAATAAAGAAAATAATGATGAATTATAGTCCCCTTGGCATCCACTCATTCCTATTAAAAATATCAGATCTATATGTAAAAGAATGCTCATGTTTTGATAACGATATTTAGTACTGTCAGATAAATTGTCAGTCTAGGATAATTAAACTGATGGGAACTATATCGTAAGAAATTAATTTATAAAGATCACTATTTTCGAGCTTATATATTTTTACTCCCTTCTTATACTCTAGATTACCATACATAATGCAAGGTATAACTTAACTTTTTAATAACTATGTATATCTAAAAACACATCTTTCATTAAACAAAATGCTGTATCTAGCTTCATTTTACTTATAGAAAGTAGTAGGAAAACTAACTAGCAATTACCTTAAAATAATTAAATAAATTTTTTTGCATTTTTTTAATTCCACTGTCAAACAACCACTACATTGTCTGCTAGCTTCTAATGAAATAAATCTTAAATAATGTTAAATATACAAAGTTTATTAAACCCTACTACAATATATTATTAATTTTAATAACTTACTACATAAACAAGTCCCGATCCACTATATTATTGTAGTACTAGTGTTATTTTCTACGTTCATTTAAAAAAAACTGCAAAAGAAGCGAACACAATTAAACTATAACATGAATTGTTATTTTCATAAATATTATCAGCATTATAAAACATTGCTTTGGAAAAACATCATAAAAGTATAAATGTACTTTAAACATAAGAAACGTCTTCTCGAAGTATTTTTATTTTGAAGCTTAGCTTGTCAACCAAACCGTAATTTATTCTGAAGCAGGTCTTTATCCGAACTTTAGGGATTTCCTTTATCTAAATCGGCCCCTATCACCAGGCAAATTTCCAGCTATTATTCTCCTTTAGCTAAAAACCGCATCTTGACCAATTCCGGCAAGTTTACGGCTTTATCAGTAAATGCCTTTATTATCCACCGTGATTGAGTTATTTCACCTTTCATTAAAGCCTAATTATAAATTCTAGCGAATATTCTCTGATTTTGGTATAGCACCGTTTTTTTTTTCTAATTAAAACCTAAATTAAGGCGACGTAGCGACACGTTGTAGCTTAAATGCTAATAAAACAAAAAGGCCTTCTAAAGGTGCTCAGGTAACATCCATAAATGTCACGGAAAATTAATATCTCGACGTTCTAATAAGGGGATATCGTGGAAATTTTTCTCTCACCTAATATTACGCCGCAATTTCCCTTGGGACTAATAATAACATGAAGCTGGGTTTAATCTAATTAAATATTCTTGCAACTACAGTTTAGGAGGATTATTGGTCTTTTTATTTTATGGCCTTTTTTTTTGGTAAAATTAAGGTAGGTAATTATGAAGGGGCTAGAATAAAAACGAAGAGGGTAAATATAGGGTAATTAATGGTTGACTATTATAAGATACAATAGTAATGTGGTTTGAACTAAAGTTCCATTGCTTCGTAGTATGTTTGGAATAACTCATTTTTTTTTAATGTCTTCATTGTATTTATTGCATTGTTTGTCATTTTCACCTGAAAAAGTCTTTCTTGCCATAAACACTTTAAACGACAAGTATTATTTAATTGCACTTATTTAAAATTTTTATGCTGTGACAGATTCTTGATAAGATGTGAATATTCTTCTATTATTTTAAAAATCACTTGTCTATGTCCTATTAATAATATTTAACGATGCTTTTATTTCGTTAAGTGATAAGTAAATTTTTTTTTGTTTTTATGTTATGTTTTCAAATTGAATTAGAAATCTGTCCTGTTTCATATTTTAGTTATTTTTAAAAGTCTCTAAATAAAGTTTTTCATACCAAAAAATTGACAAAATGTTGATATTATATAATTATTTATTGACACATTTACTTGGATACCTACATATGCAAAAACATAGAATACTGTTGTTGTTACTGTTACCGCTACAAAGTTATTAATGGATATTCTTTAGAGATTTTACAAATGTAATTTAATAAATTTCAGTCTTGCAACCCTATGCATATAATTCAAATGCTATCCATTAGCAAGTAATCCTTAACTACATAAATAAGCTTCTTAAAACCTCGATCGACAGGTAAAAGGAATAGTAGATTTGGGAATTCGTATGGCTCATCGATCAGTATATTGAGAATCACATTCATCAAATTACTTAAGGAAGATTATTAACTTATCAAGTTTATTTGCTTTTTGTTAAACATATATTTTACATAAATATTTATATAAAGTATGTTTATGTTAAATTTTTTGAATTAATTTTTTTATAATTTATACAAAGCGTTTTCATAGTTAAGTTGTAGGTAAAATAGACTAGTCAAAAAGAGTTGATATACCAAAAATCACCTATACAAAACCTGCATAAAAAAGAGATAAAACATAAAAAAATTAAAAATTTTTTTGATATTCTCGGCGAATGCCATGTAAGTTCTGATCGTTTTTTTTACTGCCATTATAGTTTATCAAACTAAATTTGTATTGTATGGTTTTCAGTACAAAATTTTGGTTCGATGAGTGGTATCAGTCTTTTATAGTGTTTATTTTATATATCCGTTTTTTTATGCGAAAAAATTGTCCATATTTACAAACACAATACTTACTTATGGAAAGTGCCAACAAAATGCAGTTGCAGCATGCAGGTTGTATACGGAAAGTTTCTTTCAAGAAATCATTTAGCTCCATATAAGTTTGTTAATTTAGTTATTACACTGCGTGACATAGGGTATTTAAATGAACAACTAGAAGGCTACCCTGCTGTTAAAAGCTGTTTAAATTTAAATATTACATATTGAGAAAAAAACTTCTTTCTCAAAGAAATGGAAAAGACCATTGTGACCAGACACATTAATGATTACTAGAGCCATAGCAACTCAAGTTGAAGTTTCTCATAGTAAAATGTGAATGACAATCCGAAAAGAACAGACTTATGCTTATATTTATAAACTGATACGAAAATTACAACCTGATGATTATTCTAGAAGAGTGGTATTTTACCAGTGGCCTTAGGAGTAGTGCAAAATTTCTACAACAATTATGCTTAGGCTGTAAGAAATCTACATGCTATAAATAGATTTACTTTTGAACATAGATTTTTATTAAATGCTTATGTTGCCCTGGTAAATGGCATTCTTATTGAACTCTACTTTTTCCGCATCAACTGACCATTGAAATATTTAGATTTTCTATAAAACAACCTACTCTAACTACTAAAACATGTTTCTCTAGATGTGAGACAAAATATATGCTTCTTAAAAGCTAGGGTTTCACTATATTTTAGTCAAGAAGTTCACGAACATCTATATAATAAGCTTCCGAATAGATGGATATAGCCCATTTCTTTGTCTTCTTGCTCACCAGATTTAACGCTTCTGAAAAAACATTTATAATATGAGTTATCAAAAAGGGACCAAAGTATTGTACGTTTTTTATTACTAGTTTAGAAGGTTTTGTATGCAGAGACTATACGAGTCCGTTAAGAAATGTATTACTTTCGATGTACTAATCGGAATATTTTAATTTACATATTTAATAAATCCAGGTATCATGCAGAAACTTTGCGGATTTAACTCTAATATTATTCGATAAGATACAAAAAAATACTTACTTCATAAATGAGTTTTATAAAAATTTGATCAGCATGCAAAAGGAACAGTAGAATTGAGAATTCATGGAGCTCATCGATCAGTATAATTGACAATAAAATTCATCAAAATATTTAAGTAAAAGTGGAGACATAATTATATTATAAAATTTTTTTGAATTTATTTTTGAAACGTATGTATCAGAGAGAATTAGAAACAAACATTAAAAATATAATATATTAAGGCTTTTATTACAACACAAATTGACCAAAAGTATGTATTGTGTTTTTTGTTAAATGTTTTAAGTTCTGTAATTATGGAACTGTTGCTTTGTCTGCGTGTTTGTTTGTACTTTAGCCATCTGAAGAAGTCTCGAATCCGAGACGAAATGTTATGGCAGAACAAATAAAGGAAGTAAAGAGAAATTGAAGCTGTATTTTTGGAAAGCTTTTATTTATAAAAAATAATAATATTGATCATTATGTTCATCGTATTATTTAATAAATAATTGAACCTGGAAATTTATGTTGCTTTTTTTAAGGATTTTTTTGGTAGGTTGCGGTTGTATCTTTTTATTTAAATCTAAAAAGCAAATAAATACTTACATAAGTTAATCATACGTAGAAATAATGGCAAAATCTAGGCCGAGGCCTACTTTAACTTAGCCATTTAAAATAGATAGAGTTCAATAAATATAATTTTACATACTGAATCATCCTGCTAACTGTATAAAAAAAATAATAAAACAGAAAACCAATTATTTTTACAAGCATGGATTGGTACTTTGATAGAAATACAAAAAAGAGGTATAATGCCAGAATTAATTGCTCAAGTTCCAGGTAAAGGAAAGGGCAAACTCGCACAATAAAAACACACAGATCATTGATGCATCAAAACATGATTTTTCAACTTGAAAACTTTAACGAGACTGAACATACTTAGTTATATGTGCGCTTGAAAGAGAAAAGAATAACATTTAAATTTAAATTTATTAATGTATAGAATTTTAAAGTGGTAAAAAATTTGGTAGAGCTTACTCTAGAATGTTTTTACACTGCTGGACAATTTTGTAAATCTGATATTTCATCTGATACATGGTCTCCCTTTTTATTTACATATATTAACCTAGAACAAAACAAGGATAAATAGGCAATAGTAAATAATGTCCTCGTCTACGTGTAAATCTAAATTTCTTGCGAAAGCTACGAAAGGAAGTATGACTCCTCTTAGGATTACAACAGCATTATTTTTGAAAATTATTTAATTTTTTTTTCAATACAAAACATAGAAGCTTGGATTTGTTGAAACTAAGTTATAAATTGTGTTCATTAAACAGGGACCTTTTAGTTTATAAGTCGTAATTAATACGCTGTGTTGCATTAGCAAAACGGATAACATTAAAATTATATACGAATTGCATATCATTAGCAAAGGCAGTAGTTGTACAGAAATTAGTAGAACAAAGAATATCAGCAGTGTGTATGAGAAAAAGCGAACGAGATAAAAGAGGAACACTGGAATTTTTAAAGTTTAAGAAGAAATTAAATTGTATGTTATTTTTTGAAATCTATTATTATTAAAAAAACGACATATTATTTACAATAGCATCTGAGCACCCATATTAATGAAATTTGGCACCCAAGAGTTCAGAGTATCAAAGGCCTTAGAGAAATCTAATAATATTAAGAAACTGAGAAAATATTTATCGTTAAACTCCAAAATATTATCAGTTACAGACACAAGCGCTGTTGCTGTATTTGACCCATTTAGAAAGCCACATTAGTTTTTTGGTATTATATAATTCTCAATTACAAACCTATATAACTGGTTGCTTAAAATCTTCTCACAAGTTTAAGATAATACTGGCAAGATGCTGATTATATGCAGATCAGACAAGGAAATTGGATTAGCAATCTTAGCTTAAGGTTTAACAATAGCAGTTTTTCACGAAAAAGGAAAATATTGCCTTACGATACAACAATTAATTATGTGTAAATACAAAAGTGTCAATTATAGTAGGTTTCATGGTTTTAACATAGAAACAGAAATATAATCGATTCCTTGGTTTTTATTTCATAAATAGCATTAGAAATTTCCTTGACAGCAGAAAGCGAAAAATTACTAAAAAAATTTTCGCTTAAGTTATTTCTATTATTGTAAAAGTCGTTTTTTTCTTTTCCTTTAGTAGAAATATTTTGTAAGAGCGATTCAAGAAAAATTATTAATGGAATCAGGGTTAGATAAATGTAATGGTAATTTTCTATATTTAGGCTGGATGGTACATAGATATTTAATATACTATTTTTTTGATTTCTCTAATCACTCTTCAAGTAATTGCGGCACTGTTATTATTTTATAAAGCTAAATGCAAGTCATGCTGAAAGGCTTAATAGTTAAAATTTGTATATTACCTAAATGTGATACATTTTGCTGGAGGCTTAGGAGATTTTCATTTTTATTCGATAAAAAATCTCATGGACAGACAAGTTATCCGCTGATAACATTTCACAAGAAGCGACATAATCAGGTTCACTGACAAAAATTGAGTCAATAAGGGTGCTAGTATGTTTAGTTATTTTTGTTAGTTCGGTTAATATTTGGGTTAGAGAACATGATTTAAAATATTTATTTAAAGGGTTATTAAGGTTAAGGTAATTAATGGTTAAGTCACTCATGATAATGACATGATCAAAGCTCAGACAGTTACAAGATAAAAATGAGTCAAAGTGAGTAATTAGACTATTTATTTTGATTTTGGAAAATTGAAAGGCTATAATTGGTAAACAACTTTGTTTGAGTTTAACATGTGCACAGTGGCAAGAGGGGTGTTTTGTTTACAAATATATTAATCGATTCTTTGTTGTCAAATTAAATATTTAATAATGTAAATATGTAATTTAACTTAGTAATGTTTGATTTTGGATTAAAATAAAAAGGAGAAATTAATTCTAATAAACTGATACCATAACCTCACACCAAAAATATTTTTCTTTATCTTTTATATGTTATTGAAAGTGCCTTTCGATTGTTTTCTTGGTTGCCGGTCCTAAAAAAAGGTTTATTTAGGGTGAATTTATACTTGTGTTTGGAATTATATATTTTTGATAGGGGTAGGAGGATAACTTAAAGGCTAATTAAGCATAATTATATGAATGTAGAGTTTATTGTAATTAAGGTATATAACAGAGGTTACAGATAATACTTATTTTTTTGTGTTTTTTCTTTGCCTAGTAGTTTTCTTAAAATATTTCATTTTAGGTTTTAGATGTGGTCTTTAGTTAGAGTGTCCTGTTTTGGGTAAGTTCACCAGGATATTTTTTTCCATCAGCGATAAAACAAGTGGCGCTTCCTTATTTTAGTTCTTACCTTTGTTTTATTTTAGTTCTGTTTTTTCTATTCACGCTACTCTACCTTTTGAGTGATTCTGCTAGTCGGCTTCCCTTTAAAGTTGAGCCCTTCAGGACCTGTTTTTGAACTCCTCCTGCCTTCTCCTCTCATTTTCTTCTCTATTTCTGTTCACCCCTTTTCATAACAACAAATAGCGTTGCCACTTTAAACCATATGGTCTTTTTCATCTTAAACATACTCCCATTTAAAAAGGAATTTTACTACATTAATTTATAGAGAATCGTTTGCTAAAATACAAATCAGAAAAGAAAATTCCTGAGAATTATGAGAAATAAAACACTTTCCAGTATTACATAACATGCAAAAAATAGAAAAGGTATAATAAAAATCAAACATCACATTGCCTCAATGATAAATCACGATTAAGTGAAACTAAAGCATAATTAATTCATGAGGGTAGAGAAAAAAAATAATATTTTTAAAAACTAACCTTTATAATAGCAAACTAATAGATAAAGGGTTCTGTTTACTTCACAATCTTTATTTCAAGAATCTTGACGGGTTTCGGTTGTTAAACCATTGTCAAAGGAAAACTATGTAAGTAGAATATAAAAGGGTGTCATTAAACTAATAAATTAATTAAAAACATAGTAAAACTTACATGATATTATCACAAAATGTACATAAAAAAGTTAAAAAACGGCACACACATAACATTATAACACATCTTTCTAAAAACATCTTATCACACCGTATTTACAAACAATAACGGATTTTGCTTTTAAAAAAATTCCATATGGGTACTACATTATACACAGATATTTAATAGTATTACGAATAGAGACATCTAGGATTAAACGCGGTTAATAGAACATTTTAAAAAACAGTTAATGCACAGAAATGTGATAAACTACTAAAATAAATTTACAATCTTGGCCGCTTCTCAGTAGTGGGCGTTAATAGGTTCGTTCAGACAATTGTAATTTGTGTATTTAAAAACAGTCAGTGAAATCAGACAACTGAAATTTGTGTATTAATAAATTCAAACTTGTGTATTTATTTCTAGTTTTGCTATTTCTAGATTTTCTAAAATATTTAATTTTTTGCTCTCATTTAGGTTATGCTAAACTTTTAAATTGTCGTCTGTATTAAATGAATGACCTGTTTCTCTTAGGTATAATCTAAATGCGGATCTTTTATTATTAGGCGACTTCTGAGAATTTAAATGTTCTTTAATTCTTAATTAGAAATTTCTGCCGGTTTGACCATCATATTTGGCTGGACAAGAGTCGCATGATAAGAGATAAACGCTACTAAAAACCTTTTAATCTTGAACAAAGACTTGTTATATTTTGAAAGAACTTATACACAATTTTTTATATTGTTGTCTATGGATTTAAGTAAATTTAGGAAAATAAAGGAAATTTTTATATATTTCGGAGGTCGGTTAGGGTGGATGGTCTGATCAAGGAGCTCACTAGAAAGGGACTAAAATAATATTTTATTGAACGTTTTTCTAATCAAATTATATATTAAAGACTTTTTGTATCCATTGTTAATTGCAATATGATAGATAGAATCCTGTTCTTTTAGGAATTCGAAAGGTGAAAGAGGGATCGTAAAGAGTCTATGAATTAATGCGTAAAAAGCTGCCAGTTTAAGTCCAAAGAAATGGTTTGATTTCGCAGTAATGACAATATCGGTTTGTGTTGGTTTTATATATATGGAGTATTGTAAGCTGTTACTCACCTTATTAATAGTTAGATCTAAAAAATTTAATTTATTATTGCACCCTATTTTCACCGTAAATTAAATTTTCTGATTTAAGGAGTTGAGAAAAACGTCAAATTTCTGCAACTCCACTTTAGAGCCTGTCCAAATTTAAAAAAATATTATCCACAAACCGTATCCGTATTAAAATCTAAATACGATAAAAACTATTTAACGATTTTACGATAAATAGTTTTTCTTTAAAATCTGGCATAAAGATATCAGCCAGTAGGGGAGACAAACCAGCACCCATTGGTAAACCATCTAACATTCTATAATATCTATCATTATTACGCACGTATCAAAGAAATAATTCCCGTTTTAGTTCCGGGTGTTAGATTTTGATGTTTATATAAGCCATTTTATATTGTAGCTATTAGTTCGTTTCTGGGTATGCTGCGAAAAAGATTAACTATGTCAAAGGAGACAAGAAGATAATTAATTGTCTGGCAAAGAAATTGTTTTAAGATTTTTAATGCTAAATTTACTAGAAAACGACAGTACATTTTTTAAGCAATTTTTTACCAAAATAGCTAAATAATAGGCAGTTGAGTTTATAAAACTAACAACTGGTCTAATTGGATATTTTTGTGAATTTTTACCATACCATATAATAAAAGAGCTTTTGAGTTGCATGGGAATTCAAAAACTTGAAAATTCAAAACTTTTAAAAGGTATTGTTTTCAGAAATTAATAGTTTTTTTAGATTGGTAGTATATGCTTGTAATGATATGTATATGATGTAATAGGATCTTTAATTAACTGCTTAAAATTTTTGCTAGGTGAAATAAAATCTAATACTTTATTTTGATAATCCTTTTTATCTAGAATAACCAAACAATTACCCTCAACTGCTTTTCCTATAACTAAGTCACGAGTTTTAATCTTTCGTTTAATTGAAAAAAGTGTTTTTAAATCTTTGTTGATTTTTTTACCTTTATAAGTAATAAAATACTACAATTCAGTAAACCAAAAAATTTTATAGGCACCATATGCACGATAGTGCAACACTAAAAACACAGATTAACATTAATAATATGGTATAGATGACTCCTAACTGTCATTCCCGGTAACCTTTTCGAAGTCCTGATCATCATGGATCAGTTTTCTGCCCCACTGATACAGGGTGTTTGGTTCACCGAGGTATATAAGAAAGGAGTTGATAGGTTAGAGCATTTTCAAGATATTTAATCTATGGTAGGTATTAGCGAAGACGTCACTTGAGGTAATCTTTTTTGAGAAAATCTTTTAGCATAAAATCTCCGAGCAGCTGCTACGTTGCCGTCCGCTTAACTGTACATAATTAGCATATTTAGCATTCAAAAAAGTGGTATAAAATACTAAAGTTGTCAACTGTTGATAAGTCATCAAATTCTAAAAGGTAAGTTCATTCGACGCGGAGCAACAGGAAAATCAGCATTTATGTGTTATAATGTGATATAACAATAAAAAGAACAACGATAAAGGAGAAGTAAGAGTTTTCAAAAATATTTGACCAAATATCTTATTTACACACTTTGACTTATTTGCCTATAAACTCGAAGTTAGATACTTTAGAAATTCGTTTTGTACATTCAACTAAGTCAATTTTTTTTTATCATATGTAGAGTTCTATACGTGTTTTATATCACTGAAACCCACATTTAAATTTACAATAAAAAATTATTAATCAGATAGAATAATTAACAAAAGTTTTATTATAACTCTAATCGCTCACCACCAACATCTCTCTGGTATAGTACTATGTAGGGTTAAATATATTCAAAATCATCTCACTTATCACCCCCTTTCTTATATACGTCGGTGAACTAAACACCCTGTATAAGACCGTTAAAAGGCAGAATTTTTGTAAAAGTTTCTCACTTTGTGAAACAACGATAACCGTTCACTTGATAATTATTCGGGTATTTGGAACCTTTTTGTTATTACGATTTACGATTATTATTTATTATATTACTCATTACGATATGTACTGGTACGCCAGAGACAAACTGCATAACAATGGTCACTGATCGGGTACTATTTGGGTTTGATGAGCCGGCTTTTTTCCTAAAGCAATAAAAATACTTTACATCATTTTTTTGTAAGCGCATTTTCAAGAATTTATTATCCATTGTTTCCAACAACGATAATATTAACAGCATATATGCCAGAAAAAACATAAAAAATGTATTATAGGCTACCAAAATGTAATAATAATTTGAAATATTAGATAAAGGGCACTTAAATAGTTGATAACCCGACAAACCGGTAAGCCATTAAGTTTTAAAGGTAAAATCCGAATGACAATGCCACATCCCAAATGGCACTTTTCGTAATTAAGTGTGACTTGTTAACGACAAGCAACAGAACGATTAATTTCGTATAGTAACAAATATCCCTGACCCGAGCTAAATACTCATTTAGCCAACAGTAAAAAGAAGTGAGGCACATGGTGAAGGTAATTTATTTACCCGAAGGTGGGGAAAAAAGACAAACGATCCAGTAATTACTTAGACAAGCAGAAGTTTACGCAGGCCTTTTTTTAGGAGGCACCTTCTTAATTTAAATATACAGAAAATTTATTATTTGCACGTTTTCTAGTTTAGTGTTACCCTAATAAATCTCGATGGGCAGTAGTAAATATTATCCCCTTTAAATTCGATTGCTCTTGACGTCATATGGCCAAACCCAAACCGCTGCAATGCTTCTTGGGTCTCGCAGCAGATTCTGACATGGCGGTTTCACAAGTAAAGCTCGGTGAGCCACATGATGGCGAAGTTTGCTTTCGGTTGTTGGCTTGAGTACGTTTTTGATTACGCCTGAGGACCTTATTGCGGTAATCGAAGTGATGGCTTCTCCCGTATTAATCAAATATGTAACTGTAGAAACCACGTTTTACTTGTTTGTACATACATGTATGGTACATATACATGTATGGTACATATAAACTCATTTTTATTATAAAACGTGTTTGTGCTTTTAAAATTAGTTTTATAACTGTTTTTTTTATGAATATTAATGAAATAGGCATAGATTTTTAGAATTGCTTTATTGGTAAGTCAAAAATATGGTAAAAAATTATAAAAATATCTTTCCATATGATAGATTATTATAAATAGCGTTTTCAAGAATTATCATAAAAGTTACAAAGTAAACATAAATTAAATAATGAAAATTTCTTATGGGACTTATTAAAATTAAAAAAAAAAACTTGCACATAAAAATTTTAACTTTTTATGTGCAAGTATTTTTTTATAGTATGTATGTATTAGTATGCAAAAACATAATAGATTTATGACTGTAAAAAAACTAAAAAACCAAGGCTGCTATCCCGGGAGCTCTTAAATAAGAATCATCTTATTTATATTTTAAACTAACGTAACAATAATATGAAAAAAAGAACATTTTTTAAAGTTACCTAAGAGAAGTTCTATTATTTAATTCCCTTTAGAATATCATAGTTTAACAAAATCGTATCGAAAAAATAAAAATTAATTAGAGGGAGCTAATAAATACAAGTTATTAGCACGGTTATTTCCCTATATATTATGTAATGTAAATTATGTTTTTTTTAACATGATTACTTAACTGTTAAGATAATAATTATTATTAGTATATTTAACAATTAAAATACAAATAAATGAATTTATTTTTACCGTAGTTTTACCATTTTTTTGATTATAATTTTCATACTTCTGGAAATGACTGATGTGAAGATCTCGACGATGGTTACATAAATACTACTAAAACTTGGTCTTTAACAATAAATAAATCTTACTTATAAAATTTTTCATAATTTTTTTTAGTTTTAAAGTTTTTTTTAAATTGTTTTTTTAAATTTAATTCAATGTATCGAATAAACTAATTTTTATTATAAAGAGAGTAGTTTATGCCTTTAGGAGTAGTTTTATATCTAGTCTTTTTTATGAATTAAATGTTAATGAAATAGGCATAGATTTCGAGAATAGTTTTATTGGTATGAGTTCAAAAATTAGTTCAATAATGATAATGAATTATATTAAATATAATAAATTAATATAAATAGCATTTTAAAAAAATATGATAAAAGGTACATAGTAAACAAAAATTGAATAATAAAAATTTAACTAAGAATAACAATTTCTTAAAGGACTTATTAAAATTTTAAAAAAATTACGTCTAAAAAGTTAAAAATATGCAAAAAGCATAATAGATATATGACTGTAAAAAAAACTAAAATAGCAACATCTAAGTCTGCTATCCCTTTTGGAGCTCTTAAATAAGAATTATCTTATTTGTATTTAAGATAAACGTCACAATAATAAGAAAAAAAAACGAAATTTAAAGTTTCTTTGAAGAAGTTTTATTATTTAATTCTTTTTATAATATGACGATTTAACAAAATTGTGTTAAAAAAATTTAAATTAATTAAGGGGAGCTAATATATAAATTATAAGCACGGTTGTTTCCATATATATTAGGTTTTTTAACATTATTACTTTACTGCTAAGACATATATTTATTTTAAATTTATTTTCAATAATTACATGAATTTATTTTTAAAGTAGTTTTATTACTTTTTTTATTTCATATTAATACTTCTAGAAATGACTAATGTTGACGTCTCGATAATGATTAAATAAATAACTAAAACTTGGTCGTAAAGATAAAAAAATCGTATTAACAAATTTTTTCAGATTTTTTACAAAGTTTCCATTAAACTGTTTTTTTTTAATTTATTTCAATTAAAAATTATTAATGCCCATAATAAATTAAGAATAAAATTTAAGGCAGATAAAGATAAGTTAGTCTCATTTATACTAAAAAGTATTAAAGAAAATAAATTTGATGATACTCAAAATCGAACAAAGATTCAAAAATATGTAACTTTTTTCTGTTTTAAATTTTGTAAGAGTTTTCAATACTTGCACAGTAATTTTAGATGATTAATACTTTCAATTTTTGATTGAAATTATCAAAACGAAATTAGTAAGCTAAGAAACTTAGTAGAAGACTATGCTTTATTTGTGCTTTAATTTACTCAAAAATGCTCAGTAAATTACTAATTTGTACATAGAATTGCTTCATTTAGTAATTATATTTTCTTGTAATTTTATTTGTCTTCTACACATTTTTTTTAAAATGTATTTTCTTCTTATGCTCTCTCTCTTACGAATGCTCAGTGGAGGTAGCCCCATACTATTTGTGGAGATATGCCAACCAGGAAATTCTTCTTCTACCAAGGCCTCTCTTTCTTGCTATTTTGCCCTGTATGATGTTCTGTAGGAGATGATATTTATTTTTATTTCTCATTACGTGGCCTTAGTATTCAGGTTTCCATGTTTTAATTCTGATTAAGAGTTGCGGTTGGCACTTCATTCTGTTTAGTATTTCATTATTCGTAGCGGTTTGTTATATGGTCGGCCCAAGATATCTTTAGGATTTTTCTATAAACTCACATCTCAAAGGCCTCAATTCCTTTCTCCATAGTTTCAGAAACTGTTCAGCTCCCCACTTCGTATAGAGGGATGTAGCAATTTACTATTTGTTTTTTGAAGTTTAAACTGAGATCCATTATAAGTATTCTTACTGTAATGTAAGTACTTCGTGCTCGCTGTATGCAACATTTAATCTCCTAAGAATGATCCCAAGTTTCAAATAGGGTGGTTGCTAAATAATTGAATTAGTCAACACTTTCGACGACTTCATTATTGGCGATCAGTTCCGTGTATGGTCTTGGAGTTTTGCTAATTACCATGTACTTTGTCTTTTTGGCTTTGAGTTATAGACCATATTCTCTGCTGATAATATTAAGAGAACTTAGTAGGTCTTGTAGGTTTTTTAAGCTATCGGCTCCCAAGACTTAGTCGTCGGCTTTCGTTCCTTTTCCCAATATATATTGCTAAGGATATCGCTTATCTGCAATATTCGGCGTCAATTCCCACTCTCTCCAATATTTCTATCATTTTATTGTATTGACATCTATCGAAGGCTTTAGTGTAATACACAATCGTTGCAGCTAACACCTGTGCATCGCTCAAACAGCACTTGTACTGAAAGGAGTGCCTCACGGATTCCAAGGCTATTACGAGAACCAAATTGAGTCTCAGTGACGTCCGATTCACATTTTTTGTAGATACGTGCATGAATTATTTTGAGGAACAAGTTCAGCACGTGACTTATTAAACTAATTGTTCTAAAATCTTCACATAATTGTGCATTGAGATTTCTAGGCCAAGCGCCAAAATTAGATATTAACCATTCATCTGAAATAATTCTGATATTGTGTGATTTAAATTAAATTTTATTAAAGAACTGTGTTAGTATTCTAAAACAATCTTCTTGCATCACTTTGAGAATTTCAATAGCGTTTTGGACTTATGAAATTGTTATATTTGGCCCTTCTGCATTTAAAAATACATTTTTTACTGAATAGCTTAATATAGTTTTGTCACACCCTTAGTTTTTCTTCTTTTTCATAGATCAGATTATCCCTTTGATCTTTTATGTTCACCGCCTTTTTTTCCTATATCGACCAGTTATTTCTTTTATCTTATTGTGAACATTGAGAGTGTCATATTGTTTACTAATGTCTTCTATTTCTTGGCATTTATCGCTCATCCACTCCTCTTTAGCGTGTCTGATCTCGTTTTTAATGGTTCTGTGAAGATTTCTATAAAATTCAGAATTTTGAGTCTGGATATGCTATGTCAACCAGGGTTTTTTGGGCTGACACTTGGTGTTTATTAGGAGTTCATTGGTTTTAAAGAGTGTATTCTTTAAGAAGCATCTTCTTCTTTCATTCTTTCTACAATATCGATATTACTTATTCCTGTGCGGAGTGCCTTGAACTTACAGCTGCCTGTTTTTACAGCTGTTTCGTTGAGCTTTTCTAGGTTGTATCTAATAATCTGTTTTATGGGTGGTAGCTTGTGTAGTTTAACTTAGAAGCGACATAACAATAAGTTATAACCGGAGTAGATTGCAGCTTCAGGATATTTACCTAGAAGATGCTGTTACTGAATATCTAGCTAATAATTATAATTTTTTTTTGATTAACTATGTTCCAAAGGGGTATCTTTAGGAGATATGCACGTTTTCAGGCACTATGGTGGTAGTTCAATGAAGGTATGTTATCATCAGCCTCTTTTTTCTCCAATATAGTACCACTCTGCCTCATCTTTTGCTTCTATGACTAAGAATGTTTCAAAAATGTTTTCATCAGATTACCGACCTCTTGCAATCTTAGCATTAAAGTCCCCAATTATCATAGTAATTTCGTGATTTTTAGTATATTGGTAGAGACCGTTTTAGTATATAGGCTAAATCCTCAATCTCATCGTTATCCGCATCATAGTCGTAGGAGCATATACGGTCTTCATCGGTTCCCAGAAAATTAATTTTATTTCTTTATATTTTAACATATATCTATTATATTTATATCATTTTTTAACAATAATTAAATTTAATTAAAAAAAACTTGCTCGATAAAAATGATAATATTGCTCTCCTATACGGCACCAAGTCGAAGTTTCTGTCATAAACCCAAACCGTCAAAATGTTTAATAAATCTTACAATGTAAGTAAATCAAATCAATTAATATTTATAAAATTTCTATGCTTTTAGTAACCTACTTTAAAATGTTTTTCAAATTACATTAATCTTATCAGATATCATCAAACTTAAAGTAAAATCTAATTAAAATTTGAATGGCGTTAACAAACCCATCAGCGTAATCTACCAAAGCCATTTTCCCATGCACACAATGCCATCATGTCGTGTTTTCCGGAAACATAAATCGTGTGGTATTACTACAGACTTTAGCGGGGCGCATTCATAGATGAATCAAAAACATATCTGGTTTTATCAAAAGGACATTACTTGAACATATATACGTCGGTATTACTGCGTCAGAATTTACACATAAAATAAACGTATATTCTTCATATGTTAGAATATTTACGGTATTTGGGTTAATGTTTTATTTTATGCAGTTCTCAGGAAGGTTCTTCTTATAAGTCATATAACTCGTAAAATTTATTTGGGTTTATTTATGTGACAGGTCTTAATGCGCAGCTTTTACATTTATGATGCGTAAGATATACATATTATTATATAGTGATGATTTATGTAAAGTTTTGAGTAAATAGTGTTATACTAATATACTAGAAGCATATTGAGTGTACCCATATTTTTGATAATATTTACACACCCCGCTTTTTAAACGTTTAATCCTGGGGGTTTTTCAAAGTATAGAAAACTACAATAGCATGACTTAGAAATGGTCTGAATGTAAAAAAATGAGAGCAAAACTTTTGAAATTATCAAATTTTAAGAACACAATTGCAATATTAGTAAAATTAAGGAATAAAAAAAAGACGAAAACAAATCTCCTTTACACGACATTTAACTTTCATTTCTAAAATAATTTAAAAAGGAAAACACGCATACCATAGATGAAGTTTAATATATTAACTTATAAAAGTAAAGTATCGAAAAGTCGGTAAAGTTGAACTAGTCATCAAGTAGTAACGTTGTAAATCATATCATATAATGCATTTATAAGAAAAAAAGCAATTTTCAGTTTCTCTGGAAAGTATGTATAACAAACTTAGTATCACAAATATAGTGCCAACAATAATAGACTGGATAAATGATGGTTCAGTAATCAAAAAGTCAATAATACTATATTGCAGGTTACGACTATAAAAACTTATGAGGAGAAAGGACGCTGCAATGTACCTAAACTATCGTACGAAATATAAAGGATTAGAAATAAGTTTTAAGTACCTCATAAACTACTTACTACCTAACAAACATACCTAACCTACATACCTAACAAACTTTTTGGCTATTGAAAAGCTAAGCGTTTGACGTGATATACAGACCTTAATCCTTTAATAGTAAAAAAGTAATAAAACTGGTTAAATTGATTAATATTCGTTAAGAACCATAATGTTTTCAATCCATATGTCTGCAGTTATTCAACATCTATAATCTTTTTAAACCTTACTATATTTTTATATACATATGCAAGCTAGTTCTTCATGAAAAACCTCCTTTGTTTTGATCTCAAAAAATCTACAGCCTGCTTCGGCTAATAAAATTCGCATATTTCCAATTATTTTCTGTAGCTATATTACTTGTCTCGCCATACACTAACGTAATTTAGAACTGGGCTGGCAATATCGAGAGACTGCTGTAATAAGTAGTAACGCGTGTGCTTACTTAAAATATGATATGCACATTTAAATACTGATAAAAGGACTTTCCGAAATTAGTATACATTTTCTGCTTTTTCATTTTCCATCCCAGCTGCTTGAACCGCACATCTGGAACATCCAAATTGGAATACCATAGAACTTATTGTTACGAGTCATTTCGCAACGGAATACTTAAAGCAAAGACAAAGAAAGAATTTTTGAGAACCAAAACTACTAATCTTGAAAAAGACCTAAAAATTGGAAATCTTATCTTAACATCTTTAAAGAAGAAGTTTCTCTTGTAAATAAAAAGTTTACAACAACAATTGACTCACAAACTAAACGCATCGATTCTCTTAAAGCTGTTATTAAAAAAGTTAATAGGAAAATTTAGAAGCTATCTTTTTGACAAAGTGCATGTAAACTATTATAGTTTTGATAAAAACAATTTTGTCCTTGTTTTTACTAAGGAACAGTGAACACTTTCGACCGGGAGAAAGTTGAAGTCCTTTTATCATTAACATCTTAAAACTTTGACTTAATCGAATGCATTCGTAAATTAAATTATGCATAGTTCTTTCCAATGCACCAATGTAACAGAAAAAGAAATTGGTAAATCATCATATCATCCATCATTAGCCTTTTGAGCATTCAGTATATTTCGTCAATTTTTTATGTTATAATAGTCTCTTAGAGAATAATGGATGAGATTTTTGGATTTCAGTATATTATTCAATTATTAAAGACATGCGAACTAAAACTAAAAAAGTTTTCCTGTCTGCTTATTTCTGTGACTACGACATTATTATTTTAATGGAGACAAGGTTGTTTTTTGATTGAAGAATTTCGAAGATATTGCATGCAGGTTTAACTTTGAACGCAGCCGCTTCTACAGATCGTCAAGCTCTAATTTCTTTCAGGATGACTGGATTCCCCTTCAGCTTGGTAGAAAGACTTTCATTATGTGAATCTTATCAAGTCATTGTTGACCGCATGAAGACAATTGGTCTTATGTTAAGGTAGAGGTATAAATTCTGGATGATTTTAGTCTTCCAAATATCTTGTGAGCCTTTAAGGATGGTTAACATATTTTTAAAAATTTCACTGGTTCCTCAGCGAACATTTTATTGGAAGGTATGTTTGTGTCTGAACTAAAGCAAGTAAACAGTAATAAAAATGTGTACGAAGAGCTATTACATAGTTACTACAAGCTAATGTTGCTATTACAAGCTAATGTTGACTATCACTATCCCCCTTTCAAGCTGCTTTTTATTTTCGATATCAAATATGCTTTATTGTCAAAAAATTTATAAAATTTTGTAGAAAAAGCTATACATAAAATCTAAAACACACAAATATAGAAACCAAAATACAAGTACTAAATAAATATTTACAAAACTGGGTACAAAATACATATATGTACCTGGTGAAATTTCTTATACTAAATGTAAAAAATACGAAAATAAAAAAAGTAAAAAAAAGTAACAAAAACAGTCAAAAACATTAATATAATGTTTAAAAAGTCATAAAAATTTTTATAGAAATTTAGCTATACAAAATATTGCTATTCTACATCGTAAAAAATTTAATTATTAGCCAGTGCGTGCATGATACTCAAAAATTAATATTAAAAAGAAAATCATCTACTGCATATAAAGCTCTGTCCAGTAAATATGATTTCGAAGCATTGCGAAATTGAGGAAAATATATCAATGATTTAATTTCCAAAGGCAGATGATTATGCATTTTTTTAGCTCCGTAAAGAATAGAGCTTTTTATTAATTCTGAGCTTGAGATTGGCACATAAAGGTAATGCTCTACATTTCGAAGTGGATAATTGTGAGATGGTCTATTAGGAATTTCTGATATATGTCTGCGAACCAAGCAAATAGATTCAAGAATGAATAAAGATGGAAGAGTTAATATTTTAAATCTTTTAAACATTTTTGGACAGGGAGCTCGACTATCAAGTCCTAGTAAATAGCGAACCGCTCTCTTTTGTAGCTTAAAAATACGCTCAAACTGAGTCATACAGCATGTGTCTCAGAATGGAAGGGCGTAGCGAAGATGGGACTCAAAATAGGCATAATACACTGTTCTTGATGACGAAAGACTTTGGAAGAATTCCCTGGAAACTGATCTTATGGCAAATTAATTTTTTAGATAAAACATCGATTTGTAATTCCCACTTCAAAGAGCTGTCAACAATAAGTCCCAAAAATTTCACAGAATCCACAACGTCCAAGCTGGTGTTACTAAGTACAAAGGGTTGGATAGGACCTTTATGAGATAAGACTTTAGTTTTTGAGCTGTTTAAGCAGAGAAGATTCGAATCGCACCATGATTTAATGTTGATAAGGTCTTTAGCAATAGTTGCATGAAGTGCCGCAACATCCGGATTGCTCCATGTAAAGCTAGTATCATCGGCAAAGAGACAGATTTTGCCGCTAATGTTAAGATGGGCCATATTATTAATAAACAGTAGAAACAGAATTGGGCCCAGGACTGAACCTTGAGGTACCCCACATTCTATTGGTCTGCTAGAAGACATGGTCGTATCAACCTTTACAAAGCTGACTTCTGTAGCTAAGATAGGACTTAAACCATTCGAGAGGCGTTCCTCTGAACCCATAGTGCTGTAATTTGTTGATCAAGATAATATGGTTTACACAATCAAAAGCCTTGGAGAAATCATGGAAAATAGTTGCTGTTGAATGATTATTATTTATACTCGAGTAAACACTGTTAAAAAGGGAGAACATAGCATCATTATTGCATTTATTACTCAATAAGCCAAATTGATGGGGAGTTAGTATTTTATATTTAAACAGGAATGATAATAGCCTTTTTTAACCAATCTTTCTATGATGATGTTGGAAGGAGAGCGATTGGACAATAATTTGAAGCTTACTCTTTATCTCCTCCTTTATGCAAGGGAATAATTATTACATTCTTAAGGCAGTTAGAAAAGACCCCATTTTGAAATCATTTGTTAATTAGGTTTCTCAGATGGTTTAAGATATTATCAGGCAGATTTGAGAATATTTTTAGAGTACGACCATCTGTACCAGATGATGATTTGTTTCTTATTTTATTTATTGTACTTTGAAGCTCTGTTATGAGTACAGGGGTAAAAAGGAAACTATGTAAGTTTTCATTAAAGAGATATGAAAGTGGATCATGAGAAGGTGTGATAATGCTTCAATAATAACAAACCAACCCAGGCTTTTTTGTATTAATATGAGAAGGCGGATGCTGGTGCATTAAAGAGATATCTGAGAAGTTTTGTCTTGTCTGTAGTACCTGATGAGTTGAATCATAAGGCCCTTAAATTATATTAACAACTTTCCTAAGTGGTTTTCACTTGATCTAAAAAAAAAATGCTTAGGCAAAAAAATAAACTCTGTAAGAAGTATAAGACTACATGGCTTTTGGAGAATTATGAGCAATACAGACTTCTTAGGAATAAAACAAAAGCCTTAATTGACATACGTGACAAATATGAAACAACTAATTGCTGAAAATTTAAAGTATTTCTAGTCGTATGTTATTTATTTATGCAAAGAAAATACCATTCCCAAATCAACAGACTATAATGGTATATCAGTAGATACTCCCAAAGAGACTTTGAACCATTCCATACAAGTTTATCTTTTTAGAGTACCAGAAATCCTTGAAAAATTAGATCAACTGCAATAAGAGCTCTGGAATAGATGAAGTCTCTGCTGTTTCCTTAAAAAAATAATTACATGCACCAGCTAGATCTCGTTTTAAAATATTCCGTTAGATTAAAATATCTGGTTTTAAAATATTAGTGCGTTTAATGATGGGACTTATCCTAGGTTCTGGAGAGAATCAATGATTTTTCCGGCATTTAAGTAGGGCAACAAATGCATTATTCTCGACTATCGTCGAATTTTTCTGACCTCTATCATTGCTAAGGCTTTTAAATCGATAGCGACTGATGTTGAACTTAAATTGATTAAACCCTTTTATAGTTATATTGCGGAACAACAGCGTGGCTTCTTCAAAGGTAGATCTACCTCATTTAACTTACTAGTGTTCCAGAATTTTTTAATACGCTTTAGGGTCATAAACGCTTGATACAAAAATTCAATCATATCGAAGTTATAGGAAAATACTTTTTAAGAATTGCCTCCTATTTATAAGACCATATCCAATAAGTAAAACTGTTTGGTGCTATATTTAAAACAATAAATGTTCGGTCTGCTGTTTCTCACTGGTGTTCACTGGTGTTCCTCAGTTCCCACTTGAGGCCTATTTTATTTTTACTCTTAATTAACGATATTGTTTAGGTCTCGCAAAAAATATAAATTTTTGTTCTATGCAAATGACTTAGAGTTATATTATGGTATAAACTTTATTAGTGACAGTTTAATTGTAAAAAATAACATTTTCAGTTTAGTCTCTTGGTGCGATAATATTTGTTTGAAATTAATTAATTAATAATTGTATAGAAAAATTTTAATTTATTACTTTCCATAAGAAAAGGATCCCAATTCAATATAATTATAAGAATAATGGGTTTCATTTGAGTAAAGTTAAAATATTTGATAACTTGATGGTAACTTTAAATAGTGGTCAGATTTTCAAATTTCACTCAGAAAATAAAGCCATGAGAGACAACAGAATGCTGAGTTTTTTGAAAAGGACATGTTTGTGTACAAGTGATACCAAAACTATAAAATTTATATATCTATTATATGGTTCCTTTTTTTAAAATTGCTTTTATATCGATCTTCTAGCAAATATACAAAATAAGTTTATAAAATATGTATTATTTAAGTTTAGATTTTCATATGTAAATATACCCAAATATATCCCTCTGCAGCTTATTGAGTCTTTAAAGCAACAAAGGGAAAAAGCTGGGGCTTTTTACCTATTTAAACTGTTCAAAAGCTCTATTGATTGTCCGTCACTTTTATCTGGTATTCTACATATCGCAGAGCCAATTACGGTTAGCAAAGTTTTCTTGATAGACTTATGGAAAATTATGACTTTAATATAATCGATTTATTTGGCAACATTTCAATTTGTCTTAAAAGTTAATTAAAATTTGTTGATTGTTTGACCCTTCAATTTGCTCTTTTAAGCTTTGTAAGTGAGAAATGTACTATTTGGAATTTTATTTCTGTATTGTACATACTAATACAATAAAATAAATTAAATATACCGTAAATGATTATCCAAAATTAAAAAAAAATTAATTTAGAAGGCTTGTTTAATATAGTTATCAAAATGCATAATGCTATTACATTTACAAAAAAATATTTATACAATACCTTTATACCAAATTCTTTTTAACATATAAGCAATCTATAATATATTTTGATTAACACCTTTCAGCTATACCTGTATTTGTAAATTTACAAAACGTATTTGGTATTTGATATGTTAAGTCATATTGTTATCTAAAATAAGCCTAAAGAAACACACACATATATTATGCCAAAATATGTAACAATATTGTTATTAATGCAGCAAGTGTATAAACTGTTTCTTTTATTGAGTGCGAATTTTGTCACCACTGAGAGAGTAAATGCGATAATTTCTTATGATACGTAAGCCTATGAATATAGATTTATTATTTTAACGTGTAATAAATAAATCCAACTAACATTGATAAAAATAAAAAAACACAAGGACATTTGCGTGCAAACCAAGTACCATGAAGTATGCAATATTGCTCTTTATTGGTATTTTGTATTATTTTATTTAAAACAAATTTCCATTTTGGTCTGATAATTTTGTCAAATAATTCTAAAATAATAGACAAATAAATGCATGGTAGTAAAAAAAAATTGTTATAAAAGTGTAATTAAAAATTTGGATTCTATTTACAAGTTTGGGCCTTGAATCATTTTTGTATTTAATTTTTTTTAAGAACATAGATATCTAATATGATACACCATTTGCATATTCTGGAAAAAACTCGAATGTCGGTCAATCAAGTTTCTAAAAAAATACATTAAAATTTCTTATTTTATAAATTTAAACGAAAAAGTACCCCATAAATTAAATGCAATAAAATTTTAATTGCACTACTAGCTATAAGTAAATCCCAAATTAAAACTAATATAATTTGCATCAGACGCGCGCTAGTATAAGCCGAACACCGCATGAAAACAGAGCCATTATGCAAAGGACAATATGAATTCAGCTAAATCCGTTTATGGTGCAACAAATATGCATAATATTGCACATAGAACATCCGGCTCATAACTATAGAGAGCGCTCATACCCCTTTATATCTAGTTAGGGCGGCATTGTTTTACCTGTTTCTGCAGGAATGCCGGAATGGGAATAATATTTTGGAATGGGTTTCCCTTACTGCTTCTGCAAACTATAATAGAATGATTTTCTTCCTGTATTTGCATTTTATTACTTGATAAATTATATTTTACTGCCAGAATAGGCTAAGGATAGATAGAGATGCAAATTGAATATCAGCTTTACGAGTGATAAAACAAATTAATAAATAAAAAATAAATTTTATATTATTATGCTATAAAGCCGAATACGAGTTTTTTATCTGAACTTTTATTTTGAGCTTTATTTTTTTTACTTTGAAATTTGAATTAATAAATAATATTTTATACCTTGAAGTTTTGGTTTTGTCAATAAAATAGTGTGTCCCTTTCATAAAAGTACATTCTGGAAGTAATGGTATTCCCGTAAAAAAGTGTGTTACTGAATTCTTTTTACAAATTGGTAATAGAATTAAAAGATATTTAGAAAGCAAATTAAGAAGAAGTGTTTATTCAGGAGTCGAACATTGTAGCTTACTGCAAAGTTTCACCATTACTAAAATTAATACTAGCGCGCCTGCTGACCTAATTGGGTATACTTCTTAACACACTGAATAGTTTTCATTTAAAGCTGCAATTTTTGATTGAAATAGAGTCTAAGAACTCATTCCCTTTCCTTGACATTTTATTCAGTCGAACTAACCAAAATATAATAAAAACAGATTGGTACCAAAAACCAACAAAAAAGAAAGAAAGTAAAGCTTTACAACTACCTTATATCGACTATCGCAAAAACTAATTAACAAAATATTGTTTAAAACTACTCAAACAGCTTAAAAATAAAACAAAATCGCAGAAAAAAATCTTTAAAATAACCCTGTCAATAATCTCTCTAAGAAGATTGCAAGAGATCTTCAAATATAATGCAATGATCAAGGGACTTTAATATATAATGCAATCTATAAAATTCGATGTTGTGAATGGGATGGTGTTTACATCGCTCAAACGTCAAGGTATTTAAAAGTAGAATTTCTGAACATTAAAGAAGTACAAAACCTCAAGTAAAGGGTGTGCCAAATTCGAGGATTACCATTGGGATCTCGGAAACTGTAAGAGTTAAGGGGTCGGTTAAATAGAGGCCAAGTTGCGCAAATTGGAGTTTAATAAAATGACGTTTAAAAATTTTTTAAAATTCCGCATACTTCCGGAGATATCCGAAATTTGTCAAAATCATTTTTACCTTCTACCGACTTTATTTAAAGAGATGATTCACTCCTTTCATTTTATTAAGTTTAACCAGCTAATGTCATTTTGTCTTGGCCTACTATATAAATTAAAAAAAAACCTAAATATTAGGTTAGGAAAACTATCAAATAGATTTTATAGCTTCAACTTATATAAAATCAATTTATTTGAAAATCCCATTGATATATCTTTCTCTCTTGCACTCATGAAGTTCTTATGGGAAGTACTTGAAGGAGTAATCAGACATGCAAGTGCGATACCTCATTTTAAAGGCAATTTTAAATAGTTTTTAAAAATGAGAAAGTCTAATATGGCGCCCATAAAAAAAATAAAGTGAATGATGATCGAAAAAAAAGCGAAACGTCGGATTATTTTTTTTTGCGTCATTTTATTGGACATAAAAAGTGGCAATGAAAAACTGTTTTTAGTTTTCCGATGTCTCTTTAAATAAAGTCGGTAGAAGGTAAAAACGACTTTGACAATTTTCGATTTTTTTCGGATAACTCCGGAAGTATCCGGAATTTTAAAATTTTTTAAACGTCATTTTATTAAGCTTTAAATTGTGCAACTTTGTCTATATTTAACCGACTCTGTAACTCTTACGATTTCTAAGATTCCAATGGTCACTTTCGAATTTGGACACCCTGTATTTATTAAAATTTAAATTCAAAAACCGCTCTTGCTGAGCTCTTAAGATGATCAGAATTAAAAAACAGCCAAAAAGCATCAATAAAATACGGAACTTTATAACATAAAATTTAATTTAAAATTCAAGACGAGACAAGCTTAAATTTTATTAGTACCAACATTGTAACCTTTACATATTGAGCAAAAATTAATTATATCCTATTGGCCGATTCCCAGTTATCTTCAAAAAACTCTATTAGGCTATAAAAAATACTTGCTTTTGAGAAGTTTAGTTAAGGACTTTTAAAAGCTTTTATGTAATTTGAAAGATAATTAAACATTTTTATGCTTAAGTATATAAGGAAATTGCATGTTCACTTGCAGTCACTTTTCAAGACAAGATTTATATTTTTTATATATTAGGCAAGTAGACTTAACAATAAACAAGCAACACAAGTCAAGTGTCTTCAAATATAGGTCTACATGAGTCCTGTGAAGATTTATGAGACATATATTTAATAGCTGTTTTTACAAAACAAACACAGAGTTAAAAAGCCCTTGACTATAACAACCCCAAAAGCTATCCCGTACCGTAGGTGACTTTCAATCAAAGAAAAATAGACCGATTTTGCAGATTCCAATCCCAGAAACCACTCTAACAGCATAAGATCCTCTAGAAGGTTTTTGCTTCAATGTTGATATAAGATCACAAAAATTTAGTTTATCATTTATGATAATTCAAAGAAATCTGTTAAAATTATTCACTTCGAATTCTTTGTAGTAAATGAATAACTAGTCTATACATATAAACTTAAACTGAGCAATTTAGTCTCATCTTTATTTAAGGACAACTGCTTAACCAATAATAGATCTTCAGAAATTGTTCTTGATAATGTGCTTTTCTTATTGTCTGCCCATAAGATGAAGGTGTCCTCTTATCTAAAAACACACTATGTCATTTATATACGAGTATAATAAAATCAAAATGGGACTGAGAACCAAACCTGGGGAACTCCATGGCTTACTACACGATGTTCAGACAAAGTGCCATTTGACCGAACATGGTGTTTTCTGTCCGCAAAAAAGATTTAAACAGTTCTAGAGCCACTCCCCTAAACCCATATCTAGAAAGTATATTAAGCAGTATTCCATAGTTGACACCGTCAAAGGCAAAAATAATTTCTCCGGGAATAAAAACAATGGATCACTCTTGCTATTGGGCACTTGAAAATCAAATTGACATTCACTTAATATGTTATTTTAAGTTAGGAAAGCTACAATTCTTATTTTGACTAGTTTCTCAATAACCTTATATAGGCAAAGCAAAAATTAAATTGGTATGTAATTTATAGGGTCATTTGGTTCACCACCTTTAACTAGACGTGTCACAAGGGAAACTTTAAGATTACTTGGAAAGGCTGCAGTATAAAAAGAAACATTTATAGCATTAAACATTGAGCCTAGAGCTTGATCACGTAAACTCTGCAAAACTCTGATGAACAGTCCATCAATTCCAGATTTTCTTTTATTTCATTTAATAGTATATACGAGTATAATAAAATTATAATGGGACTGAGAACTATTTAAATCATTCTACAGCAATTTTCTTAAATCCATATCTAGAAAATATATCAAGCGGTATTTTATGGTTGACACAGTCAAAGACTTTAGAAAAGTCACAGAAGATAACCAACATTCAAGTTCAAATATAATCTCTCCAAGAATAAAAATAATTGATCACTTCTGCTATTGGGCACTTGAAAATCCAATTGACATTCACCTAATATGTTATTTTTAGTTAGGAAAGCTACAATTCTTATTTTGACCAGCTTCTCAATAGCCTTACATAGGCAAAGCAAAAACTAAATTGGTATGTAATTTATAGGGTCATTTGGTTCACCACCTTTAACTAGAGGTGTCACAAGGAAACTTCAAGATTACTTGGAAAAGCTGCAGTATAAAAAGAAACATTTATAGCGTGAAACATTGAGCCCAGAGCTTGATCACGTAAACTCTGCAAAACTCTGACGAACAGTCCATCAATTCCAGATTTTCTTTTATTTCGTTTAACAGTTTCTACATAAAGATCATGGAAATACCCGATGTCCAGCGAATCCAGGGATGGTGGTTTCACAACCGAGAACACTGAAGGAAAAGAACGAAAAACTGTTCTGATTGAACCCATAGCAAACTAAAAAGTAGAATGTTAAAGAAGGCTTCTAACAAAGACATCGAATGAACCTTAGAAGGATGTGATCAACACAAGAGGAGACCATAACCGTATGCTCTTAAACAAGTTGACATTTTCTCAATGCTAAAAGAAATTAGGTCATCAGAAGTTATAGAAGTTATATAATTGTCTCAGAGTCCTTATACATCTCTAGTTGTACTAGTAAAAAAAAAGGATTGATCCACTAGATTGCGTGTATCTATTAGCGACTAAATGATATTAACAAAAAAGACAGTCTCAAAATTCTAGATGTCAAGAATAAAGTAATAAACAAGACATACCTTTCGACTTTTTATCATTTCAGCCATATTTGAAAGGCTTATAGAAACTATATTACGTGGAATAACTTCGGAATCGTGGTTAATTTATTTGAATGACGTCAATATACTGGGAACAACATTTAAAACACCCCTTACACATACAGTTTAATAAAATGGTTTACTATTTATTTGCACTTTTGAAACCTATTTGAGAATTGTGGTAACCTCTAAGCTAACCAATAGATTCCACTTGGCCCCAATTTACATTACTTAGGATATTTTGTTGTAAATCCTAGAAGTCTAAATTTTCTAGAATTTCTATAATTGCTTATATTGCACGTACTCCTATCCTCCCTCTACCCATTTCCTTGAAATTAAGGGTTTCCATCGGCAGAAACAATATTGAATATTCTAATCATTTCCAAATTAATCCATAGATCTTGAAAAGAGTCTACGATTCGTGGCATTTTAATTAGTTGCGCTCTTAATCTTGGAAACAATTAAATGATAGTCAATGCAAGTCAGGTGAAAGTTTTGACATTTTTAATAAAAAAAGTGTATTTATAAGATAAAAGTGTGTTCCTGAATCCGTTACGATATTTTATTCTTACAAATATTCAACAATATTATTTTCATTGTTCCTTCCGCTCAAAAAATAATCCAAGAAACTAAATTAATTTACCAGCCATATGAAAAAAAAGTTGACCAATAGTAGCAAAAAGATAAAACATATATAGATAGATATAACTAATATATAGATAGACACAAAAAAATTTTTTAAGTAACATTTGAAAATCTCGTTTTTTTTTCGAATATTTCTGGATTCGGGTACTTTTAAATAGTATAATATTAACTTATGAATAAATGGAGAAATAGAAAAACGGAACAAAATCAAGCATACAAAATTTATTGCTCCGTATGTGGAATTCGCAATTTAATGAAAATGTCAATTATTGAAATTCTGTTTACAAATTCTGATAAATATTTCATATTATACTACATTTACTATTTAACCTCTAAAATACAAGCCTAGGTACATTATTCATTTTTAATGCATAATTGGCTTTCACATTATGTACTTTTAATATATATTTAATTTTGTACATCTCTTTACTGTGCACATTATATATTTAAATATTTTGAATGCAATTTATTTTAAGCCAAATAATTTAAGGGCAATTTAGACTATACAGAAACACTTAAATTTTAAAGTTCAAATTAGCTTATTTATGCGAAATGTAAAAGTATTTATACAAGGCAGCAACAGTAAAATTAAACAAATATATATAAATCTAAATTAAATAAAATATTTTTACGATAAATTCACATAAACACATTATGTATTTAAATATAAAATATATTGACCTCCTATACATAGTTAAATTAGCACAATCAAGATACGATTGAAAATGTGATAAAAATTATAACAAAATATGACGTAATATAAAATACCTCAAATTCGTGGATTAAAATAAATATTCCTGCTACAAATGTTGATAGATGATATATGCAATAAATCTGTTGCCGAAACATTTGCAGGTTAAGTAATGTGTAATTATTCCGAAGTAATAAAAATTGAATTAAACAGTAGGATGAAACCCTAGAAATAAAAACCAACAAGTATTTAAAAAAAAACACAGTTAAAGCGTAGTCTCATAAATTTATAAAATAGCTATGTTGTTATCAAGTCTTTAAAACACGATGAGATTGTCGTAACGTTAACAAATTCAGTAAACTGTTGATGGTGAAGTCTGTCTTATAAAGGACAACTTAAGTCTGTAAACTCATACTTAATTAACCTGACAATAAGAATATCTTTACTAAAGTAACCTAGTTAAAAGAATCTTCAATATCTTATGTGACAAAACTAAGAATATCCCTAACGTGTTCGGAAATTAAACTGTGGTCTGAAGTGAATTTGTTTTAGATAATTTAAAATTCTCTGGGCAAGGAACCTCACAAATAATAAACATATACTCGGCTACACAGCTTATACGGACATAAGATGTATGCTTCTAGCCTTTTACATAGTTTATAACATTGCAGAGCACTGATCGGGTTCTTTTTTACTGTGTATTTAAAAAAAAATAATTTTAGCAAATAATATAAACAAGGTCAGTAAGTCATAAAAAGTGCGCTGAACTCATACATATACCTATTAAATTTGAAATAGTCCATATGTGGCGAAAATTGGGAAAATGTAATTATGTTTTCCATTTTTACAACAAATTTCCACAAGCTAAACCACATCAAATAAACGGTGTAGTCTCTAATAAAAACATGAAAAAATTAGGTTTTTCTAATTCGGATTCCCCTTACAAATTATGTTGAACGGTCATGTATTTCTTTACATGGTACACCAGAGTATTCCCCAGGTAAAAGCCAGAACAGTTTCATAAATTATGTATATTATTTCATACTGCGGCATAACCAATTTTATTCCGGGATAAAGTCGACTCCAGAGAGACGTTTCCGGTTTGTTTACCATGAAATATTCGTTCATAAAAACGACGTGGATTATACCTGAAACTGTGCGGTATAATTTAATTAACCTATTTACGAATGTAAAATATTTATACGATTTATTTCGGTATTTGTTTATAAGCTAGTAGGCCGGATTTTTTACTAAATCCTTTAATAATTCTATTATATTATATTGGAATTTCTAATTAAATTATAATTAAAAGCGAAAGCATTAATTACCTAAGTCGTTTTTCTTGTCAAAAAGTAATAATATCGAAGATTTATGTGGTGAATTTTCCCTGGTCATTCTCGCTCTCAACTTTAATAACCCGATAGGGTCCCTTTTATAACCCGATCGAGAGCTGATAAAAAGAAAAGCACGCTCGAAAAAAACATAAATAACTCTAGAGTGGCTTTTCCGCCCAGCAATTTTTCACAAAGACATTCGGTTGTCTCTCAAGCATTGCTAAGCAGTACAAAAAATAAGTTTCGCTTTCGCCTGATATATCCATCGATAGCTGACCACACTTCAAAAGTTAATTCAAAAAAATAAAAAGGAAACTTGTTTTTCGTTAAATTGTAATTTACTATATCCAGCGTAAAAAACTCCGATATAGAATTAATAACTTGTTAATTTTTATTTGAAATATTAATCCGCTTTAATTATTAATGCGATTAATAAATTATAGCAAGGAAATTAGAACTGAATAATTTAAGATGTTGGTACTATTTTTAAAACTCTTCATCTTCATCAACTTGGTTATATGGTTTGTTATATTGTTGCGTTTAGGGATCAATAAAATAAAAGTCCAATCATATTTAAAGTTGCCGACGTTTCGCAAAATATATTTGCATCTTTAAGGCGCTTAAATATAATAATAAAAAAATATTTGTACAGTTACAAGTTAATTATAAACAAAATTAAAATAAATAAAACTGATTTTCCTAATTGTAGTACAACCAACGTTAGAGAGACACTAATAATACAAACGAGAAAAAAAAACGGATATTACAACATTGAGAAAAAAATACTTTTACAATTGAAAATGAGAACTTAATTCAAAACACTGTTTTAAAATAAACATTTGACCTCAGTCAATCGTTATTATATTATTTAAGAAAAAACAGCGAGGCGGCTACAACAAATTAAAAAGAAGTAAAATTGTATATGCACAATTATACTAAAGACTCTGGACAAACATACATTCTAAGAATACATTATTTGCCAGTATAAGTTATTTAATTAATTTTTAATTATATTTCAACTATATGTTTAAACTACAACTGGCAAAAGAACAAGGAGTGGATTTTTAGTAACATTTAGTAAAGTTAAGATAAGCAGACAGATTTTCTCTAAATCATATTTGCTTAGTGATTTAAGGTAAATTATGAGTTAGCTATTTGATCCATTTGCTGAGCCCTAGTCTCTATATTTAAGGCTTTTATGTCTGTTCTTTAATTGTTTAACACATCTTCTAATATCCTAATATAATATGCTGTACTACCTAAATATCTATTATCTCGATGCTAATATTATAGCTAGTTATCTAGCGTCAATTACGGCTTACTTTACATAATTTTCATATTATATACTGATACATAATCTTCACGTTGTATGCATGTCTGAAACATAGTTAAATAGTGTTTTAGGCACAGGTTGTAATAATTGGGTAAATGCTTATACAGATCGTCAGGGATGGGGTTGTCAGAGGAGGAGTTGAAATTTATGTTAGGATAGCCTTAAAGTACTAATTTCTTGATAAAGCTATAAGCTGTTGGTTCATAGACCACGAAGTACCAATTCTATTACTTTTTTAAATATATTTAAAGTTCCTTCCAGCAAAATTTTTGTTGGATTTTTTAATATGGACTGAGATTTGTACCGTAAAATATAATACTTTACTTAAATTGACTAAAAGGAAAAATATAGTTTTTTTTTAATGGAAATATTATTAGATATTTCTGCACCGAAAAAGATATATATTTTCAGAAACCCTATAATCTATAGTTTATAGTTAATATAAAGGAATTAAATAAACTAAAATGTCAAAAATTCGTTTCAATATAAATATATTAAAAAAATTTTATGACAAAAAGGCAAAAAATATGATTCCTAAATTTTCGTTAAAACTAGTTGATGAAATAGAATTTGAAAAACTAATTCTGTTAATAAAATCTCGTTCGGTGGGTAAGGATAAAATACATATAAGTCTTATTAAACTATATATGTTATATTGGTAACTTTTACGTATTAAATGATGTTTTTTTTCAATTACTGAAAGCTGTTTAAGCTACTACTGATTCCTAAAACTAACAAATCGAAGTCAATAATCATTAAATGATCTAAGAGCAGTGGTATCAAGAATCTTAGAACCCATAGTTAAGGTTTAAGTTTTAAATCACCTTAAGGATTCTAAAATATTGCCAGAATGTCAATCAGGGTATAATCCGGAAATAGGTGCGCTACAGCTCACCAAAATGTCACCGATCATATATTTAGCTCCTTGGATGAAGATAAGTGAACAGTGTTGATATTTATTAACTTTTCTAAAGTGCTTGATATTTTAAATCTAATTAATTATTCATATTTTTATTATTTATAATTTCTTTCTACACTTTTATTGCCAAGTTTACTTACAAACATGCTAAGTTCAACAGTATGCAAATGATACCTAGCTATATTTGTTTTTTTTGCCCCCACAAGCAGTAAATGTAAGCGATATCTTTATTTAGAAGATAGAGATAATATACCAATTTTCTAGGATACACTGCCTATGACTTAATGCACCGAAAACCGCTGAAATGATATTCTGTAATTAAAGAGACAGGTATGACCTTTTTACAGACTCTTCTAATCTTAGTATAAATAGAAGAAGATTAAGTTTGGTGATAAGGTAAAAACTTAAGGACTAAACCAACTGAGATTTAAAAAGCAAATTTTGGTATCAATAAGGAAGGCCATGTATTAATTAAAGTGACCGTACAATAATAAAAACATTTTGTTTACCGATAATAAAATCATTAAAAAATTAATATCGTACACATTTATATCATTAAATAGTAAAAGATGTTTTATTTTTATCAGAAAAAATTAATTAAATATACATTTTAATTATATTTTTAGTTTACTCCTACATGGACTGGTAACGTATAAAAGATACTTTACATATCCAAACAGCAAAATCTATAATGCCCTTCCTCTCTTTCTCAAATCAGTCAACTCAATTACAGAATTTTTTAAGTTATGAATTAGTTGTGGAGCATGGACTTGTAAACATTATGTTTGAGTTTATTAAATAACTTTAAAGTATAGTATCGTTTTTTAAGGCAATATTACATTTTACTTTTAATTTCATAAATGTCTTATTTCATATTTTGCTAAATTATAAGGATCTAATTATTACTTTTATTTGCTAGTGACCTAAAGGTTAAATGAAAGAACACCACATGCATTTATTTGCATGAAGTAAACTTCCCCTTTTCAAAAAAATAATATATACATTTTCTTATAAAGAATATTATATCAGTATTTGGTGATTGTGTTACACAAAAGATTCCAACCATAGGACTAGCCATAAATAATTATTAAAATGAAGAACTTTTTACTATTTTGCACTAGACTTAAACTCTGACAATAATATTTGATTTTAAATAAAACAATAATTAAAAAGTTCCTATAATATGCAAGATTTTGGTTTTCCACATATAAAAAATGTGCATAATTTTGTATTTAAGTTGTATTGGAATTGCATTGTATTAAATTTGCAGAATTTTTAAACATTAGTGCGATAAATTTAGCGATATTGATGCAAAAAAGCTAAAAACTGCAAATTAATTTAAATTCATATTTTCCTTTAGCAAGGAAACATGAATGTATTGGATGAGTTTACTGTTATGAATCAATTAGGCTTTTGATTTTAATACGCATGTGTAGCAGCAATGTCAGCAGTAACGATGATTTACTAAAGTTCTTAGATCAAACCAAAGCAGAGATTCTTACATAACTAAACTGTATAAAATATATCAGTTATAGTCTTTTATTATTTTTTCACAGACTGATGCTTTTAGCTGCCTTTTAGCTTTATATCTTTTGAGTAGAACGCAGTAAGTAAGATTATTCTATTTTATTTAATATGGCGGTGAGCAAGGCATTCCTTCATGGAAGCATTATGCAATTTTTTTAATACGTTGGATAATGTACAGCTTTATTATGCATTTATACCACTTAAAGATATTATTATAGATTTCCATAAGTCAGATGTTAAATTAAAAGGACACTTTTTAAAAATCAGTGTCTAAATCGGCACATACGATATTTGCTAAAAAGTCTCTTCCACACAATACTTCTAATATTGTTATTGACCTAATAACCACAAAAACAAATTGCAAAAGATTGGAAGTTGTAATGGATAGAAAACTGCACTTCAGGAAGGGCTTATGGATATTTTAAGGTAATTTATTGATATCAGCGGTACTTTAGTAGGATAGTAAATTATTTTCTAATATTAAGTGAATAATAATTTAAATAATAGTTTGTCATCAAAAGTGTTTTTTTTCATTCCTATGTTTGTAATTTAAACCTAAACTATACAAAAATACTTTGATTATTTTAGTAGGTTTACATAAGAAAGAGACTTTCAAACGATCTTTCTCATATGAGATCGTGGCTATGAGTAATGTGGATTTTCCTCTATCCTGCTATTTATTTTAAAGTATTGGATGAAATATCTTAAATGCGGATGAAACTCAGCAAGTGTGATGTTGAGTATGAATTTATTTTAGTAATATGAATATATCAGGAATTTTTTTTACATTTGTTAAGTCTCTTATAGGTGTTAAATAGGACCTATTTATTATAGTGAAACTTATTTTTGTTTTTAAATCCAACTATTTATTTGCTATTTATGATGTTGCTGAGATCTGGTTTAAATATTTATTTATGTACCTTAATAATTTAATAATAAGTTATTATTATTTCTTTCGAATCTATTTTTAACCTTTATCGAATATTAAAACAATTTTGGCGGAGTGGAATTTTCTAAATAGAGCATGCTCTAAATAAGAGAAATATACCCCTTACTTATAATAACGCAAATATTACACAGTTACTTACTAATACTTCGTTTCTATCGAGAGTTTTTTCTCATTTAATTGCATTGTAATATGTCTTGGTTATAAGAAATTGTAAACTAATATTATAATAAAATAAAATAATTTGTAGCCTCTTGTAGATTTTGTATTAGGCACAACAGTATCTATTAGAAAAGTCTTTTTTTGTCCATTGTCAACTATAATGATATCTGGTCGATTAACCGGACTAGTTCTATCTGTAATAACACTTCTATCCTAGTACAATATTTTCGGGGATATATTGCTACTGAGGCACATTGCATTGCCTAAGCTACAACTTCTGAGCAAGTTCCTAGTAGATTATCTTGTCTTTACAGTTCTGAGGATGGAAATATTTTAGTGTCAGCAAGGGATATTCAACCTGCTGTAATGTGCTGTATTGTTTCTGGCAACCGGAGACATCTATCATCTACTACGGCAGGATCTATAACAATATATTTAAGGTAATTTCTAGTGGCAGAAATTTAGCGAGAGCTTTAAGAGAATATGCTTTACAGTACCCCAATTTGTATTCGGATGCATCATTTTGGGGACGTGTTTACTCCTTTATCAAGATGACTTAAAAAAACTGATCTTGGATTGAGGACACAAATCCTTCGATTTCAAGAATTTGATATTACTGATATTACTCTATTGATTTGATATTAGCTGCTTTTAGTTTTAGTGGCCCTCTAAAGGAAGTACTTCACAAGTAGTTGATTTTTTTCTTACCACAGAGAAATAAAATATAAATTAGTAATATTCTAAGTATTAATATATTTTTATTTTTTGATTTTTAAAAATATTTTATTTATTAATTATTAGCTACTTCTAATATTACGATAGTTATTTCTACAGTGAAAGAAACAATAATATTATGGCTTGCTCTACTAACTATTTATAATTAATTTAAAATCAATTTATTTCTCGAATTTCATTATAGCAGCTGTCCTATAAATACTAAAAATCTTTCTAATAATTAAGTAAGGAAAAAAAAATTGACATGTATTATGAATTTTCCAGAAAGTCAATATTCCGGCTACAGGTAATATTTAGATGCTTCCATCCAATATTTTCAACGTTTTTTCAACATAAGTTAAGTAAGTTTTAAATACACACATTGAATTCCTAATAATCGTTAATATGAACAAATCTGTCATATCGTATATTGCAATAGAAATTCGTTTGGCATTTTACCTAAAGGCTTATAAAATAGAAATAAATGTTAAAAAAAATTTCATATAGGATGCACTATAGAGTTTATATTATATTCTCGTTACATTGAACTAATTCATATTCCTAATATAATACTACTGGGGAAATAATCGAAACACCCTCGTTGAGGTTTACAGAAACCGCAAAATAGGTAAGACGTATTTTATGTATTGTGTTCGGGTTTAACGGTATTAGGTTTCGACACCGATAAGGGTTATGCAACATGGGCCCTTACAAGGATTCATAAGATTTGCGTATAGATAAGCGTAGGAATTAATTTATTTACTTGAGAACTTTTAGCGAATTCATAATTGATTAGGGTCAATATTTAGGAAGTGTGCACTTAATGGTATAGACTATCTATTATATCTCAAGAATCTTTGACCTTTAAGACAGTTAAAAAATACAAATTATAACAAAAATGCCAACGAGGAATCCTCTAAAAATCTTTTTAAGTTGAAAAATGGCCGTAAAATTATAGTAAATATACAATATTTAAATTTGACCAAAATTACTAAATTAACATATAAGTTTGATAACGCTATTGGAAACCTGGGGTAAATTTTCTATGAATTCCGTTAAGATTAATATTTAGCAATTTAATATTTAATGGCTAAATCTTATATACTTCTTGAACAGTTTTTACTTATATAATTAATTATGTTACGCCACTGTTATGTTTAATCGTCATCTATCGTAGATAGACATTGACATTTCGTAGCTTACTACGGCTCGGCACTCGAAGGCAGAAGCGATCGTCGTCACTTCAACAATCTCCACGCGCTCTATGTGTAAGAGTGAAAGAAAACATAATATTGCGTTGTTCACGCGTTCAGCTCAACGGAGCCGTCGCGATTGGGAGGGGTTTCTACCTTTCGATCTCTCTCTGTTACAGTCCACTATAACGTAAACTTAACCATCACATTAAAGTTGTAAAATTGAACTTTTTGTGTTTTAATCCACCCGCAAGTAGAAAGATCCTGCCAAGCCTATTTGGAACAAAGGGAATTCTGCATTGTCATATGGTCCTTAAAGCCGGATATTACCCTATTTATCAAGCAAGCCGCTACTTTGTAAAACCGAAGCCGACGCCATCGCCACCCGGTGCGTTTTTATACGTTCAAATACGTGTTCTCGAGCACTTGAAGCTACCCATGCATTAGTGCCAATGGAGTGAACTGGATTTTGTATTGCACACCTACTGCAATGTCAGGTCAGTCCTTTCCAAATCATTTTATACTAATAAATCCTATGAAATTTTAATGCTGCTGTCACTTGAACAATTCCGGTGATATTTAATTATATTTCAAACCTTTATTAGCGTTTTTTAACCAATGTTCTATATAATTTTCTTTATTATACCGATTGTTCAGCATTTAATAAATTAATTTATGAGTGGCTTATAGTAAAATCACACAGTAAATAACTACATGTTCTATTTTATTGCTATTTTGGTGTGATTTTTATGCATTTTTATGCAAATACTAACCAATTTTGTCATTTTAACATCGTATATTTAAAATAAAAAAACTGTCCTTGTGTGTGTTATTCGATTTTTTTATGCTTTAAATCCTATACGACTCCTTTAAAATGCCCAAACGAAACACTAAGCAGGTAAACGCTAACTCTAGTGAAAATGATTCTGAACAAGCCGAGCTCAAACGTCAAGTCGATCTTTATAATAATCTAGTGGCTCGCCGTGATGCCATAACTAACCAAATTAACCGTTTTCACAGTTTTTTGGAAACTAAGTGCTTAACCCTAAATGACCCACGTCTAAAAATTGACCTAAGCGCCCGACTTAACAGAATTGAATCTTTAAATACCGATTTTGAATCTATTCAGCTTGATATTGAGCAACTATGCATTAAAAATCAGTTTGACGAAGCGAATGAGCAGGGCCAGGAAAGAGAGGAATTTGAAAATTTATATTTTGACAATATTTCTCAAGGTAAATTAATTCTAGAGAAAATTATTGCCGCGCAAACACCAAATTCGGACGAAAACGCGAATTCTAGTTCCCCTGTGCATTCACCATTTTTTCTATCTGGTACCCAGTATGGCCCACGCCTACCTCCTATCCCTTTACCAAAATTTAGTGGTTCATACGAAACGTGGACCAACTTTAAGGACACGTTTATCTCGCTTATCGAAAAAAATTCACAAATTAATAACAAAGAAAAATTTTATTATTTACAATCGAGTTTGCAGGGCGAGGCTGCTCAACTCATTAACTCTTTAGCTACCACCGAAAGTAATTACAACACCGCCTGGTCTCTATTACAAGAGCGCTTTGAAAATAAAAAGGCTATAATACATTCACATATTAAATGCATCTTTGATCTTAACCAAGTAAGGGACGAATCTCACGAAAGTCTTAGAAAACTCTTAGATGGATTTCAAAGCAATTACAAATCCTTACAAAACTTGGGAGAACCTGTTTACCAGTGGTGTAGCCTAATAATTTATTTACTTACCATGAAACTAGACTTAAATAGTCGTAAGGAATGGGAATTATTTTCACGTAGTATTGACAAACCTAAAACTAGTGACTTTTTAAACTTTTTATCGCAAGGTTGCCGATTCCTCGAATCTTTTGATTTTAAATTAAGCAATAAAAAACTCCAAAAACCTGAAAAATATGAATCTAAATACGAACGTAAAACTTTACTTACCTCAAATAATTACCCTAATTGTGTCTTATGTAAAGAAAACCATTTTATATACTCCTGCCGAAAATTTCATGACTCACCAGTAGCCAATAGATTTTCGGAAGCTAAGCGTGCCAACCTGTGCACCAACGGTCTACGTCCTGGACACCGTCAAGGTGACTGTAAGTCTTCATATTCTTGTCGAGTCTGCAAAGGTAAGCACCATTCATTGCTACACATGCAAACTAAACTCACACATTCTCAAGACACTCAACCTACTGCTCAATGCAATACTCAACCTCAGTCTAATACTCAACCTAACACCGGCTACTCAAGACCTTCTACTTCTACAAATACCGCATTTATCCAGCCAATTGACGATGATCATATCGATTTAACTAATCCATCTACTACCACAAATAACTCTTAAAATCTTTATTGTTCAAATGCAAGCCAAAACTCATTTATTCTGCTTTCTACAGCCCTCGTAGAAGTTTTCGATAAAAACAACCAACCTATAAAATGCAAGGCTATCCTAGATAATGGAAGTCAATCCAATTTATTAACCCAAAACCTATTTAATAAACTAAACTTACCTTATTATCCTATTAACATGTCCGTCACTGGAATAAGCCAAAACCAAACCACTATTTCTAAACGAACCCAAATTAAAATAAAGGCTCTTCCTAATAATTTTACTTTCAAGGTATCTGCCTTAGTTATACCTAGAATAACCCAACCAATCCCTCAATTATCAATCAATGCTTCCAACCTAAATATCCCAAGTGATCTTATTCTTGCTGATCAAGAATTTTTAAATTCTGCATCTATTGACCTACTTTTAGGTGCAGAAATTTTCTATAGCCTACTTAAACCTAGCCAAATTAAACTCGGCAAATACAAACCTATCTTACAAGACACCAAACTTGGATGGGCTGTAAGTGGACCTATTCCTGTATCATTATTTAACTTAAATCTCCAACCTCAGACTTCAAATGCTTTAACCTGCACCACCTCCGATAATGCTCTTCAGAAATGTCTAGAACTTTTTTGGAACTCTGAAGAAACCACCGAACAACTTCAAATCAATAATAATTATTCTCTGGAGGAAACAGAGTGTGAAAACCATTTTCAGTCTACCACACGCCGGGATCCTGCAGGAAGATTTATTTTAAATCTACCTCTTAACTCCAATGTGTTTATACTTGGAGACTCTTTACAAACCGCACTTAAGCGTTTTAACAGCCTAGAACAAAAACTTGCTAAAAACCCTGAAATAAAAAAATCTTTCTCTGATTTTATCTCTGAATACATTTCTCTCGGACATATGTCCGAAATTAACCCGATAAATGATACTCACCTTTCTTATCCAGCCTATTACTTACCTCACCACTGCGTTGAAAAGTCCGATAGCCTAACTACACGGCTCCGAGTTGTGTTTGATGGCTCATCTGCTTCTTCTTCCGGTTTTGCTATTAATGATTGCCTCAAAATTGGACCCACTGTTCAAAATGATCTATTTACCATTCTACTGCGTTTTCGAGAACACAACTATGTTTTAACTGGAGACATCGCCAAGATGTACTGGCAATTTTTAATTGATCCTAACCAACGATGCCTTCAACGCATTTTATGGCGCAATGAACCTCAAAAACCACTTCTCCATTATGAATTAAATACTATAACCTACGGCATGTCAAGCAGTGCCTTTCTAGCCACACGTTGCCTAAGGCAAATTTCATACGATATCTCTGAGTCATATCCAATTGAAAGCAATATCATTAAAAATGACTTTGACGTCGATGACGGAATAACCGGCTCATCTACTGAAGAATCCCTTTTAAATATCCGTAACAACCTTGTAAATATTTTTAAATCCTATGGTCTAGATTTAAGGAAATTCTATTCAAACTCTAAGACAATCTTATCTGACATGGATGACCCTGTAAATAATGTAAATAAATCCCTTGCTTTAGATGCAACCCATCATCACAAAACTCTAGGCATATCCTGGAATCCAGAACAAGATAACTTTATCTATAATTCTACCTTTAAACTAAATACCAATATTGTAACCAAGCGTGTGATCCTTTCACTGATTTCTCAAATATTTGATCCTCTCGGTCTCCTTGGACCTATGATCTTGCAAGTAAAACTTCTTTTGCAGAAGCTTTGGCTTCTTAAACTTGGCTGGGATGATCCCGTACCTGTAGACATTTTTAGAATATGGAAAAATTTTACTTACCACTTGTCACTCGTTGAGTATTTCAAAATTCCACGCCAAGTAACCATTAAAAATTATACTTACCTGGAACTCCATGGTTTCAGTGATTCTTCGATAAATGCCTTTGGCGCATGTGTTTATGTCCGTACCCTGGACTCCCTAGGAAATATTTCCGTCAACTTACTTTCTGCCAAAAGTCGCGTAGCTCCTTTAAAGGCTGTATCATTGCCGCGCCTTGAGCTATGCGGAGCTTTACTTCTCTCCAGGCTAATGGACAAAATCCTAAAATCTCTGAATTGTAAGCCAAACAAGGTGTACTACTACACTGACTCCACAATTGTATTATGCTGGCTTTCCCAACAACCAAGGCAACTAAAAACATATATTTGTAACCGTGTATCTGAAGTCCAGAAAACTACTGATATAGATGATTGGCATCACATCACATCACATCGAATCAAAACCCTGCTGATATAATATCAAGAGGTATGAGTCCTCAAGAGCTTAAATCTTGTACTTTGTGGTGGCAAGGTCCATCATTTTTATGTCAACCCGCAGAATATTGGCCCACAGATACTCATATTTCCAACTACTCACGCAAGGTTTTCGACAATGACACCCTCGAAATGAATCCTAAGTCAATCATACTTGCTTCAACTGTGCCTAAAGTTTCTATTTTTGAACTATTTTCGAATTATAATAAACTTATAAATGTAGTCGCTTATTGCTTTAGATTTTATCAGAATCTAAGGTTACCTAAACCTACACGTCAGATAGGACAATTAACGTTATTTGAACGTAATCATGCCTTAACCATTTTAGTAATCATAACTCAAGAAGAAGAATTTGCTTCTGACCTACGAGATTTAAAGAATAAAAATCGTTTGCGTTCTCAAAGTAAATTAAAGGCTTTAAATCCATTTATTGATAAAAACGGAATACTGAGAGTAGGAGGACGGCTCGAATACTCTTCTCTCGACTATGAGTCCAAACATCCTATACTCTTACCAAAAAGACACCCATTTACTTGTTTAATCATCCTTCATACTCATGAGAAAAATTTCCATGCTGGTACACAGGCCACATTGTCTTTCGTGAGACAAACATTTTGGCCCATTCAAGGAAAATCTGCTGTGAAAACTGTAATTCACAAATGCATTACTTGTTACAAACAAAATCCTAAACCTTTAAGTACCCTGCTGGGAGATCTACCTAAACCTCGAGTAACTCCTTCTAGACCGTTCACGCATACCGGTATGGATTATGCTGGGTATTTCATGATAAAAGATTCAAAACTTCGAAACCGAAAATTTATAAAAGCCTACTTATGTATATTTGTTTGTTTAGCCACCAAGGCTGTCCACCTAGAGTTGGTGTCAGATTTGACTACTCGCGGTTTTCTGGCCATGCTCAGGCGTTTCGTTTCTCGACGTGGCTTATGTCAGCACCTGTATTGTGACAATGGCACAAATTTCGTTGGGGCTAATGGTGAGTTACAGGAAATTTATAAGCTTAATCAATCCCCCGAGTTTGAAGAATATGCTAGAAATAACATGATTCAGTTTCATTTTAACCCTGCTGTTTCTCCGCATTTTGGGGGGTTATGGGAAAGTGTGGTGAAATCGTTTAAGCATCACCTCCGGCGGGTAATATCAAATGACAATCCCCTCACTTATGAGGAGTTTTACACTTTCATAGTTCAGGTGGAAGCAGTGTTGAACTCACGTCCCCTTTTACCTCTTACTAATGATCCCAATGATTTTGAATCTCTGACTCCCGGACACTTCCTTGTCGGCCATCCTTTAAACCTGGTACCTGATATTGATTTGGAGACTACGCCAATCAACAGATTGAACCGGTACCACATGCTGCAATCTTTAGCGCAACATTTCTGGCGCAGATGGTCAGAGCAGTACTTACATACCCTCCACGAGCGATCAAAATGGCGCTTTAAGACCGATCCTGGAAGCCTTCAAGACTCTCTTGTTTTACTGAAGGAAGAGAACAGCCCACCTTCCAAATGGACTCTTGCAAGAATTGTCAATCTTCATCCCGGGAAGGACGGTATAACACGTGTTGTTAGTGTTCGTGTTGCAAACGGGAATGTTTTTAAACGCAGTATCGTTAAGATCTGTCCTCTACCTATTTCAGATGAGCGAATTCAAGGCTTCTAAAATGACTTAAGACTTTTACTTGATTTTATAAGCAAATTAATAACACTTTATTTTTTATTTACTTAAGTTAATTAGATAATATACTTGTATCAATTTTTAATTACCTCACGGTAATTTTTTGTTAGTAATTTAAGTTATTTATTTTGTAACCTCTTTGTTTTAAGTTGCGTGACCTTTCTCCTTTCTTTAATCAATCAAGTTGTTGAAAGATACCTTAGTACTTTCAAGTATATAATTAATTATGTTACGCCACTGTTATGTTTAATCGTCATCTATCGTAGATAGACATTGACATTTCGTAGCTTACTACGGCTCGGCACTCGAAGGGAGAAGCGATCGTCGTCACTTCAACAATCTCCACGCGCTCTTTGTGTAAGAGTGAAAGAAAACATAATATTGCGTTGTTCACGCGTTCAGCTCAACGGAGCCGTCGCGATTGGGAGGGGTTTCTACCTTTCGATCTCTCTCTGTTACAGTCCACTATAACGTAAACTTAACCATCACATTAAAGTTGTAAAATTGAACTTTTTGTGTTTTAATCCACCCGCAAGTAGAAAGATCCTGCCAAGCCTATTTGGAACAAAGGGAATTCTGCATTTTCACTTCTTAATAAAATTTTATGAACAAGGTGTCATATAAAAGATAATTTTTACCTTTTAATGAAATTTTGTAGTCACATAGGTTAGTTAAATAGGTAAGTTAAAAAAAGTTAGATGGCGCAGTTCACTTTTGCTAGAATTTTCCTGAAATTTCTCTTAAATTTCCATAGATCGGTATGCGTTATCTTGAAAATTATAAAACTAGATTATTGCAAATTATAAAATCTGAACTTTGGCAAAACCGCATATCGACATTTTTATTATTATGAATAGTTTTTTTAATATCCAGATTATCCAGTAAGTCATATCGAACCATGCGGCTTAATGAAAGGAGTAACTATCATTTTGGTTTGTTTACTGTCGTGTAAAAGAAAGATTACTTCTTAATATTACTACGAAAGTAAAAACGCCCTTTACAAATAAAGAGCTGTTGGGTAGGTTACATGTATATTTTGAGTGCTTTTAAAATAGGGTCATAGCCTTAGGAATATAGTATGCTCTACAGTACCACAACTCGCATTCGGACCTATTATTACAGACACGTATTTACTCGATTAGAAAGACGACTTAGAGAAGAGTCCAAGAAATTTTGACTCAAATAAGTAATCACAGGAAGGAAATAAGTCGAAAATTTAAGAATTTTTAGCTTGTATTTATATTTATTTACATGTTATTATTCGCGAAATTTTCAGGGATTTGAGACACTCAGTTAGTTTTATTTATAAAATTTTAATGGATTTTAACATGTATTATTATCCCTTTGCTGTGTACCATGCCTTATTTCGAAAAACGCCTAAATTATTGTCATTGTCTTCTTAGCATGATGAGGGATGATCGCCGTTTTATGGATAAAGACCTATAGATAGATGAAGCCTCATTTACCAGCAATGGTAAAGTTAATTGACATATCATGACTGATGTGATAATAGTCCTCAATAAATGAATGAAGTTAGCCATCAATCTCGTTGGATATTGAATCTATGGTGTGGAATTGTTGAAGAAAAGATTTTTGGCACTTTTCTCTTTAATAGAACTCTAATTAATACATTCCAATTTTAATTTTTAATTATTAATATGCCACAATTATTAGAAAACTTAACCCTTGCGACAAGAATTAATTTATGAAAATTATTATTTCCCAAAGATTACATGTTTCGCTTACAATAAAGCATACAAAAAAAATTATATATTTATATATGTCGCAGGCTTATTGTAAAATCAGTCGTATTGTAATACGTCTAGGCTTTTTTAATATGCCTATGCATATTGTAATATAGTTCAAATAATTTCCAAATATCACTTTTTGACTAATAATCTTAAGCACTAAAATATGCAAAATTCAATATAATTTCATGTGTCTCTGTGTTTTTATGGGAGGGGGCGCAAAATTCAATGTAATTTCACGTCTTTCTGCGTTTTTATGGGGGGAAGGCTTATTGCACAAGTATTAGTAGCATGAAGACCTATAACATTAGCTTTTACATTAGCTAGTGGTGGAGATAAACTAATAAATATTATTAATTTAGCTAAAAAAAGTTACATTATTCTAAACATTTCATATTGGACACTTTGTAATTATTATTTTACAAAATTGACAAAAATACGTCTTTTAATTTCAGAATACGGAAAAAGCAGTAAAAGACCATGGACCCTAGAAAAAATAAGAGAAGTAAGCGATATTTTAGTTAGTTCCCGGGAAGCAAAAAATTAAGGAACTAGAAGGAATAATAACCAGCTGTATTACTCACTTATTTATGAAACTATGGAAATTGGTGGAACAAGAAAAGTTATTAAAAAAAGAACCAAGGAAGATGATCACATCATTTTCATAATTGCCTATGAAGAGTTTTATAACAAATTAAATGAAATCATATTCAGGTACGGGTCACGGAGGCCGCTATAAGATGTTAATGGCATTGAAATCCAAGTATGCAATTCCCAGACTAGCAGTAGAAATAATTGTTAAATGTTGTACAACCTGTGCGGAAAAAAAGCAACTTCCTTAAAAAAGTGTGGTAGTGAAACCCATTAAATCCAAAGATTTTAATCATCGCGGACAAGTGGACCTTATCGATTTACAGTCAACGCCTGATGGAGAATACAAATGGTTAATGAATTACCACAACCATCTTACCAAATTTATTCATCTCAGACCTTTAAAATCTAAGAATGCCAAAGATGTATGCGACGAACTTCTAAATTTTTTTTTAGAATTCGGAGCTCCTGTTATCTTGCAAAGTGATAATGAAAGAGAATTTGTAAATCAGATAATCCATGAAATGGTTGCTCTTGCAAGATCATTAATGGACGCCCGCGTCACCCGCAAAGTCAAGAAAGTGTTGAAAGATCAAACCAGGATGTGGAAAATATGCTTAAATCTTGGCTAAAAGATAATAATTCAACAAACTGGTCCCTTGGCTGCTATTTTGTTCAGTGGCAAAAAAAATTCTTCCTATCACAGGATCATTAAACGTTCCCCATACAAAGCTTTATTTGAAATGGATTTTCAAGTTGATTTGTTTTCTACTAATTTGCCTTCTATACATACTATAAACAAAGAAGAAGATTTAGAAACAACTTTAAATAATAGTTCAACTGGAGGTTGTCCAGAAGATACTTTAGCTGATCGCTACGAAACATCTGATGGGGTACACGATGCCACAATAACTAGCTTACAAGTCGACATGACTAGCAATCACACTGACCACAAATATTCTACTGACATTTATAAAGAAATCGAGACTTCAGTAGTTACCGACTTGAATAATACAGATGACAGGATGGTACTTACCTATGAGTTAGAAGAACCAATAGACGATTTAGAAGCAAACCATGGAGTAGAAATACTGTATATTGATGATAATGCTACAGAGGAATTTGTGGAAAAAGATCATGAAAATATTTCTTAGCAAAAACCTGATATTGACAATAAAGAAACTATTACAGATGCTTTCACCCTAAGATGTATAAAGTGTGACCCAAATAATTTGCCTAAATCAATTTCCTTAAATCAACAACAGCAGACTTGTGATCTATGCAGATATGAAGAAAAAGTCAAGCAACAAAGAGAAGGATCTGCTCTGGGACAAAAACGCGTTGCAGAAAAAATGTTGGAAGTCAGCAATAAAAAATTAAAGCCTCTGGATATAGGCCAAATTGTTGCAATCGAGGTTCCCAAGGTAGATAGAGAACCACTTGATCCCAAGAATATATTAGGAGCTATGGTAAATGTAACTAACGGTGTTTATCAAATTGGTACTACACATGGCATGTTAATTCGATGGTTTTCCGGGGATGAAATTTCTTATTGCAAAAATAATACCATAATTAACATCCCGGAAGAAAAGTCAATTTCCTTAAGGGAAGCTTTAAGATTGTTTTTAAAGTTTGAAGGACAGAGTTTTAAAAAGTGATCTTGTAAACCAAGCAAGGTACAGTGTCGCAACAATCAATGTTTATGTTTTAAAGCTCATATGAAATGTAGTAGCAAATGTCATAAAAGCCGACCATACTGTAATAAATAATAATTTTTTCTTTTGTTTGTGACCTCAACCTTAAACTGTTGGTATATTTGTATATTTTCAAAAACATTAAAATCTCTTTAACGGATTTAGGTCAAAGAAAAAACACTTTGGAGAAAAATAATAGAATAGAAAAAAATAGAAAAATATCTGCCGATGTTTCAATTTAAATTGGATCATCCTCAGGGCACTAAAAACAGACAAAACTTATGATAATATAATAAATCAGAGTTAATAATTATCTGTATATTTAATTCATGTCCATTTTATACAGATAATTATTAACTCTGATTTAATTGTCCATAGGTATTTATGATATTAACATAAATTTTACCTGTTTTTAGTGCCCTGAGGATGATTTAAATCAAAACGTCGGCAAATACAATTTTTTTTCAAAGTGTTCTTCTAGCTTAGACCTACAACTCTAACTAAAATCCACCAACAGTAAATAATTTCTCTAGAACTGTAATTTTTACTTTTATTCCAAATAAATTTTTTATTTAAAATATTTATAGCTTAACATTATTTTCCTCTCTACTACTAGTTTTGTGAAAGGTAAAAAAAATCCAAGGCCAAGATTTTTAGCTATACATTTTACATCTATTTCTATAATAACTATATTATACATAGAAATAACAAATTAACGGCAATGAAGCAAAAGCCGAGATGGTATTGCTTTTATATAATAATTCGACTGGATGGCCGTCAGTCGTATTATAATACACCTGATCTCATGTAGTCATATTGTAATATACTCACGTACAGATTATTTAACAATAAGCCTACTAAGATTCAGTCATATTATAATACGCCTAAAATTATTAGTTAAATTGTAATATTTTGAATTATTTGAACTATATGACAATATGCCTAGGCATATTGAAAATGCCTAGGCGTATTACAATACGACTGATTTTACAATAAGCCTGCGACATATATATTATGAGACCGAGACTTAGTATTTTTATTTTTTCTCTACTTTCGTAAGTCTTTTTAAGATAATTGACGAGTTTTTTCAATTAATTTATGCCTTTAACACGATGGGTGTCCTGTCATTTTGTGAACCAAGTGCATCACTAACTTGATCAGCAGATTAAAAGAGAAAGTTTATTTCCTTGTCCAGCTAGCACTCAAAACGTAACTTTTCTAAATTTTTATTAATGCGGAAAAATAAAAAATCTAATTTTTTAAATTTCGCTATGACACGAAAAAATATTATTGAGAACCTTAAAATAACTATAAACAGCATATCTGAAATTAAAACTGCTGTTTCTTCAACACAATAAAAGCGGTATTGCTGTATTCAGAATAATCGAAAACATTTCAAACACATCAAATAAGTGCCTTGTTTTTCTAAGAATTTCGTTCTTACTACTTGTTACCTGTTGATATTTTTTATTAAAATTGATGAAGTAGTGTGATAGCGATTTATATATGACAACGTTTATTTATTTCCTCCACCCTTACTATTGAGCCAATAAACATTTAGCTTAATTTATAAAAAATTTGCTCAACTTTTCAATGTTATTAAAACTATATTTTAATTTAGTAATTTTTTCGAAGAAAAAAAATTTTTGGACGACTTTTAGTTGTTTATTTGAGGTCGAGGCAAGATTTCTTGAGATATAAATAGCCTACACTCTTAACTGAACTTTCTGCATATATACACAAATTCCTACAATAAATTAAAACAAATTCGCTTTAATTTACCTCGATTCTAGTTAAGTTTATTAGAAACTACAGTTATTGTTTCTCTAAAGCAAAACTTGCCATCAAAGTTATCGGTGTTTACCAACGTAATAACTGTTTGCAACAATATTGCAACAACGGCATTCGGAACTAAAGCGAGCAACCCAATGCAAGAAATAGACCGCTTACTGGTATTGGCTTAACGCAAATATTCCAAAGTTATGTTTAAACTTCGCAATACTGAATTTGGTGAAGGTTTAGTTAGTAGGAATGACTGATTGATATTTGAAATTATTATTTTCTTAAATATGTATGATAGTTTATAGTTATTTTACGTTAGAATGTATTAGCTACTTTATTGGGGATGACGTTGCTATAAATAAATATTTAGTATAAAAATTATTAAAAAAAAAGAAATTATATGGTTCCTAGAATGTAGCATTTGTAGCACAAGTACTAGATTGGGACAGTGCACCACGTAAATAGCAAAATAAACACTTAAATATCTGAAAAGCTAAAATTAACCTTTTTGGATAAAAATATCAATCTTCATTAAAAAAAACTGTCTCTCTGATCTACTTTATTCGATAAGTTTTTAAACAAAAAGAGCAAAGATTCGTGTCACCCTTTTTGCACGTCACGTTCCCTCATTAAGATTATGTACTATACGCCTTCACTTGAGCATGTCTCGTAATGTAGTTAACACCCTTTAAACAACAAGTTTTAAGGAAACTTTAACGCCCTTTTCCTTCACGCTGCAACATTTTAATTAGTAGTCAAACTTGGTTCAAGCATGTTCCTGATGGAAAACAATAAAACAAGTCAGGTTTTCTCAATTAATGATAGATCCTACGCTAAAACGAAATTGAAAAATATTTTTCTATTTTCCGATTTATGTTATTCTTATGATCAAAAATTATATAACGGGGCTCTTATAATTTAAAAGCATAAGTAAAAATTCGAAACATAATAGCCAAAATATAGGAAAATACCTCTGCTATTAAACGATTTATTTTTTATATGATCTATAAAGAGGCAAACACAAAAATCAACACCAAATCTAATCTATTACATAATGTAAAAATCTGAGTGTTTAATCCGTTGGAAATTAAGATATACCAAAATGAAAAGCACGAAATTTGTCATGCTAACTTTTTTTATTTACAGAAAGGTTCTATTTGTAAATTTGCGGTTTTCTCTAAATTCGCAAATTGCCCTTAATCCCTTTACCGTATTTTGATCGGTCACATGACCAGTGGATATTTTAGGTATAAAGATGAATTTAATTTTTGTACTACATGAAAATCAATGAATTTTTGATATACAAATGTTACATTTTAAAAACACTTTTTAAAACTTTCACTGAAAAGATAAGCTGCAGACTTACTAAAGTCACTTGAAACTTCTGCAGATAACTATATCGTAGCATGGAATCTATTGGTAAAGAGATTTGAAAACTCTAAATATTTAGAAAAAATAATGCAAAGGCTTTACTTACTTTGTAAGTTGTATATTCGAATTGTTATTTTAGTTAACGACTATTAGATGGCTTAAACAAGGATTTAAAAGTATTGAAAATGCTAATTCAATAGATTCTTGGAATACTTTAGTTATAGATATGATTTTAGGTAAACTGGATAATAGCACAAATAGAGAACGGGAAATTGAGTGCTATTACATACATACATACAGTACTATTACATATACATTAAGATTACAATGGGTATAATTCCAAAATTTTTTTTAAATTTAATATTAATAAAGGAATAGCAGAAGCAACAAAAAAATTGGTGCCTTAATTGTCTGCGTAATAATCACCAGACCGAAACAATCCAATCACCACCTCCTAGAAAATGTAATAAATGCCTTAATACATTATTAGCCAATAATAAATAATTTAAGCTTTCAACAAAACCTTATATCTTAGTCCAATACAAAGTAACCTATTAATACTCTAGAAGTCTCTAATACTGTAAGTACCAAGTTCTATTGACATTTTAATAGTGTATGATAAATTTTGGGATCTGCTATCACTGGATCATTGGATTTACCTGTTTTTGGCAAATTAAAGAAAATAATATTGACCCTCCTTTAGAGGCAAATAATGAAAAAAGTTTAAAGGATAATTTTAAATGTACAACTACGCGAGAGTTAAATGGACGCTTTGTAGTCTTCGTGCCACTCAAATATCCTAAATATAAGAGTTTGGTGTATATTGAGAGCCCAATGATGATATTTAAAAGTATTTTATAAAAATACCCTCTAATAATAATTTTACTAAATGAAATATACTGTCATGCTTGATAAGATCAAAGCTTATGGCAACATAAGCTATCCTGAGATTACATTTTATGTTTAGACTTAACACTTAAATGGAGAAATTTTCAAGATCAATTGATCGATTTGAATACGTTCGTCCCGAGATTGTCGGTTCGAACTGCGCAATGTTGGGTTTGGGCACTTGCGCGCATAGCGGTGTTGCCACACAGTGGTTTTTTAAAGGAACACTGCTAGTTTATTCATGAAAAACGGTTCAGAAAAAAAGAAGCAGAACAAAAGCGGTTTCAAGAAGAGTAAAAGCGTCGAGAGAAAAAATAAGACAGCAAAGGAATAAAGAAAAACTGAATGAAAAGAAGACGAGCAAAAACAATAAAAAATTCTAATATAAAAAATGGACTAAAAAAGTTATAGAGAAGAGAAGAAATAAGCCGAGAAAAAGCACATATACAAGCACAAAAAGAAAACCAGTAAAGGCATAAATAAAAAAGAATAGAGAAGAAAACCGGTGAGAAGAAGAACAGTAAGAAATAATGATAATTTTAGAAAATCTTACAAGAAACCTCCAAAAGGGATACAAAAGAAATTGAGGTTTAAAAAAATGGACTAGAAAAAAAGGAAGAAGAACAAAAAAATAGCAACAGCAAGAAGAAAGCTCCTAAGAAAAAAAGAAACAAACATAAGAAGGAAGAAAACAAAGGCATAAAGATTAAGTGAATGAAGAAGAGTAAGAAAAACTTAGGAATATTGAGAAATCTTATCTCAGACTGGATCTAATTAACCTACATCATAATGGATCCAGGAGGAGGATTGGATTATGTTTTTGAAGATGCTGAAGATCAAGATTCTGGATCTTTGATATTCTCAATTTGTAATGGTTTTGCGTATGTGATCGAAAAATTGGACATTAGCAAGTTGCTATACAGAAGGCGAAGAAATAAAGGATATTTGGTGCTGAATAATGGAGAGACGTGGAAAACTTGCTTTTTATTTTATTGAAATGGGAAAGATTTTTGATAAATGACTTAAATCTTCAATCATTTAAGAACTTTAATGCGGATCTTAGAGTAAAATTGAAAAAGTTAAGTGTGTTAGATGCAATGTCGTCAGAGTGAAGATCATTAGTCAAGAAATATTAACCTGAAAGTTGCCCTGGGACTCCCTGAAGAATGTGTCATGGCTTGATTAAAACACAAAGAACAGGCATATAAATCATATAATCAATGCTTAGAAGAAAGCCATGTTTCCCAGAACGCTAAAACATGCAATTTTAAATCGTATATTCATTAATTCGTCAAAATCTGTATTTAGGGATCGGACATTAAGGTGTGCTACTGATAATAAATGATTGTGGGTGCCTAAAACATCAATGAAATTAACCATAGAATTGTCTGAAACCAGAGCATAACAATCTTTGAAAAAGTAGAAAGTATTCGAGTAAGAAACTGGAAAACCAATCTGACAACCATTTCTCGACTTAATTATTCCTTTAAAAAATGCAACCTTTATTAGTTTGCATGGTTTTTCTGATGCCAGTGACCAAGAAAATGGTGCTTGTATTTTCCTAAGATCTTCTGTTAATTTGGGTAATATTTGTACTAACTTGCTATGTGCAAAAACTCGAAGGTTCTCGTAAAGTTTTTGCAAAAAAAAAGAAGAGTTATTCGATCTTTTTGCAAAAACTTGAGATATTCGCGGCTTTTCTTCTAAAGGAATCGTCAAAAAGGATAAAAGAGTAGTAAAAGCATTTTAGTTACAATTAGATACAATATGCTTTTACAGTGATTCAAGTCAAAATTATTTTGGAGTATTATCATGGATCAGATCTGAATCTCAACATTCTAAAATCTTTGTAGCTAATGGATTTGCGTTATCTTCTTAGTAATGAGTTGATGAAGAGGCTCACGCTGGTCCTTAATGCTTGAAACCGAATTGCCAGAGATTTTGTCTAATGTTAATACGATTGATTTACCTAAAAAGAGACCAAGTCAAATTTTGTATACTGTATCGTCAGATGGAGCTACTATTGAAGATTATTTGCTTATAGATATTTTTTTCTATATTTACTACAAAGGGTCATTCAAAATTTTCTAAGCTTTGTTAATAATTGTAGAATACCAAAAGAAAACAGGCAAGGTGGTAATTTAAGCATAAATGAGTTAAATAGTGATTTAATAACTTTTATAAAATTAGTTCAAAATGTTAAGACTAAAACATATAATATAAGGTCAGGTGGAAGACTAAGGCCCTTTGATTTTCCATACAATAAAAATATTTTACTATTTTACTACTCATAAGTAACTTAAATAATTGCCGAACACGAGCACCTTAGCCTCCATCAGAAGAATATATTGGTCAATATTTGGTCGTAATCTCAATAGATTGTGTAAATGCTTTCGAGGCGTCATGTGTAAGATGCTTTCATTTTGATGCTTCATATAATGGGCGACTTACCTTCCTAACCTATAAAGCTAACAAGACCGTTTTGACTATGTGGTGTTAACTCTATTCGTCTTTTTCTTAATAAGGATAGGTTTATTAGAAATTATAATACGGTAAAGAAATAGGTGTACTTCTTTGCATGTTTATTAACCCGAGCTTTATATTTTTAACTGGTCAGTGATTTATTTACCAGTAGTTTTTAGCGTACCTATGTAGATTCTTTGCAAGAAAAGGTAAGGGTTCAGATATATTTTCTGATGATCAAAATGAAATATTTAAATTATTAAAAAGGCAATAAAATAGTATTGAGGCAAACTTGAATAAAGAAGGGATTAATTGGCATTTAATACCATCTAAGTCGTCACATTTTGGTGGCCTTTGGGAGGCTGGAGTAAAATTTACCAAGTTTCATCTGAAACGAGTGCTAGATTCTATTCTCTTCAATTTTAAAGGGTAATCAACTATACGGTCTTAGATATAAGCATGCTTTAATTTCAGACCTATTTCTTCTTTAAATTCTGATGCTTTGGGTCCACGCTTCCTCATTCGAGAAGAATTAACACGATCACAAAATTCAATCGCCTTCAAAAAATTTCTGGGCATGCTGGTCAAAGCAGTATAATATTTCCAAATTATACCAAAGGACAAAGTGGAAACACTTCCTAGGCTACTGTAGCGTTTTAATTTTTTTTTTGGTTGCCTTTATATTATAATAATAATTTAATAATGTATCAAAATGATACTGATCGCGACATCTAGTTCAAAGTGGGTTAATGGCATTGTAAAAATAAGAACTTTTATATGGCGGACTTCGTTTTCAATTTTTAAGCAATTGATTGGAATCAGGTTGTTATTTCTCTTTCTCTTTGACTACCGTGATTTTTCTGTCTGTCCTTGGTCACGTACGGCATGCTCAAAGATCAATTCTTAAGATATCGGCAATTTCGAGCTATCTCAGGTGCTGTTCTCATTTTCCATCACAATTTAGAGCTTATCAGGATTTCTTGCCTTTTCATAATATTATTGATTGAATCTTAGTTAACTGTTGTCCTTGCATCTGCAATGGGTTACCAGGTCACAACAAATAAAAGGAATGTGTAAGCAATGTTATGGTTCTGATTTGTTATTGTTTTTTGGATTTTGGAAGTAGTCATATTGGCTAATTTAAGTAAAAAATAATCATTTCTTCAATACCTTCTAATTTCACTATCTCGAATTTCATATAGCATTATATGTAAGCAACCGCACTGAAAGGTATATTAATTTTTAATTAATTTACTATATATACAACGCGTGTAATTAATTTAGTGCAATGTACTGTGCGATAGATTATTAACTTTGGCTAAAGTGTATTTAAATAGTAGCGGGTTATTGATTTATTAAATGTTTTATAGCTTTGGTGCATATAGTTTTGATTTCAGGGGTTCTACTTTTAACAAGAAACTATCTTATAATTTTTATAACGTTTTTATAATATAGTGATGTTAACTAAGTCTTGTTTTGTGTTTTACTATGCGTTAAATTTTTTTACATCCTTTTTGTTTATGTGAGAACCAATTTGCCAGTTAAAGGCTCTTATAATTCCACTTTAACTAAACACGCCAAACTGGATGGCGCCCACAATTTAAAAGATAAGCATCTCTAGAATAAATCATGCCAACTCACTACCATATAGTGCTCTTTAAATTTTATGAAAAGCAAAAATCTAAATAAAAAGTGGTTACACTACATAAGCCAGACTGCATTGTCCTGATTAAAAAAGGTGGCTTACCACTGCTAGAATGGCAGATAGGTATGGAAATTTATCCTAGTTCTTAGGGAGTAGTTGAATTCTGCTACTATTCGAAATATATAATATAACTAATAATATTATATATATTATATAAAATATATATAAATATATTTTAAAAATTGAAAACATTCATACAAACAAAAATTTTTAAGTGTTATTTGTTATAATAAATATAATAGAAAATAAGAAACACCTGGTAAAAAATTAATTACTTGATATTTTAACTACAAAACTTACTAAAGGAAAATATATTCAGACTTCTACAAGACTAAATTAAAATCTTAAAATTTGATTAAAGGTAATACTAATATTAAAAACTAATATTAATACTATATAAAAAATTACAAAAAACCCATAGAAGATTGAAAAAATTTAAGAGAATTAAATTAAAAAAACAGATTAAAAGTAGAACAATTCTTAGATTCCTTTGTTTTTTCTTTAAATAAATTCGAGGATTATTCTATCTGGAATCTCAAATATTTCTTTAGGGTTGATTAGCTTTTATATATTTTAATATAACAAAATCTGTATTTATTTTTGTAGATTTGTATTACGAGGACAGACATTAAAAATCTTAATACATGTAAAATATGAATAAAAAGTAAAATTTGGATAACTTTATATATTTGTGTGGTTAGCGATTTCCTATTAAAACTTTCATTAGTGACAAAAGCCACATTTTTCAAGTTTTAATGTATAATCAAATTTATAAAAAAGAAAACCAGCGATTCTCATTAAATCATGTAACCAAACACAAATAACCCGACTTTAATACAAAAAAAGGCTTTCGCTTAAATCCTGATTAAATCGGCGCTGTAATGAGAAAACTCAACCGGAATGGGATAAATCATGTGGAAGTAATGAAGAAAAAAGTTAAGGGGTATATGCTTTCGTTAAACGTAACCTGAATAACTTGCTCGATTCTAAATATAATTTAAACGTTTTGCTTTTTAATAAATCCTTAAATATAAGATATCAATATAACAAGAATATAATATCCTTTTAAGACAAACTTTTAATCTGTTTAGTCCAGAAATAACTAAAACGACAACAAAAGAAGTTTTACATCTGAGAAACACATCAACATTGCCAAGTGTATACTTGTTCCGCGAACTTTAGCACAATACACATAATGAGTTCCTTTAGGAAAGTTCGGGACCTTTGAGATTAAGCATAATTTTAATTGCCTTTTGTACTAAGAACATGAGGAAAGTTTTAAGCTGGTATTATATAAAGCGTTTTACTTTTACAAATATTTAAGAACTCAATGTTGTTTTAATAAATAAACTCAATTTATAATAGCAAAAAACATTTCAACAAAGTGAAAAAGTCACGAAGGCGAAAACTGTTTATTCTGCTAAATTAGTAAATTGATTAAGTGTTGTTTCGTGACCGTTTGCTTTCCCATTTAAATTTCTACAGTTAAAATGGTGTTTATATTCAAGATATTTTTAATTAACTGAAAATTTATGGTCGATATTATTATATTTAAATGGGTAATTAAACATTGCCTTAGAGACGACAATAATATCTGGCCAGATTTGATTATCGATCACTATCAAGAGACAACATATGACGCTTGATAATTATGTAAATCTCATGCGGTTTAAATGCCGAGATAACCGAATTTAGTAATTCCATAACGGCACTTAGCATAATTTACAAGTATTAAGATTCCGCGTCTAACCAAATCTCTGCTGCCAGCAGGGAATAAATTACGTCATTACCAAGTCACGTTTTCTCTCAAGACGTTAATAGAACTCTAACTTATTCCTATACACATTTGTTATCTCGGAAATAATTTATTTTATACCTCTGCTTATATTTTTATCCTATTTTTAATTTATAGCTTACTTTATTATTTAATATAATAATCATGAAGCTACATGAAGCAACATTGATGAAGATATACCTTATAATAGTATTGGTGAGCAAGTTACATTTGTTATAGGGGAATAATTTATTTTATTCCAATAATTGCAAGTAAATATTATTATTTTTTTTATTTAGGCACGGCGCGAATTATAAAATACATAAATTTAATTGGCAAATCTCTCTAAAATAAATCTTCCATAATAGTGCAATATTATTTACTTAAATATCAAATTATTAGTAAAATGAACCAAACCTAACTAAACAATGGTAATATTAATGTATCATGTACCTGCCTCAATAATGTATGTAGCCAAGTAAAGAAATCAATTTCAGAATGCTGGTTACCCAATCTAGGCAGTCCTAGAGGTAAATTTGGTCGAGCTATAATTAGTAGGGTGAATTGGATGGTAAAAATTAATATAGCCTCTTGTAGGTCTTGATGGAATATTTAAATCAATTTCCTCAAGTAATTTATGAACTGTAAGTTAGCTACAAGTATAAAGAACTTTTGCTCAAACAATTTAAGGCTCTTATAATATAAACTCTAATGTATGGGGACTAGATACAAAATCCGCACTTGATGTGAGAATGTATAAAAGCACAGAGGAGGATTTTTAAGAACTTTATACTCATAAATTTCTGGGTGCTGCTTTAAATAAATTCAAGCATCTGAAAGGCATATTAAAGTCCAGTTCAAAGATCTATTAAGATCTGTGATGTGTCGCAGATGCCGTACTAAATAGTCCGTGCGCCTAGGTCGTATTTATTGTCGCATGATATACATGTCTAAACGGAAAATTTTATATAATATAAGGCTCTCTGGTCTAAAGGACTTAAAGTCACTCGGTACAAAGTGTTACCCAAGTATTTGAACCTGGCGCACGTGAGTGCTGGCCACTTCCCGACTACATGGTCAACAATTATTATTATATATTCCGGATTGTCCGCAACGCGTGGTCAGGTATCCAGACGAGCTGGACCCTGCAGCCAACCTGTACCAGTTTTTTCAGGACTTTTATGCACTCTAGTACCAGCGGAGCTTACTTTTGCGGCCGTGATAGCCTTAGTGGCAGCTCTGCTGTCCGAGCATATTGATACGAATGTATTGCGGTGTTCGCAGCTTAGGATTTTCTGTTCTGATTTACTTCGGCCTGGAAGACAGTGGCGTGCTCCCCCAGCGAGTATGCCCTACTGGTATTTGGGATCCCGCCACAAAGCCCTGATCCAGCTCTGTTATTTATTCATGAGCCATCTGTGTACCAGATGGTTCCCCTATGCAGGTCTTACTCTATTTAGCAATGCAGGTCATTGCTAAATAGGGGAGAGGACATTCATCTATGGCCCGTGACCAAATTTTTGCGTGACCGGTCTCGCCAGCACGTAGTTCGCCGAGGATGTATAGCCTGTAAGCAGTCTCATTGCCTCAAATTGCACAACGAGGTCCAGAGGCGGAAGGCTCAGCAGAGTCTCAAGCGCTCTAGTTGTCGCCGTCCGCATGGAACCCGTTATGCTGAAACATGCAAGACGTTGGACTCTATCCAGTTGAGCACGAATTTTCGCTTTCTCCGTACATGGCCACCAAACGATAGCCCTGTATGTGAGAAGAGGTTTCACAATGCGCGAGTAGATCCAGTGAAGGATCTTAGGAGACAGACCCCAGGTATTGCCAAAAGCCCGCCCCCATAGCGCGCAGATGGCCTTCTTCATTCTGGTGTCTGCATGATCGTGCCATGAGAGTTTGGGATCTAACTTGATTCCCAGAAATCGAACTATCCTGGAGTAATGCAGCTGCACGCCACCTAGAGATATAGCAGGGGGCGTGCCAAAGTTACGTCACCTCGTGAATAGTAGGAGCTCTGCTTTTTTGGGGTTAATCCTGAGACCCCTCGCGAGGCACCATATGTCCACCATACGCAGGGCTCTCATCATAGGGTCCCGCATTGAGACGGCGTCTCTTCCTGGGCAAAGGATTACCAGATCATCAGCGTAGGCTAGTGTGTATAGGCCAGCATTGTTTAAAAGATTTATCAGGCTGTCGACCATAAGGCACCACAAGGTAGGGGACAATACTCCTAACTGCGGGCAGCCCCTAGCCGCCAACGTTTCGACAATCTCGTTATTGAGCTGGGCAGATATATGACGTTTCGAAAGCATGGCCTCTATCCAGCTAACCAAACAGGGTTCTAAGCCGCGGCTCTCGAGTGCTTGGCAGATTAATGCGAAAAGGGTGTTGTCGAACGCCCCTTCAATGTCTAGAAACGCACCCAGACAGGCCTTGCCACTACCCAGAGCACCCTTACCTTCCTCACGAGGTGGTGTAGGGCTAGGTCCGTGGATTTGCCCGCCTGATAGGCGTATTGGTGCACATGCAATGGTTTGTTGACCAGGATGCTTTCCTTAAGGTGCCGATCAATCAGCCTTTACATCACCTTCAGCATAAAGCTGGTAAGGCTGATGTATTACTTTATGACTCTTTCCACATAAAATCTTGCGATTTAAACATGCATGCCATGTAACAATATAAGCAACACCGGCACACGGACTATTCGCGGCACATCAAAGATTCTAATAGATCTCTGAACGGGACTTTAACAGTATTGTCTTATTTAGATATACGCTATACTCCAGTACAACACCAAGGTCTCTCAAAACAGATACTTTTTTAAGACTGTATTGGTTAACTTTGTTATTAAAATCTAGAGTCTAATGTAAAAAAAATATTAAAGTGTTACATTTAGAAGAATTCAGTGACTTTTTTTAAATAGTAGTCAAATAGGCTATTTAGATTACATTGTAATTTTTCACAGTCCTGTTATGACTTAAAAACAAAGTATAGTTTTAGATCAGGTAATTAGTAAAGTCAAATTTCAATGAAGACATTGAAAAAAAGTGGTCCAAAGTGTGACCTCTAAGAATACTAGATAGGACTCAACTTACGCTACACAAAAAACCGCTAAATATAACAATAAGCCTTCTATTGGATAAGTAAGACCTAAAGCAATCTCAAACCAGCGTAAGCTTATAAAGCAACATTTGTATGTAAGACTCTATCAAAAGCTTTGTAAAAGTTGGTGTATATTGTTTCCACCTAAAAACGCTTCTCCAAGGCATTTATCGTAAAGTCCGTTTGAGTAAGGCAGTCTACATTTTTAGATCTCCAAGTCCCAAACTGTTATTATAATAATAATTAATTCAACAGTATGGACAGAAAGTTGCAAATTAAATTTTCAAGACTTGAGAATATCACTGAACATACCAATAGAATAACAATTAGTAGTTGAGAATCTGAGTAATAAAGCTCTTCTTCCAAAAGTCTGCAAGCACCCCTGCTTTAAGAGAGACACTAAAGATCTAAAGCAACGGTCTAAATAGGATAAAACTGCTATTTCTTAAAAATAGTTGGTTAATCATATTTAGTTGTAAACAAAAGACAGCTGGTTTAGTTTAAATAGGATGTAAAAACTACATGGATACATGGCTGATACTGAAGGAAAACGACTTAAGAGTATATTAAGAGACTATTGCCGAAATGTCAATTATGGCTGATTAATCCGAACTCTCCATGCTAATGGAACTTCCTTTTTTTATTTGTCTTTATATCCATATTGGCAGAGGATTATATTATGGATCTTATTATTAAATTGAAACCTGAATATCAGAGGTAACAATTTTTTTAGTAATAGCAACTGCATGCCTCGGCCAAATGTCATTTTGAGGGGCAACAGCTATTACTAATCTTGTATCAGCTGTCCCCTATATAAAAAAAAATAATTATACAATGAATATGAGACAGATTTGCGGTACACAACGCTACTCTTACCCGATTTTTTGCATTTCATTTCCTCTACCTTTTATTGTGTCAGCCTTAGTAATAATTCATTTACTTTTTCTATATCAAACTGGATTAAATACTCCACTTGGAAGAAATAGATATATAGAAACTGTTTCTTTCAACCCATATTTCACATTCAAGGATTTAGTTGGATTTTTAATCATAATATCAGATTTGACTATTTTAACCCTACAAGCACCTTATTTTTTAGAGATCCTAATAATTCTGTACCAGCAAATTTTGTACCAGCAAATTCTTTAGTGACACCAGTTCATATTCAACCTGAGTGATATTTCCTATTTGCCTACGCAATTCTACGAGTTTGTTTGACAAATGTATTATGTCGCCTTAGGCTGTACAAAGGGCCAAGGGTACGGGGTGTAACTTTGACCATCGGTTTTCAGCTAAAGGGGCGTTATCAACAATAAAAATGCCTAAATTAAGAAATAGTTTTAAATTCAACGGAACAACAGGTGGAAACCAGCGACTTATGGTTCAACCGGTTCTTACCTGCGGGTAGAGAATCAGCATGAAGTGGTTATTGAATAACTAATGATTTTCTTAGATTTCAAGCTTCTATTGATACCTAAAAATTATGTGAATGACCCATAGTAAAATAAAGATGAAATACGGACAATTGCTAAGGTCGCATTTTGTGCTTGTCAAATTCGGTTGTAAAATTGATTAGTAATTATTAATTGTTTAGAAATTATAACAGTGGAAATGTTTTGTTTTATACTGAGTGTATTTAATTTGGTTGACAATATTTTTTCAAAGGAATTAGGTATATTAGCAGTGTATATCTCACTGCTCCCAATATAAAGTCGATTCAGTGGAAACCAAGAGCTCTTCAACACTATTATCAGGAAGCTTAAGTATTTATTGAGTAATGCTTTGCGCACTGATATAAAAAGTTCTTCTTTCTCTAAAATGGTGGTAATAACTGAGAATATTTATCGTAATAATAACTGAGTTATCGCTACGATAAATATTCTATATTAAAAAACCAAGTTCGGTATTATAGATATCACTGTGTCTATGTCTTAAGAGACAGTAATATCATGATGACTTTAATTCTTAATCGTGTGGGTGTTTTGGTAGTGAGCGACCTCCTAAAAAAATTTAATTTGAATGTTGTTCGCCTCATTTAAAATGCTTTAAAAAATCAATTTAAAATCCTAGCTAAGTTTTAACATCAAAATGTATTAGATCAGAACCAAAGTAAATACATCTATGCCTTAGTTAGATTCTAGAAAGAAGCACAGACATCGGCAAATCTTAATCCTAAAATTTAGCCTTAAGGATTCTATGACCATTTTTGTTTGATTTATCCAGTCTACAAGTATTTTTTCTTTTCTCTTTTGTGACACTTAATGACGCGTAAGGAGTTTTTAAATTATTTAAGGTGTGGTTCTGTTTTGGTAGATTTAAAATTTTAATACAATTATAATAATACTTGCACGCTTTTGATGCTCTAGTATCTTTATAAAATCATCATTATTCAGAGTACCAATGTTCTAAAACTTTTGTCGAAGCCTTGTAAAAATAGTTTAGTTTCCTTTACATTTTTTTAGTTGTGTGTTAACTTAATCAATAGCTTTTAAAATTAAAGGAATATCTAACTAATCTGACTTGCAGTGGTCACAAAGAAATTTTAAATATACACGTTTACATTTCAGTTCAATTACTTGAATTTCTAGAAATTTTAACCTAAGCACACAAGCTCTATTGCTCTCTTAGAGCAAATACAATTAAAAAATACAAATAAATATAAAATCGCAAAAGAGTTTTTGAGTTTTCTTTATCAACCCTTCATTTTAAGTACAGCATGGTTATATAGATTAAGAAAACTCAAAAGACTTAAAAACTGATATCAACCAAATGCACACACTAATGACACTACCAAGATTGATCCCTAGTACCCAAATCGTGAGATTTAATTCGAGAAAACTTAACGCAAATAATTAAAAAATATAAGCAAACATAGCTTTCCGTTTTACATTCTGAACTTATCATTTACTTTGTTATTTAAGTTAGTATTATCGAAGGCAAATGAAGTAAAATGGATGAAAATATCTTCTATAATATAGTAGGCATTGGCAACCATACTGGAGTTAGACATAGTTGTTTATTGTTTGCATATAATTTGTTTCTTAAATGTTTATTTTGTTAACAGTCTTAGTTAAAGTTTTGCAAATATTTAAATAATAATCTGAGTAGATATTTCAGATTTTTGAAACTAAAATAGAACAGTGCGTAGGTGCGGTTGTTTGCTTAGTTATCATTTGTTAAATAGCAAGATATAAAAATTGTAGGCAAAGGATACTATTTCCACCATTCTGATTTTAAATTTTAAAATTATATTCTAAGGCATAAAAAAGAAACAATGTGTTCATATTATAAACTGAGTCTGATTCTCTAATATTCCGTGAGCCCTACTGGAGGACCTATAGGCTATAAAAAATTTAAGTTATTGGCATTGCTAAAAAAATTCAAGCCTGAAAGTACCTAAAAAACCTAAACCTAAAACTCGAATACCAGAAATTACAGCATTTCAAGATCTCTATTGCCAAAAATAGTGATTTTGAAAAATATGCAAAAGTTCATAATTCTTACAGGCCTACCACTTACCATAATCTAGTAGTTTCAGGATCTATACATTTTTCGCTTAACTCTAAAATCATTTGCCTCATAAATTCTACATAATTTTAACTCTATAAAAAACTCATAATTCTACTTAGATACTATAATAACCTGATTTTCAATATTTTATAAAATGAAATCAAGCCACTCATATCATTAAAAAATTTATAAAAAATTAACAAACCTTAAGGTACCCTAAAAAATAAAAACCCTATATTTTGAAAGTTGATTGCTAAAAAACTAAATTCTTAATCACATTTTTTTAAAAATATATTTCTACTTTTTCAATCTAACAAAATAAAAATTAAAATTTAAAAATAGATTTTAATAATTTCTTGCTTTGGAACCGCAATTCGTATTTTATAAGAAAGAAATGTTAAAATTTTTGTTTCTTTTCTAATTTTATTTACTACTTTTCTATCTCTAACTAAAGTTTTTATTTATCTATCTTACCAAAATTTCCCTTTATATTTTCTATATAATAAAATATATGGTATTGATTTTCTCCATTAAATTATGAAAAAAGTCAATAATTATTACTATATCGCACTAAACTATATAGTTAAAAGTTAGAGGTAATTAAATTATATAATGACAAGTTTCATTGGACAGATCAATTTCAATTAAAACACTTTAAATTTATAAACTAAACTGTGTTAATAAACATTAAGTGCTGTTAATATGAATTAAATGCGAGTTATTGCATTTATATGACCGATCCAATGATTAGTTAATATGTTTATAAACAAAATTTTAAATTAAATACCAATATAATACAAGATGTTAAAATAATTGACATAGTTATTTGAGTATTTTTGATAAAATCCAATAAGTTATAAAAAATCTTGTTAATTTTATTTATTTATTAATCTGAATTTTTGTATGTTTTTTCATTTTTGATCAAGTAATTATTCTAATCCTGTGAGAGGGAGTCTCTTTCTATTTTAATTGCCTGAAAGGGATAAAAATATTTTACAAATTCTAGACAGTTTAAAGAGATTAAAACAAAAGGGGTTTCTGCTTTTAGATACAGTTCTCCCTCTCTCGCAAATACTTAGGAGAAGTACATAATTAGTAACTAATTCTAGGCAGTTTAAAAAGATTAAATCAACATGATTTTCTGCTTTGCCTAAAAGAGATAGAAATATTTTACAAATTCTAGGTAGTTTAAAGAGGCTAAGACAACAGGGTTTTCTGCTTTTAGATAGAGCTCTCTCTTTTTCTCTCTCGCAAATGCCTAGTAGAAATACATAATTATTGACTAATTCTAGGCAGTTGATCGAGTAATTATTCTAATCCTATGACCCTCTCTCTCTTTCTATTTCAATTGCCTGAAAGGAATAGGAATATTTTACAAATTCTAGGCAGTTTAAAAAGATAAAGACAATAGGGTTGTCTGCTTTTAGATACAGTTCTCTCTCTCTCTCTTAAATGCCTGGAAGAACTACATAATTATTGACTTATTCTAGGAAATTGATCAAGTAATTATTCTAATCATGCGAGCCCCTCTCTCTTTTTATTTCAATTGCCTGAAAGAGATAGAAATATTTTACAAATTCTAGGCAGCTTAAAGAGACTAACAGGCTTTTCTGGTTTAAGATACAGTTCTCTCTCTCTCTCTCAAATGCCTGGAAGAACTACATAATTATTAACTTATTCTAGGAAATTGATCAAGTAATTATTTTAATCCTGTGAGCCCCTCTCTCTTTCTGTTTCAACTGCCTGAAAGAGATAGAAATATTTTACAAATTCTACGTAGCTTAAAGAGATTAAGACAACAGGGTTTTCTGCTTTTAGATGCAGTTTTTCCTCTCTCAAATACCTAGAAGAAATACATAATTATTGACTAATTCTAGGCAGTTGATTGAGTAATTATTCTAATCCTATGAACCTCCCTCTCTTTTTGTTTCAATTGCCTAAAAGAGATAGAAATATTTTACAAATTCTAGGCAGTTTAAAGAGATTAAGACAACAGGGTTTCCTGCTTTTAGATACAGTTCTCTCTCTTTCTTAAATGCCTGGAAGAACTACATAATTATTGACTTATTCTAGGAAATTGATCAAGTAATTATTCTAATCATGTGAGCCCCTCTCTCTTTTTATTTCAAATGCCTGAAAGAGATAGAAATATTTTACGAATTCTAGGCAGTTTAAAGAGATTAAGACAACAGGGTTTCCTGCTTTTAGATACAGTTCTCTCTCTTTCTTAAATGCCTGGAAGAACTACATAATTATTGACTTATTCTAGGAAATTGATCAAGTAATTATTCTAATCATGTGAGCCCCTCTCTCTTTTTATTTCAAATGCCTGAAAGAGATAGAAATATTTTACAAATTCTAGGCAGTTTAAAGAGATTAAGACAACAGGGTTTCCTACTTTTAGATACAGTTCTCTCTCTTTCTTAAATGCCTGGAAGAACTACATAATTATTGACTTATTCTAGGAAATTGATCAAGTAATTATTCTAATCATGTGAGCCCCTCTCTCTTTTTATTTCAATTGCCTGAAAGAGATAGAAATATTTTACAAATTCTACGTAGCTTAAAGAGATTAAGACAACAAGGTTTTCTGTTTTTAGATGCAGTTTTCCCTCTCTCAAATGCCTAGAAGTAATACATAATTATTGACTAATTCTAGGCAGTTGATTAAGTAATTATTCTAATCCTATGAATCTGTGACCCCCTCTCTCTTTCTGTTTTAATTGCCTGAAAGGGATAGAAATATTATACAAATTCAAGGCAGTTTAAAGAGATTAAGAGAACAGGATTTTCTGCTTTTAGATACAGTTCTCTTTCTCTCTCAAATGCCTGGAAGAAATACATAATTATTGACTAATTCTAAGCAGTTGATCGAGTAATTTTGCTATTCTTGTGACCTCCTCTCTCTTTCTGTTTCAATTGCCTGAAAGAGATAAAAATATTTTACAAATTCAATTTTAGTCCCTGAAAGGAAAAATGTGGTTGTAACTTAACAATACCAAAAAACCCTAAACCAAATGTATTATTTTATTATTGTAAAAAACATTAAATCCCTTATTCTTTTAAACTTCATAGCTTCGAGACGTTTTTTTTCTACTTCTTAGATTTTTAAATGTTTCTTTGAAACTATTCTCCATTAAAACGACCAAAGCTAAAAGCTTAACTTTGTTTTATAGTGACGTTCTTTCAAATAGTTCATCCGATTTTCAAATACTGCCTTTAATTATAATGATCGCTTTCATTGCCACAACCCGAGCGAAATTAGCTATAAAGCTCTCGCCAGGCCATTCAATCAAAAACTTCAATAAAGTGTAAAAACATGTCGTTACTTGTTTTTGTTCTCTCAGCTATTACTACTCGTTTTTATTTTTATTTTTCTGCCTCCGGCACAAATAACATCGATCGGGCTTATTTTTCCAATAAATTCTGAATTAAAAAAAATTATTATGTAAAGAGCTTTGACCAGAAGGATTGTTCAAAGCTTTTTCCTGAGGTACCCCGCAGCAGCAACTCTTTGCAACTTTTACTTTATATTTTGCTGTGGCAAACAAAGAAACCCGTACTATATGGACTCTTTCTCATTAAAAGTTTGTTTGTTTTCGTGAAAATAAAGAGTCATAAAATACAAAGTATGTATTTACCGTAAAAGTTTATGGTATAGTCGTATGCGGTGGCGAACATTACATTAGATGCTATCGTAATAGCTACTTCATATCCATAAATATCAGAAAAAGTACTGAAATAATAAAGCAAATGTTTTGGATCTAATTGAGTTGCATTTAAAATATTTACTTAAATATATATTTAGGGCGTTTATTTTTTTCTTTAAAAAAATATGATAAACTCGAGCGCTTTTTACAAATCTGCTTTACGCAAAAAAAAATCGTATAAAAGATAACTGAGACGTCCTAATCTACTGTGATGGTGTTGAAATTTAAATTGATGGAGAAATAAATTACATGGAAAGGACGGCTCAAAAAAATGATATTTCTGATTGAACGCGAGGTATTGAGCATTAAAATACCCGAACAAAAAAGAGAAAATGATAATGTGAACGGCGAATTGGGAATTCAGGGATTTTTGATAAAGGTGATCGTTTCCGTTCCATAAAGACCCCTTAAATATACATTAGGTTGATTTTTAAATAAATAATTTGATTCATTTAGGACTGAAAAGGGAAAAAATGATTGTGCGGATTAAAACATAATTATATTTTTCTATTATCTTTGTTAATATTTATTGCTGCTTTTATGTTGGCCATTTACATTAATATTCTTGATTTATGATACCCTAATTATATATTTTTTTAAGAATATCAATGTGAAATAAATCTATGCTATATAGCCCTCAGTGGATAAAAGTTCTGAGCAAGTTTTTTATCTACTTTGCACTCTTCTTTATTCCAATCTTAAATAATTATTAAGTCATATAATAATATACGAGAAAAACTGTTAATTTTAAATGCATTTTTCATTTAAGCAGTTATCCATAAATAAAATAATAGTGTTTGAAGACTAATAAAATTTAATGCTCTTATTTCTATATATCTAAGTATAAGATTTGAGTAAAAAAATAAAAATATATATATTTGGTGAAAAGAAAAGGATTTCTTGTATCTTCTATATTTATATGAAGTCGAAGCTGTCATAGACGGGAATTTTAAAAAATTATTTTATCTAAAAGACATTGGTTTTCGATAGAAAATATGGGGAGAGAATGAAATAATTAAGTTTTTATAGAGAAATGTATAATGCCCTTAATAAAAAGGTATTGTAAATGTATTTATGGAATCTAATTCACAAATGCATAACATCCGTTTAAATGGATGACGACGCAGAAGTGCTGGTATAAATATATTTTAATGATATTTGTGGAAATTTGCTTTTACTAGGATACTATGGATCTGTTAATCTATAATACCAACCAAGACGGATCAGAATATTGTTTATTTTAAATAGATATAAAACCTGACTGTGAAAGCTGTCACTCTTAGTAAATATGCAGACTATAATTAGACATAATCCAAATATTCAGAATGACCGGCTATCAAAATATTGATTAGTTTTATTTCATTACAAAAACTATGCAATACAATATTACATATTATTATATTTATTATTTTCAGTTTGGCCTTATACGAAGTTCTTCAATTATTAGATGAATTCTTATGGAGTAGACGATAATAATCCTATGATTCTGCCCATTGATGCTTCCGAGACCAAAGAAGACTGTGACCATGAACATGAAGGAAACTTAGATCATCTTGGTTGTAATATCCTGATTTTTTCAAAAGCTGACGATAGCGAAGTAGAAATGAATGCAGGGGGCATTCAATATTTATTCGTTTTTCCAGAAGCAAAGAAAATCACCTGTCGCAAGCGTAATATTTGATATAAGTAATCAAGAATTGGAAGACAATGATCCATAGATGAATATTCCTCTATCAATTCGGATTGTACATCAAAGTCACAGAATAATGCAGCCACTGAGTCTAAAACATCAGGTGATTTATTAAATAAAATTGTTCAGCAATATAATTTATATGCATTGCTTTGAAGAACAATACTCAAAATTTAACTCTTGATGAATTGCATTACTGGGAGTATTTATGCCGATATCCTATTGAAAATGTGTGAATAAGCATTTGTATTGTTCCAGAGAAGATGATGTGTCCATTGTTTTATTTCAAAGGTACACCTAAATAGGTTTGAGCAGATTCTACTACATCTTCATTTAAATGCTTACATCCAGATTATTAGTATCATATCATTATATAACTGAATAGGATAGTTCAAATGCATGGTAGTCTGGAAAAAAAATTTGTCTATAAATAAAAACATGATACCATATTATAAGGAACACTACGCCAAACAATTTATAAAGGGAGAACCGTTGAGGATCTATTTTAAAAATTGGGCCTGTAGGGAATAGATGGTCTTATTTAATATATACAGTTTTTTCATTTCAACACAAACGACCCTTCAAAATTTCTTTAAAGAAAATACGTCACTTTGGATGCACAAGAAGAGTTTTAATTTTATATTTGACAAAGTTTTGTCAATCACCTCCTCACCTCCAGTTAACCTCATTTTAATATGTCAAAAGAGAATCCCCGTCTTGTGACACATCATTGTAAGTAGCATTAAAATGTTTATTCAACGGTTTAACAAAAATAAATCGGTTGATGGACCAGCGAATAGTGACCAAAAACATCTGGGAATAATAGACCTCCAACTTTTTTACTTCAAATGGCTACCCTAAATGTGATGCATCATTTTAAAAGAGATATAATCTCCTATCTTAAGAAATAAAAAAAAACAAAATCGGTTGATGTATAAATGAATAGTAAGCAAAAGTATGTGGTAATTAAAGACATCTTATAAACGTAAATTATAGGTCGAATAGTTGCCTTATAGTGTCACAGATTATTTTAAATAGTATACAATTTTACACCTTACTTATAAAAATTTAGGTAAGTTGAAGCGATTTACTAGTAAAAATATATGGTAATAAACAGTTTATTGAGTTCAAGTATTTTTGTGTGGCTGAATTGGTGTTGGGATACTAAACGAAAAAAAATATATTTCTAATAAGATGGAGATCTTTCGCAGAATGCTTTAACAGCTAGATAGTGACTTAATGAACAGTTTCCAACGATGTGAACTATCAGGCAACGTGTATTTGAATGGCCCGCACGGTCGCCAGATTTAATACCACTAGATTTTTTTTGAGAGCTATTTAAAAACCAAAGTTTATAAAACTCCTCCTAAAAATATTAATGATTTAAGGCTTGAATTACTCGTGAATGTAGACATATTAGCGGATAAACACTTGCCAATGTTCATGAGAAATTTTAAAACCGACTTTATTATTATTTCACGAATAACGGAGCATATTTTAAGGAGTTAATAAAATAAATTATGTGAACTGATTAAATTGTTTATTTTTTAAACACCTTTTGACACATTTACTATTTATACCGCTGAGTGGTATATTGTATGCCCTTTAGAATAATATATCACACTTTTGGATAGCCATTTGACATACCAGTGTATGACGTCCATAAAATATTCATTAATATCAGACATTTTAGTTCACTATTCGCTGGACGTTAACCGATTTTATGTTGTTTTGCACTGTTGAATAGAAATTTTAATGCTGCTTACAAAGATGTGTCACACGACGGAGGGTGTCATTCGATATATCAAAGTGAGGTTAACTGAAGGTGGAAAGGTGATTGACTTTGTTAAATATAAAATTAAAGATGACCCTGTATTTCTTAATTTTTTTTTAAGAAGGGATTAAAGATAGCTTAGTTTAAAATAAAACCAATATATATTGAAAAATTCAACACTGTAAAAATATTTGGTATTGGAGGAGACGTTGTATTTTCACTTACAAAGTCAGACGATGTTTAGCCCCATACTCGCGACAAATTATTTTCCGAAATTTATTTCTCGCTCAATTTATTTTAACATTTGGCTGGTGAAGGTACCCGCTACAGTTCAGAATAGTAGAATAATGAAGTACCCTCTTGAAAACGCTTATGGGTACTCCCAAGGCGATTATATAATTTTTAGACCACTACTGGTGACGACGTATTAGTTGTACGACATTAGGTGTAAGATAATAGAGTATCTAAAATAACGTTTAGTACTCTTAAAGAAAAAGCTGTTTAGAGATTGATGAGCGTGCTCAAATCAGGCAAGAATGCGATTGCATAAATGATGGTGTTAATATAAATGGTTGCTAGGATTGTCAATTTTCACATAAAATAACTGCACTCTTAAGACACAAGCATTGTAAATTTATTGACATTTCGACAATATTTAGCACTCCATTTTTTGAAAACTTATGGGAAACCTTCAAGCCATGATAAAATATTGGCATCATTTCAACTAATATTATTATGCAGTATCCGTGATAATGTATGTGCGAACTTTTAAAATATTAGTTTTTTAAAAACAGCTGATTTTAAAGATAAATTTCTTTTAGTTGATATCAAAATTCATTAAATAAAAAAATCACTTTAAAAAAAGAAAAAACGATTTCGTGCACTAATGGGCTAAAGAGGCGTTTGATATAGCTTAACACAAACTTAAGAAGAAGTTAATTAATCAAGTAAATTTGTTTGGTTTACGTATAACAAGTTAACTTTTATTTTTTTCTCAGAATTAAAGGCAAAATTCTTACAATCCAACATAATCCTGTAAAAGTTATTCTATACTTATGACTAAGTTTTCTTAACTAGCACCTAGATGACTTCTGTGCTTGTCTATTGAAAAAAATAATGTAATTAAAAAATTCTTATTATATATATCAATAATTGAGTAATAAAAATTAATATTATTAATAATATTTAATTAATATAATCAGTACAGCGCTAAAAAAAATGTGAATTAAGAAACCATTTCCTTAGCATCCTAACAAAGTCAGGGTCTGTAAGGCCAAAAAATAAGCAAAACATAAATAAATCGAAATTAAATATAAAATAAAGTATATCAGTATACTATTAGATCTAAACAATTTTTTCCAGATCATACCCTTAAATGATGCCACAGATGGAATGAAATTTAGATGGAGACGAACATTTAAAAATTTCTTTAGTACATTTTGGAATATCAACAAGATCTCTACGTTTGAAGTTTACTCTATGTTCTTAATTTTATTATATCAAAAAGGTATATAGGAAAATAATTTTTTAATATTTTGTAGTAAAATGTAAATGAAATATATTCTCTGCGTTTTTCAATATTAAACCACTTAACATTCAGTAATTTATGAGAAATACTATTGTGTTTACGGATTCCAAATATATACACTGCTCAAAAATCGAAGTGGATATTATAAAAATCTGCAATTTTAGTTTGCTAATGATTTACAATAAAACAAAATTAAATGTAATAAATAAATCTCTATTAAGTTCACTCACAATAGCCCCAAAAAAATTAAATAAACAGATATCTCCTAAAAAATTTAAATTTTTAACACACAACAGGAAAAATTAAAATAAAATTACACCCTGTAAAGCGTGCCTCAAAGTCCTGTCATGAAAATTAATACCTCGTAGGTCCACCCCTGGCTCGTCTTAGTGCTGCCACCCTGTTTGGCATAGTTCTTATTAAGTTGTTAATGTTGTGTTGAGGAATATTTTGCCATATTTCCGGTAATTAATTGGCTAGTTGTTCAATGGTTAGAGGTGGCTCTTCGAGCTGGTTTAATCTTTGAGACATTTCGGCCCATACATGTTCAATGCAATTCATGTTGGGTGAATGTGGTGGCCAGTCCATTCTGGTAATGCCATGAAATTCAATGTGATCATTGACAATTCTCGCACGGTGCGGGCGCGCATTATCATCGATTAAAATGAATTCTTCGCCTATTGCACCAAAAAAATGGTACAATTATGTTCTCTATAATAATGTCTCTATATCGTATAGCGTTCATTGTTTCATTTCTTAACACCACTAAATCGGTGCGGCCATGCATGCCTCCCCAAATGAACTGCCACCAAAAAGGGTAGTGGGCGTCATCAAATTTTCATGGTATCACTGTCCCTTTTCCCTCCAAACCAAAATTTGACTATCACACATATGTAGCCGAAATCTGGACTCATCCGTAAAAATACAAGGCCTCCAGTTTTGAAAATTCCAATTATTGTGTTCTATTGCCCACACATTTCTGCATGCACGATGTTCCCCCATCAACCGTGGATGTGTGGCACGTCGTTTGGCTCTTAAATTGGACGCATGTAATCTTCTTCTAACAGTCTGATTAGAAATTACCCTCCCAGTAGTATGCCTTAAGTAGCTGTTAATTCTCGAAGTCGTAAATGTTCGGTTTCTTCTTGCGGTTACTGTTATATAGCGGTCTTGAGCATGAGCTGTAGCACGTTCTCGGCCTCCACCATGCCTGTAAGCTGCAGACCCAGTCTCTACATATCGATTCCATGCACGCCTCACGTCACTTTGGGACACATTTAGCCGGTTAGCAGATTCTTCTTGAGTTAGGTCCTCCTATAGCCAACGTACTAATTGCTCGAGTTGCACTGTTTCTTAGCGTCGAAGAACCATTATTTTTAAGAAAGTAAAGAGATTTATTGGTAACAATGAGAATAATAAAGTCTCTACAAGCACTTTTATGTGACTAAATTGTTAGGATTTTGAAACCGAACTCTTTAAAAGAGATAAGAATGTATGAAAAAAAATAGAAAAAACGACAAAAAATATTTGCTTTCAACAGGATTTACTCAGCATAAAACGCAACTTGATAAATTTTATTTTTTTAAGCAAATTTCGGTAATTTATAAAATATCCAGTTCGATTGTTGAGCAGTTTATATTAGACAAGAGATTTGTAAAAGCTAAAAACCTTATGCAGTTTAGTTATTGAAATTGTATCACAAAAATTAGAAAAAGACAAAACTAAGAATTGACATAATGTTTTTTCCGTATCTTGATATAAATAATATCTATGTGAATATAACATTTTTAAAGTTGAATAAGCTATTCTAAGTTTTAAGGTGACATGTTCTTTAAAGCGTAATTTATGATATATTATTAAACCCAGATTCCTTCCTTGTTCTTTTAATATTATTTTCTTGTTATCAATTTTTAAATTTAAATTATTCAATAAATTTGACCAATGAGTATCACTGGCAAAGAGAACTGCAATGGATTTTGAAGGGTAAAGTCCTAATGATGGATTATTCGAGAGATCTGACAGTCTTCTAAGATCACTGTTGATATTTACGTCAGCTTGCTTCTATTTTGGAAACATCAAAATTACAAATTAATTGCGTATCGTCCGCACACATGTGATAATCATAGTACTGAAGGCACTTAAACATGTTAGAAGTGTAGATGGAATATAAAATGGGACCCAAGATGCTTCTAAAATACAGTCTGTGATATTAACTCTTTGCATCCGATTACTCAAATACAACACCACATCAGACAACTCAATATATAACGCTTTGGAAAAATCTAATATTACGAGAAGCCATGCTTCATTTCTATCCAAAGATTAAATAATAACTCTAAAGTCTACCTCAGCCAATGCAGTCTCACAACTGTACCCCTGCCTAAAGCCTGACTGCTGTTATTAGTATTCAAGAAGGTATTAATTTGAATTTGCATAACTTTTATAATAATCTTAGATAAAAAAGGTAAAATAGAGATACAACGAAGATCATTGAATTATCTCGGGTGCATTTAGACAAGGAGATCACATTTACTTGACTGCAACGTTCTGGAAACACACCAGAACTTAAATAATGGTTTAAAATGAGCAACATAGAGTCTGGGCCGGTTGCATACCATTTAATATTTTGAATTACCTTTACAAAAACCCTTCTTGTTTACAATAATAAATAAAAACAAATTTGCTGTTACCCTATTGTTTTGAAAAGATGTCAGTATTTCTTGATGTATATTTTTTGGTTTTTTGTATTAATAGAAAGAATATATATATTTATAGTTCCTCTACATCACAAAGGTGTAAATTATTGGTGTAATTAAATGTGTAAATTAAAGGAATATTGCTACATTTATTTTCAATAATTATATTTACAATACCAATAATACTAGTCATAGTACTGAAGCTGTTTGGCAGTCAGGAATAATTTTTAAATTATAAACATATTCAGTTATTTCGTTATACACGTCACGTTTTAGGATTTTTTTAAATTTAAGATTTTTGAAAAAGGCATGTTTTGAAAATTCCAAAAATAGTAGGAAATTATTTAAAGGCGAATTTTGTTTACAATAAAGCAGCTATAATTATGATATTTTAAATTTCCAAACTTAATATCTCATTGCCATTTTTTAAAAGCAATATTAGATAGAGTTTTTTTTTCAGCAGAATAAAATTGAAATATTTTTACACATAAGTTACTTTATTTTCTTTATATAATTTTTTTTTAATTTAAATCTTTCAATAAGAGTTACTAAAGTATTTTAAGTCATATGTTAATATATTTTATCAATGTATCATGTAAATTGTGTAAATATATATTTTTTAATTTGCTTTAAAAAACAGGTTTTAATAGCACCTTTATTGGAAGGAAAGTCGAGAAGAAAGCGTTTTGTTTCCAACTGTTTTGTATTTTTAAATTTGTGATTGTTCTATTTTATTGAAACAATAAAACACGCTATTATTAATATTGTTATTATTTAAATAATTGCAGTGGCAATACAGTTTTATTATTTTAATAAAGAACCCTACCTTCAGCAAAGCTTAATAACTTTATAACGAAGTTGGTCTATTTAAACTACCTTAATTATATTAGTCTTACCCTTTTACGATCATAAATTTCAATAAACTTAAAATAGTACCCCACCTTGAAATAACTAATTATTTGTGCCACAGTTATTACACATAATTTGTATACATCTATCGAACTGTCACCATACATAAACATTTTAGCGATAGAGGTGCTGGTAAATGGGAACGCGTTTATTTAGCCTTTTCACTCTGTTCATATGCTCCACAGGCATTATTACCATTGCTGGTTTATCAAAGGCCCTTTTAATATTAATGTGTTTTCTCTCAATTCGCTTAAATTTATGTTGCTATTTAAACGCTTTTGATCAAATTTCAACGTAACAATTCTATGCACTATTAATCAATTAACATTATTGAATCATTTATGGCAACAAATGCTACAGACGACGGATCTAAACGTTAATGATATACTTTTAAATTTTTTGCATTTAAACGTAAATAAAATTGGTTAGATAATGTGTGTCCCTCTGCAGTACATAAATTAAACAATTTCCAGTTTCCCAGACACATCAGCTTTACTAAAAGGGTAAACAAATGCAGTCATAAATTTAAAAGCCCAGTAACCTAACAGTTCCCGATAAATTTATTTTAATTCAGGGCAGGATAATTTGTTTTAACTCTCGCGACACGTTCAGTTGGTCCGAAAATCATGCGGACATCAACTCTTGTTATGGTTATTTATTTCAATTTATTGCTTAAATATTTTAAATTATTGTCGATGCGCGTTAGAGGAAACCTGATGGAAAATTTATGCTGTCGTCCCACAAATTGCTATATGACTTCATTTATATCAATCAACGTAAATATTTTAGGTACTCGCTGACAGGATTTTGATAAATTGAAATGCGATGGTTTTAATTTCTTGGGTTATGATGGTTTTTATTGCTTGTTTATATATTACACGAAAAATGTTAATAAACATTGATTTTTCATTAGGAGCTTAACAAGTATATTAGTTGAAGTGGTAGAGTGACAGTCTTTAACTTTATTTTTTATTCTTGCACGAATAATTTATTCATTTAAAAAAATATGTTAATACAGTTTTTACTATTTTATTATCAAATAGGAAAAAATGGTCTTATAAGGTACTTGCTGACGTGTGTTTTTCTGCTTGTTGTCTTCGCCAGGGCAAGGCAACAAAACAAAGAAACTAATGGAAAAAACAATTAAAAAATTTATAACAAACATAATATATTTAGATGAATATGATAAGTTAATTAATAAATTTAAACATAAATTTGATAGTTTAATTTTTTAGTTATAATATAAGAGATGCATCATTTTACTGTTATTTTTATTCATTTTAAGACCTCAGATTGGGTCTGAAATTACAAAAAGATAATAATTTTTACATATGTCCTTTGTATTTTAATAGTTAATTTCTGTATTTTTATCTAGTAACTAGTAAAAAAATTCATCTAAAAAGATAATTTTTAAAAATAAAAATTTTTAAAATCTATTATTGTTATATAAATAAAAAGTCCAAATATCTTATATGATGCATTGTTTTTTGTGTCTAAAAATTAAAATGTCTTTATTAGCGACCTCTATCTTAAGTATTAATAACTTTAAACACAAAAAGAGTTTTTCTGAGAAAAGGCGAAGGAAGATATTTATCTTCGGCTATATTTACCAATGAGCTTGAACTATATTTTTTCTGTTCATATTTCCCTTATAAAAAAAAACCTTACAAGTTTGCCCAACTACATATGAATAACAAGATTATTTTCCTTGGTTTTTAGATCTCATATAAGTTATTAGGTTCAAAAATAGGATAAAATAGTATTTGTTCACATCTCTTCATTTCATCTCTTAGTGCTATTTTAATAAACTTCTCTACTGTTACTAAATGTAACATATTTGAGTTTTTTTGAAATGTTAGGGTAATACATTTTCAAATACAAGTCAAAATTGTAAAACAAAATATTTATAAAAATAAATAAAAAAAACAAATTTAATTAAAATCTTTATCCATTTTTTAAGAGAAATAAATTAACAGAACTACTTAACGAGATCTACACAAAACAGATCGTTAGCTATTAGTAATGTTAATGAAAACAAAGCAATTCCTGTAGTTTAAAATTCCAGAGATGCTGGTTAAATGGAAAAACTCTGTAATTGTATATTTAAATTTGCCTTAACTTTGATAGGCCCTAACTAAAAAGAAAGAAAAAAGTTAAATAATGATTTTTGCATAAACCACACGCTTAAAAAATATTATATATAAAAATGCCGGCCTAAATTACCAATAGAGCATCGATCGCCCCTAAGGGGTTAACAAGACAGCCAAGGCGTTGCTCTATCAAGGGTTAATAGGGCAATAAAAGACGGTTCGGCGGGCGGTTCCAAGAAAATACACCTAAGGGAATCATTCGCCTTTAGTATGGAAATATCCATAAAATGGGCATGACCACGTTCAAGAACGATGCTCGTTTCAGGGCGTTTTCATGGCAAACTGTTGCTCGTACGAGATTGCTATTACAGCCCTTTTTAACACTGATTTATTAGATTACTATTGAAAAGTATTAAATTTCCTTAACTTCTACAAAGATTTTTAATTTATAGTTTATAGAAGCAACGAGTATGCTGCCATGTGGAAGACAAATTGACAGGCTAATAACTAACAACTGAACCTAATCGATCTAAATTCACCATTGATTTAAGTGCACTGCCTCAGTGGCAATCCAGTGTGTCCGCCTTAAAGCTATTACAATTAGATTAAATGCCAACGTAAATTTGGCTGACAACTAGTTTTCCGGAACAGTAGGGCGTGTGATTGCAAGATTAATAATTTATAATTTTAGTATATTAAGAGTTTTTCATTAGATTTAAGTAAAATATTAAAAAAAAAATCAATACTGCAAAGAAGTAGATTTTACAGTACTCGCGATCATAGAAAAATAAAGGCGAACGATATTGATTGCTAAAGAAAAAAATTATGAAGGAAAACTAAAAACCTGAAGGAACTTAGAGAGCATAAATGACAACTTAAAAGAGTATGAGTCGTTATTTGCTCATATACAATTCACTACTTGTTTCATTAAAATAATTAAAGCAAAAATTATAAATAAGAAACCGAAAAAGATGTTTTTATAATTAAAAATATATTTTAAACCAATAGATAAGACAAAATGAGGTCACAATGTCGGATCACAGGCACATTCTTTTTGAATTAAAGAAGCAGGCTCGGTGCGATACCCCAGCCTACAGAAATCCAAGGTGCACTGACTGGGACCACTGTCGAGAGGAACTAGTCGGTGGTCTTGCGGACATGCCGGCAAGGTACACACTTCTGGCCGACACAGAGATCGGGACTGTCAACCTGACTCATGCGATAGTCGCGGCATTCGAGGGCAGCTGTCCCCTCAGACGGAGACCCTCCAATGCCAAGAATGCCTGGTGGAACAGTGACACGGAAAAGCACCGTGACTTGCTTAAGCTTGCCACTGAGTGGGATGCGTTCCACGCAGCTCAGAGACAATACAAAAAGACACTCAGACTCCAAAAGACAGTGCTGGAGGCGGTTCGGCGATGACGTGGAAAACACACCCTCCGCAGCACGACTGTGCAAAGTACTGTCCAAGGAACCTGGAACTAAATTGGGGTCGCTGTCACTTCCAGATGGCGGCTTTACTACCAATGAGCGGGAGTCACTGAAGGTCATGCTGCGCACTCACTTCCCAGACTCCAACTCATCTCGCAATCCTCCTAGCTGTTCTCGGGCTCCCATTTGCTTAAAGTTCAAGACTGCTAGAAGAATAATTACCTACGAGAGGGTGAAATGGGCAATCAAGACATTCCCCCCCTTCAAATCTCCGGGCATAGATGGATTATATCCATAACTTTTGCAAAACGTGTTAGAAGTACTAACCCCACACATAGTCAGACTATTCAGGACGTCCCTTGCTCAGGGAATAAAGGAGACCTTTGGGTGAAAATAAATTAATTTCATACAGATCCTTCTAGACGACGATAACCCTGTAGATAAAATAGCTACAAATCTAAATCTCCTTTACAAATACCAATCTGTTAGAGTTTACAATACCTATCATAACAAAATTATATATCTAGATTATTCTTAAAAAAAAATCATTTCCAAATTTATTATTGGCTTAGAAAATATACATCGATCGCTTGGTCTTAAATAATAAATGGCCCAAGATGATAAACAATAAAACTAAGAACTTACATTTTTAAAGTTTAAATTAAAATTGGTTAAACTCATTTCAATTATAGTTTAAAAATTTGTTGGAAAACTGAGTTGAAACTCTCTGAAACTTTCTTGGGATTAACATGCCGCTAGTTATATCTAAAAGCTGAGTTATTTTTAATAGTTTCTATCATAAATGACCTAAATTTGATACAGTTTTATTTTTATATTTTTTGAAAAACCTACAAACTTGTTTTGCACATCAAAATAATCGTTTAAATTAGATATTTTTTTAATTAAAAGCGAAATTAGGCAAATTTCTCAGCAACTGAGTAAATGATAAATTGCAGGGATACGAGTGGTGACGTGCGGATAAGACTGGATTAAAAAAGTGTTAAATTAATGTAATTTATGATGCTTGCGAAAAGAAAATGTTGCTGGTTTTTATTTATGACAGATTTTAAGTGGATAAAATCTTAAGCAAAAATATACTTTTAGGTAGAAATTTGATTAGTTTTTAAATCAATAATGGAGAGCTTAAAATGCAGTTTTAAGAAAATAATATTACTTTAAACAAACGATATCCAATATCGTAAATTAATATTACTTTAAGAAGTAGAACTACCTGATACCTGTGCAGCTTAGAATTAAATAATATAGTTGTATTTATAAGTTATACTTGCAGCAAATAAGTAGTTTTAAGCTAAGTGTGGGTTAAACAATCCTTTTTTAGAAAAAGATTTTTTAAAACTGGATCCCGCACGTTCAGAGAAGACGTTTCAAGCAACTCTGGTGGAACAAATCGTTGGCGAAATTACTTTTTGTTTTTTCCATGCCGTTTCCTTCTTATGGCGCGTAATATCTCTTGTTTTTACATGGCTGCATTTATTTTTACTTGAAAAAATTGCTCAGCCATATGATGTATAATATAAAACCTATGTAATACTTATAATTAAGATTTAAAAATGCAAGTGTTCTTAGTTTTTTCTGAAAAAAAATAAATAAAAGTTTGAAAGTAAGTATAAAAAAATTCAAAAAATCACCCTGGAGTGAACGCTTACATTACTTTTTTTACATTTTCGATCAAAATCTGCCATTATATATTTACATTATTCATGATGACATTTCGGATTGAAAAGTCAAGAAAAGTCGAACAAACAACCTAAAAGGCCACGTATATAAAATAAAGTAACTTCGTTGTCTCCTGAACTGACAAAGAAAACTTTTAGCATGGAAAATTTATTCACATCAAGTAGAAAACGGGGCGTTAAAAAATGCTTTAATGCTGTTTAGATTCTTTAATAGTTTGTTCGCTTGCTTACCACATGTTACACACCATGTTCTATTTATGACTTTAGGGTACCTTCCTTATTGTTAATGGGAAATCGTACATTGCAGTTTTTACCAATATATACCACTTTTTTATTTACCCTTTAAAATCTATAACAAAAATGAGCAGCTTTGTACTATATAATAGATATTTTTTATCGAGCGTTATGCGATAAATAAATCCAAGTATTTTTCAAAAATAAACAATAAAAATCTGCACTAATTGACTTAAAGAACGTACTTAAAAGCCTCATACATTAAAAATAATTCATAAATGGAGTAGGAGCAAGTAATGTTAAAAATCCCATTTTGTATTCGAAAGCTCTGGAACAAAGTGCCTTTTAAAACATGCAAAATGTATTTTTACGAACCTGTAGAACTGCCCCATACATTTTCATTATTATCGAGGTGTGCCGCATTCCTAAGGGGGAAAAGTCCATTAGGTTGCGGCGGATAGTGTTTTCCTCGAACTTGATTAATCTATTAGCTTAGGTGCCGAACCGCCGTAAAAAGATCGCATAAGTTATCGTTTACCATTAGTGTTCGAGGTGCGCCGATAATTGACCATTAACTAAAGTTTAAATGATTGTTACGCTGTTGTTTTAACGCAATATTTTTTAGTGGTTAGATAAATCCTTTAGATTTTCTTTATTATTTGCGTTAAATCTAAAATCTTGTCCTTTTGCAAGTAATAGTCCAGTCCAATTAATCATAACCAATAAAGTGATTTTAATAAGCCTATAAATATATTTTTTAGGAATTTATAAATTCAAAAACTAAAATAATAAACTTTTATAAATACGCAATTATTCATATCTAAAATTACGGTTTACGTAGTTTCCGAACAACTTTATATAAACGATTCTAAATACCCCGAACAGCGCTAAATAATGCAATACATACGGAATTTGCATGGCCATTATCTAGCGTATTAAAAAGCCCCGGTTTCGAATGAAACCAAAAAGGCATAAAACAAAAATTCGCCATAATATAACAAACTGTCATAAAGTTTTACGATCCCGAAGCTTTCGCCAGTAAATACCAGCAAAAGCAGTTAATAAAGTTCAAATAGTCTTTACGTGAAAAGTTTGTAGTTTGAATAGATACAAGCGCTAGTTTATTAGTAAAATATGAAAATCTATAATATATTTACCTTAAAGATAAAAGTTTTAATCGTATCCATTTAGATTATGCATAAATAAAGTCAAATTAATTAAAAGATCTGCCAAAACCATGCAAATCAAAGTTGAGAAATTAAAATTTGAATCATTTGTGATTCGATTACACATAAATAAGTAACTTAATAAATATATTTGTTATAGAAAAAAGGTAAATAAATTTATTGTATAGATTTCCTAGTAGAACTATAATTCTTCATGAACTTCTTATTAAACCCCGTTGAAGCATCAGTTTAGAAACTTAAAATACACTTTAATTAAACTATATTAAAACAATGAAACAAGTAAAGGTATAACAAAAATATGCCATGAAAATATTGTTATTAAAATAGATAGAAAAACTAGCCTTTATATAGATTATTATACGCAATAGGTTCAAAAAAAATTGATCCTTAGTGTAATAAAACACAATAAATATTTGTGTTTCTAAAAAAAAATAATTCTAATGTAGTATAAAAAATGTGTGAGAATTTCGGATTCAAATGGAAAAATATATGGTTGCCTTAAAAACATGATTTTTTAGCTTTTTTAAAATGATTTTATTCAAATAAATAAATATTAGACAGATTTGGCATTTAATAAATTTTTCCAACTTTATATAAATATAAAAAGAAAACCTCTTACTAGTGGAGATATAAAACAAGACATCTACTTAATTGTTAATTTAATTTGTTGAAGTAAATGCTATGTAAAAATTACTAATCTATTAAGAGTATGCATAAAAAATTATATACTTTTAACACGAATAAATCCAAACTTTTAAAGAGTTTATAAAAATAAAATTAGATTTAATTTAAATGCAATGATAACTAAAGTAGTAAAGATATAAGACTTTTGTGCACATAAACATAAAAAGCAAATTTGAGCTCATAAAAACTCGAATATAAAAATGCCTTTTATAGAAAATTTTCTCGTTTTACGACTTTATATTTTTTGTTTTACTGCAGGTATGTATCCATTGTCATATAACATAAAATGAAATAACTGTTTTAACAACGAATTTTATTATATTATTACATATTTTTTTGAATTTAGCTATAAAGCTCCAAAAGCTAATTTAAGCTTAAGCGTAAATCAAAATAATTAATTACCAACAATGCAGATGAAAAAATTATTTTGTGACAACCTATCCAGTTCAGATGGATGAAAATCAATGAATATTTTAGTAGTAATCTCTATTATAGCCGAATGGGATAAGGAGCTTAAATTGTATAATATTTACTTATATATCGAAAGTAGTTTGTTAAATTATTTTTTATGTCATCTGAATAGCAGTCACATAATCCATTTTCATAAATTTTCTACTCCGGGTTTTTATTCACTATATAATAAGAACCTTAAAGAAATATACATGTATGCATAAATGTATGAAACATAAAACATAAATGTATATCTGTAAAACTGACTTAAATATTTACAAGTAAGATAATGATTTGAATGAGTCTGTAAAAATAGGTTTTAAGAATATTTAAATTTAAACAATCAAAATAATTAAAAAACATTTATTTGCAATTATTTGTATCTAAACTCATCGTTTTATGTAGTTTCAAAATAACTTTCTTTATGTATGTACGAGTCTAAATACCTCAAACAATGCAGCTAATAATGCACAAAGCAATAATATATAAATTGAACAGCTAATATCTAGTGTACTAAAAAATCTTAGTCTTGAATAAAACCAAATAGCATAAAACAAAAATCTGGCATTATAGAATAAACAACTATAAAGTTTTTCGATCCTAAAACTATCGCCAGTAAACACCAATAAAAAAGTTAATAAAGTTCAATTATTCTATTTACGTGCAACATGTTAAGTTCAAATAGATACATGTGCTATTTTATTAGTAAAACATAAAAATTTATAATATATTTAACTTTAGAATAAAAATTGAAATCCTACCCATTTAGGTTATGCCTTAATAAATTTATTATGATTAAATGAAAATAAAAATCTGTCAAGAAGATGCAAAATAAAATTGAAAAATAAGAATTAAAATCATTTGTTATTCAATTATACTGATTTTATAGGGTAAGAATAAATAAACTTACTCTAGGCAGTTAGTAAACTTTAAATAGACTCTAGCAATATCTATCTAAATTATACTTAAATAAGTTAGGGCATTACAAAATTCTGTCATGGAAACTTATTGATAATATAAAAGTACTAGACTAGAAAATAATTCCATTGTGGTATGTAAAAGAAGCCAGGAATACGGATCAAAAAGAAAAATATATGTTTAAGTAAGGAACAAGTTTAGGAACAACTTTTAAGCTTTTTAGAATGGTTCTATTCAAATAAATAAATACTAGACTAACAGGGAGTTAGAATTAATATATTTTTCTAATTTTATATAAAGATAAAAAAAATGTCTACTAGTGGTGGCCTAAAATAAGACGTGTGCCTAATTGCTGATTTAATTGCTGGTTCAAGTAAAAGTTGTTTAAATATCACTGAAAAAATAAATTCTCAATAAAATATGTCCCGTATCCATTTAGATAGTGCATAGAAAAATTATAAGCCTTTAACATGAGTTAAATTAAACTTTTAAAACTATATAATAAATGCTATGAAATCAGAAAACGGTAAAAAAATTAACTTGAACTAAATTTAAATGAAATAATAACTAAAGTAGTTAATAAATAAAATTTGTTCCCAAAAACATAAAAAGCGAATTTAGGCTCGTAAAATCCCGAGTATAAAAATGCTCTTCATAGAAAATTTTCTCATTTTACGATTTTATATTTTTTGTTTCGCTGCAGGTGGGTGCATCCATTGTCGTATATTGGAACATAAAAGGGAACAACTTTTTAACAATGGCTTCTATTAAATTTATTAAATCTTGTTTTTTTGGTATTAAGCCATAAACTTGTATAAGCTCGCTTAAGCGTTAGTCCAAATATAATTACCAACAATTCAGATGAAATATTCAATTTCTGATAGCCGATCCGATACAGATAGATGAAAATAGATATTGATTTTGCTAATAATTTAAGTTTGAAATTCCCAGAAACTTAGTATAATTCTCTAAAGCCCTACGGGATAAGGAGCTTTAGTTGTGTAATTCTCGTTGTCATTGTAGTATTTATAAGTTTCGTTAAGTTATTTTGATAAATCAAACCTAAATATGTATTTTCATTTTAACAGTAAAAACTATTAATAAAACAACAACAAAAAAAAATTATTTTATCAATAAAACCCATTAATGCTTATTAAATTAAAACAATTTTTACTATTATGAAATTTTACTTTTGTAGTAAAATTAAACCTAAATACAAGGGCAAAAATAATTTTTAATCTTATATAAGATTTATACATTTCAACGCAACTCGCAAAACCCTCTTAACAATTAAATACCACTTGGAACTAATTTCGGCCCTCAATTAAGAATGGCCTATATTAATTTTTAGCAAAGTTGCGAAAATTTATTTTAATCGATCAAATTTAATTTTATATTCTTATTTTGACAGTACAGTATATAGTTATTATATTAATAAAAAAAATATATAATTTCTAATTATAAAACCGCTAACAGTAATTCAACAGTTAGTGAAGAAGTTAGTGAAAATTTAAAAACTAAGGATGAAATATGTATATGTAAATAGGTATTGTAAAACCCATTTTGATTATTAATTCTTACGATAATTTAAAAGATTTATAAATTATTTCTAAGGAAAAGAACAAAAACCGAGAAACTTAAATATATAAATAAATATTGATGCTTGAATGCTTGCATCTTTTGCTGGCCTATCTAGAATTGTTTTAAGTTCCCTGAGTTCTAGGACCTAAATTCTGTGAAACTTTTTAAAACATTGCGATAGATGGTACTGGTATTTTGAGTATCACTTTATAAAATTCAACTGTAATAATAGCATTTTTTCTCCAAAAATTTCAGCACCATTCCAGCCTTTCTGTGGCTGCCATTACTGCTCAGTTAATGCACGTCTTTGTATATGCTTTTGCGTGATATTATTCGATCTTTTATAATTCTATGTATTTGTCCCATGTAGCACTTTCCACAATTTAAGCATGGTATTTTGTATACAATATTAGAAATTTTTGATTTATCTAGAGGTGCTTATGGATTGGGGAACATTTGTTTAAGTATTTTATGTTGTTTCTTTGCTATTATGATTTAATTTAAAGTTTCTAAAATCAGGGTTTGAAAACCCATACGCTCTAAGCTTCATGCCTTTTAAAAGGTTAATTTTAGTTTTCATTGGGTGGTACTGATGAATGTATTTAAGCAGTAATGCTTTTTATACCATTTCGTTCTTAGATCATTGGCACGATCCCAGGTCACTAACATGCCTAGAAATAGGACAGTGCTCTCATTTTGTACCTCGATTGTAAATTGGACGTATTGTTATTAGATAAATGTGTATTGTAGTTGTTAAAGACATTTAGTGCTGTTTTAGTTTGTCTCTGTGGGATCGCTAGTCAAATGTCGAAAAAACATATTTTGACAAGAGCAATAGCAAAAGGCATGATAGTTCACCAGATTATCGAAAACAAAATTGAGTAAAAGTATTTTTTTTATTATACTTATTTTGACTGGATCCCAAAAATTCAAAATTTTAGTTTTTAACTAGACGGTCAAGACTACACTTTCTAAATTGCTAAATTGCTAAATTTAAATTACAAAAAAAAATACTTAAAATTTGATTGAGTAATCTTATCTGATATCCATGGTTCTTACATATGATTAACTTTAGCTGCACTGCTATTCTCTTATTTAAATATTTTTTTCATATCAGTTTGCCAAGCTAATAAGTGACGTAATAATATTCTGAACTCTCAATTTGGGGTTTTAGCAGTTTGTAAAATGTTAATTTATGTGTTTGACATATATTTTACTATTATTTTATAGTTATATTTACTATTAATATTTTTTTACTCTTAAAATTTTAAAATGACTTATCAATTACAACTTCCACGATATCTTTATTTTAACTTACTCGATGGGAGATTTTGAGGCTAATAATCTTTAAATTTGAAGACGATCTATAAATTTAAACTTAATAAAATGATACGCAAAATTTAACTAAAAACTCAACGATTAGAAAGACATAAATTCACTACATTTTTAATTTAATCCATTTCCATTACTGGATGGGATGACTTATTTAAGTCATTAGTCATTTAATTTTAATACGATATACATAATTAAAATTTACCAAATTTGTAATTTAACCTTTAAGATGCGTGATGTTGGAGCCAATAATCTTTAATTCCTAAGATAGTCTACAAATTTAAAATTATATATGATTTATAAATTCTAACTTTCACGATATTTTAAATTTAGCGTATTGGATAAGAGATTATCAAGTCAATAATCCAAATAATTTTAAATTCTAACACGGTTTGATTATTTGAAATTAACCAGACTTTAAGATACAATTATTAAGTACAAAACAATATGTAATTTAAACTTTAAGACACAAAACTTAATAAATTAGCATCGTCTCAAATAAAACCATTTATGCCTTTTTAGCTATACAGCCGTTTAACTAACGGTTAAGTAGGGTACCGCACAATATTTAGTTTCACAAGATTATCTTTTTGTATTATGAAGACATTATTTATGCGCTAAATATAAAATTAAACAAAATTAATAAAACTCAATTTACCTGCATAAAATTTAAGTAATTTTTACCGCTAATAAATGTTGCCTTCGCAGTAAAATCAAACGCGAATACCATGCCAAAAATACATTTTAAATTCAAGAGCCATAAAACCAGCGGAACTCTAAAAGCCTCTTAATAATTAAATACCACTTGGAACTTAATGCTACAGTTAATTAAAAATGGCCTATATCAATTTTTTTGTAGGGCCCAAGGAATTATGGCGCTGTTTATGCAGAGAATGCCGTTGCCAAGAGGCCGGATAATCAAAAAGTTTACTTTCTCCTCTCCAGTTGATTCTCACAGAAGTAGGCAGATTTAAATACTTGCGGTCTTATTGGAGGGTTATTTTATATTAAATTCCACGGTGATTAATTTGGTTTCAAGAAATGACTTATTTGGTATGAAAAAGCTTGAAAAACCCTAGATATACTAAGTTAAATTAATTAAGTTCAAGTTACTTTGGAGAAAAACGACTTGGACCTACGCACGGGTCACGAATAGCCAGTTTACAGGTTCGTTCTTTGACCACTTTAACCCTAATAAAACTAATGGAATAACTGTAATCTTTCCTTAAGGGCTTCCAAAACAAATTTGTTTGAAAGCTTCCGTATTTATCCTCTTAGAGTTATGTCAAGAACGTTTTTTAATTTTATTTCTCTCACAAAGTAGAAAATATTTCATTATTCTTTACCTCTCTGGGGCGTGTTTTTAAAAAAAATAAACACATACATATTTATATTATATCGCGCAACTTTTCTACAAAGCATTCAGATGTAAAGTAAACCCTGGCAACATAAATACGAAAGTGAATTTAAAATGTAAGATAAAGCGGCCGAAAAGCGGCGTTTATGCCCGTTAAAAAATTCGCAAGTGTTGCTCTTGCACTTTACTCGGGGTTTCATAAATCGCGACTAAGCTTTTCCGGTATAATGGAAGTTTTGTTTGCAGTTAATTAGCTTTTGTGTCTATTTGTTTGGAAACCATTTAGTTTTGCACTTTAGTATATTTGAATGTATATGTTTGTTTATCTGAATGTAAATTTGTACGTGAACGTAAAAATAACAACAAGGAAATTTGTGGGAGTTGAGAATATTACTCTAAAGATCACTAAAATAGAGAAAAATTTTTTTGTAACATTTGTCTTACTCAACCCTAAATAATTTATCATTTAATACCTGAATCCTTTTAAAATTTAATTTTTCGTAGGATGTTGCTTTACGACTGGTATTACTTGTCGGAAAACTGAAAACTGAAAACTGAGAAGGGTCCTATCAACCAGAAAAAATGTGTTTTTTTTTTAAATGTTTTATTAGTTTTTTTTGCCAGTTTATTTTTCTTTTATTTCTTAAAATGTGAAAAATGTACTCCCTTTTAAGCGTAGTAAACGGGCATATTTTACAAACTAATATCTTTCTTAGCGCTATCTATACAGGGTGTAAATAAATAGATTCTTGTATAAATTTTAAGAAAAAAATTTTATATGAACGTATGTTCTAACTTTTGAGATACCGTGTGGTAAAAATTGAAGAAAAATATATGTTTTTTTTACAATACCTGTAGATATGTCAGCAATATTTGATATGCATCAAAAGGCATTTTCTGAGGCTCACTAATTTTTTTTATTTGTATCAGTGACATTCGTGCAAGGTTTAAAGTAAAAATTTTTGATGAAAAATATGGTATACCCATAGATATATAAAAAGGCGAGATAACACTGTTTACATTTTCAAGTGATCCGAAACCATCATTTTTACTAAGCAACGATGCCATAGCTCCGCTGATTTACCGATTTCTACTAACATGCGAGTTTCGCACGACTATTTATTTTCCATTTACAGAAAACAGTCCGACGATTGATGAATGAATTATTTTGTTATTAATGTTTTTCGTACTTTTTAGTGATATTTTCTTCATATACATTTTTAAAGACATTTATCATATATGTCGGTTATATGGTTCGTCAATGTGTGGTATGTAAAAAAATGGATTATTCTCATCCATACTTAATATTTCGAAGGCAACTAAAAACGATTCTTTAACCTTGTTTTTTTCAATTATGGCGTAGGTCAGTACCATACATATTAAAAGTAAGTAAGTAGTTTTAATTTAGTTTATATAAATGAACCTAAACTTTTTAATTTAATTGCAATATGTAACAAGCAGAGTTATTCCGTGTTATATTATAACTCCTGTCTAAAAATACTATTTGTAAATATTATACTTTTGTGTTTATTATAACACAGTATATTTTGTAACTAACTAGGTATGGTGTAGGTAAATATTATAAAATATAACAATATATGTAAATGTTGGGTATGTTTTATTTAATGAATATTTTAATAATATGAACACAAATTAATATTTTTTTTAACTTTTATATTATGTATAGAAGCAACAAAGTAACTTTCTTTTTTAGAGTAGCCTTTCTAAATAATTTTTCAATTTTTTAAGCTATTATTCAGTTTTCTTTAAAGTTACGCCACTGGTCGATTAAAATAATAGTCGAATACCACGTGACAGCACGATGCGTCATTGAACGATTAATGTTTATTTTATCTTCGTCCTTCTTATGATAGATATTGTAGCCTTTCTCTCTCCGGTCTCTGATCGTAAACAAAGTGAATTTATGAATGAAATGCCCTTCCCTTTTTATATATCTATGAGTACACCACTATTAACTAAACCTTTTTTTTTACTTAACCTATTAATCTGTATTAACCTGTTAAATATCTGCTGAGGATTGTTGGTTGATTGTTAATTCTTGCCTCCTTTAAAGTAAAAACTTCTTTGTGCAATTTTGATCCTATTCATCAAAATGGCAAATTATTCAAATGCAGAGAAATGACCGATATGCATTTTGTTTATGGTCTTGCTAACGGAAATGCATTGCAAACATCTAGAATGTATGCTGAATTGTACCTTCAACGAATGGCACATCATCATCCATTATTATCACGCCTCCATCAAAAAACTACAAGAAAATGGAACTTTTTAACCAAGAAAGCATGATTGTGGTCACCAATGCGATATTGGAACACCGGAATTGGAAGAAACAGTACTTAATTTAATCGATGAATAACCTGACACCAGTACTAGAAAGTCTGCAGCTACATGTCAATCATGTGATAGTATGGACTATTTTAAAGGATCAATTATTAAATCCATATCACTTACAACGAGTCCAGGCTCTATTACCATGAGATTTTCCTAGGCGTCTTAAATTTTCTCTTTGCATGTTAGAAGTTATTGAGCAAAACCCTCAGTTTTTAAGGCAGATTCTGCTTACCGATGATGCTGATTTTTTTAGAGAGGCAATCATTAACTACCACATTTGGGCAGATGAAAATCCCCATGCCATAGTTGAAGCTCATCATCAACAACAATTTTTTTTAAATGTATGGGTTGGAATCATTGGAGACGGCCTTATTGGCCCACATTTTCTACCACAAAGATTGAATGGAGAAACATACACTCGTTTTCTCCAAGACATACTTCCAGGACTTCTTGAGGCGGTACATCGTTATTTAGATGAAACATATTCAAATCGTTGGACAGGCCGAGGCAATCCTCAGTCACCAGGTATGAATCCACTAGATTTTTACCACATGGGGTCATTTAAGGACTTACCGAATCCTGTTCACCAGGATTCGATTACTTAAGAAATCAAATCTTAAACAGCTTATTTTCTTTATACGTTAATGACCTCTTATATTTAAAAACAGGTATACTAATCTCGTATGCAGTTGACACTGTTTTTCTTGTACAAGGCGATAATAGGAGCTACACACTCGAGCTTATTATACGTGAAAGTACATTAATGGTTGGAAGTTATTAATATGAAGTCGATGAAATTAAAATGTACACTCTTCCTTGTTTGTTAAACGAATCTCCAAGTCAATACACCCAATCTTGGAAAAAAACTGAAGGTATTAAATATGTAGGAATTATAACGGATCAAAATATGAAATAGAAAGCACAAACACAAAACTGCGAAAATTAATTTATAAATTTTATCAAATTAGAAATTGTATGCCAAATAAAAATTTGAAATTGCTATACTTTGCGTTGGCGGAATCGATAATTAGATACGGTTTGTCAATATGAGGCGGAACTTATTCAACAACTTTAAATATTCTCAATGTTACCCAAAGATATCTGTTACAACTCATTTTTTAAAAAATGCTAGATAGTCAACTAAACCTTGTTCCAGGAAGCTCAAGTTATGACGGTACAACAACTATATGTTAAGTCAATTGTTTTATTAGTGTACAAATTTTGTGGCTTAAGACAACAATATACTACAAATTATCATACAAGAAGCACGTCTGCGGAGTCTGTGAAAATTCCTTTTCTGACTTAAACGAAAAATCAAAGGTAACATATATTGGTCCTAAATTTTACATTATTTTCCTTACAGATATTTGACGCATTTACAACCGAAATCTATTTATTAAAAAAATTTCATTATATTTGAGTCAAAACTTTGATATGTTTGCTAACATCCTGGACAGGTTATAAAAATGCATTTTATGTTTATACTAAAAAATTAAGTGTATAAGTCATCAATTGTTAATAGATAACTTTTATATAGTTGCTAGAATTAGAAAATTAATAAAATAAGTGATGGATATGCGATTGCTGTAAGGTTCTCTTGTACACACTTTATTTATTTATGTAAATTTTAGATATATCACTTTTTCTGTTATATATTTGATTTCATTTGAATCATTAATTCATGTCCCGTAATTGAAAATTCTTCCGGAATTTTTTATCGGATTTGTCGACAAATGCGGCGACGTATACACTCTTGCATAATGTCAGAGGGTGATCATTTTTAAAATTTTTCATAAATTATTATTGAATTTCTTTTTCTTTCATTTGGTTTAAAATTAAAAGTAGAATCACATTTAAACATTAATAATAAACCCATAATAAATTTAGGTAAATGGATTTTATTTTTTTAATCGAATACGCAACCTCCGACAAAAGAAAGTCAAGAGATCAAATTTGCTCAGAAATAAATGAAAATTATAAAAACAAACAAAAAAGTGGCATACCGTATTTTTCATAAGCCTCAGAAAATGCCTTTTGATGTATACTAAATTTTATTAAAATATTTACATGGGTTTTAGAGGAATTATAAAAAAAACATATTTTTCTTCAATCTTTACCACCTTGTATCTCAAAAGTCATGCCTTTTAGGATATACGTACACATAAAGTTTTTTTTTTAAATTTACCCAAGAATCAGTCCTAGAATATTTTGGCATTTATTTATTTACACTCTGTGTATCGACGAGTAGAAATTTTTTCGGTATTATTTCGATTGCGCAAGACCTTAAGGCCCTGTTAAAGGTTGGTTTCCTACTGCAAGTAATGAAAGGTTTTCGATATTGGGTATTTGGTTAGATTTATATATTAATTTTTTCTATTTGGGATATTAGCAAAAAATATTTTTAACAGTTGCCGGATTTGGTATTGACACTTTACTGCAATTCAATTTTGTGTGTTATCTATTTTTTTAAATTTTCCAGAATAAGCAGATTTCTATCAATAGGCTTCAGAGACCTCTCTTTCAAGGGCAAATTTTATGCTTCTTGACCTCTACTACAAGAATAATCTTTAATTGAATAAAGGGACTTTTTAAAATTTTTTAGATAAATAGCTCCAGAAGCGAATCTTGACTAGTGCTGACGCTCCTAGAAGCCGAATCTAAAGAAGTGCCTTTTTATCTATCCTCAACACTTTCCGATAATTCAGCGGACTAAGGAATTATTGTTCTTTCTAGACCAAACATTTGCATGCTGATAGAGACTAGGGGCACTTTTATGATAGGAGAGAAGAAGTGGATCGTAAATTCCAATCGTATTAATAACTTCTCTTATTGATTTGGCAATTAAATCTAGTTATGTAGTAAAACTTTCTCTTCACAAATGGCTAATTTACCAGCCCTATTTACGCCTAGGCTATGGGTAATTATTGAAATCACATATTGATTCCACTCCATGACCAATATTTTTTACAACTACAAAATACAGAAGAAAACGCAAAAATTTGTTGTTTATTGTAGCATGCACGTGATCAGGAAAATACGTCAAAAATCCGAGACTCAAAAGGATGAACTTAAAGGAACTGGATATTGGGTTTTTTCTTCTTCACATGAACTTCTCTTCACCACTAGGAGAATCCGCCAAGAAATCCAAGAAACATGTTTACCCATGATAGGAAATCACCCATTTTAGTAAAGACCGGATACTACCGCAGACTTTTCTGTAACCGGTGACGTTCACTCTTCTTCTCTTTCTCTTTCTTGCACGGTGTAGTCCTTGCTGGCTAAGGTAAGATTCACAGAATACCGTTAACATAAGAAATTATTAGTTGGTAAGTAAATGACAAAAATATCATTTATTACTATCAATTTTGTAAATTTTTATTCTAACTTTTTGATTTTTTTTTTTTAAATTTAATCATCATAGACTAAACTTGTTTAACCCACTAACTAAAGAGTTATATTCATATAGAGAAAATTGAATTCACACCTCTTTAATCTTTTAAACATTATAGGTATTGTTTTCTTAATACATCGTATCCTATTTTTATTACCACGAAAAGCATTGTAAGTTAATAATTAATTACTAAAAGGGTGATATTATAATTCAAGAACCCTTTGCTTTTAAAGCCTTTTAGCTAAATATTGAAATACTTCATAAACTACAAGTTATTTTCAACAATAATGCATACTAAAACGTGTCGTGTTTTTAGAAAACACAAACGATATAATGGGTTGTTCTATCGGTCCTTGACAGAAATGTAAGCACTAAGCTGGGTTATTCTGACGCCTTTATACGACGCATTAAACATTCAAATGTTGAATAAACATAATAGAAAACATAAAACTGTGCCAGAAGGGTACGTAAATTTTATATTACGAGCGTTCATTTGTATTTTTTAAAGTGTTCGCTGTTTTGTTTTAACATTTTTAGTGAAAAAATAGGGTAAAACCTATCTGGAATTAGGCTCATTAGAGCCGCATTTTCCCTGGGCTCAAATTTTACGTACGTAACGTATCTGCAGCATTTTAAGCCTTTAATAAATCAAAGGTTCAGCTTACCGAGAATTAACTGGGACACAACAAAATTTGACCATGCACATTAACAAACTAAATGCCATCAACTAATTTTCTGCTAATTATGTTTTTGCTGCAGCGCTATGGCGTATTTCTCATCTGGGAGTAGCGGTGGCGGCGAAACAGCGTCAGCAATTGACCTGCTGCCCCACTTTTCGACTCACTTACTATTATTGTGCATATAGCTTAATAAGCTCAGCTTACTGTAGGTATATTAATTGTAGCGCGGACAGAGATAATTTGGTTTTAACAATTTTCTTAATGAAAATGCTAATTTTTTATCCTAAACTCATAGGATGTAAGATTATAATTCAAGTTATAATTTAACATAAACTAAATTGGAAAATTGAAATTGGCTACTTGATAGTCAGGCTATTATATTCTTTAAATAGTTTATCTTATTGCTTAATAATGACTCATTTTCATATTAACTAGATGGAAAAATGTTATATTTTCATATAATTTCGGATTATTTTTAATTAAGAGCTTCTTAATGCATTAGTTCAGAAAGGAGATAACTGGTGCAAGCGATATAAGTCAAATATTGCACGATTGACCAAAATGCTGGCAAATTTTGCAAAACTGAAAAAAAAATGCCACACTAAGAGAAATTTATGTCAGGTTAGAACGGAATATTTTAAAAAACAACGCTAATTTAAAAAAAGGAAATTTGGAAAATCTTATTTTTTGAGGAAAGCAGATTCTTTAGTTAATAAAGAATAGAATTTGAAACGTTCAAAACAAAGTCAAAATAGAAGATCTTTAGCAGTGGACCACAAGGATTTATGTCAATAAGAAATCTAGGGTTCGTACTCTTTAAACCACCTCAATTTGATGCTACTACGTCATAAAATATTTATCAGCGTCAGTTTGAAGTAGTTCTAAAAGCAAACGGAACCAGGCAGAACACAACTGCACTCAAGTTGGCATTAAGAGGAGATGCTACCTCTATCATACAAAGAATGTCCCCTGAAAAGCAGGCACTCTACTACCTGGTAAGGCATTTGGAAACGCGTTATGACCAGTCACATCCGAAACATGTCTGTCATATGCAGTTAAAAATTCAATTCCAAAAATAAGGAAAGTCCTTTTAAGAATTTATAGCTAATAACATAAACAAAAATATTTCAACTATATTGAAAACTTGTAAGAAAATGTAAACTACACTATGTCGTTTTACAAATATGTATATTTTAAAATGACACAGTCGTGGGGTATAAAATGACATATACTTAAAACAAGTGATAACACAAATAGAACTTATAAAATATAACTCGAAAAACTCATCCATTATCCCAAAGATGCTGGTCATACACTTTTATAAAAGGTAAAAAACACGAAATCTACAGCATCACAAATACATTTAATAAAATAACGAAGGTTACATGTTTCGCTCGACTCAACAAAAACTTACCATAACATACACAAAACACCTAATATTTAAGTAAACAAAGATTACAATAAAGTGGCACTATCTATGTACAAAGAACTCAACTAAACAATCAAATCACTTTATACATTTTAGAAATCTAACCATCATTTAAGAGTCTAGAACTACTTGAGGTTATTAAAAACTAGGTGGCCATCAAAATCAAACCTTTCATTAACACAGGACAGATCTGGGCTTTTGAAAGCTTTACTAATCTCCATTGTCTCCAACAAGTCTAGTTTTTTACTTGAGGGACTATTACTATGAGGGACAACGATATAGTTTTCACAAAAGCCGATAAGGGATCATGCTTACTTGCCTTAAAAAGAGACGATTACATGAATAAAGTAATGGATTTTCTAAACACAGAAGACTTTGAAAAGGTCGACAGAGATCCGACAGATCCATTCTTTAATAAATTAAAAAAAGTCTTAGACATGACCTTGGTAACCTTAGAATATTTTAATTCCCCAAAACAAAAACTATATCCCATGAACCCTAAAACACCTCTATTATATGGGTTGCCAAAAGTCCATAAAACTAGCATGCCAATTAGACCTGTGGTTTCCTTTGTTGACTCCCCTTGTTACCAGTTATCATCTTGGCTTAACAACGTTTCTAAAAATGTCTCAAAGCTCAAAGCGCCATATTCTGTAACAAATTCAGTGAATTTTGCCAAAAGCATTCAGAATGTTCATGTTCCAGATACAGCCCAGCTTATATCGCTAGACGTGAAAAACTTATTTCCAAGCATTCCACTCGCTGATTGTCTGGTCTTAGTCAAAGATCTTCTCAGGGGGAAACTTGATTCACTTTTGGTGGAAAATCTACTTTTGCTTCTTTCTATTGTGTTAGATCAAAATTTTTTCCAATTTAACAACCGTTTTTTCAAACAAAAAGAAGGACTAGCAATGGACTCTTGTTTATCGTCATTTCTTAGTGAAGTATTTCTTAGCAACTTAGAAACAAAAATAATGAACAGTAATTTTAAAAATAACATCATCTTTTATAAACGGTATGTGGATGATATATGTTTGATTTGGAATGGAAGTGAGGTTGAGCTTACAAATTTCCATAATTATGTCAACTCTCTTCACTCTAAAATTGAGTTCACAATCGAACGGGAACAAAACAACACCTTACCATTCTTATATTTATTACTTAAGAGGGAAAGAAATAAGATATCGTTTGCAATATTTCGTAAACAAGCAACAACAGATAATATTATACAATATAATTCAACATCACCGTCCTCACATAAATTTGCTGCTTTCCATTCTTTATTTTACAGACTTTTTAACATCCCACTTTCTCGTGAAGCTTTTAAAAAAGAATTCCTTACCACTAAACAACTAGCAGTCAGTAACTTTTTCCCTCTTAAACCTATATATATAATGTATTTTCAGTATGTGAACAAGTATAAATTATCATTTAATTTTATCAGACAACAAACAAACAATATCAAAATTTTTAGGTCGTTTACTTATTTTGGACCAATTTCCTCACAACTATCCCGCTTTTTTTTCTCTCTTTGGCATAACCCCAGCTTTTAAAACCAATAATACCTTAAAAAGACATCTAATTAAAACTAAAGATAAACTACCCCCGCTATCTTCTCCAGGAGTTTATGAGATTAGGTGTGAAGAGTGCCCTGCAGTGTACGTCGGCCAGTCTGGTAGGAAGATTTCTACTAGGATTAGTGAACACAAGGCCCAATACAATAAATTTAGAAATACCGAAATCACAGTGACCAGATCAGCTTTTGCTAATCACCGTCTCGACTCCAAACATGATTTTCCTGACAGCCAAAATATAAAAATACTGCATCAATGCAACAAAAGTAAAAAACTAGACTTGTTGGAGACAATGGAGATTAGTAAAGCTTTCAAAAGCCCAGACCTGTCCTGTGTTAATGAAAGGTTTGATTTTGATGGCCACCTAGTTTTTAATAACCTCAAGTAGTTCTAGACTCTTAAATGATGGTTAGATTTCTAAAATGTATAAAGTGATTTGATTGTTTAGTTGAGTTGTTTGTACATAGATAGTGCCACTTTATTGTTTACTTAAATCTTTGTTTACTTAAATATTAGGTGTTTTGTGTATGTTATGGTAAGTTTTTGTTGAGTCGAGCGAAACATGTAACCTTCGTTATTTTATTAAATCTATTTGTGATGCTGTAGATTTCGTGTTTTTTACCTTTTATAAAAGTTATAAAATATAGTTAAAGAAAGTAAGCTAATAAGAAATTAATCTTGGCAAATCTCGCAAATAAACTTTTTGACTTTTGGAGAAACTCCAGCACATTCGCAATGTGCCCAATTGTGGCACTTCATACAACTAATCCAAGACTCCCTGGATCGAGAATTTTTGAATAGATCGTTGCAATACAGGCATGCCACTTCATCCTCATAATCCTCGGCTGCAAAAGGATCTTCTTCACTTTCGCTTGGTGCAACAAAACTTGTCTCACCTGATAGGTTCTTTTTAAATTGACGCACATTTTTTCGCAATTTCTTTTCTTCCTTTACCTTTAATTCTTCTAAATTGGGAGTAGTTATGCACTGGCGAAATTTCCTGTAAAGAAAACCTTTTCCTTAATGGTTGATTTTGTTTTTTATTGCTTTCTGTCTAATCATCTTTCGGTTCATTTTCTTTATCGACACTTTTGCCTTATTTTTGTCGTATTGCTTCTTCTGTAACACCAATTACTGTTATTTCATTGCTTGTTGATGGTTGTTCTGGGCGATGGGATGCTCCCTCTTCTATGGTCGGTTCTAATAATCTATTTGTTGTCTCAGCCGGCTCAAAAAACTCGTCTGGGAAAATATGTGGATTAAATGGATAAATTCCCATATTTAAAAGTGCGCTTGTGGTATTTTTAGTTGTAGCTGCTTTCCCGTAAGCGGACGTAAGCAGTTCACCAATTTGATGTAGTGTTATTACTCTCCCTGGATGGTTTTTTAACCAAAGTGCACATTCCTGATTATAAAATGTCTTTAGTGGACCATAGAAGCTGACATCCAGGGGCTGCATACGATGAATACAGTGGATAGAAAAGCATAAAGGGATTATTCCATTTCTTCTGGCAAACGTCAAGGCATTTAATGATTTGTGGCTAGTGCGCCCATCCAGAAGTAATAAAACTTTTGAGTCAGGAGAAGCTTTAACAAAAGTCTAAAAATGCTTTAACTAGAAAGCAAAGGACTCAGATGTCATCCATCCAGTCTCGTGAAATAATCCCAAAAAACCTGGAGGTAAAGCATCTAAAAGTTCCTCCTTTCTATTTTTCCTAGCGAAAATCAAAGCAGGTGGCACAAAATTACCTACACTATTCATGTAGCAAACACATGTTACATGCTGACCTCTTTCAGCACTGGTTAATGATCCTACTTGTTTTCTTCCAGTTTTGGCAAAAATTTTTGAAGGCCTTTGCACTGTGGACAAACCACTTTCGTCCATATTGTAAATCCGATGCACATCATTTTTTTTCTTTTTTTAGTATTTTCCAACGTATTAAAAAAATTTTGCACTTGTGGCGTACTAAATGCCATGGCTCTAGCCGCAGACACAGCTTCAGGCTACCTTGGAGATATTTCAGGATGTCGCATACGAAATCCTCTCAGCCACTCTCGTCCAGCGCTACGATCTTTAAATCTATTTGGAATGCCGTTTTTAGTGGCAAACTCATACGCAAGTTTTTATATCTGTTGTTGTTATCCCGAACAATCTAGACTCAAATAATAGTATATGCTCAACTAACTCTCTTTCTTCGTCTTCATTAAATGTGGTTGGAAAACGACCTAGAACTTTCTGACGGCCCTTAGCTCTTTTCTTTGTATCATTTGCTCTTCGCCTTAATGTAGCTTGGAGGACATTGAAAAATTTCGATGCTCTCAGCCACCCCATTTGGCCACCTTTTACAGCGTTAATTGCTCTTAGCATTGCTTGTTCATCCCACGATTGTCCAGATGATGTTCTTTCACGTTTTCCCACCATAATGTAGCTAAAAATAAACAAAAAATACAATATTCTATAAATTTAAATTAATTTGATGTTTGTTTTGTAAAATGACATAGTATGCAATTTTACCTTCATGCCTATCTGTGTCGTTTTACCCGGAGTAACAGACAGTCCTTTGTTAATGCAGAATAATCTTATTTCATATTAAACGACATTTCCGCGCAAGTGAATCTGAAGTATACACCTACATTTAAATACTAACCCTGGTTTTACTTTAAAATCAGCACAATTTCGTAATAAAAGCAGACTTTCAAAACAGCACATGCAAAATTTCTACACCGCAAAAAATAATTTGTTTAAGTTATCTTCTACATATCATAAACGTAAAACAAATAGAGTGCCCACATGATATCTGGTCTTGGTTTGTGACATGCGAGCAAACTATTGACTAGATGGTGCCAGCAGTTGGAGAATAAATACCGCTATGTCATTTTACATGCTACGTCATTTTAGGACACCTTCCCCTTCCTGCATTAACCAGAAGTTGAAGTGCCGTAAATGTGGTAAATCAGGTCGTATGAGAAAACACTGTTCAGAAGACGCTAGATTAACTTTTGACAAACTAGTGAAGATCGATGACAATCCTCGACCTTTATTCAGCAAACTGTGTCAAAAAGACTAATCATTGTCAGCGAATAGAGGAGAAAGATAGTCAGTTGTTAAGAACTCTCATCGTCAATAATACTTACTTAATCTTATAAAAGATTAAGAAGAAATTCCTAATATTCAGATAGTTCTCTACCAAACCAGGCCTCTAATATCTTCGAAATAATTTTAGATTAAGGAGAAAATTTAGAACTCAGCGTGTTTTAGACATCTCTAAGATAAATGGAATCAAGTAAACGGTATTTGGGCAAAGTATTGTTTATCCACCAAAGAGACTAAGCTATGTTTTTATTGATTTAGGCTTATATGATATTAGGATTGATTTAGATTATATGATTTAAAGGATAGGAGAATCTTTATCTCGAACAGTTAGGGCAATAGAAGGTTCGACTTCCACAGGATCTAAAATTTGGTATTAAGAATGGATTTCATACACTGTTAAATAGATCCAAGTGATCGGATGAAACACGCATATGTTGTCAATGCCAAAGACCAGAGAAACAACAATGGTGACTTGATTTGTCTTTATGACCCTAAGAAATGAAAAGGCATGTCACCAAAACTTCAAACATCCTGGTATGAGCCACACAAAGCTATGAAAGCGACTTACTATGTTTTTTTATAAAAAACACACGCCGACAAGTATTATAGAGCTCGAGTTATTCGCTTTAACCTACTGGCTCCTTATTATGGAAATTACGAAGGCGCTAAGCTGCGGAAAATCCACTCAGAGCCGGATTTGACATTCGATGGATTGATTCATGGCCTATCATTCTAATAATAATGGCGAAAAGAAGTAATTCGGCGGGATTTGTTGTAAAGTGCAGCAAAGCCTGTTTGCTTCTCTAGATGAGTGTGTTCTGGCACATTATGGGACCAAGGATTTATAATAACCTAAAGGAATATTGTCAGACAAGCACTCAAGATAACTGATAAAAAGACTGGTAAAAAGGTTTTCTTTCTGGTTATCAAAAGAGCATAACATAAGGTGCGTTTGGAATACTTTGTATTCTCTGTTTCTCTAGATCTGGGAAGCCTAACGATTTCCAAACTCGCATGTGAACTCAATAACTTGGAATGGAGGATTATTCGCAGTATGTTAGTGATACTCTTCAGATATAGAGGCCTCCAAATTCTAGTGTGTTATTATATTCTTTTACAATGTTCTTTGGAAACTGAATAGCTATTTTGATGAGAGATTCTTTTGCAAGAAAGGAACATTATTCCCATATCAACATAACATTATCTTTGGGGACGAAATGAGCTTAGAATAGATACAGTTAATAAATATCGTGTAAATAATCTAGTATGTCTTAAGGTACCATAAAAGTTCTTGCTACAATACTAATAAAATCTGCTTAGATCTTTTGGCCGTAGGATCAGAGTTATGTATTTGTCACAAGCACTAGTCTAATTGAATAAAAATAAGGGAAAATTGAATACCATTATTACATAAATGACTGTTGTTGAACACTTGTGAGTTCACCAAAGGCGCCTGAGCCATTCGAGAGATTTTAATGCTTATTAACAAAATGATTATTTCGTATTTAATTAGATAGACTATGTAAGAAAACACTTAAAAGTTATATAAATTTTAAAAGTCATAAAGAAACGACACGAAGAATATTAACTTCATATTAACTTTTATTTTGGTATTTTATCTCATAAGAAAAGTCGAGTTTTATAAAAAGCATAATTTGATTTAAATTTTTCTGACATACCGGAGCCTATATGATTTAATAAATCTGAAAATAAGAAAATTGAATTTCTTTGTTCATTTTTTTCATCTCTTATTTAATTGAGTAAGTTGTGACATTAAAAAATATATATAAATATATATTTTAAATGTTTAAGGATGGCACATTCAAAAAATATCTTTATATAAACCCTAAGGCCTCTTTAATTAAGTGAAATCACACCGAAATAAATATATTTTTTTCTTGTTTCAATATTAGTTATTTTTTTAATATCCTAAATTTTAATTAAATTCTAACACGTATATGTAATTAATTGTGCAACAACATATGCAACACTTAACAATAATTGCTAAAAAATTTAATTTAACACATATTTGAAAGCATTAGAGGTTTAATAGCTATTAGGGATGCAATATATTAATTAAGTTTATTATACTTCGAAAATGCGTAAATATTTCTGAATTATTAAACTCTAAACCTTTTTTAAAAAAAATACAGGTTGTCTATTTAATATGGCGATGCTAAATTGCGGCCAGAACTTGAAACGGTAAACTTTTAATAGAGGGAATGTTATTTGAGTTAGAGAGGCTCCTATTTAAGATTAGTTTGAATAATACAGGGTGTCCCAAAAAGCGTGGTATATAATTTTTCTTTTTTAAACGGAACTATATTTTAATTTCCGAAATCGCAATCTCATTTGACTCTCTCTTCTATAGCTTCTAGCTACTATCAATTTAAATAAAATTTTATGAAAAGCAATGTGTTACTTTAAATTTAGTATTAACCACTGAGGTTATTATTGTTTTTGAAAAATCTATATAGAATCCTTGGTTAAGTTAACTTTTTCTTTCCAAATTCCAATATTTATGTATTTTTATACGTGATCATCAAAATCTTTACTCAAATAATAATATTTTCAATTCAGTTTTGTGATTTTCTTTTTTAATAGAACGGCTTATATCTAATAACGCTTTTTGATAGAGTATTCTTGTATCTTTAATTTGATACTAACAAGTTTGCCCTTATTTTTATTACAAAATTTGTTTTTAAAAAGGAATGACAGATTTTTTATAGGCATTAGGACGAAGAACAATTTAAAGACATTTTATGAAATGAACAGAGTGACAAGCACTTTGTTACCCTATTCAATTCTATTTGGAATACTTTTTATTGGCGAAAGAATCACTAGTTCCAATAACAAAAAAAAAACAATAGTAGTAAAAGCAAGCAATAATAATGCTTGATGCTTATCTCTAAAAAGTTGGCCATAATTTATTTATTCTTTGTCGTGTGACGCATGTTAACCATAATGTTTAAATATCATTCATGTTAAGTAAATTTGGGTCAAAATGAATTACTCTCAGCGAGAATTAGTAGATTAGTAGATTTACGTTATCAGTGAATGTCCTGGGCACTGTTTTTTGGCCTCAAAAGTTAAAATTTTTTTAATAGCCGACATTCTGATGAAAGAGTGTTAAAGAAATTAAAAGAACGATTCAATCATATTGAAAGCGTAGGGTACAAAAAGCAAACTAGAACAAAAACGATTTAATATGAAGAAAACCAATATGCAATCACCATGACGGTTGTAAAAACACCGGAAATTAGTGTAAGATACATAAGTAAGAAATATCGAAATCATTTGTAGAAAAATGTCTTAAGAAAAAAAATCAACCCTATCATGCCCAGTTACATTAAAAACTGATTTTGTGAACCGACATAACTTTCATTTTTACGAGACAGAAAATTCCCATCGAATTTTTTGTCAATAATTTTCAACACAGATGGAGCATCAACGTTCGGGGTAGAATAGTACATGATTTTGTTTTTGGTCCATACTTTTTTGGAAAATGTGAACAGGAAAAGTTTTTTACTACATTTATTAAGGAAGAATTTTCGACGCTTGATCCAAGATCATCCCAAATTTGTAAGGCTACAGCTAGATGGTACCAGCTTACTTCAGCACAAATATCAGGAAATATATCACACACCAATTTGATAATAGATGGATTGAAAGGCAAGAGTAGTTATTGAAATTAACTTTTGTATATAAAGTGCTTCCGAAAATTGCGTCTAAATTCATTTAAAGTTAACGTTGGATAGGTTTTTTACAAAAACGCTCGGACCCGTCGATTTTTATTTCAAGTTGCGCTTTTTTGTACAAAATGTTCATAAATACGAGGTTGCTCGAAAACAAATTTCGACCTTCAACTTTATTTTTTTAAATGAAAGCACCTGATGCATGAAACATACGTATAACTTTACCCACCACGGGTGGCGTTTTGCTTTCTTTGAAAAAAAATCCATGTACTCCTCTGTCGCAGATTATGGCTAACTTACACGTGCTGAAATCTGACGTCCATCACCCTTATAAAGTTATTTTAGTGCAAGAGTTATTTGATGATTATTTTGATAGACAAAATAAGATTTGTGACCGCTTGCAAAACATGTGCAATTTAAATAATAATTTAGCAACAAATACTATTTTTTCCGATGAAGCCACGTTCTGCTTGAATGGTAGTGTGACCAGAAAAAGTTGTCCATATTATCCAAAAGAAAATCCGCATTGAATGATGGAGGTGAACACTCGGTACCCTAAGAAAATAAGTGTGTGGTGTGGAATAGTGCGCGGAAGAATTATAGGTCTATTGTTCATTAAATAGCCCTTAACGGGACAATTATCTCGATTTTTTTCAACTTGAATTAGTTATAGCATTACTAGCTTATTGCACTGTTTCTCGCAAAATGCCTAAATGTGGGTTCCAGGGTTATTATTATTAGCCTTTATTTGGGCACGCAAAGAAAACGCAGCTTTTATCGATAACCCCAGCTTTAGTATTGAAAGATACATCAATGTCATAATTGACAACTGATTAAATCTATAACCTCAATTTAAAAAAAAATACAGTAATACTCTAATACTTAATTTATAATTATAAAATTCAAGAGTATGAAAGAAAATAAAGTAAAATTTAGCACTTAATACTTATTGAATTGTACATCTGATAAAACCTCGCATATACGTATATACTCAGTTCCCAATTTCAAATCAAATCAATGATCGTGCCTATATAAACAATTTTGCTAAATTGAATTTAAAATCTGTGACCATTTCTACATATTAATTCCAAAAAAAATCATCTATAAATTACGGCGAGCCGATAAATCAGTACCTGAAGAAACCAAGCCAAAAAGGGGGTACCTGAAATTCTGAGTCTCTCCGACTGGCAGCAGGGCCCACCTGGTCTGAATGGGGCTCCGTTGTTGGTAGCTATACGTTTGGGCCAAAAGGGCAGCAGCAGATCAACCAGTTAGGAGGCCTCCAGAATGTCTAGCAGGTAGGGAAAGGCAATCTGTATTAGGTGTAGCCGATTGGAAGGAATGCAGGTTCCGGAGGTGATGATCCAAGCGACTTAATGTGGTAACACGTAGAATAGCAAGTAAGGTGGAAGCAGTGACAATAAAAAGTGCAGCAAAAACAGAAGCACAGGACAAGCAGAAGGTACAGGAAGGCCTAAAAATGGGGACCACACATGAGGTTCGGCATGGCTGTCAGTTTTATGGCATTTTTGTGTGGGTTGTTACAGGTTAAAATTGGCATTTTATACTCTTTATTAAAAGCACTGATTACAGTTATATTTTCAAAATAGATATTTTACAAATATTAATGATTGCTACTAGTAATGCCCTCTCTGTAATAGCCTCCCAAGTAACCCATAGTTCTGTTCTCTAGCCATTTCAAATTACAGTATTCTTTTTTTTTAAGGACACATTTAGTTTTGTACATTTCAGCTTCATATTGTACTGGTTGTTAATGAAATTTTATTTATACTCTTATAAAACCCGGTTCTGGACTAAAGAAATATTTTAGAATTTAAATTATATCCCATATTGATTATTTAATTATTTTATAACGAATAATGATTAATTGGGCATGTACAATTATTGTGTATGTTGTACTGTTCATAGTACAATATCTGATTTTGGCTTGACCATACCAGATATGCTGGTTGATTTTACTCGGACTGACCTATCTAATTTTTGTCTCTTTTTATCTAATGTAAATATTAGTTTTCTTGGAAGATAGCAAGAAGTTGCTGGTCTAGGCAAAATCGAAATTGATTGTCATAGTGACACATATTTTTATTGCCAACTTCCTTGGGCCACAAATTTTGTTATTTATTTTTTATAAAAGGTTTTATGGTACTTATAAAAAAAGTTAAGTTATTTTGTTATATATTTCGATTGGCAATACACTTTGTGCGTGATTGCTTAAATACGGGTTTGACCTCTGCGGTCGTCCCTTTTCCCAGACCGCCGTCATGAAGTGAAGAGTGCTTTAGTTCTTTTTGAAATTCGTGTGAATTTTACCCATATGGGGATATAATTGACTAAATGTGGTGATAGTAAATCAACTTTTTGGGCGTAATGCTATAATTTGTTGTTTTGTTGAATTTACTGGCCTTTATGGCGATTTAAAACCTAATAATTTTTCACGTGCCCTCGAACATCGGCAAAATAGCGGTTCTGATTGGCATTGGCAGGGGACAATTTAATTAGCAAAGCTACATAACATGGATTTTGGACGGATTTTTTTTGTACGGGCCTGATTTCTTCATGCCACATGGTGCTTTCGTTTTGGGGTTATGTACTCTACTGGCTCTAATCTAGAAGGAGATTTTAAGCAACTGTGAGCTAACGTCTAACCTAGACCACTACCAGAGCTTGGCGTATTGTGAAGTGGAAAAGGTGAAGCTTGGAAGCCTGCAGTTTTTCTTTGACTGGGAATTGGATGTCTGGGAGAGTCTCGAATCTGAAGTAGTCTGCTGTGTGTGGAGCTAGGTGACACAACATAACATTTTTTTTTTATTCACTTATTTTATTTTTATTATCACAACTTTTATCTTTTGAGTTGAGATACATACATAAGCTTATTTAAAATTTTATTGACATTATTTAATCGATGCGATTTTATTATTGAATATTACTGATATGAGTACATATATATGTGACAAGTGACTCCTGTGAGGTAAGACGCAGCCGGCTTCGTAGTACTACGAGTATATACTTGGGTTATATTATTTATTTTCAGACTACTCCTAAGATGTCAAATTTGCTCAGATTAGCTAGTAAATATTAGAGTAAACTAATAAAAAGGGTAATTTTAAGTGGGGAAGCTTCAACAGTTAGGGTTGTTATTTTTTTTTTTGCTTAGGTCAATGTCCGTGGCGGGATATACCGGGCCATGTAAGTTATTAGTTTAATTGAATTGAAGCTTCATTCCCCAAAAGGTTTGGGTGTAACTTAATTTATTTTTATTTTGACAACCACACTTTGATTGTGTATTTTTTTTTTGTGTGATGTTGTGGTTCCTTATTACCAACTTAAATAATTATTCCTCTTAATGATAAATAACATAACATAATTCTCTGTGATAATCAAGACTTAAATAAATTGTTATTTTCTGTTGTTAATTTGTTTTTCACTTGAGTTGAGTAGGTTGGAATATCATAGGTAATTTGGAAACAATAGTGTATACTGATTTGACTTTGATTTTGTTTTCCAAGTTTCGTTTTGAACTTGCCTAAATAAATTTTGATAAATATTGGGCGTCCTTTGGGATTATATAAAATCCAAAACTTGGTGGCGCCATACTGATTTTGACATTTAGTTGGGTAACTCTTGGGTAGTTACTACCTAAGAAATTTTGGTTCATTTGGTTGAGAAAGAAGCTAGAACCCACATCGGCTTGAGCTAGCAGCATTGTGAAGGATTCCTTCTCTGGGCGTTTCAGGTAAGAGGGGTTAAGTTCCTCCGGGCATCAAACAACTTTTGGAGACCCTCTTAAGGCCATAAACCTTTCACTATTTTTAGTACTTCTTTTCTTTTGATTAACTTGGCATTCATCGCTTTACCACCATCATTCCATTTTATTGCACTTTAGAAAAAAAATATATAACACTGGCGCCCAACTTACTCTTCTTTCTCTATAGTTACCCAAAAATTTTTTTTTCTTCTTTCACTGGATTGGACTTTAATATTCATATTTTGGATTTGAATTTTTTTTAAAGGTTAACGTGAAATTTTAGGACAGGTGTTCAAATGATATTTGGATTTGGAATAGGATAAAAATCTTCTATTTAATTTTTGGTGAATTTTTACAGGAAAATATAGGAGTTGATTTTGGTAACCTATTAATTTTGACCTATCTATTCATATAGTACATATATATTTGTTTTTGATTTTTGTCAATTTTTTTTAGTACAACATGTATAAGATTACAATAGAAAGATTGCAAAAGGATGAGCTGGAATATGAAGTTAAAGTTAGAGGTATTGACCCTTCTGGTACAGCAGATTCCTTGCGTAAATGTTTGCGTTCCCTTTTACAATTAGAAAAATCAGGCAATTCAGTTCAAAGCTCAGCAACTCTTGACCCTGATATCGAAATTCCGATTTGTGCAATTAAACTTACTGAGTTAAAAGATTCAATTTCATCTTTTCCTGGCACAACTACACAACATTTGAAAATAGAAACAAAATTTGCTCATTTAACTGGCAGAATAAATAGGATTACAGACACCGATAAAGAGGTGGCTTCAAAAAGGTCCTCTTTACTTCTTGAACTTACAACATTAGTTTCTGAGTATGAAAATAAAATAAAACTTCTTTCAGACTCTAACATTGATCCACCCTTAGATAATAATTTTGAAGTAAATACTTTATTAGATTCAACTCGAACTTCTATTCATGATAATTCTACGCCTACTCGAAATGAAGTTAATATGACTGCGATAAATACCAATATGCAACCATCTACATCTTATTTCAAAAGTGTTCCAGTTTTTAAATGGAATTTAAAATTTTCAGGTAATAAGTCAGGTTTAAGTTTCAATGCATTTTTACAGAGGGTAGAAGAACTATCTATTTCAAGGGGTGTTTCAAAGGCAGAACTTTTCAACTCAGCTTCTGATCTTTTTGACTGTCAAGCTTTAAATTATTATCACTTAATATCTAGATATGCAACAGATTGGGACTCTTTAATTAAATTAATGAAAGATGAATTTGTACCTCCACACTTTGCTGATAAATTATGGAAACAAATTTTAGAAAGAACTCAGGGTAGTGATGAACCGATTGGTATTTATGTTGCAGCTATGTCTCAACTTTTTGATAGAATGCCTACTCCAGTTGGTGATCAGTTAAGATTAAGAGTCTTAAGATCAAACATTTTGCCTTTTTATCAGGAAAGATTAACTTTGCATGAAATAAATACACCTTTTGAACTTATTGAATTGTGTAGAAAGTTAGAGGAGACTCGGTTAAGGGTAGAGGATTTTAAACCACCTAAGAAGGGCAATTTGTCACTGGAACCTGATTTAGATTATCAATATAATAGGACAAGTTTAGAAAATTTTAAAATAAGTAGTAAACTTAATAGTACAGAATTTGACAATCTGAATAATTGTGAATCAATAAACTCAAATTTTCAAAATTCCAACAATAATAATAACAGATGTTCAAGTAATTATAACCAGAATATACCTCATTCAAATCAGAGTTCTTTTCTTAATACAAATAGATTTGCAAATAATAATAATATTAATAATCAAAATAGGCCAGGACAAAATCAAAATTTTAATCAAAGATCTAGTAACAACAATAAATTCCAAGGTTCAGATCGTTATAGACAAAACAGAAATTTTAATTCTAATAATTTTAAGAACAGTTATTTTAAAACAGGTCCTAGTGGTCTAAATTATCAGAATTCTGGCAACAAAAATAACAATAATTTTGGTAATGCTAATTCCGGAGTAAAACTTTGTTTTAAATGTGACCAACCAAATCATTTTGCTAAAAATTGTACATCAAAAATTAAAAAATGTTTTGGCTGTGGAAAAGATAACTTTACTAAAATAAACTGTCCAAATTGTAATAGACATAATAATCAGGGAAACGACTCGAGAAGCCAATCTTAGGTCGAGGGTTTGCTTCTGGTTTTGATTCGATCATGGATTGTAAAAATAAAATTGTACTTGACTATGTATTAGCACATGTAGGTCCAGGGGAATGTCCTTATTTATCAGTAGAAATTTTTGGGTCTAAATTTTATGGTCTTTTGGATTCAGGTGCAAATAGGACTTTTATGGGTAGTTCTGGTTGGGAAAAATTGAAAATATTGGGAGTTACTTTGGACATTAATAGGAGAACATCTTGTACAATAGCTAATAATATGTCGTGTGAATGTATAGGCGTTGTTAGCGTGCCTGTAAGTGTAAAAGGAATTATTAGGGTTATTGACATTTTTATAGTCCCAGAAATTCGTCATGAGTTGGTTTTGGGTATTGATTTCTGGAAAAGCTTGGGTATTGTTCCTGACATGCGTCGAGGTGAATGGCATTTTTCTGAAGAACCTTTAAATTCTGAAATTTCCTTGATTCAGTGTGAAGCAGATTTATCTGCAGAAGAACATTTGGCTTTGGATAAATTAGTTTCATCTTACTTTCAAAAGATTGGGGATAGGCTGGGATGCACTTCAGTTGTTAAACATAAGATAACCACTAATAGTGAGCCTATTAAGCAAAGGTATTATCCTGTATCACCTTTCAAACAGAAACTCATTGATGAGGAGGTTGACAAGATGTTGGAGTTGGGAGTCATCGAACCATCTACTTCAGCTTGGTCCTCTCCGGTTCTTCTGGTGCCTAAAAGTGATGGCAAAATGAGATTCTGCGTTGATTTTAGGAAATTAAATGCTGTATCCGAGCGTTGTGCATATCCACTTCCCTACATTTCAGCCATTTTGGATAAGTTGGGTGGAGCCAAATATCTTAGTTCTTTGGATTTGAAGAGTGCTTATTGGCAGGTTGAATTGGAGGAAAATAGTAAGCAGTATACTGCATTTACCGTTCCTGGACGTGGTTTATTTCAGTTCCGTAGACTTCCATTTGGATTACATAATGCCCCCGCAACCTTCCAAAGGTTGATCGACACCATCCTCGGTCCCAAGTTTCAGAATTCAGTGTTTAGATATATCGATGATATTATTCTAATAAGCCCGGATTTTAAGAGCCATTTACAGCTTCTAAAAGATGTTTTTCAGTGTTTGGAGGAGGCCGGTCTTACACTTAATAAGGAAAAAAGTAAATTTTGTAGAGCCGAGTTAAGATATTTGGGTTATGTAGTAAATCGTCATGGAATTTCTGTGGATCCTTGCAAAGTCGAAGCCATTACTAACATGCCAACTCCAAAATCAGTGACAGAAGTTCGTAGAATTATTGGTATGCTCTCTTGGTATCGTCGATTTATTCCGACCTTTTCTGATATAATTGCACCATTTACCAAACTTTTAAGAAAGGGAACTAAATTTTATTGGGATGTAAAATGTGATGAAGCTTTTCAAAAAGTTAAAAATTCCTTGATTTCAGCACCTATTTTAACTTGCCCTAGGTTCGAATATGACTTCGTTTTGCAAACAGATGCCTCAGGATATGGGGTTGGCGCTGTTTTATATCAAATTTATGATGGGCGTGAAAATGTAATTTGTTATATATCTCGTACCTTGACTCGACAGGAAAAGTTGTATTCAGCTACTGAGCGAGAACTTCTAGCAGTCCTATTTGGTATAGAAAAATTGAGATGTTATTTGGAAGGTGCTAAGTTTTCGGTTATTTGTGATCATCATAGTTTACAGTGGCTGGATAATCTTAAAAATCCTCAAGGTAGATTGGGGAGATGGGCTTTAAGGCTACAGCAATTCGACTATAAAATAATTCATAGGAAAGGGCGCGATAATGTAGTAGCGGATGCTTTATCGAGGAATGTCCCGGTAAATTGTGATTCTGTTCAGTTCTCCAACCATGATTTTCATAAAACTAGTGATTCTTGGTATATTAAATTGAGAGATAGAATTGTCAAAAATCCATTAGATTTTCCTCTTTGGAGAGTTAGTGAGGACAAGATTTATAAATATGTGAGGTTAGATTACCCAGATTTACGTGACGCTGCTGACTATTGGAAATTAGTTATTCCTAAGGATAGGAGACACGAGGTTTTTGCAAGCTGCCACTGCTCGCCTTTAGGAGGTCATTTAGGTGTCTATAAGACTTATGCCAAGATAGGCAGATTGTATTATTGGCCAGGGATGAGGTCGACCGTGGTAAGGTTTGTGAGACATTGTGTTACTTGTCAGAAAATCAAACCTGAACAAAAGAAGCCAGCAGGCTTAATGGTTTCTAATTTGGTCCCTAAACATTGTTGGCAGGTTGTGAGTATGGATTTATTTGGTCCTTTGCCTAAGAGTAAACGTGGCAATATGTATATATTTGTGGTCACTGATGTATTTAGTAAATTTAATCGTTTCTTTGCCATTAGGAAGGCTAATTCTGCTAAAATATGCAATATTCTTGAGGAACATATTTTTCTTTTTCATGGAGTTCCAGAGGTTATTAGGTGTGACAATGGGGTACAGTTTAAGAGCAAAGAATTTCAAAATTTAGCAAAAAAATATGGATCTAAAATCATGTATAATCCCAATTATCATCCTTCTCCTAATGTTACAGAGAGAGTCAATAGAGTACTAAAATCCATGTTAACTGCTTTTGCTTCGGAAAATCATAGAATATGGGATGAAAACCTAGCAGCTTTAGCTTGTGCAATTAATACAGCAACTCATGAAGTTACAAGTAAAACGCCTTACTTTATTAACTATGGTACTGAAATGATTTTGCATGCATCAGAATTTTTTCAATATAGGGACGTTAACCAAAATATAGTTTCTGATCAATCTCAGGAGAATTCCATTAAAAGGGTTGAATCTTTAGGGAAGCTAAGGGAATTTGTATCGAAGAAATTATTACAAGCAGGCCAGAAATCTAGGGATCAATATAACTTAAGACGTCGAAATGTAGAATTCAATATTGGTGATTTAGTTTGGAAAAGATTGTATGCATTGTCAGATGCAGGGAACTATTTTACTGCTAAGTTGGCAGGTAATTTTGAAGGTCCTTTTAGGGTAAAAAATAAAGTGGGTTACTGCATTTATGAACTTGAGGATATGCATGGGAAATCAAAAGGAAATTGGCATGTGCAAGATCTTAAACCTTATTATGATGAAGTTGGAAACTAGCTACCTATTTAATTTATTTTTTTTATTTTCATTGCCTATTACTTAACTCAATAGATAATTAAATTTAATTTGGATGGTAGTGTAATTATTTTCTTAATTGGCTATACACCTATAAATTAGTATTTAAAAAAAAAAAATTTTGGAAAAAATTTTTTTTGGGGGAAAAAGAGGGTAGCTGTTACAGGTTAAAATTGGCATTTTATACTCTTTATTAAAAGCACTGATTACAGTTATATTTTCAAAATAGATATTTTACAAATATTAATGATTGATACTAGTAATGCCCTCTCTGTAATAGCCTCCCAAGTAACCCATAGTTCTGTTCTCTAGCCATTTCAAATTACAGTATTCTTTTTTTTTAAGGACACATTTAGTTTTGTACATTTCAGCTTCATATTGTCACAGCATAAAGAAACCAGCAGTCGCACTTCGATAAAAATACATTGGCTTGAATAAGCGAGTTCGGTGCATGTGTACTAACGCAGGCGAGGCATTTTTGCTTATAGTAGGGATGCCGCTGACACTCGCTACGGTCCACGCGGCTTTTGCCTTGGCTAGAGCCGGACTTAAACATTTTTTTAGATGTTATTATCTTGTAAAATAAAAATACCTACATAGTACAAATATTGATTTTTTAATATAAATAATACGTGCAGGAAGTTAATTAGGTATGTACCATAAATTTAAGAGACCATTCTTTGAGTAATTTTAAAACAAAAAGTTCATATAAACATATGTCCAGAAATTCTTCGTTCTCAATATACAGGGTCTTAAAATTTAACAACTAAAATATATGCCACTGACTTTTGTGCAATTTTTATTATGTTCTGTGGATTATACAAATAAAACTTTTCTGTCTCTTGAATTTTTTTCGTATCTTGCTTAGTTAATAATAAATTCCAAATGAAACTTTTCCCCAAATTCCTTGTGTGATCCAGGGACATGCAATTAAGTGGACTTTTTTTTTCTCGAAAAATAAGCGAGATACGAAAAAGTTGTATTTGTATTTGAGTAAATCAAATAACATATTAAAAATGGCACAAAATTGAGGTGCCCCAATTTTTTTGCCACAAATATTTCTTCAGGTCCCGTTCGAGATTACACTGGACCTAATAAATTTAATCATGTTAGGGGTAAATTAGCTCCTTAATGTTATAAATAACACCGCCAGAGAACTTGCGGACCTATGTTCATATGAACTTTTTGTCTTAAAATTACTCAAACAATCGCCTGTTAAATAATTTATGGTACATACTTAATTAACACCCTGTATAGTAACGCTTTTAAATTAACACCTGACTACATAGTAGTTTAAGGATAACTAATTATACAAATAAAGTAATATATCAAAACAAATAGAAACTCTTAGGCCAATAAATAAAGACAAATAGTTGGCAACAATTCAAAACAATTCTAACATCTGCGAATTTTTGTTATATTATTAAGTACCAACTAAAGTAAAAGTATACAATTTTGCAACTCTTTTAAATATGGCAACACTGTTAAAATGGCAGAAATATAAATAATGTCCTTAAAAATCCAAAAAAAAAAAAATTACATTGCTGCAACTTTAATTGATGCTTAATTACGTTATTTAAGCCATACAGCCAAATTTGCAGCTATTAAAAACTTTGGCAAAGTCAATTATTTTGCTTCATTAATAATTTTTGACATACCCCTCTTTTAATACAAAAGTTTTTATAAAAAACGCTACGCTTTGTAAAAATGCTATTAAAATAGTCACTAAGTACGGCGCTGAACTAGGCGATACACCTATGAACACAGTTCGATAAACAGTGAGCTCGGCATCCGGAGAACATGGCTGCGGCATGGCTAAGGATGCTATTAGTTCGCTTACATTTTCGAGCGGAGTGAGACTGCTGGTTTCGTTATGCTGTGATATTGTACTGGTTGTTAATGAAATTTTATTTATACTCTTATAAAACCCGGTTCTGGACTAAAGAAATATTTTAGAATTTAAATTATATCCCATATTGATTATTTAATTATTTTATAACGAATAATGATTAATTGGGCATGTACAATTATTGTGTATGTTGTACTGTTCATAGTACAATATCTGATTTTGGCTTGACCATACCAGATATGCTGGTTGATTTTACTCGGACTGACCTATCTAATTTTTGTCTCTTTTTATCTAATGTAAATATTAGTTTTCTTGGAAGATAGCAAGAAGTTGCTGGTCTAGGCAAAATCGAAATTGATTGTCATAGTGACACATATTTTTATTGCCAACTTCCTTGGGCCACAAATTTTGTTATTTATTTTTTATAAAAGGTTTTATGGTACTTATAAAAAAAGTTAAGTTATTTTGTTATATATTTCGATTGGCAATACACTTTGTGCGTGATTGCTTAAATACGGGTTTGACCTCTGCGGTCGTCCCTTTTCCCAGACCGCCGTCATGAAGTGAAGAGTGCTTTAGTTCTTTTTGAAATTCGTGTGAATTTTACCCATATGGGGATATAATTGACTAAATGTGGTGATAGTAAATCAACTTTTTGGGCGTAATGCTATAATTTGTTGTTTTGTTGAATTTACTGGCCTTTATGGCGATTTAAAACCTAATAATTTTTCACGTGCCCTCGAACATCGGCAAAATAGCGGTTCTGATTGGCATTGGCAGGGGACAATTTAATTAGCAAAGCTACATAACATGGATTTTGGACGGATTTTTTTTGTACGGGCCTGATTTCTTCATGCCACATGGTGCTTTCGTTTTGGGGTTATGTACTCTACTGGCTCTAATCTAGAAGGAGATTTTAAGCAACTGTGAGCTAACGTCTAACCTAGACCACTACCAGAGCTTGGCGTATTGTGAAGTGGAAAAGGTGAAGCTTGGAAGCCTGCAGTTTTTCTTTGACTGGGAATTGGATGTCTGGGAGAGTCTCGAATCTGAAGTAGTCTGCTGTGTGTGGAGCTAGGTGACACAACATAACATTTTTTTTTTATTCACTTATTTTATTTTTATTATCACAACTTTTATCTTTTGAGTTGAGATACATACATAAGCTTATTTAAAATTTTATTGACATTATTTAATCGATGCGATTTTATTATTGAATATTACTGATATGAGTACATATATATGTGACAAGTGACTCCTGTGAGGTAAGACGCAGCCGGCTTCGTAGTACTACGAGTATATACTTGGGTTATATTATTTATTTTCAGACTACTCCTAAGATGTCAAATTTGCTCAGATTAGCTAGTAAATATTAGAGTAAACTAATAAAAAGGGTAATTTTAAGTGGGGAAGCTTCAACAGTTAGGGTTGTTATTTTTTTTTTTGCTTAGGTCAATGTCCGTGGCGGGATATACCGGGCCATGTAAGTTATTAGTTTAATTGAATTGAAGCTTCATTCCCCAAAAGGTTTGGGTGTAACTTAATTTATTTTTATTTTGACAACCACACTTTGATTGTGTATTTTTTTTTTGTGTGATGTTGTGGTTCCTTATTACCAACTTAAATAATTATTCCTCTTAATGATAAATAACATAACATAATTCTCTGTGATAATCAAGACTTAAATAAATTGTTATTTTCTGTTGTTAATTTGTTTTTCACCTGAGTTGAGTAGGTTGGAATATCATAGGTAATTTGGAAACAATAGTGTATACTGATTTGACTTTGATTTTGTTTTCCAAGTTTCGTTTTGAACTTGCCTAAATAAATTTTGATAAATATTGGGCGTCCTTTGGGATTATATAAAATCCAAAACTTGGTGGCGCCATACTGATTTTGACATTTAGTTGGGTAACTCTTGGGTAGTTACTACCTAAGAAATTTTGGTTCATTTGGTTGAGAAAGAAGCTAGAACCCACATCGGCTTGAGCTAGCAGCATTGTGAAGGATTCCTTCTCTGGGCGTTTCAGGTAAGAGGGGTTAAGTTCCTCTGGGCATCAAACAACTTTTGGAGACCCTCTTAAGGCCATAAACCTTTCACTATTTTTAGTACTTCTTTTCTTTTGATTAACTTGGCATTCATCGCTTTACCACCATCATTCCATTTTATTGCACTTTAGAAAAAAAATATATAACAGGGTAAGTAAGTTAAATTTTATAAAATTGCTTTCTGGAAAGTTGGATGCATTGATGTTCTTTTGAATTAAACCGAAAAGCGTGCAAATAAGAAATTAATTAAATGAAAGAAAAAATAGGAAAATGACTTAGGAATGTGACATGTACTAACTTACCGAAGATGGAATGTCGCCTTTTCTGGGATTTGTTCAACACAAAAAAACAAGGAGCCCTATAAACTCTTAGGTCTACTTAGTAAATCAGCAATTAAGCCATTCTAGCACATACTAGAAACTACTAAAAAAAATTAGGCTAAGATAGGGTCTACCTTTTCACATCCGCATTAAGCGAAACTGTCTGTCATACTCTAGAACCAGATAAACAATGAATCTATTAAAAATAGGATTGTCAGTCTCCCCCAGATTTTAAGGAATGCACTTATCTGTCAAGTACCTAGGTGTTGACATGCTGGGTTTAACTACTGGATACTATCTGGTACCAACATTGGTTTAAGTAATTTGCAACTATGGAGCAACTTATAACTTGAGGCCATGGTTTAGCAATAATGATTTAAAAAAAACTGACAGACCAGATTGACATTACCATTCTTATCGCTATTGATCCCCATGATTTGAACAAAATAAACAAATAATTAATATGTGCTCAGTATTCATTAAAATCTAAAATAGGTCAAATTGACCTGCAAGGTAAAATCAATGGCGGTTCTTCCTGCTATTGAATCAACAAAACTATGAAACAATATCCCATATTATTATTTACTTTCCTTATACAATAATGGTTTTCCTTCGGTTTCAGATCGGGTATGTTAGGAGGGACCATCTTAACGATGTCTCATCATATCTGTATAGTATATATACTTATATATGGTTTTTAAATAAATTATTTAATGAAACTATGGTTGAAATTTACTCTATCCTGGCAAAAAAACAATAAATCTGTTAATATATCTGTTGGAGATTAAACCTGTAACAAGTTTTATTTCCAAATCAATTGGACCTAGACTATCCTGCCAAAGAACTAATTTTCCAGCAAAATGGTGCTCCTCCGTATTATGCTGCCACTGTGCGTACATTTTTGGGTAGAACATTTCTCAATCGGTGTGTAGGAAGTGTGAAAATGTGCTACGAGAGTTTATTGATCGCCTTGAATGTTGTTAAAGCGTGAATGAGAATCATTTTGAACATTTAATTTAATTTTTGTTCTTTTTTTTATTTGTTACATAAATCGTGTTTTTTTTTAATAACTGATGATTTTTGGTATAGGACATCAAATATACGTAGAATTCCATGCAAAATTCAAAAATATAATAAAAAAGGACTTTTATTTAAAAAAGTTAAGTTGATGATCATAGTTTATTTTTGAGCAACCCTGTATATACAAACTTTACGTACAAGAAAAGGCGCAACCCAAAATAAAACTTGACGGGTTGGACCGTTTTTGCAAAAAATCCTTCGCTTAATTTTAAAATAACTTCGACACTGAACTTTTGGGGCGCACTGTATGTTTAATAAACTTTATACTGGATAGGTCCCACTGGATAGCCTCCTAGGTAAGTTAAAGACAAACAATGTTCAATCAAAATGCGCTAGTAGATACAGGATGCTATTATTGAATAGTTTCATAAAGCGCAAAATTGAGTTTAAGATATCATTATTTTATAAACGATTTAGATGACCCCGTAAAAAATCAAATAAATTTTGGAATTTTGAAAGATAAAATTAACTAAGCTAATAAATCTTCACAGATTTCCCCAAAAGAGAAAGAACGTCGGTGGTAAACATTAAAATTTAAGTGATCGATTTTGTGACAGTAATTCTTACGAAAATTTAATTAAATTGTTAAAAACTAGTAAAAGGGTAAGACTCCTATTTCGGAAGAAAAATAAAGAATTCAATAATAAAAAATAAATGTGTAATTTCATTTTTAAAAAAATCCTATTTTATATTACATTTTTTTGGGACTACTTATATTAACCAAACTAATTTTACAAAGTAGCCCCACAAAATCAATTAACATTCCGCCTATTTAAGGTCTGCGATATCAAGTGGACAGCCTGTATAGAAAGAGACGTAAGACGTCAATATGTATTAATCCTGGCAATAAATTTAACAAATCTGCAACAAATAATTTTGATTTTTAACATATTAAGTTATAATAAGCTTTATAGGCAGTATATCTTAAATAGTTTTAAAATAGCTCAATATTTTTTTTTGAATATATGAATATTAATTTTCTAGCATAAATATTAATGCACTGGTACTATATTGTTGCGCTTTCTATTTCAGTTACAACAAAAAATTTATATAGGACCTCTAAATTTTAGAAATTACCATATAAGGTCGAATTTTTATTGAATTTTTTAACTTCTTTATTTGTCTTATACCCCGACCCGAATACAAAAATTCTACTAACAAAGCAATAAACGTTTGGAGATGGAATTTTCTTAAAAGGTAAGGACCGCCAAGGGATGCCTAAAAGCTATGACTTTGGGGCAAATACAAATGGACCAGAAAATATAGCGGCTGTGAATATAGTTAGGAACAACGTGCAAGAATTTTTCGGAATATTTTATATATAAACCTTTAGGCGTGATACGTTTCGCCTAAAAAATTGGTCTCCGGAGCCCTTTTTATAATGAATATATTTGAATATTTCAAAATATAGACTTTTGTAATATTTTTTTTATATTTTTAACATATATATGCCAATATAATTTATTTAAGCTGTAAACTATATGTAATTTGACATATACAGCATACTTTTTGCCACAATTATTTTATAAATAAAAATACGATTTAAATGCGTTATTTATTTATAAATTGAGTTTAAAATAAAATACAATATAAAAAAGGGGAATATATTTCCGACATTGGAGCGTTCTTATTTAAGTTGAAAACGTATTATTGCCGGAAATGGGTACGGTACAATATAAATAAATCTGTTAACAAAGGTTAAATTAAAAATTCGTGACAACAGGCCTTTTGTAAACGTATAAAAAGCCAGATTAAATTAAACTTTTGCCATTAATTTTTGCTTAAAGTATTTTCAAAAAAGAATTATACGGTTGGTTTAAATTCTCGTTTTATTACATTTTCCCTTTTAAAAGAATATTAATTAATCGCTTGTGATGGTTCGTAATTTAATCGGGTTACAAAGAAAGTTTTTTTATGTATTTCTAGATTTAGTATCAAACTTGGTTGATGAAATTTTATTTTTTTTATAAAAATAAATAATTAATGATTCTTTTTGCCCTTAATGATATAAGGGTATGAAATATAATATAGCAGGTGTTAAAAATTATTAAAATAAAATAGTATTACAAATTAAAATTAATTAATAAAAATAGCTAAAACTCTATGTCTGGGATATTCTGATTAACGTGAAATGTTCAGTATGTTGCTAGTATATTTTGTGACTACATAAAATAATTTATGAGCAACAAGTTAAATTTGTTAAAGAGGAAATAAAAATACATATTACAAATTTTGGATTTTATAAATAAAAATATATTGGATTTTTTTTGTTATAAATTTTTAAGAAGTATTTTTAAAATTGTAATTTTTTTTAAAACACTAATTCTACAGAATTTAGAAAAAAAATTTTTGTTTTAAACTTATAGAAAATTATTAAACCTATTTCTACCTTCTTCTAAAAATATTTAAACAAAGTATCAAGTATATAAAATAAGCTGAAAAAATTAGTATATAGAAAGTTAATTATTTATTAGGTAAATTACAATATTTTAATGGTTTTTTTTTGCTGCTTTTTTAATATCTTAAGCCTTAGGTAAACGAGCGATTTCTAGAACATGTCACCTTCATTAGACCCCAACTTAAGTACTTTTTATAGAATATTTTTTATTAAAAAAGCTGAAAACTCTATAAAATTGAAAATCAATCGCAACACTAGTCTTATTTGCTATAATGCGGCGCACATCCTCTTTTTTATTTTGTAAATAATGGCATTTTATATAATTAAAGTATAATTTAATTTAACTTTATTAAACACAACTACTTTTATTATATTTCGGAAACTAAATGTCATTAAATTAGTCCACTTTAAACTTAGATCCCAAAATCATCAATCACTATCGGCATTTAACTGCATTTTCACGAAATCGTTTTGCTTTTTGATCTGGCAGATTTATCCTGAATAAAACTTTTCGATGTCGTAAAGCAGTTCAAGCAATAAAACAATGGCATTTGCATTTCCTCTGTTGCATACGATTTAAAAGGTCTAAATTGGATTATCGATTGGTTTAAATACTTTAAACTTTTATTCTTTTTTACTATACAATTTTCTTTTGATTTGAAATTTATGGTCGATTAGTAAGCAGAGGTAGATTAACAGAAATTTATCTGTTTTATTTGGTGCTAATAGATTCAATTTAGACCTTATTTAGCCATAGGAAAAATAACCGGTTTTCGTTTAAATTGTTTTGTATTCAAATTAGAATTAGTAAGTCATATTAATCTAGATAATAGTTTCGCGTAAATTCCTAAAATAAATATTGTTAAGGGTGGTCCATTATAATAAACTAAGTTACATCTCTTTGGGTATAACTCAAAATGTAAAAATATTTTAATTGTAGATATGCTCCCTCAATAACCAACCAAAAATTTGCTTAGCAATTCGTAGCCCATGTCAATCTATATATTAGTCATATAAATTTAATTCACTAAAAAGAAAAACGTTTAATAATATCCAAACAAATATTTTTTTTTGGATTTAATTCCAAAAATATTTCAAGTTTTCGTTAACAACATCATTTCACAAAAATTTCAATGAAACAAAGCCTTCCAACGTTGAAAGTGTGCTCTCCGAAATACTTTTCAAATTTAATTCTTCTTGATGTTTATTGTATTAACGCAAAATCCAGCTCCCAAATGCTAAGTTTAATTTCCAGTCGGATCTTTTAACCAAAAGTGATTTATGCTTCTCGTAGCAGCTAACACCCTTTCGTCGCCAAGATTTATGCTGCTGGAGATAAGTGACAAAAGACGTGGGCGATATTTTAACCGGAGAAATCGTGTCTTAGGCTATCTAATAGTTGGCTGCATATTCGGGCCGAAAGAACCCTTGAAAGGGACATGACAAAGATGCGCTCGTCGTGCCGGATCCATCTTTGCGCTAAGGCCACTTTTATGATAGACGCCTTTTACCGTCACCATTTTCACCGTTCGCTATTGGATAGATTGATTCAATAAGGTTTATTTTAGAGAAAAAAATGCCTTTAACATTAAAAAGGGAGAAAGTTAGTGTAACGAAGTTACTAAATTTTCTGTAATTCTCTTATTTATCTATAGAGTTAATTCGGTTCTTTTTCCAACTTAAATTAATAATTTTCAAGATTCATATTGACAACTATGCTTTGCCCAGTAGAGTTAGGAAAGTTTCTATTTTGTTAATAAACGCGCGACCGCGATAATTATTAATTTATCACCGCGTTAAGTAGGTAAGAAGGTAGGCAAATCCCTTTTTCCTATTCCTAGTGTCCACAGGATACACGGGGTTGCGTGCCGGTCCGTTACGGGGTAACACTGTGTATTCCTTAGAAAGTGCTAGGGGGCTACGTGTCGGACCCTTACGAGGTAGCACCCTGCATTGGACATTATCTCATTATTCCTAGCATCCACAGGATACACGGGGTTGCGTGCCGCACCGTTACGGGGCAATACTATGTATTTCTTAAAAAGTGCTAGGGGGCTATGTGTCGGACCGTTACGAGGTATCACCCTGCATTGGACATTATCTCCTTATTCCTAATATCCACAGGATACACGAGGTTGCGTGCCGGACCGTTACGGGGTAACACTGTATATTTCTTAATAAAGTGCAGAGGGCTATGTGTCGGACCGTTACGAGATAGCACCCTGCACTGGATCTTATCCCATTATTTTCAACCTGATAACATTGCCATCTTCTACCTAGATAATTAAGACCGCGTCTACCGATATTTTAAACAGAATTGGCCAAGGTTACGAGCGTCCGCATTTAAATTAGACCGCTTAATTATCCTGTGGGTGACTTACCACTTACCATTCCGATTAATACCGACCGTTTCATACTTTATTTTCTCTGAGCTGTATCTGATCCGTTCATTCACTGCCATAAATTACCGTACCGCTTTTACATTTTGCTTACCGACATGGGTTCTCTTCATTGCACCCCTCCTCTTCCCGCACCGTACCGTATTCAATTTGGCCGTATGTTAGGCTTATTGAGAAGTGTCAGCAAAGAGATGACATGTTCGGTTTTGGGACGAATAAATGTGATTTTGTTACAATATTGCCTATAGTTTTACTCATACAGAAGACCTGGATTACTTTCTCCATTGTCTAAAGGCTACTCGATAGGCCGTGGCTCATCCACATTAAACTTGAGGATGGCTCCCGAGATAATGGTTGGATAACCAACTACAAACTTTATAAATAACCCAGAAGATCGAGAGGGGATTAAAAAAAAATTAGTAAGAGCCAGTAATACCATTACATTAGTATTTAGACCTATTTAAAGAAAAGTAAATATTAAAAACATAAATAAAAGTAAATTTATAAAAAATATTATTAAGTCAGATCGAAACATTTTAATTTAAAAAGACGGTGGCAGAAGCCGTAGAATAATGAAACCTGAGAATATAGATATATTTTAACCCCATAAGATGATCAAATTAAATCGTTTATTTTTTCTTTGTTTGTGTAAATACTATAGTGACACCAGTATTACGGAGTATCCTTATACTCCAATTTACTTCTTTTTAATAATTTGTATTTTCTTATATAATTTATTTTTTTGTTTCATTGAATATTTTTATTAATGCTTAACTTATTTGAAACTATCGAGGAGTACGAGCAGTTTAATGCTTGGTATTTAGAAGAGGCTGAGGAGGTTATGGAGTTGGCTGGAGGCAATAATAATTTAAAAGTATTGCACATAAATGTTCGAAGTATAGGAAAAAAAATTGATAAACTTAATGTGTTTATTAAATGTGTTTGTGTGTGTTTAATAAATGTGTTTACTAAATGTAACAAGAGGTGAGTCTCTGATCTACCAAATTTTAAAGCAACTTACAGTCATTCTTACTTTAATAAAAATGACAAGGTAATTTTATATATAAAATAATTATCACATAAAGCATATATAATTAATTTCTTTGAAATTAAGTGCATTCAAATATGTATTATAATAAAAAATGTAGATACTTCTATTGCTATGTACAACTTAATGCTTTAGACTGCCTTTGTTAAGTTTGGATTTAATTTTAAATGACTTAGAGCAATATTTAAATATTTGACGCATCTATAATTTAGATATTTTTATAAGCGATATAAATATCAACCTCTTAGATAATTATTTTATAAAAACGAATAAACATTTAAATTTAATTAGCGAGTATGGTTTTTATTCTAGCTTGAATAAAACTACCAGAGTTACTGCAGATTCATTCAGTTGTATAGATCATATAGGTATTTGGCCGCTACATTAAACAAATTGTGTCTAAAATCGCTTCTTTTATCTAAAAAATTGATATAAGAAATAATTATTATCATATGACAGGTCTATGATAATAATATATGAACAGAACCGAAGTTTCACAATAAATTACTAAGCCGGAGCAATGTCACATTTATAAAAAGATAGATTACAAAATATTAAAATGACATTTATCACAAGGGACTTAGGAACTTCTACAAATTATAGCAATTCTCAGGTTGCTTATCAAGAAATTATGGTTATCCTAAAAAACTACCTAAATTTATCCACCAAATCTTTTACTATTAAACATAATTATACTGAGGTTATAACTTGTATTTCCTTAGAACTAATTAAATAATTCTAAAACAGCATCTATTAAATAAAAATTAGTGGAAAGGAAGACACAGTATAAAAATATAGAAGCGTATTACAAAAATTAATTAGGAAAAGTAAATATAATTACTCTAAAGAAATTATGTAGAAGGCAGGAACTATAAAAAATATAGGGAGTCATTAATCAATCTATAAACATAACCAATGATAATAAAAGCTGGATAAGGTGAGATTATAAAAAATAAAGAAAAGTTATCTTCACTTTTTAACAAAGTTTTTGCAAAAATTGGGAAAATAATGGCTAGCAAAATTACATCCACAAATAAAGGTAACAAAGGTTATTATGCTGTTAATAATTTTTTTTTCCAAAACTAGTAAAAAGGAACTTGTGTCACATATAAACTTTTTAAAAACAGACTCTTTTCCAAGTGCAGACGGTGTTAGCGCCAAGTTAATAAAACTTATTTAAATCTGTATTTTAAAGCCTTTAATACATTTATTTAACGACATACCACATACCATATGATCGACCCATACCACATGACAAACTATGGTAGCACAGAGGATTCTATGTTTTATTGCTACCAAGATACACTATTTAAACGCAGCAAAATAAAAAATGCACCATAATCTATATGGATTTTGTTAAGGGATTCGATACAATCTCTCATTCCTTGCTGTTAAGGAAACTCAACCGTATTGGGGTGGCCTCTCACCGTATTGGGGTGTGTTAGATCTTTTTAATTTATGTTTAGAAAACTGTATCCAAGCAGTGGTCAAGCAGAACGGTCATTAGTACCTTAAGGCACAGTCTTGTGACCAGTTTTGTTTTTAGTTTAGATTAATGTTCTGGGACAATTCTGAATAATGGATCTATTATTCGATTTGCCGATGACACTGCAGAGACATTTACCGACAATAACTGAAAAAATGTATTTTTGAGAGCTGAATATGGCGTTTTACAAAGGTGGATAACTAGTAAATTAAATATTTGAACTTATATATTAATCAGTATCTTCACTGAAATCAACATGCTATCGAAACGGCGAAATAATTTCGAAAACTGCATTATAAATTTTATCAGCTGTGAAGCATTTTAAATGGAAAAACAATAAAAATATTTTTAATTTCCTTGTAGAGTCTATTTTAAGATAATGTTTACCCATTTAAGGTGGTCTTCACGAAACTGCATTGCAGATTTGCCATGAGACTGCAGATGTGCCAAAACAAAATCTTAGATAAAAAGATAATTCTAAACAAAAATAGTCACTATCCCATAATTCTTCTTTATTCTGAATTTAATATTTTAAACTCAAGAGTATAATTTAAAAGTACCAGTCTTTATTCTACAAAAAAGCAGAACATGTTTTTATGTAATTTAAAGTACATTTTTTAATTATTTGTAATTATTTGTTTACGTAGTTGCCATATGTCACAAGATTATAATCACCTGAGAGTGAAATATTTTTTTTTTACAATTTTTTCAGATTTTTAATTTTTTTTTGTTACTTCTTCTGCCTCCTCCGCTTCTCTACTCCTTATAGTAGAATAATGTATTTTTCTATTTACAAAAAGAGTTACGTTTTTTTTTGGCTCTGTATCAGTGTAGGGTAAAAATTTAATTACTATTATTTAATCGGAAACTATAAAGAAATGGAAATTTTTAAACACATGCCTAATTTGTGGCCTAGTAAAACTTTTCGTTTCATTAGACACATTAATTATTATTATAATATCTATAATTAATTATTCTCACTTTGTGTCTATTAATTGGATTATGCATTTGTAAAAATTTTCGTAGAATATTGTATTATGAAAGATAAAAATAGATCAGAAATCTTTATTTAGTGTTTTTCTTAAAGAAATGTATTTTCTTTTCGGAGAGTTTAATGCTTATCTAGTGAAACTCGTAAATATTGCAGCATTTGATGGTGGCCCAGTAGGTCTTTAAATTAAATTTATATTTTTAACATTATCTTATATCCATAGTATCTTTATATCAATCAATAGCTCTGTATAAGTGTATATTTTTGAGTTTTTGTATTATGATATCTGATCTATTGTGCACGACTGTTTTTTCTGTTGAAAATTTAATGACTGTTTTCGATTGGTATCTCAACATATAAATAAATATATGCTAGACTTCAAAAGTCTAGATGAAAAATAAAATATTTAGCTTTCGATTTTAGGAATTTAAAGTATATTAATAGCACAACGGTTTCTATATCAGTGTAATTTTTATATGAAATCCCCTAAGCGTTGTGAGTCTATAGATCATCTTCAGAGCAGCTTTGTAATAATAAGTAAAAAGGTTATGTGACCATGTATAAACAAATTTAACAAAATTACTGACTCGTCAAAGAGTACACAGCAAAATATACTACATAAAAAAACGCATAAGTCATGGACAAAGATTTAAGATACAAAGGTTTAACAAAATTAAAACCTCAACATGAAACGTTAAAAATTATCTAAGCTTACCTTTGGTAGATAATATAAAAGTAAACGCTAAAATATTTCACTTCGTTATAAATAGAAGAAACATCAACACTGTTACGAAACACCAGGAAGACCAAAAATTACTAACAGCAGGTAGTTAATAGCCGGTTTTTTACCTAATGGAAGAAAATTTACAAAAGTTGAAGTTTTAAAAAGTAAATTTTAAATTTTTTTTTATTAATTCATCTTTTTCCTTATTTTTGATCAAAGAAAAAAATGTAGGTAGGGCTTTTAAGGTTTATTTCAATGACTCTAATACTAGGGCATTAAAAAAATGTTAATTTTAATTTTTCTGGGTATTTCCAGATCTATTCTGTAATCAAGAACTTTATGGGTGTTCGATCTATAAGTATGTATGACTTTACTGTCCTTGTTGGGTAATAAATTGTGCTTTGAAAAATTAAGATGATGTCCAAAAGCAAAGTGCTGTGATCTATTTAACTGTTCTATAGTTCTTGCTAAAAGTGATATTATCGTTCTTCCTATATGTGTAGACTTTGCACATTTTTTTTTCTTAGACACCGCAGTTTTAAATATGAGGTAGAATTTGTTAATTTTTAATGAGAATTAAGCCAAAAAATTAATACTCTTAAAAAAAACTTTGATACTCATTTGAAAATCAATTCTCAATATTTTGGAAATTTGGTTTAAAAGACAAACAAGACCTAGCAAACAGACAGATACATATTTAAAATTAAGAAAGTTTTGAGGATGACCACTATAAGCTAGGTTAGCTTACCTTTTTGTGTTTTTTTGGAAATTTATTTTCAACAAGACTTGGGACGTGTCTATTGTTAAAGATGCTTCATAATGTCTGTTTTTTTAATAAAATCTGTTAAGGACATTGAAATGTTAATTAGGCCATTAACATAAGAATGTCATTTTGTATAATAGGGAATAAATTTATTGATGTCTCATTTTCAAGTAGAAATAATAGTAAACTTAAGGTGATATGTAATCAGTTATGTAAAATTTTTCATCCAGTGCATTTATTTTATGAACATGACTATCGGGAGTTTTGTAGATTGACACAGCTATGCAAGGATCTGACACAGGAATGTTACACATAGTTAATTTACTGCACTAAAGCAGCTTACATAAACTAAAACTGAAAAACTGAAAAAAAACTAAAATTGGCGCTAACATAAACAAATTTTGGTCATTTGTTAACCAAAATGGGAAAAATAGCTGTTTTCAAGTTGTGCTGGAAAGGAGATTACTGTTTATATATAAGCTGTTAATATATTTGCTTTTTTTCTACAATATAGTCACACCATAGTATTAACGTCCTCACTCAGGAATTAGCGGCATCCAATACCTACATCCCTTACCTTCACATTAGAATATCAAATATATATTTACTAAACTCTCATCCTTGAATATTATTAACAAGGGTTCTGGACCAAACAATGTGAATTTATTAAATGAACAATTTTCTTAATTTTGAATTATACTTATTTATAATATAAAGGAATTTTAAAATTAGGAAACCTAATTAAAAAGTCATATTGTAAAAACAAAAGAAAAAAAAATCTATTAAATATTGTTTTTTTTTTATGAATTACTGGTGATTAGTAAGTTCTTTAAATACTTTTCTTAAAAATTTGAACCAATAAAATACATTAACGCGTACAAAAATTATTCTACCAAAGTAGATTGAAGGATTAATGATTTTACAAGCAATATTAATAAAATAAAAGCCACAGTCTCAGGTTATTCACGTTTTTAAGCAACAACACTTTAAAAATAATAACCCCTTCCAACCCTAAACAATTTCAAAAGGTCTAGATGGTTTAAAAAATACAATCAAAGATAACAATCTTATTACTAAGAGATAAAAAAGATACTTATTTAGTTAATATATATCAACTACCATATTTTAGAAAAAAAGAAAACTTCCTACAAGACAACAATATTATCAAACTGTCTAATAATACTCTTCCCCCTTTTATAAATAAAACTAAAATAAATATTAAAAAATCTGATATAATTATTGTAAAGTACTGGGACAAAAAAAACTTACTCTCAATGCATGTATTCCTAGACTCTAAATTTTGCCAAAAAGCTACAAACATGGCATTTCCATTCATCCTGTTGAAAAGTTTTTTCTACTTAAATGATCCCCTCTTTTCTTGTTTAAAGGATAAACTTTTATATTGCATTAAATATTTAACCGACTTTGTACAAAAAATTAAAAATGCATTCCAGATAACTCTGTTTTGACCTCATTTGACGTAAGTAAATGTATTTACCTCAATTCCATGTCTCGAAACTTTATCCATTATCGAGCTTACTTGTAAGTAAATTGGACGTTAATGATATTGTTGAGATCCTTTTACTTCTTAAATTTTGCTTGTCACAAGACTTTTTTAGTCGCTACTATTTAAATTTTTTTTACATTTCCAGTAATAAAGTATTGTTGTTCAAAAAATGTATATTTTCCATAATCCTGATTCAATGAATACTTATTTGTTAGAGTTCATGTACTTATAAACCATTAAATATTTAAAATGTTTAATTACTAGAAACGAAAATTAATACCAAAGCATAGAACTGGAATTGCTATTTCTGAAACAAAAAGAAGGTGTATTACTTTTCTCTCAAGTCTTGTTTTGGCAATTACTCTTTATTAGAGAGCCACGAAATACGAACGCTAAATCTTGCTTCTTGCACCGGCTGCTAATTTACAGCAGACGAGCTTCTTATTTACCCTTCATTAATTCCCCGCGCATCTCCTTAATTATTAATTATCGCTGTTAATTTGCACTTGTTGGTTAAAAGATTTTTCCTGCTTTAGCGTTTTATTACCAGAACTTTAAAATTAATTTAATTATTTTACTGTATATCTTTTTTAGATCCCTTATATATATCCTTTTATTCTCCACACAAGCCCCATTTACCCAAAATATACTGTATTTCTGGGAAATTGTTTCCATACTCTAGTAGAAACGACACACATAACATGATTGTAGCATCTCTAGTGACAATTTTAAAATTTTCGTCACGGATCTCAGGTAAATCGGCAATCTCTGACTATGTTCCGCTCTAGGGACTTTGCTACGATCGACATATAAAAATCGGACAATATTGGGAACGCTATATTTACGTGTCCTGTATTTTTAGTGTAGATAAGTAAAGTTTGGCGAATGCAGTTTGCGGGGTTTGACCTTTTCTTTATGGGGAAAGGATAAATTAGTTTTCAGAAGATTTCGCTAAATCAAACGCAATCAAATTGGGACATCTTTAGATTTGTAAGTAGGCGAACAATTTATATTTTTAGGGACATAAAACTCAAATGGGTATGAAACACTTTTTATGTAATAAATTTTATAAAATTTTTATTTTTAGAAAGTAAACAAGTTTAAACTTAATTATTAAAAAACTTAATTTATTACATAGTGATAAATACAATTAAATCTTTTGTTTTCGGTTAATCCAGTTTTTTTTTATTTTGTTTAAAGTTCATTTTAATACAAAGTTATACACAGCTCACATATAGAATATAAAAAACTCAAAAAAATTTTAACAATTTAAACACATACTTTAAGCAATTTTTTACTTTAAACTTATAAGATTTTACCTAATCTAGCATCTTTACAAGTTTACACAAATACAAGTTTAAACAGTGACACTCGTACAGGTCTAACTTAATAATTATTCCTATAAATTTGGTTATACCTATATAAATTATTAGTAAGAAAAGTATAAATTAGTTTTAAAAATATTTCGCTAAATGAAACGCAGTCAAATTAGAATATGTTCAGAAGTGGATGAACAATTTATATTGTAAAGGACGCCTAACTTAAATAGTTATGGCATAAATTAGGTAAGATAAGAGCATCTTTTCTTTATAGGGTACAAATAAATTAGTTTTAAAAAGATTTCTCTAAATCAAACGAAATTAAATTGGTACATGTTTGGATTCTGTTAACACGCGAATAATTTATTTTATGAGGGACGCATAACCTAAATGGTTCTGGCACACTATTACGTCTTTATGTAAGAAAAATTATAAATTTTAGGTGAGTAAGCTTAAATCTTATACAGACAACAAAAATAAAAATTAGTTAATCGAGTTTTCATAAAAACAAACCGGAAAATAAATATTTACCCAACAAGAATGAAAAAATTAACAAAAAATTATATTTTATAGGCGTGATTTTTTTTAGGATTCTTAATAAAGAGAATATTGCTATAATGATAATATTAGTAGTAAAGGGATTTTTAATTATTATGCTTTTATATTAAAAATAAAAGAATATTCTCAATACAGGCTCAGATCTATATAAAACAAGTAATAAAAATAGTTTAATATGAAAATATTAAACACACATTTTCAGAATTTAATATCCTTCTTGCTTTATAAACAATTGGAAAGATATTGGAAAAGGTGAACGCAAATAAAAAACTTTTTAGATAATCTTATTTGCTAAGCAATTTTTCATTTACTTATTTGATCTCTTACTTAAATGAAGGAGTAAATGTAATACTGGTCCATAACATCACAATAAACAAAAATTAAAATATGTATGTAAAGAATATATATTAATATATATTCTTTACATACAGACAATGTACCTGGACAAATGCAAAATTGATACCAGAACAAATGCATGCTTGCACACAAATTCAAATAGGGCTAATAGCATCATAATAATATTATTATAGTAATTTCCAAGATAAATTTAATTTTGTTATAGAAAAAGTCCAAAAATGTCTGCAACAATGTATCATAGTAAAAAATACGTCATGTAAGGCCCAATTAATTAAATATGTTTTAATTCAAAGTTATAGATAGCAATAGAATATAAATGGTTAAAAAATCTTAATATGATAAATACTGACCTCCAAAAGCATTTTTTTTTATTTTTAACTTATAAGTTTCTACTTAATCTAGTATCCTTAAAAAATCAAAAATTAACTAGTGACAATCCAGGTGTAACTAAATTATTATTCCTATAAATTGGGTTATAAATATTTGAACTATTAATAAGGTGTGAGCAATTTTCCTTTTTAGAGAACGTTTAAATTCGTTTTTAAAATATCTAAGTCAAGAGCAATCAAATTGAAAAATATTTGGGTTTATAAGTAAGCGAACAATTTATATTGCATGCGATGCATAACTTAAATGGGTAGGGCATACTAATTCATTTTTATATAAAAACAGTAAGAATTTGTTCTTTTAGTGGGTAAATAAGTTTAATAGTAGATCTAGTCCAGTAAATCTGGTTTCCATAAAAAACCCGTAAAACAGTTATTTACATAACAAGAATAAAATGTTGAATAAAAATGGATATTTTACAGAAGTTTTTTTAATTCTTATTGAAGTAAATTATAACATAATTACAACATTAATGGTAAAAGCACTGTTAGTTATAATTGTATTATCTTAAAAAATTAAACTACGTTAAATCCTAGAGTATTAAGAAAATATATATATTAATATTATCTGGCGAAACCATTAATGAACTAAATTTAATATAAATTGTAGTTTTTAATCAATCAGTCAAGAGAATAATCATAATAATGTCAAGAGTTTTTGTCTGCAAATATCAAAATCTTCAATGCGGGTAATAATGAAAGTCGGGCCATTGGCAAATATTAGAAATAAGTTTAAGCCTTTAAACTGTCTAATATTTACCATAACCACCGGTGACCTAAAACGAAACGGATGTAAAATGCTATAGATTTTTTACTTTTTCCTTTAAACCATGTCTATCCATTTATTAGGTTTATTTTTTACTATGTATAAGTTAAATAGCAAATTTTCATTTTATGCACTTCATTAAATATTTATACTAATCCTTTCCTAGACCTGAAGAGCTCCGAACCGTAAAAAAAATTATACTGTATTGTATATAAAATATAATGTTAAAATTTTATGCCTTAACCTATAGTCAACATACGCTCCAAAACTAAGCTCAAATATTATCATTTTTTCAAACGCAACTTATCAATAAAGTTTGTAAAGTGAAATCAGGAGCAAATCGCGTATTTTCTCATTGAGGATTCTTTTACAACAAAAAGGCATTTATTTACATTGTAAACTGGAACCGAATACAGTTATTATTCGCTGCTGCTTTCTTTAAATATTTGCATTTTTTTGTAGAGAAAATTTCTAGTTTAAGATTAGCATAAATAAACTAAAAAAAAAAGGCATTTTCGCTAGATCGTAATTGGCATTATGTAATCTTTTGGAGGATCTAAAAAAAGAAACAGAATTCCAAATCGGGTCCTCCCCTAAAATATTTATCTGGCAAAAATATTCAGGCCGCGTCTCGAACGTGAATGTTTTTATTTCACTTTTTATCTCGATCTGGGCTGCTCCGGGGCGAATAAATAATGGGCGTTGGCGTGGAATGTCGAGGTTCAATATCTATTAAAAATTATGATTTTCCATTAACGAGAAGGGACGTGAAAAATAACGCTGCAGTTAGGCATGTATTTATAAAGCTGAAAAAAAGAACGCTAAAAATGTTAATTATAGGCAAATTTCATACAGAATTTAAAATAGATAATGACACATCAGTGTACAGGCTTCAGTGTGTGCCAAAGTTTATTAATTAGAATAATATTTTTTTGTTGAAGGCTCAAACAATTATATTTTAAGCCGTTATGTTAAAAGCTAAAATTAATTTATTACATATTATAAATTTATTTCATAATGTAACTAATTCTGCTGGTTAGCTTTATTCTAATTTTGTTTTCAATATTTTTTTCCCTTTTTAAAAGTCAAATTTAGTTTTATTATTTTTATCTAATTCAATACATATCAATTTATGATCTAACATGAAGTGGTATAAGGTTAATAGAATATCAAAAGTTATTATCAGCTAAAGCAGGATCTTAAATACTAGCGGTAGTTTCAGTTTGTCCAGTAGCATATTTAGCAATAAGTATATTTTGAATACTAAAAGTATTCATTTCAAATAATTTAAATTTTCCTTTTATTTAATAATGCAAGGTAAATTTGCATTTCTAGAATTCTATCCACGTGGTATATAATAGTTATTGCATCTTTTTTGGGTTGCCTATTATTAATAAATAAGATGCAGTCCAATAATGCAAGATGCAATGATGTAAATATCTTGGTAACTTCAGTTTATTATTTCAACAAGAATATAATAGTGATTAATAATTATAAGTGTGTGTTCCGTTTAAAAATTTTAAATTTTTTGTTTTGAATTTACCTATAGTGTAAGATCTTATTTAGATTTTATATGAAAACATTGCTCTATGGTTGATTTTTCTAAATAAATCATACCATTTTTACAAAAACACTGCCGTTATCTTATGTTTATTTTTAAACTTATATGTAATTTTTAAAAAGATTCTGGTTGGTAAGATCTTCATTGAAAAATATCTTTCCATTCTTGTTATTTATTTTACACTTACCCAATTCTCATATCCTTAACTTTTTTAAATATTGGCAATATTAAACTTTGTTCTGCAAATCTCCCTATTATAGGTCGATCCTCTTTGAAAATCGTTATTTTTATTTTCTAGTATAATTAACTGTATTATTTTGAAATAGTGTATTTAAGAAAAGAAGAAATAAGTCTACTAAATCGCAAATAATAAAGTTATACACAGCTCACATTATAGAATATAAAAAACTCAAAAATATCTCTCAAAATTTTACACACTTACTTACAAAAGCAATGTTTTTATTTTAAACTAATAAGATTCTACATACAGGTGTAACTAAATAATGATTTCTATAAATTTGGTTATATTTTGTTAATAGGCGAACAATTTATTTTGTGAGGGAGGCATAACTTAAATGGTTATCGCACACTATTAGACTTTTATCTAAGAAAAATTACAAATTTTAGATTAATAAGCTTACATTTTATGCAGATAATAAAAATAAAAATAAGTTAATCTTGTTTTCATAAAAACAAACCGTAAAATAAATATTTACTTACAAAGAATTAAAAAGATATTTTAATTCAATTTTTTTGTTTTGAATTTACCTATTACATTATTATTGCAACATTACTCTATAGTTGATTTTTCTAAATAAATCTTACCATTTCTACAATATACTGCGGTTAACTTATGTTTCTTTTTGAATTTATATATAATTTTAAAAAGATTCTGGTTGGTACTTATAAGATCTTCATTGAAGATTATATTTCCACTCTTGTTACTTAATTCGCACTTACTCACTTTTCAAATCCTTAACTTTTTTTAAATACCGGCAATATTAAACTTTGTTTTGCAAATCTCTCTATGATAGCTCCATCCTTTTTGAAAATCATTATTTTTAGTTTCTAGAATAATTAACTGTATTATTTAAAACACTATATTTAATACATTTGTTGTTTTTTAATTTTCAGTATGTATGTAATAATTATATTTTTTATTGTCTTTTTTCTGTTCTTGGTTATTTTCTTTCAGGGTTTATAATTTCATCTTTCATTTTCACCTTAAGGCAGTTTAACCTCAGCTAACATTTTCTTTGAAACAATAGTTAAAAACAGAGTTTATTGAAACCTATAATTTTTTCTTCAAATAAGTCCGACATGAATTCTCCCGACAGCTCCTCGGTTTTATCGCTAAAGCTTAATGTTTTTTATTTAAATTAGGCTTTGGGCTTTTAGCTATAATGATAAATACCCTACACTTCTTTAAGGAATTTTCATCTAGTTAGATCCCACCAAAATTAATTTCAACCTAATGACAAAAAATTAAAATATTAACTTAACATTAATCATTTTTGACCTGTCATTAATTAATTCAAAGATAGCAGCTGTGAAGAAATATTTATTAAGGCATTTCTAATAACTCAACCCCAAATTGACGAGATCCCGTCAGATCCCCAAAGCATTTCGTTGCTATCATTAAGTTAATAGGAAGGCGACACGGTGGTGGATTAACTTTAAATAAAACATTTAAATTTCAGTGGAATTTAATTTAGGAATTTGATTAAGCCATTACATTGGTTTATGTCTTGTCTATAAGTAATTTTTAGCATTCTGTTAACCTTAAGATAAAACTATTGAATAATTACGGTTATGTTCTTATAAATTTATATGTGTTATGGGGTCACGCTATAGAAGTAGCCTCTTTTACTAGAACCGGTCTCACCAAGCGTCAAAGACGAAAGATAGTCCTCGTGGGGTGTTTTACTCTTACTGAATCTGCAAAGGCTGCAAACAGTATCAAAAAAAGAACGGATGGCTGAATTAATTGACCCAACAACCTGCTCGGCTAGAGAGGCGTTGTAATGCCAAATTACTTTCATAACCTACAATTAATAGCGACATTTAAAATACTAATGATCCAGGTGAGTAGAGCTACGTACTTAGAATCATCTGATACATCATCCAGCCTCAAGGAGTCTGCTAGAGGTAAAACCTCGACACTAGTAGATAAAAAACAGAAAACAAACCTCGGAAAAGAATATCTCAGCCTTACTTACTTCATCTTATTAAACAATATTCGCATAATGGGACTCGAAAAACACTAAGTAAGAACACTAGTCTCGACACAAGTCTAGAACAGACTCCAAAACATCAAATAAGACAAACTAGGAATTAGCGAGACTCGGCAAAAGAACGAGGAATGATTCTAATATATCTGGAAGAATGATACTATAAATCTGGATATATACTCCTTCAGAAAAATTCCGAAATAAGTCATCTGATCGTAGAAGAAGCGATTATTATAAAGAGCAAGAGAAATTATCTAGTCACAAAAAACAATGCTATGTTAGACCACGTTACCTACATATATGCACCAACAGACGACTGTAACGAGTAAGTCTATGAAGATCTGACGGTAGCTAAAAAACACAAGGAAGTACAAAGTTAAAGGATATAATCGGCGACTAATGCTAAAATAGGACTTAATATTAGGATATACATTGAGAACATAGGTAATTTTAGACTGGTCACACAAAACAAAAGAGGCAAAATGATGCTTGACTTTTTAAACAATAATAAAATAAACATAGAGAAGTCCAGATACCATAGCAAAGACCAAAGTTGACTATATACGCACTACGGATAGATATTCCTATTCTGATGTATCAATTTTTGTGCATTTTAATACCGGAAGCGACCACAAAATCGTGAAACCACAATAAATGTAAATACATGCTTAGAAAGGAAAAAGCAAATCGATAAAGTTGTTCGTCGTACAAAAGTTTTCCTGAAATACACATGGAAAAATTAATTTAAATGTACAAAATGTACCAAATGTACAAAAAGCTAGTATCAACTATGAGTTATCGACAAAAAACACTAGCACACAAATACTAGCAAAGAAAATATGAGATATTGCAGGACAAACTAATCTACGCACCCAGTACAAAGACAGTCCAATTAGAACGCAGAAAAATAGACCAAGACTTAATGCATTACCGAAAACTAGACAAACTAGTATAGAAAGCAATTAAAAATATCCTAAGATTTCATAACACAAATATCATACTAGAAGCTTTTCGAAGACCACATAAATCTGAAATTTCTTCGATCTCCAAGAATAAGGGGAAAGTCGCTCATATAAACATTTAAGTTATGACAGATATGGAATAGATCATGTCCACTATCCAGTATGCCAAATCGTATAGATAAGATAGTCCTGAACGTGAATTCCGAGGACATTCCGGAGGTTAATGCAGAGCTGAGAATGTTAGATGCAGATGAAAAACCGAAAGGTCCTGGGAGAAGATTACGTTACAAGAGAATTGATGGGAAATGAAAAAATAACTCTGGAGAAAGCACTGATCATTTTTTTAATAAATGTGTGGAAAGGGAAAAATTCCCGAAGCTAAGAGAAAAATGTCGAGTAATAGCTGTCTTTAAAAACAAAGACCGAACCAATATCAAACACCATAAATCGATCAGTCTTCTGTTCATTTTTATAGTCTTCTCACCAAAATCATATCAACCGATTAAACAAAAAGTTCGGCTTCTCGCAGCCAATGAAACAGGCCTGGTTTTGAAGAGGCTTTAGTACAAAAAATCAATTAAAGTGCGTATCGTTTGAAGTACGCACTTTAATAATAATATTAAGAAGTGTACTGAATAAATTATTTCATTACATCGCTAATTTATCGTGCTACAATGCATACCAAAGTTAACAAAAGTATAACAACCAAATAGATCATACGGATGAGCATAAGGCAAGGCAATTTAATTTCTCTAAAATTATTTACTCTGGCATTAGAAGATGTGCGTAAGAATCTGAAATGGCAACAAAAAAGAGTCAACAGAGATCTAAACTTTGCACCAAGGCATGTGAACTAAAAAGTCATAAAAGATGAAACTAAAAATGAGCTTGTCGAGAACAAAGTTCATAAGAGCTAAAGCAACAACATAAATATCAATATCGATAAATGCACACTTTAACTGTTGGAAGAATATTTATATCTGGGATGCAACAACAGAGCAAGCAAAGACAATCAAACAACTAAGATAAGCAAAAGAATCGGTATGACACAAGCAGCATTTGGAATACCCTGCAATAGCAATAGGATATATTAAGCACATAGCCTTAAAGAACCAAAGATACCAATTAATCTGAAAGATAAAATATACGATGCGTTTTACTAGTTATATTGTACGGCATCGAGACAGTCACCAAGACAAAGAAAAGTGCACCACAACTAGAGGTTTGTCAACGTGCGATGCTATAATTTAAAAACAAACAAAAAAACCAGGATATTAGGGTAAGGACCGAAGTGAGTGATAGAACAAACTGCAAAAAAACACTGGATGCTTCCAATATAAAAAAGGTCAACTGAGCCAAGTGGCTTATAATAGTACAGGCTGATAAAGATGAAGATAAAGTCTGCTGAAGGTAGATTAAATAACTCATCTAAGTTCGAAGATTTAAAGCTTAACAGGTATAGGTGAAATCCGCTGTTGTTTTCAATTTTTCATTGTTTTTAATAAATGCACAAATTTTATACATAATCGGTAATACAGTGTTAGTTACAATTGATATCTAAAATTCAAGTTTTATTTTGTGTTGTCTAATGCTTACGCAATTAAATACCATAAATTCCAAGCATTTGTGTAAACTAAGAAAAAAATAGGTCTTAAAACGTGAAAAATAATTGAATAGTTAACTAATATACTTGGCTTATTATTTGAATAAAATTAAATAAAATTGTCTTTATCGTTAAAACCTTCTTAAAAATACGATTTATTACTACCCTTTATTTAAGTTATCATTCATATTGATATCTGGTAAACTCTCAGCATTAGATCATCATCATCAATTGTGGGGTAATTTTAAGTTCTAATATTTATTAAAACAAAATTTTATTTAAACCATTTAGTTTTTATTTTATTCTGTCAAATGCCTGATTGATTATGCTAATTAATTCTTCTCTAGTTTTTACCTTTAGAATAAAAAACCCAAAAGTTTAGAAAATGGCTTTAATAATATCAAAAAATATATAATATAATAATTATATTTAAAAATTTTAAATACAAATATCCTTTAGAAGTACAGTTTATTTTAAAATAAAAATTCTAAAGTAAACAAACATCCTGCTTATTTACGAATTTGCCTAAAAAGAGAAAAACGTATATGGGTCATCCGATACCATCCACGATTGTCTAGATCGAGTTTCGTAGATTACAGACGCACATGTCAGCGCCGCCTAAAAGCAGATAGCGATCCTTGCAATTTGTTTGTTCAGATAATCTAATACGTCTTGTTTTACGTTTTATTCTGACAAAACATATAAATAAACTGAAGTGAAGAAGTACTTTGTTTTGTGGAAGTTTCAAGGCTTAAACTGGAAAGCGGAAGTAAGGGACGGAATTTATAGCTAGATTTCATCGTTGAAATATTACTATGGTTGGTTTTTAATTTATTTTTAACTTAGCATACAGAGTGATACTTAAATTAAGTCTTTCACATTATTAATTATTTTTTTCATAAAAATACGTTAAAATTTGAATTAGAGAAGCTTAACGCATTTGTTTTCATCAAGTAACGTAATAAAATCAGAAAATCATTTGTACGTCATATTCTGAGGTTATTACGTAATTTTTATTGTTATTTTATCCATTAGGTATGAGGTATACATACAGAGGGTTAGCAACTACTTCGAATTAGAAGAAATAAATGTAATCAATATTTATAAATACTGCTTGTAAGATATATAAAAACTTGATGCTTCTAAAAGAGAAATAAAAATTTTATTATTTCTGGATTAAAATAAATTATTAAACACTCAAATTAAATCTTCTTTCAATGATTTTAGATAGGTTAAATGGTCGTTAAGGATTAGTAAATTTATTAAGGAAAGAAATCGCCCAGGAAGTTAATTTCTTGTTGTTATTTATTTATAGTTAAATTTGAAAATATGTGGAAAAAACAATTTCTTTAACCAGCAGAGTGTGTGCACTACTAGATAATCCTTTCTATGCTTACAATTTTTATAACGAGACAATTTAAAATGTTTTTAGTTATGCTTAGTATAATTTCAAAAAGTTGTAGGAATTTTTATAGATTTTTAAATTCTACATGAACACATTTTTAATTAGAAGAGTTAGTACAACTCTTACAAAAATTACTAAAATTAGAAGCTATTAAAAAAATTTCTAATATTATTTAATTCATTTTATTATCCAGTTTACACTTGATAACGGTTGGAGATACTTACCAACCGAAACGTCGTGTTACATTAAATAAATAAGACAATGCAAGTCCGACAAGATGTTTTCACTGTACCATTGTCTACCACCTTCAAAAACTCATTTTATATAGTCATATATTTTATATAGTCATATATAATGCCAATATATTTCATATATTGGCATTTTGAAAATAACTTTTATGAATCGCTGTATAAAAGCTCTCAACTATTAATTTCAGAAAATTTCCACCTCGCAATATTTTTTTTAAATTCTAGAATTTTTAATTTTAAAATAGAATTCTCAGGGTTACTGAGGTCGTTACCCTACTTGACATTTTAATATCGGATTTTACGCCAAAGGCAAAAATATTCGTATCGGAATGGCACTCGTACTATTCCTATCGAATTGTCAGCTAAATCGGCTACGGAATTTAACTTTATTTACAATAAACTCGAGAAAAGTGCAAGGCACACAATATTGTGCAATCCCCGTAGGGCTCCAAATAATCTCAGATTGCCTATTTGCCAAAGGGGCGTGAATCGAATTTGATATTTGTCATTGATGCTACTCGTGTATTCTTATTTTTATAGGCCCCTAAATGTATCGCATCTTATGCCGATTAAACAACAGGTTTTATAGCTGGTGCTTTTTTTGAAAATAACTCTAGGTTAAAGTGGAAGTCTTTTATGGCCATGCGGCTAGTTTGACAAAAGGTTTTTTAAGAAGGGCCTCGATATTTTCCAACAATACAAATGAAACGTGAGGTTTTTGTTAATTTTTGAATTTTTATTAAGACCAAAATGTAATTTATATAAACTGATTGTGAGGCTGAATTTTAAAATCAATAATATAACTACGTTTTTCGACATTCGAACCCTAGATGTCACACTTATAAGCAAAACAGTTAATATACTAATATAACAAAAGCTCTTTCTATACAATCCCCTAGGGAAATTAAGGGTACATCAAATTTATTTTAAACAATAAATTGTGCCTTATGAAACGTACGAGCTAAATATTTGTGGAGGTTGGTAACTAATATGGAATCCGGGGACTATGCAATTTAAGGTGGCGAGGCATTTATCTTGAATATAGGGCCCCAATGAGATTCAGCTAGCGGAGCGCCCTCACGGTTTCCTCTTCACACCTCACTTGCTCTTAATTATACCGGCTTATATGTTCGTATAGTTTCTATTATCAGAGAGTTCGGCAAATAGTTGCTTTTAAATAGGCTAGACAGTGCTGCTTGCTAGGTTTTTTTAGGTTAATTGAAATAGGCTTTAAGATATTTATTATTTATTGAATTTTAAAAAATTAATTTGTTTTTTTGTTAAATGTGAGCTGAAGATATTTTTTGTTCTGTAAAAATTAAATTAAATACATTGTTACGGTTTATTTTCTTTAGATAGTTATTTTAGTACTAAAGTTAATAAAATGAACAGTAATCGTTTCAGTATTAATTCTACTTGTGGTAAAATTATTATTAATATTTATATTTTTTTTATTGTTCTAATTTTACTAATATCAAAAATCAAATCCTAGCCAATAAAATCTCAGCTTATTCTCCTATATATTCAGTAAATTTATTTCTGCTACGAACCTTTAGGAGTCTTGAAGAACAAGCCTTTGAAGAAGGTTGAGTTCTGGCTACTTTCGCCGATTTTACTCCAATGAAAAGTTGAAGACTCACCTTTTTGGGTATTTCCGTTAGTGGATGCTAAATACCATAGTGCAGAATTATAAGTGATGTAATTATATCCCAACTTTATCAGGATTCTTTATTTAGTGTCCAGTTTTGTGCTGCCGATAAAATCAGTAAGTCCTAAGATTTTTATTTGGCATCTTGGTTTTTAATACGTATACGCATGTTATTTTATATAAATATATTGAAGCATAAAGTGAAATTTTATTCATCAATGCTTATGTTTGAGATCTCTCAAACTGGATATTATTTCACTTTGAGACCTTTTTTTGGGCTTTTTATTTGTGTGTTTTCGGTCTACTGCTAAAAAAAGTGAAAACCTCTACTTATCCATTCTCATAACTTCCACAAAATTAATTATTAGTTGAACCATTCCACCTAGATCCTCCGTTTTAGTCCTGCAGCCCTCTTTAACCAGCAAGGTTTAATCTATGTTTGTGACGTATAGTGAACCTGAAACAAAAATATATAGATTGAGTTATGCTATATAATATTCACTGCTAAATTATTTAACTACCTGAGTTGGTGGAGTAATGGTCGAGTTGGTAATGAATGCAATCCCTAATAATATTCAGGTCAGTACTGAAGGAAAGGATAAGCTTACCAAAGTAATTCCTCTCAACCTCATAACTTACTATAACTCATAACTTAGGTGGGTATGAGACACTCCACCAAGTCTATGAGGTATGTCTGACAATCCAATTTGTTACTGTAAATTTCAAAATAATGATTAGTTATTTTTTTACAATTAGGAGGAGGGTGCTTACCCTTAAGTCTCTTAAGCAGTTATCTTCAGCTAAATAGGTAAAGAATGAAACAACCCTATGTCAGGATCGGTTTCTCTCGGACAAGCGTCCTTAGATTTCTTTAAAAGGACTTGAGAATGGTTGAAATAAAATTTTTATATCAATTTAATATTGATTGAAATTATATTTACAAATTTCAATTACTTAACGCAATTGCGAGAAGCTTACAAACTACTTAATACATTTACTGTACAGAGAAATAAATATAACATTTTATTTCAATTTAAACTACAAGAATTTTACACTTTCCAAAGATAATTAAAGTCTTATGAAATTTATTACTTTATGAAACTAATTTAATTATCCAATGATTCAGATAGACAGGAAAGAATTATTAATTAATAAGTAAACAATATTTACATTCTTTACATGCTAAAATCGCCATCCCTCAGGTTTCTTAGTTGGTGGGCTGCGTCATGCTTCGTATTCTCTGAGTGTATAGTACTAACAACTCCCAAGAAGAATTTGCAAGAAAAATACGATGCGAGGGAAATGGTAGCACAAATTTAAAAAAAATCCTGAATTTACAGGATTTTAAATTAGGTGACGCAGGTGAAGAAGATCGAAACGACATAAAATCAAACATCAAATTTCGATTTACGAAAATTAAATCTCCCAAAGGAAATTTTCCAAATATATTATACTCGAATAATACTTCGAAACATTGTCGATCAAATAAATCCCACTACATTAGCGGATGGTAAGATTTAATCCAAAATTTTAGCCGATATCTTCGATCCGACATTTCTTAATATTCGCACTTCGCTTTCCCACACCAGAAAAGAAAGTCCAGGAAGTGACAATCTATCACCGTCAGTCAATCCCTCCTTCAATACTCATCAATATACAGAAGATCCGACCCATCAAAATATTAACATTAGCCTCCGCTCATACTGAAGCTAGCTCAACCTTGCATAACCATCATTACCATAATCAAACTCAGTAAATATAAAAAATCAATGATTCACCATACACATCACTTAATTTAAAACAAAAGCTTTATTGGTGAGACATCATTATTGAAATAAAATCTTAAATTTGTTGCAATACATGCAGCTATCCTGACTTGCCGCGTCAATGTCCAAAATTTGAATGTCAAACATAACTTGTAACAACGTGACATTGACATGTTTACTTTTGAAAAATCTAATATTTTTTGTGTTTTCCCTTAATAAAATATGGGAAATAAATTAAAGAATTAATTAAGAAATAACGCATTAAAATAAAACAAAAGTATAAATCAGCAATTGATTCTCTAAATTATTCACAGAATGGATGAGGACAAATGGCTATATTATTTTCCATCACGCAAGACATTCTGCTGCCTGCTAGACAATACTGATTAAACAATAGTGGAGATTTAACAATGAAGACATACAACATCAACAACAAAGACATCAAATGATAATAGTGCAACAAGTTACCTGTATAACAAATTACGAATTAATTCAATATTCATAGAAGGCATTTATTATTTATTTGATGCTATCACTCTTTGTATTATACAGTATACAGTATATTTATTCTGTACTTTCTATACTCGCAGAATAAATGGTTAAATTAGATAGAAGGTTTTCTATTTGTAATTTTATTGGATATAATAATGATATAATATATTTTGACTGATTAAATGCATTGTAATATTAACCAGTAAATAAATGATGTACCATGTGAAAAAGTAACCTTAATAAACGGTGCAGTCAGCAAATCATTTAATTAGTAAATCAATATTCTATCAACATTATCAAGCTTGTAGCAAATATGACTTCGTTAGGTTATGATGAAAATGTACTTTTTTTATTGGGAAAAGGCATCAACGTCGACAATGTCTAGTAAGTTGTAGAATAATTAAATTATTATTAGGATATTTTACCGACAGAATGAACCAGAAAACTTTAACATTGCTGATTGACCTAGTAGAATTCAAAATATAAAAGAAAAATACCGATTACAGACAGAGAACAACTGTTAAAAAACGTTTATTTATTACTTTGAGGTAAGTATAGTAAGACACATACAAAGTAAACCTTTATTTCCAATTAATCTTGTGATTTTTATAAATTTTGCATTTTGATGATGGGACACCATCTTTCTTTACAGTAAAAAATTTAATGGAACTGAAACTGGAAATTACCATTCCTAGAACGATTTTCTCGTAGCTTAAAAAAAAGCTATTAGTAATAATTTGACTTTTCGTGAAAAGATGTATTATTGCAAAACTATGCACAGAATTCCATATTTTTTGGAAAATCGAGGATTTAATTCAACCTGATTTATTTTTTAAGACATCTGAATAAAGGATCTTCATTTCGTGCCTTAACATTTAATTTTTTTAGAAGATAATTAACATTTGGAAAGATGTATATAAAAATACCTACTACAAAAGGTATATTATATTGATTAGTTATTACAAACAAATTTATTGAACTTTGGAATTTATCGACTGTATAGTAGTGATAGATAGCAAGCACGTCCAAATAAAAAGCCAACTAAATCTGGATCTCCGTTTTTCATATATTTGCAAAAAATAAAAAGTGTACGACTCATATCATACTTAATATACTCCCATCATAAATCTGTAATAATTTAAAAGCGATTAATTAATAAACTCCTCCATTATGTAAATAAAATATTAGCTTATATTTATTAAATTACATTTTTCAATTTAGAAAAAATAGTATTGATACAGCTTACCACATTTACAGATTGTATTCAAATAACGTTAATAATCTAAATCCGTTATATTATAAAATATATATTTCTGAATTAACCCGGCCTACAGCTAAAATTCATTTAATTTTAATGCAGTTTTATGCCAAATATTTCAATGCTATATTAAAAAAATCACTCTCCATCATTTTCCAAAAACACTATTATCCTCAAGCTTTTTTAATTTGGCATATTCTTTTAACATATGACTTTTTTAATTCATTTTATGCAGACAAATTATGATTAAATACTCAGTTATTTATGAATTTGATTAAAACTTATCTAATTTTACAACATAAAGTGGATTTATTACACATTAATCTTACAAATAAAATAAAAGTTGCAGCTCGTCGAGGAGTAATATACGCGAAAGTTTTGTAAAATACTTCCTCGACAAACACATCCGATAATAATTCTGCTTAACTTCAAGGGACCTAGTTACGTCCTCTTTTTATATATATGTGATTTATATCGGTTTGAAATGAATAAGCCCCCGGGTTGACGTTATACACGAAGATTTATATATCCCACGATAAGTCGTGTGTGTGCAAAATGTGGTAGTGCAGTAAGTTCAATAAAAACTTGTTTTGCATATGTATTAGGTGTATCTTGATTTTATAAGTTGGAAATGGCGTGACTACGTTATCTTTAAAAAATAATATGGTTGTTATGTAGTATAGGAGTATGATAATTAAGAGTTTTATCTTGCAAACTTTTCGGCTCGAAAAAACCCAACTCACTGAAATCTGAATTGATGCAATCTTGTTAACCTAAAGATCTTTACCCCAACACGCTCCCCGCCTTCGTCGATTGACTTGGCGCGGTATTCTTGCAACCACCTGAATAACAGTTTTTGTAAAAAGACCGTTTCGCTAGAAAAGAAACATGCTTGCATCTCTTGCTGCCTTTGACGACAGCGTTTCTGTGAAAGTGTTTTCGCGCGGTATCGTTTTCTTATTAAATGCTTTATGTAACAAGTTATAGTCAGGGCGTTAAATACAAAAATAAACATAACCTATTGAAATAAAATGTAATCCCACGTATGTATTCGGCACTTTGTCCTACATTACTTTTGCCACAGATATTGCAAAGAAATTTACATATTATTTCTGAGCGTAAGCTTTTACAAAAAAATAAAAAATGATTATGGTAAAACTCTTGGATATGCTGCTAGATATCTTATACATAAATCCAACAGTTATTATATATTTTGTCCAAGATACAAAATACTTGATTTTATAGAATGAACAAAAAATAAAGTTATAATATCAACATTATTACTAATTTTATAAATGTCCATAAAATAAGTTTAATAGTTTCCTTTACTTAAAATATCTCCAAATGGGTTCTTGATTTTCGTAAACAATGCCTTTTAAAGGGACCAATATTTTCTATGCAACTCCTTTAAATTATCTCTTTATTAAATTATCTATATATTATTATTTAGTGATTGGACTAGAGATATTATTATTAAATTAGCGTAAATGATTTTATTTAATACCAAACTAGACTTATGTCACTTTTTAAGCATGTTTAGTTTCTTTACGTTTAGTCTTATAAAATGCGTAATTTTATGTCACTGACTTGCTCAGACAAAGTGGATATCAATGGTATAAAATACTTAGTATTAGTTAAACTATTAAAATGAAAAAAAATAAAATTCCGTGGTTTCGTTAACGTAAAATATTAAAAGCCCACTGTTTTTGGGCTCTATCAAATCTGACAAAGCAATAGGTAGGATTAATAGCAAAAAGAGAATATATACCTACTTTGTACGCGCTTAGTTATTTCCTATACAAGCATGATTTGTTAAAATCATTTAGTTTACTTTTAAAAATTGTTGTAAGTACTTGTATAATTAATGGCAAAATGTATATGTTTATTATTTAAATAAGCTATTTTATTAAAATAAATCCAAATAAATATTAAGATTTAATAATATATCTCTACCCTGCCATTACATATTTAAACTTAGCATTAATTTAGTCCTTCAAATATACCATACCATACAAAAAAAGGTAGTTATGATATTTCATTTCTAAAACCTGACTAAACTGTTAAACAATAGTATATTCCAAAAACACATGTAAGGAATAAAAAAATAATAAATTTAAATTGATAACGAAACTTAGTCGCGGCAAAATTATTTGTGGGCAATTTCAACCTTCTATGTTAAAAAATTTGAGCAAAAACTAAAAAAAAAACCTCTCTTGTAAAATTGGTTTTTTGCACATACGATGTTCTGGCAACAAGATATCGATATTTTATTTTCAGATGTAGATAAATAATAATAATAGACTTTTCGTAGTTTGGTATTAAAAACCTATGTTTTCTTATATTTCTTGGAATTTTTTTTAAATTACGTCTTAAAATAGATCGATTGCTTGCAAAAAATTAACAATTTTAAATGTGGTTTCGAATTCTGAGACAGCCTTACATCTTTAAGATTGTCGTAGATGCCACAGTGAGATGCAAGAACTTTCTATCACAAGGGTTCAGGAGAAAAATTACTAGAACAAATAGTGTGTTGTACCCTAGAAGTAAATACAACACGTACAAAATTCAAGCTTGTGAGTCACCATATTTTGCCTTTAAGCACCTCTCTATTGTTGATGGATTCCCAAACCTGTATAATAACCTAATTACATATCCATTAACCCGAAACCACAAACCAAGCATATTTTATGATCCCGTATATTAAAAGTTTATCGGAATAGTTAGCTCATGCTCTCAACAGTAAACGAATAAAAATCGAACTTAAATCAGAAACATCAACAACAAAGGATTCAGATTTTAAGTCCAAGGAAACTGAAAATCCTATATATTTAGAGTAAGATGTAATGTAAAAATTTCTTTGTAACGTTATGTAGGTCAATTTGCCAGGTCTCAAAGAATGTATTAGAAAATGTCAGAGAGATGTCCTTAAGAAACATTTGTTAGAGAACTGGATCGCTCTTTTGACTTAATTACATACAAATTCTTAGTAGTTAAACGCCACATAAAAGACATGCTACATACTAAAAGACAGAATACTGTCAACTTTAGACGTGACATTAAAACCCCAAGTTCTGCTTACTTAAATGTAAGATGTAAATTACTGACTTAAATTTTTTAATAAAGCAACAACACTTTAATCGTAAAATCTTTAACTATATTTATGCCACTACTTTTTATCTGTTTTGAATCATCTCCTGTTTTGTAGTTTAAATTTAGTGCGAAATTTGAACTACAAAATTGGGAAATTTCATTAGAAGTCCTATTTATGGTTAACCACGCCTAGCTCCATGACTCCTTTAGTCCGGTCTGTCGTTTTTTAAAGACAAATCCTTTTTAGCAGATATCTACCTATCTACATTAATACGTATATTTCTGTAGTTTTTACAGCTAGTTGCTTCCTGTCCATAGCCGGTCTTAAACTGTGATATTTTTATCCCTGCACTATGAACTATTTTTAGTTTAACATGAGAGAACTACAACTTTGGTAAGTGTTCTTAATAGTTTGTCCTTCCTGCCGTTTTAAAAATGTTATTATATATTATTTTTAATTAAGCACTTTCTCTCTATCTATTGTAGAGCCCTCAGATTAATTAAATTGAGTTCAAGATTTTGGCTGAAAACAAATAGTTTTCTTCGGCACTTAATCAAATTAGCAACAAAAAGCCCCATCTTGTCAGTTTTAGTTTAACTTAAACGCACTGAAAATTCACACAGAATCAAAGTTTCTAACCTTTCTCAGTTATTTATTTAATAGCAAATTTAAATGTACACTGTTTAACCACATTTTATTTTATTATTTACTTTTTATCCTTTTTAAAAAGTTTCGTAACCCATTAAAAAACAAATTTTAATTTAAAAATGCCACAAACCTTAAACCCAGTTTACTTTTTTTTATAAAAGCAAAAGGAAAATTATAATGGTCCATAGTGGATGCTTGTCGTGCCTGCAAGTTCGGGACCAAGCCTGTTTTCATAGTTTTAATAATTACATTTTGTCAGGATGCACGAATGTGTGAAATTACAAATTCTTCAAACATTTTACGTTAATGAGGTCTAAATTTTAATACCTCCCGCGCAACAATATTTCGGCTCTTTTGTTAAAATTAAGGGTTTTCTGTTTATTAAGCGAAAGTGCAATTTAGGTGTCTTGTTCCTTTTGGGTAATTAATTTTGTGCTTACTTAAAATGATATTTTATTTACATTTTTTAAATAACAAGCTTAAATTAAAAAGAAGAATATTAAATTTCTGACATTTTCTCTGACTAATTATATAATTGAATATTCACTAGAATGTTTGCTAAACTGAGCACAAAACTTGTAAATAAAACAACTTATACGCTATGTTAATTTCATTTATTTTATAATTCAATTTTAATAATGACTATATTTCAGTTAGTTACTTCCATATTAGAACCTTTCTGTGTTGGTTGAAGCCACTTTTATTATATGCTCTATAGGAAAATTATTTAATATTAATTAAATTTATAATTAATAAAGTGTATAGTTGTATAGTTTTTTGTACATTACTTGCCTTTCGAAGGCTTTGCCTTTAATAGCAACCCACATATTCTTATGAATGGATACTCAAAGCACAAAGAAATCGGTATTGCTAGAAGAGTCATTATGGTTATGTCTGCGACGGCATCAAAAGTCTAAAAAATATAAAATAAAAACTTGCATTGGCAAGGCATAATTTTAATAGACATGATTTCTACTTTGCCATATATTATGCGTTTCAAGAAGTTCTTTTAAGCTTATCACTACTTTTTTTTAATAAATTTCAATTCACTATATTCTTTCTTAAATTTTTTGTTCTTATTTTGGCATTTCCTCAATGAATATTAAGTACTTACCGATAAGAAATTTGAAAAATAAGTAGGAGTCTTTTTGGAATTTTGCATTATTCCTTGGTAGGAATAGTGAAAAAGGTAAATTATATAGCATAACCTTCCAAGAATCTTAAAAATATCCAACGATAAAAACGTATTTATTAAACCTAAAAGGTAAACTAAATTTAAAACATTTTACATAATATTTTACTACGATTCAATATAATATGCCAGAAAAACGTATTTTATAGAAGATGGAATTCGTAATTTAGTGATCTTTTAGAAACGTAATTTTTATTTATATATTGCCTTCTCAGTCTAAGATATCTCAGAGATAGTTAAAAAAATATAGTGGGTAAGCTGTACTAAAAAAACCTAATTTTCAAATAATCTAATTCCTTAAAAAAATAAGGATACGTTTACTAAGGGACCTTTGCGCTTAGACCTAGAGTGAAAACTACACCCCTCTGGTACCTAGTTCGTTTTTGAACCGATATTGATTTTCATCCTTTCTATTACTTTTTTATTAATGCGTCCATATATTACTTTCAAGACTAACTTGAGTGCGTGACTAATTAAAGATATTGTTCTGTATTATTAACGACAGTTATTAACGTTTGGAGTTTTTGGAATAGCGCAGAATATACTTCGTCAAATAAGTATCTAATGGAATTTTATCTAAGGGATCTGCGTTTGACCCACTGCTTGATACCTTCTATTTTAGTTTCTATTTGTCCCGTTTTGTTGTCTTCAAACAAGTAGTTATTAAAATATTCTGTCAATTTTTTAGTTTCTGATTTGTAGTCCTTTGCATCTTTTAGTATTCCTAATTTTCGTTTGCTATTAATGTAAGTCTTTGATTTTTTTACGTTCATGTTTTTAAGAGAGTTAAAACTGTTTTTTGTGATACTTCTCTATCTTTCCACATAATTCTTTTAGGCATTTTTCCTCTTCTTCCTCTCATATTTTATATTATCTCTGTTTTTGAATTGTCAGCTTTTGTTCCTTAAGTACACGATTTCATTAGATTAGCATTTTAATTTTTGTTTGTTTTTTATTCATTATTTCGTTATTGGTTTCCCAGACTAAATAGTTGTTTTGTTTTTGCATCTCTTCATATGATGGTATTAATTTGAGTATTTTCTGATCTGACTCAATGCTAGCACTCAAGTATGTTTTTGTCGACATGATTGGGTTTTTATATCATTGTCTAATTAACACATTGTCAATTTGATTTCTTACGATATGTCCCTTTTTATCTGCTAAGAATCTCGATGGTTTGTGTTATTTAAACAACGTATTTTCTATTACAAAGTTGTGGTTTTGGCAGAATGCAATGTCCATTGTCCCTTTCAATTCTAACCCTCATTTTATAACCACCTGTACATTCATCTACTTTCTCTAATCCCACTTTTAAAATAAAGTCTTCCATTATAATTTTTACATCATGTGTTTTACTGGATTTTAGGACATTATTTAAATCTTAATAATAGCTTTCTATGTCGTTGTTTGGTTTGTCAGCGGATAGAGCATTAACTTGTATGATATTCACTATTATTACTTGTGTTAAGTTATACCATTAAAATTCCATTGGAATATAAGTATATAAAATCCTCATCCATTTTTTCCAAGAGACCACACAAAATGTAAACAAAAAACAAGGTCACGGTCTCATAAGCAAATTTTATTGGCTACACGTGTTTCGCTCTATATAAGCAGGGCATCATCCGACCAGATAATTCTAAGGGGAAATGTTTCATCTTCCTAACACATTCTGGTGTACCATTCATAAATTTTTTTCACCTTTTTTTATCACCAGGTCTAACGTCTTGACAGATTCTGAATTTGAATAAGTCAGATTTTTGTTTTTTCAAAATAAAATGAGTATTTTCGGACTTAGTTCCAGCTACTACTACATTAATGTTTTATTCTTAATTGCAGGGATAATTTTTTAATAATACTAGTTTATTAAATGCTTAAGATTCTTGCTTAAGTCAATCGTCTAAAAATTTCTGTACTAGGTTGATTTCTCTCTGGATAGTTATTTAAATACAATTCAGCTTCGACGGCGTTGCTGCGGCATGGGATATAACATTTCAACATATCAAACCTCCCTTCAGGTTTCAAGCGCGTTCCATTTTATAATAGAAAAAACTCTTTAACAATAAGACAACAAGAACAAACTTCAAAAACACTATTTACGTTATTTTATTGTCTACTACACCAAAAGATTCGAAATTTAATAAAAAGCCCATGCTCTCCATTTTAAGTAATGCAGAATCATAATATTGCGTCAAACATCATTGTATTCGCAATATATTATGCAATTCAATATAAAACATACTTTTTTACCCGCCCTTTTATAAAGAAAAAACCAGTAGTACTGTGAGTACCAGTACTACTGGTTTTTTCTTAGATATCGACTACATGGGGATAGTAGAGTAGAGGGGGTTTATTATTTCAATATTGAAAGCTGAATATTCTTGTCTTATATTATATAAGCTATTCACAGAATATGATTTAAAGATCCTCAGATGTTGGGCGCCAAAGTTCCACCCAGTTTTGTCGAATTGGAATTTTTGTCAGGAATGGTATAAATAAACTTATCACCTGCTCATTACAAAATATATTTAAATTTCATTTATAATAATTAAATTCCAGCCTGAAAAGTCAAGCCGAAAAATTTGTTCAAATCTATAGTAAGCTTAGCTATGTAAGAAAATGCTTTTTAAGGAAATAAGTATCTTAAGTATGGGTGGATAGAGAAGAGTTTATCGCCAATTATATCAGTACTAATAATTGAGTTTTTTTTGCATACTGATTGGTCATATTTATGGAATATTAAAAAAATGTATAATATTTTCTCAACAAAATGATGACGTCGTATGCAAAATCTTTCAACGGTATTTTGTAGAAATTTAAAAAGTCATGAAAAAGTGTCTTTTTTCCATATCTTTTTAAATAACCTTAAGAAAAAAATAAAAACAAAACCGGCAAATTTCTATTTTTAAGCATATCTTCGGACCCACTCGGAATTTTATAGCTTACTAAACGGCATTAATTCTTTTTAAGGTAAAAAATCTTTCTATTCCTTTTATTTTCCAAAATACTCATGGTAAACATTCTTATCTTGAACCCACTCTATATTACTGATTAAGCAAAAATAGTAAATTTTATATTTCCTATTAGGCCATAAGCAACTAAGCTTTAACGCTATAATTTATATGCTTAAGCATAACAATTTAATAATCTTACCATCCTTCGTATGCTGACAAGACCAAATAATCCACATGATGCAAACGGTCCAAGCGGACCGATGAAAAGCGAGGAATAATGACGCAAATGTTCTGTTATACGTGAAACCGTCCAACCGAAATAAGCGAGTTATTATTACAATTGAAGGCATACAAACCGAAACCATAATCCAGCCGACCATTTTCATACACAGTGATATTTTAATTGTCCGCCCTTTTGTTTTAAACAAAATATGGCCGAACACGAGACCTAAAATATACGGTCCGCCTCGTATAATAGGCTGAATATAATGCCTACTAAAGTAGTCCGTACTAAGAAGGTTTGGTCTAGAATAGTCCAAATTTATGTTAAGATTAATCAGAATATTGCTTAATTACTTACGTTACAGGCATTTGTCCGTTAAATTGATTTTCCCAGGCAATAGAGAAGTTTATAATGGTACAAATTATGTAGATAATAGACAAGACTATATAGCCCATTTTATGGCTTCTTCCTATAGTCATTAGTAATATGGGTGAACAATAGTACCAAAACATATCCACACTTAGGTACCAGGTTTGTACGATGCACTATAATATATTTGTATATTTAATAACAATGCTACAATAAAGTTTTATTTATTTAAATTCCATTTAATAAACCGAATTACAATTATCCTGCAATATCTATAAATCCAATAATATTTTGTTTTAATTGTTGCCTATTATAGATATTTAAATAAAACAAAAGGTCGCCACTTGTCGCCCATTTATGCGGCAAAGTTCAATAGTCAACGAGAAATTAAAATAAATAATAAATGTTAAATGCTTTGCTATTATTGAAAAAAGATTAATTTAAAGAATTTTATTATAATGAAATTCTACGCTTTCTTTTAATTATCACTTACCACACTTTTTGGGTTAACGAATGGCTGTAAATAGAGTAAAGCACTCCACCAGAAGTACCCACAAGTTATTTCATTGTAAGAATTGAGGTTTTGGTAAAATGGACCTCCACCAAAATGTTTGGTCATTAATGTCACAGTGCTTACAGCCAGAAGTAATGGTACCAAAAGTCTTAAATGTCTACTTAAGTAAAAGAAAAATAGATTTATCTTAACCCCCTTGGAAGTAATATTAAAGTATCCATAGCTAAGTAGTGTGGCTGATATTAGCAAGAAGGTGTCCACAGTAGTAGTTCCTCCATGAACTGTGGTACTGTAATACGATTCTAGCCACTAAAATTAATTTTTCAATTAATAAAATAGTATTTTTTAATTAATTAGTATACATTTTTTAAAGTAGCTATTAATTAATAAAAATATTTAAAAAAAAAAGTAATAACAACAGCAATTGGCCTCAAACTAACGACTAGTGATGAAATAACAATCAAATCATTGTAATTTGCCTAATATACATCATAAATAAAAGAATATTTACCTCAAGTAAATCCATATAATTTACTATTGGTGTGGCCATATTATGTATATAACGATGGCCATATACAATAAGACACATGCTAAGAAATCTTAGACCATGTAAACATGAAATATCATCTTTTTTGGCCTTAGTACAAAACAAAATTTTGCTATTACGTTTTAAGGAAAATAAACTTGCAGTTTCTGGTATAGAATCTGAAATTAACGAATAAATTGTCTGTTTTTTTATTATCTTGTACTTTACCTTTTGCAAGAAATAAGTCTAGTATTGTCGATATACATACTATAATAATTATGGAGCCAATGCAGACACTAAAAACAGTAATATAAATATATATGCAAATTTTTGGAGTTAGTTGGTCCTCACAAATAAGCTAAGTCAGCACCACTAAATTCAGGAGTATCTTCTGCTGTAGAGCATTGGGTCTCTTTTAGGGATAACGTTAAATTTAAACCTTCGGTAACGTCTAGAATACTTTTGTTAAAATGATGTAGTACATCCTTGTAAGAGCAGGAATCAGGAACACATACTGACCATATGATTTTGACCTCATCTAAGATGTTGTTTTTAAGATTTCTAAAATGCTGATTTAGTCTTTTATATACTAGAAGTAAATATAAGCGATAGGTTTCATATAAGGAAAATCGTTCTTTTTTATGATGATCCTTGTTCGTCGTTTTGAAAAATTAAATATATATAATATTTATTATAAATATGTGTCTATAAGTACCATTTATAAAAAACACAATCTCTGGCAAAGGTACTGCGCATTATTTTACTCTTTATGTTATGAATAAGAACCTCACTTAAAAATGGAGATAAGCAAGAGCCCATCGCTAACCCATTGATCTGCTTGAAAAAACAATCATTAAATTTAAATAAGTTTTGTTTTAGAACAATCGGTAATAAAGAGATTAGGTTGTCTATAATTAATTTAGAATAAGTATATTTAATGCATGCCTTAGAGCGAAACACATGTCATAGCTTTTTAGAAACAAACCTACTCTGAGATCGTTGACTTTGTGTTCCTTCACCCTCTGAATATATATTATTAGAAAGTGTTTTTGCGACACGCGAAACAATTTTTTAAAATTTTTACGATATTGACGTCGGTCTGTAATTTTTAATTAATTTTCCTTAATTATAAAGTTTACTAAAAGTTATTTCAATAAAAAAATTATATTAAAGTAACCTGATGATGACCATGGGTACCAGTAGGTCAGACGATAGTACTAAAAGGAGAAACAACACCGATTACCAGAAGGTCGTGGATCAGATAGATAAAATGGCCAAGAAATTTGCCATAGATCTGGCATCTGCTAAAGGCCAGCTAAACAATAAACTAACAGTGATGTTATATGTAATCATGTGCGTCGTGATATAAGTGAAGAAAGAAATTTTTAAACCTAAGTGAACGGTTTAGTAATCAGGAAGTCAGTTTTAAGTTTGCTAGAAAGCCTAGAAAAAAGAGATTAGTAACAGAAAAAAATGACATTTTTATGAGGTAGAACATAATAAATATATTATAATTCATGCTATAAAAGAAAAACTATCAATCAATGTCTATAATGTACTTTAAACCTAATCACAACAAAAATAAGTAAATAAATTAATAAGCATTTTCATAAAGCGCTTTGCTAGTAGAAAAATATATACACGTTATACAAATCGCTTCTAGCTTTTTATTATTGTCTACTATTCATCTACGTGCACACAGTCTGTTGGAAGTTACTTTTTCACCAAGGTTGTCGAATAAGGAATGGTAAAGTGTATGTAATCTGTAAAGGACAAACAGTGATAGTGAATTCGCTGAAACATCTAAAAACAATTCAGGGTGTTAAGCAGCAGTAAAATGATATTTGATTAATTTAGAAGTCAAAATGCTAACTAACGTATGTTTATTCATTATTTGTTTATTGATTTAACACGTTGAGCCCCGTGTGCCAACCGGTGGGCATTTGGATTTTACTTCCAGGCACCAAATTTTCATTCTGGATATTTTTTGTTAATAGTTATTTTTTGCAGTTTGCGTTGTTTGTGGATCAATACTCTGTCGACTTTTGGCTGTTTTTGTAATTTTTTTGCGGTGGCCCACGGGTGGGCACGTGGTCCCAGAATGCTATTTTACATTTTGGGACCGAATGCCCACCCGTGAACACTAGCTTTAATGTGTTTTTTTGATTCAGAGTTAAGCAAATATGACTAAGAAATATCTATCGGATCAGGAGTTGGCAAAGGAGCTGGAGAATCTATAAAGATTTTATTCGTGTTGAAAGTGATCTATCATCCGATAACGATTCATCCGGTAATAATTCAGATATTCTGCCATATTATTATCCGAAGACGAAGATCTAGACGATCACGTTCAAGGAGACCGACTGTCTTTCAGTGAAAGGCCTCAGAATGTTGGCGTTGTTGCAGTGCAAACTTTACAGGGAAAGAACCAACTGAATTCTTTAACTTTTTTTAAAAACTTTAAAATATTATCGACGATGAGATGATTAATCTATTTGTGACTGAACCCAATAGTTTGCTTCACAGCGAATTACTGCAGCAATAGCAGATCCAAACCGGAAGGCCAAGTTGCCGAAATGGGTGGATACCAATCCCGTGGAAATGCGAAAATTGTTTGGCATTATATTATGGATAGGCCTTCTTCCAATGCCTCAAATATGGGATTATTGGTCGGTAGGATTATCGTTGTACCAAAATCGCATACCCACAATTATGAGTAGAAACAGATTTGAAGGTATTTTGGGCATGTTCCATGTAAGTGATAATGAGAAGGACAGACCCTCTGATGACCGACTTTACAAAATATCCGAATTTCTTGACATGCTGCAGAAGAAATTTAAGTCCTCCTACATACCCGAAAAAGACATTTGTATCGACGAAAGTAACGTCCCGTCTCGAGGACGCATTTATTTCACACAATGTATACACAATAAGAGACACCGCTACGGTATAAAGCTTTTCAAGTTGTGTGTATCTGGAGGATACACCTGGGATTTCAAAGTATATACCAGCAGAGAAAAATCAAGTGAATTTGCAGTTTCTGAAAAGGTAGTCATGGAATTGATGGAAGATCTTTTGGACAGTGGCAGCACACTTTACACTGACAACTGGTACACGAGCGTATCATTAGCCAAAAGACTGATTGACCGAAAAACGCATTTAGTTGGTACAATTAGAGCAAACCGTAAAGGTAATCCTCAGGAAGTCATAAAGGAAAAGTTGAATCGAGGTGGAATTGTAGCTCGTCAAGATAATGACAAAACTATAGTCCTGAAGTGGAGAGACGTCATCATGCTAAGCACCAAACACGATGATTCTACCGTTATTTTAGCAAAGAAAGGAAAGGAAGTTATTAAACCGAAAGTGATTATTGACTATAATCAGGGCAAGGCCTTTATTGACTTGTCGGATCAAATGTCAGCATACGCACCTTTTCTAAGGCGAACTTTAAAATGGTACAAACGCCTAGTGTTTCATCTCATTACTGCTACAACAATAGTAAACGCGTTACATTTTTACAATAAAATAAACAAGAAAAAAATCAGCATCACCACTTTCAAAGAAGAGGTAGTTTCAGGTCTCATTGAAAACGACGAAAAACTTAATACTGTTTCTCGTCCTTCCACGTCAAGAACGCAACGCTGCACGTTGAAGGAAGTGGAAGGGCAAAAACGAGTTACTCGAAAGAGATGCACTAAATGCTACAGCACCAACACAGTCAATGGCTCACAATGTTGCGTACGCCCGAAAAAATGCGAAAAAGGTCAATACAATTTGTGTACCGTGTAATATTCCCCTTTGTATTACTTGCTTCCAAGAGCTTTAGTGTTAGCAGTTTCTTTGTAGCAGTGTGTATTTCGTCAAACGTTAGGTCGTTTTAGTAAGTTTTATTATATTTAGGTTAGTCATTTTTATGGTTTTTTTTGAGTTTTGGTTACATAAGATAACGACTGTTTTTTTATGACAATTTATTTTTAAGTTTTAAGAGTATTTTTTCTGTTTTAAGGTAATATAACATGGTATATTAACTCAAATGTTGTTTTTTTCTACTCTTATAAACTAAATACCTAAACTATCCAAACTGCCCAACCCAATATATTTTTTGGCTCATCCTGGGACCAGACCGTCGTTTGGTATAGGCAGAATCAATGTAATCCATGCTCACAGGTGAGCATGCGGTTCCTGAATAAGGGATGTGATGTGCCCACCGGTAGGCATGTGGTCCCAGAAAGCAAACTCGAAATGCCCACCGGTGGGCACGCGGAGCTCAATGTGTTAAATAAGGATAATGGGCTTATTTTATTTATCTTTACGAGTCTGCAAAATACAGAAATTGATCTATAGAAATAGTTTTTAAGGAAAGAATTAATTTATTCGGTATTTCGTTGATTGGAATGCTAATGCACAATAGGGTTGGTACCAGTAACTTTGTCACATCCATCAAATATGAGTAGTCGTTTTGACAGTTAAATAAGAAAAATTTGAGTATCTTCTGTACTTAAATCTACATAATTATATTTTTCTTTATTTAAATTATGTAAACATTACTTTTTTGTCATAACTTTTATCCTAACTTAAATTTTGTAGGCATTCGTTGATGTCTGGTTATAATAAAGGGTAATTTTGCAATAATAATTATGGACATAGATCACATTTATACTCTAGAGATACTTAAAGGTAATTTCGAGTTTATGTGTTAAGTGCTTATGTTATGTATTCAATTTTAGTCAAATTTTTCCTTTCGATGTATTAACAAGATGTCCCAAACTGAGATATTAAGATCATTGGACGCATCTATTTCATTACCCAAAAAATTAGAAAAAAAAATCAATAATATTTTCAATTTTAGGTACTGCACTTACAAAGTTTCTCGTCCGGTCAAGAACAGATTATAAATCTAAATAAATAGTGTACCAAAGTAATAGTTCTTCTACTACTACTCGATTTTGTTTATAAAAAAGATGTGAATATGTCAACGCAGTAAATTTAAAAATATTTAAAAGCTATCTATGATGATAGGCCAATCTAAATTTCTTTGATTTATTATTGATGATAACTAAATATTAACAAAAGAATTAACTTTATGCTGTTTTTCGTCAGGGCTCCTTATTCGGACTTGGGAAATAATATTGCTGATAAAGTGTATTTCCATCTCGTTAATTCACATCTAGAATACATGCTGATCATTTATTTAGGTAAATGTTTATTTTATAAAAGAGAGCTCATATGCCAATCCCAGAACCTCCATTCCCTTACAAATTCTCTTTTTGTAAGAATTGGTATTATTATATACCATTGCTAACTTTATTATTTAATTGTTTTTTAAGCCATAAATAATCATAAAACAAAGCAATAATATTCCTCTTTCCAGCCCTCGTAAATCAGTTCAAGATTCATGAATTTAACGAGGTACGAAAATGTATAATCATGTAAACATGACAGAAATCTACGAGCTGTTAGTGAATTTCACAATGCTTTATAAGGATTTTTGATAAAGAAAATATTTTACTCTATCGAATATTTTTTCAAGAATGATGATTTATGTTTCCTAATTAAATCTGTAGGAGAAGAGGTTTAATATTTCATTTTATTTATGTAATGATATTTTATTATTATTTTTATTTCAGTAAATATATTTCATTGATCTTTTTGCTTGTTTTTAATTATTTTTCTATTATCTTTTAATTATTTTACTATTTCTATCTTACAATTTTCTTAAATCGTCTACGCTATTTTAATATAATTGATTTTTTATTTATTATCTATTTCAGGTCGAGAGCGCCAATACTGTGTATTTATCGCATGTTATTATCTGCGTTTTCTGTCGTAAACTGTTGTTTTAACTTACCCAAAAATATTTAAAAAAATATATCTACTGAGCAATTGTGGGGTTCCTAAAGTTTATTTTGAATAAAGAAACTTTGCAATTTTAATCAGTTTACAAAAAAACAAAATAAAACAATAACACCTAACCTGCAAACTTGCGACCTTCCACGTAATAGTCGCCACATTGCCAGATTGCCTAATTTTTTCCAAGATCTAAGAAATTGTGTTCGTTTGCTTAAAACGGAAAAGTAAAATTAGTGATACTGAGAAACTTTGTTTTTGTGATAGCTGCAATGCAGCTTTTGACAACATTAAATAATTCACTATTGTGAGTCCTACTAAAACCAGATCAATGCAATTGCAGAAATAAAGAGCACTTATATTCTTCTGCAAAAGAATTATTTGTGAAAATTTCAATACTTTTAAATAAGATAACTTTGCTTGAAAATTAGATTTTGATAAGATCAAATCTAAAGCAAAGAAATTGTCGAAGCCAAAACTTATCTGCAAATACAAAAGAACGAAGTAGTTCTAAAGATAGGCGTAGGGATTTTTTGGAACGGAGTTTTAGAGCTTGTAATATCATTGTTTTTAACAGTAAGAAGTCTCAAGCTGTTTGATTATAGGATAAAATTAACCACAATAAAGGTACAGCAACACAAGGTAATAAGGAAAAGCGAGTCTCAATAAATGTAGACCTCTGCGCCTAATATTTGACAGCTCTCAGATCTCGGACAAAACTCCACAAATTTACCTGTAACATCTTTACCATAAACTATCACATAATAATCATTATAGAGACTTAATATGGCTAATAGAGGATTATAATATTGATGAACTGCAAATCCCCAAATATATAACGGTTCGATAGAGATATGATTCTCTATGAACACAAGAGAGAATCTTTAGGGAGGTGGTGTTATAATTTTCCTAAAATCAAAAATTAAATCTTCCAAACTTTAAGGGAGTGATACCTTACTTACAATTTCAGGAACACCTTAAGGACTTTTGCTATTTTCTAATTTTCGTTTAAGTTGTTTAAGAGTTTGTCAGTGAGTGTCGTCGAAACTATATTAGGTCTACAGAATCCGTTAAGTTCTACCGTGATGCTGCTCAATTTTGGAAGTTTGTTAATCCATGATATGGTAACAAATACCTCAATACCAACATTGATGGCTTAAAATTTCCTAAGATATCTGAATTTAATCCAGTTATATTTAGCCTTGCTGAAGTTGCTGAGTTTGAGGGCATCTTGTCTCTTTCAAATAAAAATAGCTCGGGTCCAAACAATGTTAGTCCTTTCTTTTTAAAATGCTGTGTGTACTCACTATATAAGCCTCTTCACATACTGTTACAAGTGTATCATGGAAAATAAGGTCCCCAAAATGTGGCTTCCCAGCTACATAGTCCATATATTTACGAATGGGAATTGAATAAATATTGACGACGTCCGACTGATAAATGTTCTATCATCAATTCCTAAACTTTTTAAGAAATTGTTAATAGCATCCTTTATTTGAGTAGTAGTGAACTCGTTGGAACATCTCAAAGATCAACATTTAGCAATCTACTTTTATATCAACAAATTTTGCCGACATTTGAGGAACATTCTCAAATTGATTTAATTTATATGGACTTCTTCAAGGCTTTTGATTGTTTTAACCATCCTATGTTACTGTCAAAATTTAAAGCCTTGGGGCTTCTTTGCTGGATCGTCAAGTGGCTAGGTGCTTATTTAGTTGGTAAAAGTTTACGTGTCAAAAAAAAATTGTAAATTTTGTTTAGAAGCGATTTCAGTTCTGTCCACAGTACCTCAGAGGTCCCATTATTTTTAGAGGATTGAGCCAGTGGGGGTTTATTTTGCGCAACTCTGCTGAACTATCTGTATCTTTAGAATAGCATTTTAACAGGATTGAAACTCTACAGAATAAGTTTTTGAGATATTATTGGTTAAGTATTCATATTTCTAAAGAATAGTGGAAATATTAGGATATGAGGCAATGTATAATGTAAAAAGTTTGCAAGGTGATTAAAAGTTTTCTGACTTATACATTATTAAAATTGATTTTAGGTGATTTACACTGTCCTGATCTTTTGAGCAGCATCAATTTCCGAATTCCAAGCCGAAACACTAGAAATAATGCACTTTACCATATCCCCTACCATTAAATAAACTATAAATATAATAGTCCTTTGAGTCTATTGTGCAGGTTGGAAAATAGTGTTGATTGTGACTTCACTAGCATTTCTCTCTCTTAATTCAAGTATCAGTGTCATAGATTAGTTTAACTTTAGTTCAATTTTTAGGATCAATTAATGCGAATATTTTCATGAATTTTATAGAATGTTATTCTCGAAATGTGATGTAATTACATAGTATCTGCGTTTTTATATATTTTGTTAACAACTTTTGTAAAAAAATAGATTTATCTTGTTAAATACCTAAATTAATAAATAAATATTTACATGTACAAAAGTATTTCCAAATAAGAGTATATCAAAGAAATTTACTAAAATGATAATTTTTATATTAAAGAACTGCATAAGAAAATGCTATTTTAAAACTATCTTACGAGTATAAGCTATTGCTAAGAATTTAACAATAGCATTTTTATTTATACATTTTATATTTGTATGTTTAATTAGATAAACCTGCTAAAATATTTTTTAAATTTTAATAATACTTCTATAAAAAGATATTACAAAAGTCAAATAACTGGAGCAATATTTAAGTTTATTTTAAGTCAAGTATTTAATTTGGTCTTTTCATCTAACAAAACTAAAATATGAAATTTATTTTTTGGATACTTAATTAGCTAAATTATTTTCACTCTAACAGAGAACACTTAATAGTTCTGGGTTAAAAATAAACATATTCATTAAAATTTGTTACCGGTAAAACCCTTAAAAATTATTTTTTTTATCAATATCCTTTTCTAAAACAATACATTACCATATCAGAAATTGGCTTTTTGAATCCCACAACGATCTTTATAAGTTTATCCGCAGGATGAATGTGCAACGTGCAATGACGCCCTTTTATAGGGCCATAAATTGTGTCCTCAGAAATACTGAGACATTCTTTATAACTGCCCAACTCTGCTAGGTTTCCAGCCAGAATTCCTGGCATTAGCTTCGAAGACGCGTCAAACACTTAAAATGAAATTACGACCTTTTGCCAGCTTTTTCAACTAATAAAATTGTGGCAAATAAAATATTTATAATTTTTTCCTCTTAGAAATGCACGGATTTATTTTTTTTAATATTCATTAAGGTATAATTAAAAATTATGTAAATCTAATTAAACTAATTATTTTAAAAGAGGTGTTACCAAGAAACAATTAACAAGTATTTTTTTAAATCAAGTATAATATAATAACTTGCTATTAAATAAAACATAAAATGCGACTTACTTTTTAAAGCCCAAGGCTCCAAGGCCCTCAGTGCCAATTTAAACTCATCTATGTGATTTCTGCACATATTGCTACTGACATCACTTAATCCATACGTATTTAAAATCTGATTCAATATAAGGCCCTGTTTCATGTTGAGCTTTACATGTCTCCTCTGCTTTCTTTGTGTCACGTTCAGCTGAAATTCTTTCGGTTTTCCCACTGATCTAATTTGTCGAATAAAGGTCAAGTTTGATATTACTTCAATTACATTTGACGTAGGGCTCTTCTCACTAATATCCGAGACGTCACTCGCAGGGAATGGACCTTCTTGGGATATATTTTTCGCTTAGAAAGAAATATTAAATTGATGAATACTATAAAGGATAGTGCTGGCATTTGAAAAACTCCCCTTTTAGTAAAAGATTCTTTATGCCGTTTTACATTTTGATTACCTGTAATGAATTTAGCATTTTCCCTCGCTTTGCCTGAGTCTGAATGCGCCGATCTGGTAATAGTCGCTACGGTTCTCCAATCGAATTTAATTAACAACAGGAGTATTCCGAGAGAAATAAAATACTGAAGTCCTTTCATGTTTACTAGTTTTGTGTGGTTTATATAAGAACAAAGGATTGAGTTGAGTTTATATATGCAAAAAAGGGTTATTTATTCTTTGCATTTTTTATATTAGGTGTGTAATGAATATATCAACGTCAAGAAGTCAATTTAAAAGCACCATAATTTATATTTGGAAAACTACTGTTATCCTGAAAAATTTAAACTGATAAAATAGTTCTGATATTTAATTTATTGCCATTTATTCTATTCTAAAGTGAACTTATAGTTATGAAAACAGGTTTTTAATGGCTCTTTTATAGATGGATGGAAAATATTTTTTTGAAAAAAAAGTAAGTCAGTAATAAGCAAATATATAAAATTGATTGCGATATTTTATTAAAAATATAAAGCACATTTTTAAATATTAATCGCATATTTAAGAAATATATATTTTTTTATAAAACTAATAAAATAAAATAACAATATTTTAATATATAAACAGCTTTTAAAGGCCCTAACAAGTATTAGAAAATGAACATATCTACAAAAAAAATGAACAAGCTAAATAAAACACATTTTTTAGCAGCATTTTTTAAGTTTTGTATTTTAAAAATTTCAATAAAATAGTTTTCAGAACTTTAAACAATTTCAGTTTAAGATTTTACTAACAATCTCACTATATATTATTGTTTTTGTATTTTCTTAAATAGGCTACGTATATACGAAATAATTTAATATATATATTAGATATTTTAATACTAATTAATATTTCTAATAAAACAAAAAGTTTTACTAGATGACAAATTCGGTGTGTTAAAATTGTCAAATCTTTATATTTTATGCTTCCACAATAGTTTTTGCATTTTTATCATGCATTGATACAGAGACAAAAAAATTAATTTTTATTTTGTAAATAAATAAATATATTGTTTTACTATGAGGACCAGAATAGCGAAGGAGGCAGAAGAGATAACAGTTGCATGTATAAATATATAATATATTTTTGCGAAAAACATCTTGTTCTACATAACATTCTTATATATTGTTTAATTTAAAAAACACAATAGGAATACATAGAGACAAATAAAATGTAGGCATTTTTTTATATCAGTTTCATATCCGTCTGAGAGACTCAGGTCGGAATAAAGAGCTGATAAAAAAAGAAACTTTCTTATAATTACCGAAGAAAAATCTTAATTAATTGTATCAATTAATAAAAAAATTAATTGAAAACTACCTCTAAAGGTACATCAAAATTTTTATCCTTCGAAACATTAATAAGACGTATTGCATTAAAAGAACTCAGAAGTTCCTGTAAATCTGAAGGAGAGTCCACTAAAACTTATATCACTAAACACGAAGTTCGTCGACATTCAAGTACGTCATGGGAGTTCAACGTGTTAAAGTGCATACGAGTTTTTTTTTAAATAGGTTGAGGTTCTCAGCAGTTAAAAGTTTAGTCATCATTACACATGATCCCTTAAGTCGTTTTCTAAGATAGAAAACTATTTCACAAAGCCGACATTATACGAATAATAATAGAACTGTTCAGGTTTCAGTGTGATAAACATTAAAACCTTAATAATTTTAATGCTTTAAAAGATTATATTAAATCCTGTTTAAAACCACAATTTAATAATAATACATTTTATCTCTGTAAGATTACTTTAACATCACCAAATCTTGTTACCAACAAAGCACAATAATTTAAATACATACACTATACGGGTGTATTCGACTGGCACTTACATGAATATATTTCAGGAGATATAAACATTAACCTACTTAACAAAAAAATTAATTTGTTATAAATATATGTCTATGATGAGTAGTTTTGGTTTTCAACCCCAAATAACAAATGTTACTAGCATGACGTGGCTGGATCATATTTTTACTAGGCAAAAATCACAACCAAAGGTAAAAAAAATATTTTTATAATCAGAAACATGACCTTAGAAAATATTTACACATTTAACATGATCAAAAAGATATTACATCAACTTTTGATGGTTGATATTACATCAACTTACAAAAAATGGATAAGTATAAATTAAAATCCTTAACTAGGGAAATATAAGAAACCACCTGTCGAAATCAAAATGACAGCGGAAGCCTGCATGTTTTTAGTGAATATTCTTAACTGTATTATGAGTCTATATAAAACAGAAATAACAATTACTAATAAGAAACTTAAGAGCTCTCCGGATACCCGTAAGACGTATTTTTATTTAGAACATTTATTATTAAAAAAAAACTTTACGTCATTATTAAAAATATGGGAAAAAATTCTTATTTGTTAGAAAAAATAGATGGAATTTCCAATATTCTACCGGTTACATGTAATATATAATAAATAAATTTTTTTTATACCTTTTTCCACTTGATAGACGAAACGCTATCAAGATAGTGAAACGTCTTAACTTTTGAGTTACAGGGTGTTAAAATTTTCAAAAAAAATCAGTTTTTTAAGAATAACTTAAACAATATTCTAGAAATTTTTATGAAGTTCAGTAGATGCATTCTATATATCAAGGCGCATTTTTTGATGTGCAAAAAAATTTTTTCTTTGCCAGTGGCGTCCCTACAGGTCTTCTATTGAATATTTTTAGTGAAAAAAATACTACGCCACTGCTTTTTCTTAAAATAGAGATTAAACAGAGAGAAAAAAGATTTTAAAAATTATTTTTAAAATCCTAAATCACTTTTAGCAAAATTGATTTTTATTGTCTTTTCGCAATTCGGGTGAATTTATGTGACTATTATCTGTTTATTGAGTTATTTGTCTCTTATAGCTCTTTTGGGCATTATAGTAGCTGATTCGTTGTTATGTTTGTCATTTTTTGATATTTTTTAGTCTTAATTATTTAGATATCAATATGGGCCGATATCTGATAATTGTCAGTAGTGGTAACATAAAATATGCCTTACAATGACGAAAGAGCAGAAGACGTGCTTAATTGCAATTAAGGTACGTAGATACTAAATAATTTTTGCTTTTAATTGTAGGTACTGTTTAATATTTGCCTAATTATACAGGGTTACAATAAATCATTACTCCAGTCCCTAGAAATATCTGGAAAATATTTAATTTTTTTTCCATGATTTGTTGAATTAACCATTTATGGCCAGTGATGCGTATACGCAACACTGCACTAATGATTTATTTACAAAAAAATAGTGCTTTTTTCACCTGAAATATGGGCTGGTACCATTGACGCAAAGTTGAACAGAAGTGACAGAATTAAATTGAACCATTGTTTTCATTTGCTTTCTTGTACGAATTTTTTAAAAAGCCAGATTTTTTCTTATATATGGCCGCACATTTTTAAAAATCATATACTCCTATTTAATGTTTTTATTTTCAAAGTTTTGTATTTTTTTAACACTAATTACATTCCAAACTACACCATAAAATTAAAAACCTGAGCCATTAATTATGTTTATTATTATTTTTTATATGTTTTATTTATACAATATTTAGTCTGAGTCTGCATCTAATCGAGTGCGTGTTACTTGTAATAAGAGTTGTTTGTTGAAAAAAAGAGAACATTTCTTACGCAAAAGGAGTTCGAGTTAGCCTTAGAGAAGGTTGTAAATGAACTTGAAAGTTAAGTTGGTAAGTATTTCTTGTACCTTTTTTTCGCTTTTTTTTATAAATCAATATTATACACACAACAATAATTTGTGATTTTTAGAACAAGTCGACGCTGTCTACATTCCACCCGAGGTAGATCAGAAGTCTAACTCACAGACGAGGAAGAATTTTCAGAGGACCCGGAAAATATCGAAAATAGCCAGAATGGAGATATAGCGGGAACTTTCGAGATCCACTCCGTTCGAGACGAGATTTACGATAAATCTGACGAAGAAGATTTCGCAACAAAACGCCGAAAAATCCTAGAAAAAAAAGCGGTAAGTTACAACACGACTCTGAGATCTGGATCAATAATACACAAGAATTTACCTTTATCCAAAGCAGAGGAACACATTCAAGAACTTAGGGGCGATTTGAAGGGTTTGTCCAGTTTTCAGAAAAATACGCACAAGACAACAGGCACGAGTTTCACCTATCACCAGAAGAACTGCTGCATTTTCTTGGGATCCTAATTTTGTCTGGATATCATAGCTTACCCCAAACAGATATGTATTGGTCTTTAGATGAGGACAAAACTGTGCATATTGTCAGAGACTGCATGAATAGGAATAAGTTCAGATCGATAAAACGAAATCTACACTTGAGTGATAATAATAATCTGGATAAAGGATACAAGTACACAAAACTCCGCCCTTTTTTTGATGAAAAATTCTTACAGTTTGGCATTTTTTCATTCAACTTATCTATTGATGAGCAAATGGTTCCTTATTTTGGACGCCATTCTTGTAAGATGTTTATAAAAGGCAAGCCTGTGCGTTTCGGTTTCAAACTTTGGTGCATTTGTTCGTCGAGTGGATACCTCTACAAGTTCATTCCTTATACGGGAGCAGCAATGAAGAACAGTGATATTGGACTTGGTGCGACTGTAGCTGTTGAACTTTTGTCAATTGTGAAAAATCCGCAAAATCATAACGTATTTTTTGATAACTTTTTTTTATCCTACAAGCTCTTATCTCTTTTGAAAACCAAAAGCTATTTTGCCACAGAAACGATTCGCGAAAACAGAACCAGTCATTGCCCTTTGGTTGATAATAAAGTCATTCCAAAAAAAGAAAGAGGCACCTATGATTCCAAATTTGATGAATCCACACAAATTTCATTGGTAAAATGGAACGATAGTTCTATTGTCACGGCAATTAGTACCCATTATCATGTAGAACCTCTTACTTCTGCGAAAAGATATAACAGAAAATCGAAAAAAGAAGTGTCAATCCCGCAACCAGCTGTAATTTCAAGATATAAATACATGGGAGGAGTAGATTTGCATGATAATGGCGTGGCAAATTATAGAATCGGTGTGATGGGTAAGAAATGGTGGTGGCCACTATTTAAAAATACAATAGACAGTACTCTTGTCAATTCCTGGAAACTCTACAACACGATGAATCATAATAAAATGTCACAACTGAATTTTAAATCATTCATCGCTGCACGCTTATTAAAAATAAAGAACTTTGTCGCTAGACCACTTCCATTAGAACTACCCAATGAAGTGAGGGTTGATCACTCTGGACATGTAATCAGTAGGACTGACTCCCGAAGAAGATGTCGTGTATGTAGAAGTCAAACAATTTATATTTGTAAACGTTGCACTATTTATTTACACGCTGGCTGTTTTCGGCAAGATCACTTAACACTATAGGCCGTTGATGCATTTACGCAACACCACTTATTTCAGAAAGTAGCAGATTTATTTCTTTTTTGATTTTACATATGTGTTTCTATAATGTGTTTTCATAATTAAAATATATAATTTAAAAATTTTAAGTTTTATTTGTATCCTTGGCCGTAAATCGGTTAAATTGGATCGAATTAGATTCTATTAGGTTGGTTTGGATTAGCTTATCAATGTTATATAGGAGTACGTAAGGTATTTTACAATGAACTGTTTGCTTCAAAATCAGTTGAAAATTTATTTTTTATTTATGTTAATGTAAAAGTAATTTATTTTTTTTTGCATACGATATACATACATATATAAAGAAGTTAATATTATTAAGTTCCATCATACCTTTTTTATGGCACTTTTTATAAACGTACCAAAATAAATATATGTAACTAATTTTTAAATTTATTTTAGAACTATCAACTAGTTAGTAAATGTTTACAAATTTAATCTAACTATAGTTTTTATAATCAGGAGTAGCTTAAAAAGTACGTTTTTCCGTAGATATGTTAAAAATATTAAATAGGTATTATACATTCTTGATATCCTAATATAAATATATGGATCAAATTTTTTTTAATTTATATATTTTTAATAAAACTATTTTGTTCTAAAGTAATGAAAATGATATTCTAAAAAATATTTCATCTATTATAATTATATAGCATATCAAATTTAGTACCGAAATTCACAATATAAGGTATAATTTTAAATATTAGTTATTCGTATCTTTCTTTAAAGTCAAAGATCAAAGCCAAATAGAAAATACCGCAGTAGGAAAAAGAATATTTGACGTTAAACACCTGTTCTCTCAAATATTCGCCAATAAACATATCCTTTTTGGATGATCACTTGCAAATATGGCAGAGAAACCAATGGAATTAGTTAGCATTTTTATATTTAGGTGCTACATATATGGATTGACTCAGGAACTTTTCCCTGAAAATATTAATAATATTTTTATAAATCGCGTTATAATATTGGGGACCGTATCATCAGGAATACCATATATGATGAAATTGTGCAAAAATTAATATGTCCATGACGTTTGACAAATCTCACATAAAACATTATGAAGAAGTTTTATTAAAAAATTTGTTTTAAGGTGTGTTGTATTAAACTTGCCGTAAGGAAGGGGCATTTTGATAAAAAAAAAATACCTTGCATTTTTTTATAGTTGTCGATATTTGGTCAAAATGCTCATACAATATCAATTATGACGAGAGGGCAATACAAATAATAGGAAAATAATAGTTATAATGTTTTAGAAAACATACGAATTACATACTATACATTTTTATTTTCTTAAAAAATTTGTAATTTTGTTTCTGATATGTTTATTTAGAAGATCAATTTAAATAACTTTTATATAACAATAAGCAAATAAAAAAACAAACAAATTATAATTTGCAAATATCTGATACTTTAATAAGTCAATCTTCAAGTGATCCACCTCCTACTTAAGATCTTGCAAATATTGTTAAGGAGACGTTGACAAAGTATAAAGTCTATTGTCTAACTTAGTTAAATCGGACATTTTTTAAAGGCTTTACTACATACAAGCAATACTACATTTGTAGCATTGGCAACAGGTCATCTGCACCATATTACATTGAAATATTTTTCTGAAACCCATGTGAGGTATTTGCAGAAATTCAATAAATTTTAAAAATATAAATACGGTAGTTAAATAGTTTAGACTGTTTGCCATCTCTATTGAACTATATTTTCTTTACAATAATCATATTACAATTGTGCTCAGTTTTATTGGTCTAATTTATAAAAATAAATATGATAAAAACCTATTTAATTTTGGTAATTAAAGTCACTTTAGAGATGCTAGACTCTTTCAAAAATGTTGATTTAGGAGTCAACGTTGATCTTTGCGAACGTACTGAAATACTGTTAAAAATAAGTAGTTAACACCTTGATATTATTTTCAATTTTTGATGAAATATTAATATTACTTACTGATTATTAAAATATAACTTAGTACTAATTTTATTAAAAGCTCCTATTATAGAATTAGTGTTTTTCTATTTTTCCCTGTGTTTTCCGGATTACTTTTTAACTCGATCTTTCTTGCCAACTTTTGTTATATTCAATATCTGCATTCACAATATTGGTGACCAGAGTGTTGCCGTAATTCTCCCAAGGACCTGTCTTTTGCGCCTAGTCTGCAGGCTCTGACAGTGGTCCCTTTCCACATACTTAAAAAAAAAATGGAATGATTAAACTTATCTGCAATCTCTACCTAATTCTCATAAACTCTAATTTAAAGTTTAATTTGTCTCTTATTTACAAATTATGCATTTATTAATTGCTGCTGTATTGACATGAACGTTACTCGTGTTATTTCATACGGACTCAATTTATATTTTCGTAAACTTTTATTCCTCTTTTAATGTATACAATTAAAGTGACTACAAAACAGATAAAAACAATATTTAGTTTGCAGCCTGGATTAAATTAAGAAGATTTATATAAAAGCTAAAATATTTCCTATTCTCAAGCTTACTTAACCACGATGTTTTCTTATCAAATTGGTGTTGCTCCGTTCTAAATTCGCAGCTATTCCCGGTATGTGGCTCACTCCACTTGCCATATGTCAAGGCGGACCGTTTCGCGTGGCATCTTGAAAAATGCCCGCAATAAATAACGGACTAACTTTCCAGATTTAAAATTGCATACAGCATGGCCACTTTGTCGATTTTAAATGGCTTCGGTTACGGAAATATGACCGGCTGTGGACCGGTAAAATATTGCAGGCAGACTGGAAAAAAACACACTTTGCAAAAGTAACTTGTGATTTATCCATTTATTATTATTAAAGCGGTTTGATGGTAGCGTAAAAAGCATACTAGCCTAATTATTATGTGCCTTAAAAATGTTAATTAATATAAAGATTTTAATTATTCGTTGCTATGACTCATAATATGAATGTTAAAACGCAATTTTCAGGTTTACCCATTAGCATTTAAATTAGCGAAGCTCGTAAAACTATTATGTTGCAAAAATACCAAATTAACCACGCAAAATTTGGAGCTTTTATGATAATAATGTTGCTGTAAAAACAAAATGAAAACTTTTAGCTGATAATTAAGCCACAACATTACTCGTAATAATTACACGCCTTTATCGTGAAAACTTTTAACAGCTTTAAGTTTTATAACGTCACTTTTTAATGGGAAACCTTGCCAATTCAACTTCGGCTATTTCAATTCATCAATCTTATTTTTATAGTATCTTAATTAGACTTTTTTTTGCCCTTGTGCATAAGGTTTTAGTTTAATAGGCGTTTTATACGTAACGTAAGATCAATAATTAAGCCCAATTAGGCCCCTAAAAGGGATACGCCTACATAAAAACATAACTATAAATAGAATCATTTAGAGTTTAAAAAAACTGCGCTATATTACCGGTGAAACTCCGCATCCGTTTATGAAGGGAGCACTTATAGCTAAGCGTACCAGAATCCGGATTTACATTGTTTGTATCAAGCCATTTTAGTATCATCCCGAATTGAGATACGCCAGTTATTTAGTAAATTTATTTTTTTATTTGATGCTGTATTTCCCAAATATAGAAAACTTTCAGCAATATCGAAGTGTGGTTCTATTCTAGTTTAAAAAACATTAAATTAAAGAATGTAATGATTTGATTTATTTTTTGAGATAGACAAATTGTTAATCGTGCTTTCATTGCATTTCCATAGATTAACAATCGGTGATATTAATTGTGTCTCATACCAAGTTCGGCTCATGTTGATGGTTTTTCTAGTGACTTGAGCAAACAGGGCACGTGGGTTACTTTTTCTAGGAGACAGATACGTCTCAATATTTTCAATAAATAACTACTGTCTTCTGGTGGTTTAGAAATATCCTGTTAAGTGGTGGAGCAAAAAAAAGTACAAAATACAATAAACAGAAGAGAAAAAAATAATAATAATAAATTAACTTACTATATGCGCTTTCCTTAGTCTTATAAACTGATTAACATTTGAACAAGTTTTTACATTATTTGACAATATGTTGAAATCAGTTCAACCTCTATATAGAACATAATTTACGAGTTTGACTGGTACTTCATCTATTAGCCAAAATAAAATCCTCATAATTTTTAGTTTTATAATTGTGAACATCATGAAAATTTGTCCATTTATCAGATATATATTTAGGTCAAATACCTCTTTTTAATTTGAATTTAAATAAGTTAACATTAAAAACAATTCTTTGCTGAACGGATAACAAACATAAAACATCTAACATAGTCTTGATAGGCGTGTAGCGATTATATTATAGAAAATATTATCATTCTCATCGCCCTATTTTTAAATAGTTCAATATTGTACCCAAATAGTTAATATTCCCATCACACATAATTCTAGATTTATTGTAAAATCTTAATTATTTATATACATTAAACTCATAATACCCCGTTAATTAATTAACAGTAATATTAATTAACAGTAATACCCCGTACAGATTTAACTATATATTTAATATCATTTCTTATAACAGCTGATACTCATCCGGTTCCATTATTATTTCTAGTGCATGTCTCTATCTTATACTTATCAATTCTAAGTTTATATAACTTGCTTTCGTCTGACGCTGATCTCGCTTAATAACAATATCTTAGTTTTTTAATATAATAAGACTATGCTTAATTTTCAGGTAGCCAGGTAGCTAAATAAACTATATCAGAGCTTAAACAATATTTAAATCTACTTGCTCCTTTATATACTTACTTTAAAGTTTCTCAATTCTCTTGTAATAATCACATTTTTTAACATTCCATGCAACTTGATTAACATGCGAACACATTTTTGTTTGACACAACACAATTTCCACATTTAACTACTTCAATATTAAACTCCTTAACATAGTGGCTTCCGCTATATTTAGTACACACTTTATTTTACTTACACTCTTTGGCCCTATGCACATATCCACAACATTGAAAATACCTTTTTATATTATATTCATTAAACATTATGCATCGACTCTTTTGTCATTATTTTGCTTCTTAGTTTTTGACAGAAATTCTTCATTGGCTAAAGGATGTGCTTTCATTAACTCCTACAACCTTTATTTTTCTCTGTAAAATTTTTTTGGCATATCAACAATATACTTATTGCCTATTTTTACGTCTATTTTTGTCTGTAAGCTCCTTTTCATTTCCACATTTGAGTATCACTCTACCATTCTTAGTAAGTTTTCCCAACGACAATCTAGCACCTATCTCCGATGACTTGACCGTATTTCTAATATCCTCCTTGACCTGGTTTACGTTCTTATTGTCATTCATATTAAACAATTAAAAAGATTAATTTATGCATAATTTTAATGGGTATGATTCTTTTTAATGTAGGGCTATAAATATGGCACTATTAAATGCTCGACGCTTATGCTATTTTACGAAAGCTTATTAACTTTCACAAACACCAAAAGGCTGAAATGCAATTTACCTAAAAACCCAATGTTGACGATATAAAAAAACTATAATTTTAAAAACTAAGCTATTTAGTGCTACATTTGTATGAAGTTTTAAAAAATATTTACATAACCTGTAATATCAATACTTTTTACTTCTTAAGTTTTGAGAATCATCAAGCTTTCTCACAGACCAGAAGATTACTCATAATACTTTAAATGCTCGAGTACAAAAGAAATTATAAAAATTCCTTTAAATACCTGAAAAAATATGAAAAATTGATCTGAAATTAATTTTTAAAAAACTATATAAAGGCCCCTAAAAACTAAACTTTGGTGTCAATTGCTACAAATTAATGAATAATTTTACCAAATTAGTGTATTGCTTATTATAATATTTTGCATGAGATGTTATTCATTTATATATTATGATTTTAGGTTTTCCGCATTAATTGGTGATTATTAAAAATTTATTAACATTATTAAAAAATTTAAAAAAAAAGTAAAAAAGATATAAATATATAAGAATAGAATTTTCTCTGTAAAACAGTCAATCAATTTTTCATAAATTTATTTTTGTGTTGTATTTTTTATATTTTATATTTTAAACGAGTAAATATATAAAAAAAACTTATTTTCAAATTTAAACATATTTTAACAACAAAGATGTTACATGTAGTGTTTTACAAAATTTTAGTAAAATTAAATAGAATAAAAGATTTTCATTTCAATAATAATTATAGTAAGGTTCTAAAAAGTATATAAAATTAAACCTCATAAAAACAGTTTCAAAATTAATAAGAATAAGATAAGCTAATGCTCTACCTAAGGCTCTTCAGTGAAAAATATTCTTACATTGAATAATATGATATATGAGTTTTTTTTAATATATCCATTACTAACAAAATTAGATTTTAAAATTTGCATAAAAAAACCCTAAATTAAAATTTATTTAAAGGGCTAAAATAATGATTTTGAAGTAAAAAGATTTAGAAGTTCTAAAAAATGTTTATACTTTATCAATGTTATTCCTTTATATTAAATAGAATAAGTAATTTAAAAAAATATGCTTTTTATATAAGCTATTGCATTTAAATTTGTAAGTATTTAACTTACAAATAAAAATACTAAGGAACAAGACTCTCGATATAAAAAACATAATACTGACACTAACTGGAACGAATATAAATGAATTCAGGATTTATTTAATATCACAGTAAAAGCAGAAAAAAAGCTTTCCTTAGGCAAACATTTAAAAGAGGTCAAAAACCGTTGGCACATAATTAAATATCTTAATCTCAACGGAAATGCCGATCAACCTTACAAGTCTGATATTATTGCAGATCAATTAAGCGATTTTTTTTAGTAGTAGAAAGAATTTTGTTTGGCCTTATACCTAATTCTACAGGATACGATAAGATATTCTTAAAAATTGTTCTTTTTCCAGTACCCTCTTTACTATGACACATCTAAATCCAAAAGTATTCAATCCTTTTAAGCCTAACGATTTTCGACCAATTAGCATTCTCTTAGTACTCTTCAACATTCTTGATAAGGTTATAGTTACACAACTCATTTCATAGCACTACTAAAGCTTAACTTTGGATATCTGATGACATTTTTAGGGTGTGGGATGCAAACCTATGTACTTTCCTTACTTTTTTGAGTTTTAGTAAAAATTGGACATATCAATACCATATCTGTTTTTACTTTAGTCGCTCTAAGTTTTCTTCGATTTTGTGTTTTTATTCTCCATATCTATGCTCCATAAGATGTACATTTTTTCATGAAAGTTTTATATATGTGTATTACCATTGTTTCCCATTTTTATTACTCTAATTAGGTATCCTATAATTCTTCTTACTTGTGTTATTCTTATCGTTCTTTCTAGATGAGTTAAACTCCACACTAAGAGACGTAAGCATTGTAATTAGTTACTTCGTCTACATCTAATTTGATGTTAGATGGTTCTGATTCCATGGAGAGATATTACTTTTTCTTTGGTTTCCAGTTTTCAAATAATATACTCTTTCCTAAATATTTACGCTATATAATGTAAGTTGTATTTATAGTTTGCTATGATAACTTGGTTGTCAGCAAATAAGAGAGTTTAAAAGCAAATATCAAAAGATAAAGTTATACTTTATCTTCGATTGTCACAGAGCTAGCGCTACATAGATTTTAAATAATGTAAGCGATGCACAATACTCTTGGCTAAAATCTTTATCTACCGGAAGCTTTTCTGATAAGCTATTAATGATTCTTACTCTTGACTAGAACTTGAATAGTCTGACTAAAATTGGTTTCCTGTAAAACATTGCACAACTTTATGACAGGGACTTTATCATAGACTTTCTGGAAATCTGTGAATATAAGATGGGTTTCTTGGTTAACGACTGACCTTTTTTCTGTAATTTGTCTTGAACAGACGTTATATGCTATCTGTATACGTTCTTCCAGCTCAAGATCCTAACTGTTGTTCTTCTGTTTGTTCAATGAGATCTCAGATAATAATCCCTAGTATTGGGTACAGATAAATCATCGTAATTTGAACGTTCCTGTTTATTCCTTTTCATATAAATAGACGATATATAAGCTTGTTTTTATCCTGCAGGGACAAGATCCCCATTCTTTGAAAGTATTATACGTTTACCCACAGAGGCATCGGACTTTTCCATTCTTATTATTATTCATATTCTTAATCGGGAATAGGTGTTAATTGCTCTACAATTTTTCTCCCACATATATTTTTGTTTTATATTAATAGTTCTTCTGATTATTATTAGTTTCACAGTATTGGTCTCTGTCTTTCTGGTGCTTGGTGCTCAACCATATTTGATATAGTTTTTCCTTCTAAAGTAATAATCAATTATTTAATCTCATCGTTCTACCAGAGTTTCTTTATAAGCTGTAAAGTTTTTAGTCCGTCCGCTTTTTCTGTAGCTCCTTTTTTATAGGGTTCACTATATTTTCATATACTTTGTCTACAGGTGAACTGTCATAGTTTTTCATCTAATCTTTTTTGTTATAAAATTCAGGTAATTTCACTGGTTTCACTGGTTTCTTGTTATTTATGAATTCCTGAGATATATATGGGACTAGCAGTTTTGTTTTGAATATATAATAATTTAAGCTGCAACAGACTCCTCTATATGTCCCTACTTAATTAATTAGTTACATCCTATTTTGTCTTACTGTAACATAGTTAATGACAGATTTAAGGTTCCTTGTACACATGTTGTGTCCATGTGTATGTCTGAAATATCATTTTGTTATTCTTAACAGATATTCTTAATATATTTATTAGCTTGTTTTAAAATTACGATCCTCTAGAAATCTCATATTAATTAGTGTTGCTAAAAAGCTAGCTAGAATATGACCCAATATCTAACCTTAATCATCTTAATTTTAAAATAGGTCACACCTAATTAAAGTATTTACTATAGAAAATAAAAGCAAATAATGTTCGACCCGTTAACCGTATGATCAATTTAGTTCATAACAAAAAATCAATAAATAGCTCAGCTAAAAGTTGCCCTTAATAATTAAATTAGGATAGGTGCCAATAAAATAATAGGGTTGTTTAATTATTATAGGATTGTTTATTTTTAATCTATTAGGTTTAATCCCATACAAATTTAACGTGCGTTATCTTAATACCAATTCAGACAATAGGTTTATAAATTAATAGCAAACGGTTGCTGGCCATATTTGGCACAACTACCTAAATGCAGCTAAAGCCTAAAACCTGATTTTATTGTAAATAATTTTAAATCCTGTTTTAGTATTCTGTACGGGCTTTTCGTAGTTAAATTTATAGCAGCATAGCTTTCCATTTCTCGTTTGAAACCCAATACACAACTGGTCGAAATAGCAATATCGTTTGTTTTTTGTTTTTTCATTCCTTATTAAGGATATACATTTGATTTTAAAATTTATTTATTAATCAATGTATTCTAATAATAATCCTATTTTATTATTAAATTTAAAATAAATTACTCATATTGTTTTTAATAAAGTTTTAATTGCTTCAAATTCAAATTTAATTGACTAAACAATAATAATTATTTTACATTGTCATTAATTTTAGTTTTCAAATTTATTATAGACCCTCTAAAATGCTTATATTGTTTTGTCGATAAACTGAGTTAAATTAATTTATATTTTCATAAAGTACATGAATTAATTTTTGAAAAATATCGAGCTATAATTTATAATATTAGTTACGGATCCGAATTTATTATTATCAGTAGTAATTTAATGTATAATTTTGTTTGCAATATATTTTAAAATAATTTCATAGAAAACTAGGGTTCAAATGCGTTAAGCTAACGAGATCATAGAATAAAATTCAATTTTGATTATAGGATAAAACAGTATTTTAGCATAGTTGATATGATGAAAATATAATTATCTGACAACAAGGAAATTATTGATTTTAAAGTTCCAAACTAAGTTGAGTAGAAAATTTAGGTCTTCACGTCAACGTATTCTCATACATGCAAGGCAAAATTATTATTAGTTGATGTTAGGGAACATAGGGTAAATTTGTTTTTGGATGAAAATTAAACTTCTGGTAATGAATTAAATCCCAAATAAGGTTTCAGTTTACGATTCCTTTAAAGTAAATAAACCAAATGTAAATTGTAAGCAGTTTGGATATATTGCATAAATAAGAAAGTTTGTTTTAATTTTATTTAACTAACATTTTAATAGAATAATAAAAGCTTAATATGAAATTGTTACTGATAAAGCTCATTTAACCCAACTTTTTTTTTATTTAAAAGTAGCTCTAAACTAAACTATTTTTTAAAACAAGGTAACTTTTTAACCATACTACTCCTATCGCAATATCCCCTATGCATTTAAAGCCCGTCTCTTCCCAAGGGTGTTTGCCCAAAGTATAAAAATGCGTCCGAGCAAAATTGTCGATTTAATAAAATGGAAATTGCAAAGTATTCTGGTGCATTTAGTTTTGTACTTCTTTTAACATTAAGCTGGGGAATTATTGCAGCTGCCAGTAATTCAAAAATTAATTTAACTTTAGAAAAAGAAAGCGCTGCAATTATTACTGCTAAGGCAAAATTTATTTCAGATAGACTTTTTGAAACTAGGTTTCAGCCAAAAAACTTGAAAAACACGAACCAATTTTTAGCTGGTGAGTATAAAATTAGTTTAAAAGTAGCAAAAGTTTTTTTACTTGACTCATAAAAACCGCAACTTTATTGAAGTTACAAAGGCAATTCTGGCCACACGTATACCAATAAAAACCAAAAATGTTAAAGTCATTGCAGAAAATGCCAGCGAAATAACATCAAATCTCTCTCTGGCGACAAAAATTAGATCAGATTCAGGCGAAAGGGCCCGAGAAACCGAAATAAAGAAGAAAATCAGAAAACCCGTAAAGCTTAACATGAAACAGGGTCTGATTATGAATCAGATTTTGAACACGTATGGGTTAAGTGAAGTTAATAACACGCTCTGTAGGGACCATATAAACGAATTTAAATTAGGATTAAGGGCTTTAGAACCTTGGGCCCTCAAAAGTAAGTTTTTATGTTAAATGACTGTTAATAAATTTCCTTCTAATTTTATCAAAACTTGATGCATAACTTAAGTGGATGTGATGCATACTTTGAAAAAAAATTTAATATTCAATTTTTAAGCCTTTTATTTTTTACATTCTATTTTTAAATGTTATTTTGTTCTTTTTAATGATTGATTTAAATTTAAATAAAATGTGCTATGAATTTTTAATGTTAAAAATCAATTTTTTCCAGCCGTACCACCAAATGTATAATATATTATTTATATTTAAACTGTACTGCCAAAGGTCAAGTTTATAAACTTAAAAAGCAGTAAGTGATCTATTTGCCTGATTTTTAAGCTTGAGACGTCAATTTTTTATTTTAATATACCACGTCTTTTCCTTTCCTTGGATTGCCTTAGGTTTTGTAGACTTTAAGGTGTTTTAATAATTCTTAATGCATTTGCAATTCCTGTAATTCACCTGGTAATCTCCAAATAAAATTATTTATAAATCTTTCATTACCACAGGTAGAATTGATAAGTCTCTTCTGTAATATCTCATTTATAATCTTTATTATATATCAACCAAGATGTTTAATAATTATCTCAATAATCATTAAATATCTTTACCTGAAGCGATTTATCTTGAAGCTAATAATTTTTAAGTGTACAGTATTTATTCAGTTACAGTTTCACTTATTTTTAAAATTTCTACATACTTTGAACTTAAAGCTTTACTATCTTCCAAAAAGTTAAAATTATCATATATAAAGACATCAGACAAAATCCGGTAGCAATGCAGTTCGTCTAGAGTATCCATCAGGCTCTTCTTTAGTTGACTCTATTCTTAGAATATTCGTGAGAACAAGAAATTTGAACTTATTTGAATTTAAAAAAATTAATAAATTAAAATTAAATTATTGTTTTTTTTCTTATAAATTTATTTTAGAATTACGTATATAACTGATGAATATTAATCTAGGAATAATGTAAACAGGTACTTAAAATTACCTTACTTTTAAAGAAACTAGAGCCTATATTTGTAACATACTAAGCCCCAATATTTAACAATGTTCTTCCCAATGATTGGCATTCCATTAGGGCAGAGAGTGGTCTAAATAAGATATCTGTTTTCTCAATATAGTTTATTTTTTAAGATATTAGCCTTTAAAAATGTTTTTTGCATCCATAATTTGGCTCAACATTATGTTATCAGTTTATTGGAGGTATTTGGTATTTGGCTTTCAATTTAGTCTTTATTGGGTATAAATTGTAATTTTTTTATTTATTTTTACATACACAGATATTTACTCAGCAAGGTATATGTTGTGTTGCTAATTTTAACTTACCTATTATGCAGGTACCCAGAACTCAGTAGTTCACCGTGTTTACCATATTCCTTTTGCATTAATTATAAAAAAAAAACACTTTTCAAGATAGAAGGGATGTATGAAATACAGACAAGAATTTAAAAGTCAAAAAAATTAGACTATTTAAAAAGTTACCATTTTCAGAAGCATGAAAAATATTTTATAGTCAAAAAACATCAGACAGAGTTATTTATATATCAACATTATTGCCAAAAATGGAAACATGCAAACAAGGATCTTCATTAAACCAAGAAATTCCCTAGTATGAACTCAACAAAAAACCCAGCAAAACATCCAATAAAAATTCCTCCTTTCAAGAAAACAGAAAGCTCATCCTCTTCAAGACTACTACTTGAAATATGCTAAAAAGCAAAGAATAGATATGCAAATAGATGAAACATAGTGAATTCTTAACGAGAACTTACGCAGAACATACATCAGGCGGGGTATCAACTCATGAATTCTAAGAATATAAAATAGTGAGCCTTAACTCAAACTTGGAAACAAGTACAACAACATCTTCACGTTCTTAAAATCACTAAACTCAATAAGCTGTTTATATCTTGCTTCTGCTTTTTAACTTAGACGAGACCATATTACTGCCATATCAGAAATTCTTCAATCATTTCTAATTTTGAGAGATTTTAGCGCAGATAAAGCTCTATGGTGTTAATTATTGTTAAATATTGGTGGAAAAATTATAAAAACATAATCTTCAAAGTAAATATAGTCCTACTCAATAAAGAGTGCTCAACATACATAAGTTCTGCAACAAGATATACTAATTTCGACTATCAAACTTTCTTTAGTGCTGAAGTAGCATTAGATTTTGAACGGGACATCCTAGAAGACACAACATATGGAAAAAACCAATACCAAATTATTTTTAAGAGATTTTATTCTAATATGTCTAGTTAAGGAAAAATAACTAAATGGAGCCTAAAAAAGCCGACTGGCAACTTTTTAAGTTAGGCATGAAGGTACATCTCCTTAACTATGATATAAATGTGCTTCAATTATCACAAAACTGCTGCTGTTCTTTATTACAAAATAAATCTCTTATTTCGTAATAGACGCAGGAATGTAAAATAGAAATCAAAGAGAGAACACGTGCACTAAACCAATTTAAAACAAATTCATCATTTGAAAATGTTATAATAAAAAAAAATAAAAAACATTATCAAAAAGAGCAATCGAACAAGCGACAATATCTGCTTAGGGGAATTTTATTTCTTCACTAAACTACTTTATATCCAATCACGACGTATGGAAAAATATTGTTAAAAAGAAACCACATCCTTCTCGTTCCATCCCGGATTTGCTAACAAATGGTTCATGGATCACGGGATAAAACTCTATTAAGCAAAAATTCTTTAATTATTACGAAGTTAATTAGAAATCATTATACTCCTATGATTTCTAATTTCCTAAATGAATTTGTGGAAGTTCCTTCTTCTTCTTCTTCCTCAAATACAATGGACTCGCGTCGTATTTCGACAGCCGCCCAATATTGTTGTTTATGGATCTAGGGTTTAACTTGCTAAGGACTAACTTGTGGTTCGGTACCGTGGGTACCGAACCACAATGTTTTGTTTTTATAAAACAAACACAAACAACCATGCTCATGCCGGGATTCGAACCCAAGACCACACAATTACATCGTGAACGCTTTGCCCATAGTGCTACCGGGGTCGGCAATGTGGAAGTTCCTAAAAAAATTTAAATATTACTTAGAAGGAAAATGTTTTTACAAATAGAGATTTCCTAATCTACCTCCAATTCATAACGCAGGAAATGCTAAAAACCAGATAGATAGCTATAGACTTATATTAATAACAAATCATAAATGTAAAGTACTTAAAAGAATTATTAATATTCGTCTTACCTGGTTGTTAGAAAAAAAGAACATGTTAATAAAAAACATGGTTTTGTATGGTTTTCGTCAACATAGATCTTCAATGGACTACCTGGAATAAATGGCAGGTTTTGAGGTTAATATTTAGGACTTCTTAGTATAAAAAAACCCTATTGGCTTACTCTCTGGACATTAGTAAATTATATTACATCACTTGTCACAATATTCTTTCACAAATAGAGAAATTAAATATTGTTCCCTTGTTTCTTCAAAAAACTTTTGACTCCTCGATTTCTACGTCTTCAAAATTGTCCCCTAAATACTTAGCTAAAAGACAAAATACCACAACGATCCATGGTTAGCATCATGCTATTCACATAATCTATAAAGTCTTTATCTTATTATCTTATCTTATTACTTTATCTTTTATCTCTCTAAGAGACTTTTTTCCAATTTATATAAAAAATGTTCGCCGATAATATTTTAATTTAACTCTCGTCTTTGGTAGCCAAAATCAGTGCATAAGATTTTCACATTTGCTTAAATAACTTTCAAAAATAGTCTAAATGAACAAGTTTTGGTTCGTTTTAACAAACATTTTCTATAATGCATATGCAAAAAAATAAATTGCCCAAAACAATGTCGAATATTGAAGTTTGTATTCAACGATCTCTACTATATGATAAGCAAACAGAAAATAGGTCTTTTAAAGTACGCATCATCAGTTAGACAAAGACTTTTTCGAATAGACTATGAAAGAATTTTATCCCTATCAACTCTTCAAAACAACAGAAATGCTAAAGGAATAAACAATAGCTTGCTAGATCTAATCGAAGAACTTGACATGAATTTACCTTTTTTCGAACTGACTAGGTCAAGCAACCTTTCACCTTACTTATTGCCTTTGTCTAAACACTGAGTTAACGTCAAACTTATTCAATAAACCTAATGTGTCTACAATAATTTTTAAAACTTAAATAGAATAACCTATTACATAAACATTATAGACCAATATAAAAGGCTTTAAAACCTTGCAATAATTATGCTTATCTACATCTATGCCTGAATAACTATCATACCTAATATAAATGTCTAAATATTTGAAGAAATTATTTTGTTTACTAGATCTAATCCCTTTATAAGAGAGCTTTAGTGTTATAAAGAGTTAATAAGTCTGATGAAAAATTAGACTTTACATTATAAAAAGTTTTAAGTAGAAAAGTAATATAGAAGTACCTACTTAAACTTCAATATTTTTCTTTGACCAGTGGACAAATTTCATACAAAATTCTGTTTTGCGCGCTTTTGTGAATATTAAAATGCATACTTTAAATACCATGTTGCTGAAAAATTGTTGATCTGATTGATTTTGATTTTTTAAAATATTATATTATGTTGGCTGGATTAGCAAATAAACACTTTTTCTTAAATATGGTTTCTTAATAAGATCAGTGTAAAAGTTGACATTTATTTGCATAAAATTTAAAATTGGTAAACCACTCGCATCTTCTGAATCCTAAAAAATTATTTTCATTTTAAATATGATTGAATAGCTTAAGCCTAAATAAGAAATTAATATTTAAACATCTATTAATTATTATCATCTATTACTAATTATTAACATCTATTAATATTTAATTATCTATATTTTATCGGCATACATAATTTAGTTCAGTTATTTTAGAAGCATAAACCATATTCAACACAATTTTTTCGGAGAATATATCCATTCTATACTTCCATCTGTAAAGTTTAATTTTTTTATTTACTGTAGAGTTCTTAACCTTATTTGTATAATATAATTTGCCTAAATTTAGATTTTAATTTAAAATTCATATCTACTGAAATCAATATTTCTAATTTCTACTTTTATTGAAATTGAAAGACATAATAGAATTCGTGACTATTCCATAAAATGCATGCATAACTTAGCTACTATAATAACAGATTTTTTTTTTAATAAAAATAAGTTAAAGCAATTTTTATTTTTCATAATTATTTAATTAAAAACACATATTTTTTATAAAATACAAAATAAAAATATTTATATTAAAGTGCAAAGTGCAACTACCTTACAATTTTTTCCAATAAAAATGATTTAAGTACTTATAGATCCTAACCAATTTATAATTATTTATTTAGAAGTCGGTAATTTACTTTTAAATTAAAATTTTGCAACAAATTGTTTACGATTATTTTTTGGAATTTATTGCATAACTTTAGTGGACCTTATGCCTACTTTCATTAATTTATTAGATATCACTATATTTAAATTGTAACTTAATTTTATTTTAATAATTTTTTTTTAAACTTTTTTTTACATGATAATAAAACAAAAAGAAATATGTCTATATTCTCATAACCGCAATCCAGAAAAACTCTTAGTGATACCTAACCAATTTTTCCTAAAGTTTTAAAGACGTTATATTTCAACCAAAGTTATAAAAAAAAAGTAATAACACCTCTGGTTTTACAGCTTCGACGTACTTACTATCTAAGGGTTTTTATGAGAGATACTAAAACGCATCCTACGTAACATACTTTCGTATATTGAAAAAATTCTCGCCTTTATCCAGCCTCGCCATTTAGGTTTACGATCGCAGTTTTTGAACTTTTAAAATCTTTTGTATTTAGGCAATAGAAATGGATTAAATAAATCCCTAATGCTCAATGACAATTTTTATTTAGTATTAATTTTTTTTAATAAAATATAAATTTTTTAACTCCCGTTGTATGCATCAACGCTAAATCTGCAGCAAAATCTATAGAGAGTAAAACTAATTTTAAACGGAAATTATATTCAGTTAATAAACTAATACATTTATTTTACTTCATATATCAATAGAGTTTTTTATATCGGTATTTTTTCCTTTTAGTGTTTGACTCTTCATCAAAAATCATGTCTGGTATACTAGGAGGAAATATTATTGAACTAGGCAGCTATCAGCAGTGTCTTAATATCTATGAAGAGTCTGTTTATGGACCAATCAAGGGCCGCCATTGTACTCTCCATATTCGCCCAACAGATGACCTAATTAAAATAATTGTAGGGTATAAAAGGAAAATCTCTCATAAGGTATATAACAAGTGACAAGAGCTTGAAACATGTCAAATTCCCCTCTTAGTTGAATCTTATAAAGCTTCTTGAATTGATGAGGGACATTCTAGTATGCTTGACGTCTAGTTTAATACCGTCTACTCCGTACATAATCTCTTAATTTGAAACCTCTTTGCGGCCCTGTACATCTCGAGTGTCCTACAAACCCTCCACTCAAATCTGACTGAATTTTGCTCCCCTGTGTAAATTTCTATGCCCTGTCTCCAGGCATGTTTTTATTCTAGAAAAATTGCGTGTGTAGGAGAGACAAATTTATTTTTAGGGCCCAACAATTCTTTTTTTATTTATTTGGTCGTCATGTTTTATCACCTATTTTGAGGTTATGTAAGTTTTTTTAATTAAAATATTTTGCAAATATTATCATGTATTTTTTTATATATTTTCATTTATTTTATAAGAATTGAAGTATTAATTCATTTCTTTTTTTAATTTTTAAACAGGCATTAACAGAAAAAAATAAAAAACTTAAGTAAACACTAATAAGTTGTGTATGTATAACTAATAAATTTTTTAGTCCTTAACGATAATATTTTTTAGCTAAAGTTTTTTGGCGACAACGTAAAAGACACATGCTTAAAGTTTTGTTTTTGATTATTTTTGTTAACATTTTTTGCATATGTTTATCTATTACCAACAAAATAATATATTCATTAGATATATATACTAATCCTAAAAATAAATAGGAAACTTTATATAAATACACTAAAGAAAACATGTATGCGAAATAAAAATATTAATATTTAAAACTTTACGATAAAAACGGCTTGATATAGGATATTTAATTTGCTTATTACAATTTTTTTTGTACAAGACATTTCTTATTTTGATTTTCAGTTTTTTACCTAAGTTCTAAAAAAACATTGTTTTACTCTTGCTGTAAAGAAAAAATGTGCAAATCTCTTATTGTTCTCTGATTCTTTTTCAAATAGTAATATAAATATTAAAATCATATGTATAAATGTGGGTAATAAAAAAAGGTTCCTTCCCAAAAAATCTCTAAGCACTTTTTATTATAAAAAAGCCATTTGATACCTAGATTTATCATTAATAACAATTAAGTATTTACTCCAGCCTCAATTTTAAATAATAAATTATAAAAAAATCCACTAAAAAATTATAATGTATGTATAATAAATAAATACGTGCCAAGCTAAAAAATAGCATAACTTAAATGGACTTAGCGTATATTTTCTTAAAATAGACATTATTTAATTTTAAAATGTAAAAAAAAATATTTATTATGTTGAAATCGAATTACCAGTAATAACTGAATTTTAAAAAACTAAATCTATTTTAATACCTTTTAAAAAGCTCCAAAAGAAAACAAAGAGGAAAAAAAGCTTATAGCGAGTAAAACTTAAACCTTTAAGCATTTTTGACGGAAAATTGTAAACGGACGTCAAAAGTTTCAACTTGTGGTAAAACGTTTGAAAGTACAGATATTAATTTTTATGAGTTTATATTAAGGGGATTTGATGTGGAAACTTTCTCGAAAAGTTTTATTTCCTCTTAATACCCAATAAATAAACTTAAAAAAGTAATAAAGAATCTTTTTTATTAGTATTATTTAATTTTAAAAATTTTTGTATATATATATATTAAACGTTTACATTAAGAATAATTTCAAGAATTCATAATTTTATATAAAAATAATTTTGTGTATTTGAATATCTATTTTCTTATAAACAGTATGAGTGGGAAGTAATTTCGGAATTAGTATTTTATGTTTTTTTAATACATACTTTTGTAAGAATCACAATCTTATTTACACTTACATTGCTGATATTTTACCTGGCATATTTTATTTAAGCATTTTGATAACCTAAAAAAGAACATTTTTGAAGACGTGAAGCTGATCTGGTCAGTTTGTGTTCCACAGTCCTGCAACCACTTGGACGTTCTTCATCACTTCAGCAAAAGTATTATTGATATTGGTGAAGGATTAAATTTAAGCGTGTCTCTCACAAAAGACCATTGTACCACGTTGGATGACCAACCTGACTTCACTAAGGGAGATTATATTTATTTGTATGGACCATTTAGTACTTAATAATATTAGTATTCTAGATATTATTATTCAACTACTAACCATATTTATTTTTAGTTGTTGTGTAGGTTTAATAATAGGAATTGTAATAGTTAGCACAATTTCCGATATAGCATCTAAAGGTTTTTAATATAACAAAAATAGTATATTAGATGTGTAAAAAAAATATTCTAGAAAATACACCCGAGTTGCTATCTTTATTTTCTATAAAGGAGAACGGACGTATACTATTTTCAACAAGAGAAAACAGAGACGACATTTCCTGCTTGCACGGATTACGTTTTTTGAGCATGTGTCTTATTGTGTACGGACATCGTTATATACACAATCTGGCCACCCCCGCTATAAACTATATGGACCTTGTAGACGTGAGTAAATACGTTATTATATTTGAACAGATACGTTCTCGGATTTTCAGTATTAACCGGAAATTAAGGATATATAAAATACTTTTGAAAATCGTATTTTGTGTACACTAAGTAAAATATTTGATATAATAGGTCAATCTAGACGAATTGTTTTTTATAAGATACTTTTTATTATATTTGTTTAAGTATGGTTTAAATTATTTTTTTTTATATAATAAATTTATAAATTTTAGTCAAGATATTTGGATTAAAATCTTGAATTTATTGAATAAGAAAAAAAAACAGAAATTTAATCTCTGTTTCTATAACTTTTTACGTCAATATCAGGAAACTATTCGTTTAAATTTTATCACACAAAAAATGCTCTACAATCAGGCTCAAGGCAGCTTCTTCTAATTTTTGTTGATCCCTTGTATTTCCCCTGTCCTTATCTATTTAATACTTACGCGAATAGGATCAACTCCTTTAGTGAGAGTGTTAGCAGATTCTCGTTTTTCAGCACAAATCTATGTAAAATTCCTTGGAAAATATACCAATGTTACGCTTAATCAGAAGATATTGATCATCATTTGATAGAGCTTTATAGATAGACAACTAGATAGCATTTTGTCTTCACAATAGTACCACAAAAATGTTATCTCACCCCGGTGACATGTGAGATCTAAAAGAGTTCACAGCCCATTTCACTTTTTTAAAAGTAACTATTTTTCTGACTACTTAGTTCGTTGCCCTTTATTGAACAAGTAGCCATGTCACTTGAGTGGCAGTATCTGAAGTTTCAAACTTGCAGTCAGGAATGTGAGTTCTAAGAAAAAGCTGGGAGTCTAAACAGGGTGTCAATTTGACAAGTTTTAATGCAAATATATCTAAAATTAAAAAGTTAGGAAAGCGTTTTTATATCCAATGTTATAAAGATAAGGGTAACTCTATAACAACCACCATATTTTGGTTATTGGGTGAATCACCAATTAACCCAACCATCCTAACTCAACCCAACCCCAAAATTATGAATAGTACCATTGCTTTTAAATTAAAGGCCTTTTGGAGGAGTATTCACCTGCACAAGAATTTTTCTTGGTCAGGTGGTAATTTTTTTCAGGTCAAAGGAAGGTATAGGGGGAGTGGGGGAGTATGGGGAATATCGACCACTTAAGGAAAAATGATTTCTATTAATAATATATTAGGTATTGGGTCCTAATTTTTTCAAAAAAATATTAGTTTTGGGAATAGGAAAATAATACATAAGGAGCAAAACATGTTTTAAAAAAGGTTAAGTTTTATTTAAAAAAAATAATTTTACCGTATCTGGTCGATATTAACCATATGGGTTGGGTAATATCGACTACCTGGTTGGGTAATATCGACCGTGCAATATAAAACAAGAAAAATAGTATAAACGCCTTTGTTTGCTTATAACGTTTAATAGGTATAAAATAAACATAATTCTGGAAAACAAATTACCTTATAAACTAAATATACTCAAATAAACACTGAAAAATTACCACTTTAGGGTTGGCAAAAATGACATATATACACCTGTGTAATTTCCACCCCCGCACATTCAGCATGCGAAGATTTTCCACAAGGACAGTTCACCCACCATTCATTATCTTTTCCAAATTCCGTACATATGATGCATGGTTCAGTCGCTTGTTCTAGTTTTTGTACCTTCTTTGTATTCTTTTTTTCTTCGTTCTGATTACCACTGCTTATTATTTTTCTTTTTGTTCATTTAGCTTCTACTTCTTTCTTTCTGGCTTTCATTTTGTCCTTAACTTCCAATTATTCTTTGTTGGGAGTTGAAGTAAAGAATTGAGAGTGCGCTTTCTTTTGGTTATTTTCTACCGACATTAAACAGCTTGGCATTGGTTGAATATCTTTAAATGAGATAGTTGTACCAATGGTCCTGTCTGGTTCTTTATCGGTTTCATTATCGGTGAAAGAGATTAGACTTACTTCCGAATCGCTGGAATCACTATCACTTTTATTTTGCTGTGGCTTCTTGAACTGACATAATCCAGATGGCCCTGGTTGAGGTTCATTCATATCAGTAATTAGTGGGCATATATTTTTTTTCTTTGTCGATATTGTTATTGTTATGTTTCTTGCCTAATGTTATATTTTTTACTTTTTCTTGTGTTTCCTTTCCTTTCTCATCTTCAATGACAACAAATTCTTCTTAATTTATTACCTCTCGATTCATTGGGAATATTCCTGTGGCCTCAAATCCTTTTACACCTTTTTCTATTGTAGCTGTTTTATTGTATGCTTTTTTAAATAATTCAGCAATATCTCTCTGATCAATTTTTTGATAATTTCGAGCCTTTAAAATATAATTACACTCACGATTATACGCGGTTTTTAAGGACCTAAAAAAGCAAACATCTAATGGCTGCAACATGTGTGATGTGTAAGGAGGTAGGGTTACTATGTATATTCAATTTTCTCTACAAAAGTTGTAGACATTTAATGTGCAATGGCTACAATGGTTGTCGATAATAAGTAAGACCCTATCATTAATTAAGCACTTAGTGTGTGTAGCAAAATGTTGAAGCCATTCCAAAAAGAGATCTTCATTGATCCACCCATTTTCAGAATTTTTGTAAATTGCATTTACTGGGCCATTTTTCGTAAGCTCATACTTCATTCTTGCTCTGCCAAATATAAACATAGAGGGAATATAGTCCTCCGCAGCACTCATGGCACAAAGCACAGTAACTAGTTTGCCACGCTCCCTACTCGTAATGGCGCCAACTTGACGTTGTCCTTTGACAGCTAGAATTTTGGGAGAAATATGAACAGGAGTTATTCCAGTTTCATCTGCATTGTAAATGCGGTCAGCTCTGAATTTATGCTTTTCATACGCTTGAGAGAGATTTGTGAAAAATAAATCAACTTCTTTCTTGTTAAATCCCTTAACTCGATTTAGCGATGTACTTTCAGGTCTTCTAAGGGAGATCTGAGGATGACATTTCAAGAAACCATAATACCAATCATTGCCACATACTCCTTTTTTCTTATTAAAGTTATTAGGTATATTATTAGATTGTGCAAATTGAATTGCAATTTTCTTGACTTGGAACCTAGGCAACCCATAAAACATTTTGGACATTTTAATTATATAGTTTGCTAGGTCTTCCTCTTGAACAGGACTTCAACAGGAATCAACTTTTCCCTTAAGACAGTCTTGGAGAGTTGCATAGGGCACATTATAGGTTCTGGCGGCCTTCCTTATGCCTAAAGTATTATTTTGAACGGCATTAATCGCTGACGTCATGTCTTCAATATTCTAGGAAGCTCAATTAGTTTTCCTGTGGTATTTAAAAGGCATGTTAAAACAAATCTATTAGGATAAAAAAAACGTGGTTAATAATCGGGTAAAACGAACCAACGTCGGGTAAAACCGATCAGTAAGGTCGATATTACCCGACATTATAGTCTGATTACATTAACCTAAACTAAAAAAAATTAAAAAGATTTACATGGAAAAACTTATAAAATCTATACTTCAAACGGTGTTATCTAAAATATAGTCTTAAAAAAACTCTGAATATTTGAACTTGGAGGCCTATAGACTATGCCGAAAATATATGGCTCCTTACTAATAAAAATTTTTACCCATAAACTTTCAAAAAATTCATGACTTTCAGATAAAATAATTTCGTATGATAAACCATTCCGGACATAGGCAACAATATCACCACTCCTAAGATTTTGACGATCATTTCTTATCAATTGATAATTACTGATCTGTATTGCACTACTATCAATATTAAGACTAAGCCAACTTTCGGTGACTGCAATCAGGCTAAAGTCCTTTTTACAATAATCATTCTTAAAATCCTCAAAATGAGTCAGCAGGGACTACAGTTAATATGTGCTATTTTTAACGACATAAAATATTGCGATTAGTTATAAGTTTTTAGGAATGATATATTAGTTGTTGCAGATTTAGGTACTTACTAGTTATGCACTTGTAATAAATTGATATATCTGTATAAAATAAAAGCTGAAGTTCCCTGGTTATAACAAAATCTTAGCCAAGAAACTATCTAACTACATATATGTCTAAGTATAAAAAGTTAGTTTAATAATAATAACAAAGAATAAATATAAGGATTATACCTACACCTACACCAAAACAAAAAGAAAAAAAAACTAGTTTGTCGTAAAGTTAAACAAAAAGAGTTTAGTAAGCCAATCATATATAAAAAAGTACCTGATATTTCGGACTTGTTCTTAAGTTATTCAGTCCCAACATTGCTTTTAAGGTTGATTAAATCACTTTCCGAGACTATACGATGCACCGAACCATCACTTGTTTTGACATAAACATTGCCACTAGACACCCACGCAATTTTGTTTGTAAAAAGGTTTATTGCTCGGTCTAATAAAGTAAGCCGTAATTGAGTGAGATCCTCCTTAATGTAAACACCGGTGTTTTTTAACATTTTTCTGCTTTGGGTACCGACAAACGGACATCAGCAGTAGAATACCGTACAAGCACTGCCGGCGGTTTACGGCCTGGAATTTTTGGCGAAATTCTGTGAATTTTTTTTATTTCGCTACCGTTAACCTGCAATTTTAGTCTATTATTTAATATAGAAAGTACGGTTTCTCGGACATTTTCATTTCGGTCATATTTGATTTCGAATATACGAACATTGTTGCTGCGCATAGATTGTTCCTGATTGTCTAGTAGAGTTCTAAGTTGACAGTTCTCTTCCTCCATCCAACTTAATCCTACTTTAAGGGCTGCGATTTCCTGGTTTTGAGCTTCTAGCTGTTCATTCAATTTTTCTCTTACTAATGCAGCTATTTCAGAGAGAAATTTATCGTTAAACACACTAGAAATGATGGATTTTATTTCTCTTACATCTGTTGTTGAGAAACCCATTTTGGCGGGAAATTACAGTGAATATCTTGAATCCAGTTAACTATCACAAACACTGGACACAAATACTCAAAAACAAGTCAGTCGTATGAAAAGGCTACTGCTCACCCCTAACTGTATTATCTTGTTTCATCATCTACTTTCTGGTATGACTTAAAAACTTAAACACCTGCATTTCAACACATTACATTCAGCTTAGTAAACAAACTGCTTTATCAAATTAAAAAAATTATTGTTACTTTTAACTTTTTTGACTGTGAAGTACAATCTGACACACTTGGCTTAAGTTGGATATTGGTCATCAGCATCAGCAAACAAGAAAAAATAGTTTAGCTTAGAGTACTTTTGGCAAATGATTTATTTAAAAATATGCATCTATTCCAAGGGAAGGCTTTCAGATTATTAGAAATGAGTTTAAAAAATATTATTAATTTAATTTATTTTAAAATGAAAGCATTTTAAAACACGCGCTTTTCTAACTTTTTTAGTTTCAGAGATATTTGCTTTGAGAATTTTGAAATTGAAACCCTGTACATAATGGATATATCTGTGTATACGTTATTTGTCCCCTTCAGTTTGCCTTTCCAACCCTATGATTTCCTTTTAAAGTTCCTTGACTTTTAATGTCAAATCAAATGTCTACATATAAAAAATAAAATAATAAAAAAATTACGGACTTTTAAAATTGCTCTAAAATAAAAACTGAAATCTCAGTTAATATATCTCCTTTTTTAATAATTTAAGATATCTCATATTGGTGGAAATATTCCAGAAAAAATTATGGTCTATTTTCAGAAACACCAATCAAATAATATGCCTAGATTAAGAGATAAATAATTTCCTGTTTTTCAAAGATCAATGTGAATATTCCAAATAAAATACACTTACAAATATATTTTCAATATAAATCTTTCTTTTTTTATTTTTAATTGATCATTAAAAAATACATTGTGCACTCCTGGAATATAATAAGCACGTTTTACAAATAAGCCATGTTTTTAAGAAATTGCTGAAAAATACCCATTAAAAAGCTAAAATCTTAAGAAGCAATATGAATTTATTTTGTAAATATGATAAAATAAGAAATTTATTTTTTTCAATTATTTATCGAACGAATTAAAATTTTATATTTTTAATGTAAATTTTTTTGGTACGGCTTTCCTAAACTCGCATTAATTTTTATTTATATTTTAAAAATTAATTTTATAAAATCTATTAAGATTACAATTTTCAAAAGCATTTATAATAATAGTGATTATTTTAAGCCTCTTCAGTAAGTGTGCGGCGATATATTAAAAAGTAAATACAATGCTTATTTAGGGCACAGTTTATAGAATATTAATCAAAGTGGGTGTAAACTATTCTACTTTGATTAATAATCCAGTACTTTAATTATTCCTTACCGACAAATTAGTAATTCTGGAACGTGTTGCTGTGTTTGCCCACAGCAGGAGCGCTCATGTTATTCTAGGGTTTACAAACGTCTGTGTTTGGCATTACGAATTCAAAACCAAATAATATTTATGATACGGTCTGCCACTTGATACTTTGATATATCGTTATTTTGATAAACATTTGTTGATATTCTTTTAGTGGTTGGAGTCATATTATAGTACGACAGTTCATGGAGGTACCATGACAGTGGACACATTTTTGCTAATAGCTTCAACGTTACTGAGCAATGGGTTTTTTGTGATGCTATCCAAGGGTGTAAGGATAAATTTATTTCAATTTTACCTATACAGACATTTAAGGTTAATAGTGCCATTGGCATTAGCTGTTAGTACTGCCGCCCTTATGACAAAACACTTTGGGGGTGGACCGATATATAACGATTTAATTTCCTACCATAAGCACAATTGTGGTCAGTACTGGTATAACGTTCTGCTACATATGCAGTGGCTTATGAGCCCAAAATATGTGGTAGGTTGAATCAATTAAGTCTTCCATTAAAATGTCAATTTTTTTTTTGTTAGTGTATTATTCCAACTTGGTACTTGGGAGTTGACTCATTTTGGTACCATTGCTCTCCACTACTTTTACTTGTCTTATACAAGAATCGTTTAGCTGGATTAGCGCTTCTGTTCAGCGTTTACAGCTTTACTATTGCAACCAATTTTTATATTGCATGGACTAAGCGCTTAAATGGACAAGTTCCTATTACGTAAGGAAGTGTAACATGTTATTTTTAATAACTTAATATATTAAACGTTTTTAGACCTACAGTGGTATTTTCAGACTTTTTTGCAGGATACTACATACAGCCACTAGCCAGGGGTGGTCCATATATTTTAGGTCTTTGGTTTGGCTACGCATTATTTAAAACCAAACATCAAAATATCAGAATGTCTGTTTATTTGAAAAGCTGCTGCTGGATTTTAGTAGCAATTTGTATGCCTGGAAATGTTTTAATATCTCGTCTGTTTCGGCTGGAATATGTGGAATACAATCGGCTTGCGGTCTCGTTGTTTTTAGCTTTTCATCGAAGCATATGGACTATGTGTGTTATGTGGGTTATTTGGAGTTGTTACCACGGTCATGCAGGTATTATTTTACTTAAAATATGTGATGTTTTTAAATTTATTAGTAACATATGAATAGAATTTCCAACAAACATTCTACTTATATTCAAAATTTCGCTAGTAATTTAGTCGAGCAGCAAGTAATTTAGCTTTATAGCGAGTATGCGCTAATCGATTACTGTTCAGGCTACTTTAGTTTAAATGCCATATAATAGCCTTAAAATGGATAATAACAGACGTCATATGGAATTGAATAGAAGGCTATAAAAAATATCTTAAATATTATTTTGAAAGATGCTGAGGAAGAAATATCTGACAAATCAAAGCGCCCATTGGTCAGTGGATAAATAGAAAAGAATTTTTAAGAGTATCAAACAGTACTTTAAAAAAATTAGAATTAGAAAATCCTAAAAAATAAAGTAATGCAGTAAGAATTTCCGAAACTTCGGGTTGCAATTCCAGTAAAGACAAATTTGCAATGTGTACTATATTTTCTTATAGCGGGCAGTAGCTTAAGAGCTCTTTAGTCAAACTGTAAGAACAAATGCAGATGTTGTTGGTTTGTCGAGGTTAAACAGGAATTTAGGAAACCAACAATATCTGCATTTGTTCCTGAAATTTCTGAGGGTATTTGTTAGCCCTTAAATAAGTAAAAAAAACTAAATAAATGCACATTTTTTCTGTACAAAATCTAGAATTTCTTTTTTGTTAAACCCAAAATTGTAAATATTGAAAAAGATTCAAAATTGCATTAATTTAGAGATGAATTCAAAATTTCCGAATTGTTGTTACTTACTATAAAATTTTGTTCCAAATTTTTTATAAAAATATTCATCAAGACTAAAGATAGGTAGCTGCCGATAGCCAAGCCATCTGTCTGTTGATAAAACATACTATTAAAAAAAATCTTGGGAAAGGAAATATTTAAGTTATGTTAGTAAGGAAATGGGATTAATGCTATTTATTTTATTCTTCAGGATGTTTTTATATAATATATACTTTTAGACTTAGGTACTATTGTAAAAAAACTAGTTACTTGATTGGACTGTTGGCAAACCTAACTACTGGTCTTGGAATATCGAGTTTAGGGACTTGGGTCAACAGCAAAGACCTGAGCTTGTAAAGTTTCTGGATGTGAGGGTATACAAAGGATTATGCTCTTCTAAAAATTGGTCACCCTGTTTTATAAAACTGGAAGTTTTTCTGAGAGAACTTTTTAAAGGACTGAAGTTTAAAATAATTTGTAGTCAAAAAAGTTTCAACTTTGGACATATAAAGCGCTTTTTCTATATTCACTAAGCAAGTTCCCTCATCTGCTTTAGAGATAACTAGATATTTTTTGTAAGTAAATAAAGTAATGTAAGTAAATTAATCTCGGCAAATTCTTTGTTAAAACAATGTTTTTAGCCAAGCTTGAGAAAGTCTAGTTCTATTCTGTCAAAATTGACTATAGCCAAGTTATTAACCATATCATGAAAAACAAATCCATAGTGCAATCGTATGAGAGAATACAGTCACGTCCTTCTTTCAGTTGTAATTATCAATCAATTGAACTGTCCCATACAAAATATTCATAATATTTAGCTCAAAGTTCTTTAGCTCTTCCTATTGAATGATTTGTTAAAGTTCTCAGTGGGACTAACTTATGTAATCCTTGCCACGTTCGGCATTTGCTATCGTTTACTACACATGTATCGTGGTTCTCATTATCGATAGATTGATGACTATTCTCTTTTGGTAAGCTGAGTTAGTAATGTAGGGCGCAATAGGCTTTAATAATTAAAGTTTCTCAAATATCCTAAATTAGCTTGTAATTATACTGAACCCGTTTTCGATGTTTTTTCTTGCTCGAGAGAGACAGTCATTGAATACTTTTTCTTGGAGTCTAAGTCTTGATCCTGGAGAAGTCTTCAGCAAATATTTCTTTAACGGGTTTCTTTTCGGATGCCAGACCATTCTCTAAAAGGAAATAATTTGCTCTGAGGTAACACTTCTTCATAAGAGACACCTATATATTTAAAACAGTAGTTATAGTCCACAAAGGCAACGCTTACGCTACTCTTGGTTCTTTTGAAATTAAGATATAAGCTCCCTGAATATGTAAGTGAATTTATAACTACATGCTTTCTATTCACCATAATACTCAGGTAGGTTTCATTCCTCCTTAAACCCCTTTTCAATATACCTTCAGTTATCTTTATCGGAAAACTACAACAAAGAAACATATTATTAATATACCAAAAAACTACAGTGATGCTACTTATTTTAAATTCAAACTTGTTACCAAAGAAATGCATTCTTTTTTAATCAGGCGCAAGCATAATCTTTGATTTTATTAATTTTTTAGGCGCACAATGCGAAATTTGCAGATATAGATGAAGACAACGCGAATAAATTTCAAATCAAGCAAACATCTGGTCAAGTATCAAAAAGATAAAAAATATGTCAATTAAAAGCTGTTGGAAATCAATTAAAAAGAAACTAAATTATAGTGTTTGGTAAAAACATCTAATTGCAACTAAAAGGGATGCCGCTACAACTTGCCTTAGAAGAACAGCAATATATACAATCTATTTAAATGGGATTCGACTTCAGCACCTGGTTTCATACGGAAACATAAACTTAATTAGTGGGCTTTTTTTAAATAAATTTAGTGAAGGATGACCGAAGTATGCATCTTTAGTTTTCTAACTGCATTGCAAGAGTTGACTACTTCTTCAACTTTAATACGAAGTGCAGCACTACCTTTATCTTCTCTATTTTCAAATTTAAGATCTACGAGTTCCACCCTTGATACTGACTGTAGCATAACGCAAAATTTAACACCAGAATCCCAGGATTTCTATACATAACAGAGTATCAATAACTTTGAAGTTATGATACCTCATAGAATTTCAGCCTATCCGTGAAAGAGCTGCAAGATCACTCGGTGATCTGAAACCAATCTAGACCACCAAAAAATAGTATTTTAGCTGCTTTAATCGATAGCCTTACAGTTCATTTCTAAATGATTAAAATTTAAAAAATTCTTTTTCCAAGTTGGCATATGCGGCTTGTTTCGCTTATGTGTTAATATATTTATATAATTTACTTTTCACGTTCCATAGTGCCTCTTATTTCAAATTTTGACTTGCAGGCTTAAATGTCGTATTTTTATTCTAGCATGACATTTTAAGAACAAAAAAAATACCTTGAAGATGTCATCAATCACTAATGTACTTAACTAAACATAGGCATTCATTCATACCTGTTTAGTTAAAGTTTAGTAGTCAGCAGCGCCGGGTAGGAGACTCTGCCATCAAAATAGAATCAAATGGATCCAGTGGACTAAACTATTCTGCTAATTTTTGTTGTCCACTCGCACTACATTAATAAATTAGTAGCTACTCAACTAAATTACTAGCCTATTATAAAAAGGCAATAGAATCCATTTAAGTTATGCATATTTTCAATATATTTCTTTCGCAAATCGACTGCCGAAAGCAGATAGGAGAAGTTGCTATGGTACTATTGATTTTAACCTTCTTTGACTGGATTGCGTGACGTCAGTTTAAGTTAAAAAACAACTTTTTATTTGATTATTTGATCTTACATACCTCAAAAGCTTGATAATAATTATTAATAAGAATAATGCAAAAAAGTTAGGAAATAGTAAATTACTGTTAACCTACTTTTTACCTTTACCAATATTAAAAATTGATTAAAACTTAATTTTGATTAGACTGAACGTTAGAGCTAGACAGAGGATTTTTTAACAAAATTTTTTCTCAGTTTTATTTATATGAAAACAAATCCGCTTTATTTAGGTTGTGCAAAACTTTAATATACTTTTCTGCCAAATTGAATACTGAGAAATTGCTGTGGCACTAGTAAATTAATTTTATTTTAAACATTTTAAATTAGTTTAAATTTTAAAGGACTTGTCGAATTGTCGACAAGATTGTGAAGTCGGGTTGCATTAATTTTAGCTTTTTTAGGTATAAAGTCACAAACAATTTTTAGGTAATAATATAATAAAAGTAATGGAAATAAAAAAAACAATTACCAATATAATTTATTTATCGACAGATAGGTTATAGTACATATTATATTTAAATCCTTATATTTAATATAGGTTTTTCTTGGCTATATCAACAATCTCAATGAATTTTTAAATTAAAAGATTAAAGCAATGGAAATTATTGTTTGTCTATGTTTAAATTACAAAGTAATAATAAGTGATTTAAATGAAACTTGTAAAGAAGGACTATAATTTTGTATGGATTTTTCCTACATTTTAGGTCCAGTCAATACTTTTCTATCATGGAATCTATTTAAAGTATGGGGTAGATTAGTCTATACAATATTTTTATTCCATTACATCGTTCAAGCCATGATAACAAACTCCAAAAAGACATCAACATATTTTTCGGATTTTTTGACGGTAAGTTTTGATACGCTTCTCTAAGATAAACCACATGCAAACTGTAATAAGATATTTTAAAATCAATAATTATTTTTTTATTTATAGACATATGACTCAATTGGGGATGTGGCAGTAATGTCACTGCTTGCAATACCATTATCATTGTGTTTCGAGTATCCATTTATGCGATTATGTGTGTATTTATTTAAAGATAAAAGTAATTGACTTTTTAAACATCTATTATGCATTAGAAAGTTTAATGCTCCATTTTTTTTAGAAAATAATAAGAAAATTGGAAGCGATAAGGACCAAAATGCCTAGAAAATTCACTAACATAATAATACATTTGCATTAAGGAAACACAGTCACTAGTACAATTATCTTTATATTAGATTCACCAGTAATAATATATTACATCATAAAGCTCTTGTTGTAGCAATAAAGTTAAGCTTTGCTAGTATCGTTGCTTTCTTCTGCCTCAATTATATTTTCTTGTGCTAAAGTGATTTCCAAAAATTTGCATGGAAATACCACGCATTCCCCATTTGGTTCTTTGGCATCCTTGTAAACGCCACGTACCAATAACGTATTTGAACAGCCAATTATAACTAGAAGCATAAAGCTAATTAGGTGAGTTAGTATGCAGCTAAGCTCAGGCTCACCTAAAAAGAAGATTTGGTTTTTTTAAAACGTGTTAACAAATATAAAATATTTTTTTATCTTTTGACTATCGAAAAAGTTGCGCAAGAAGTATGTTAGACTTATACAAGACTCTTATTTAAATTTAGTTACATATTAATGTGTATTATATTCTAAATCAATTAAATCAAGTTTACAATTTAAATTAGTTTATATTAATGTATACTTACTTGGTATAATGTAAATTATTGATAAGCTCCAAATACCCCTCCAGTATAAAATAGTAGCTAATATGGACATTACAATATAAGTATCAGCTGCAATAATTTTTGGAACTCCTGTCAGTTTGGCACATAAGGTTTTAAAGAAATTTTGTAACCTATATACCAAACCTACGATTATAATTCCTAAGATCTGCAAAATGAAATAAATAATTTCAAATTTCGATATATATTATAGGGAAAATATACGTATTAGTCCCTTTCCCTTTTTTATGTTAGCTATCATACCATGCTATGTTACTTTGTACACTGTAGCCCGAAATAACTCAGCTGTACCTATATTTAAGGAGTTTTTAAGCATGCGATTGTTTTTTTTATTGGAACTTTATTTTCCTAGTACATTCCTTGCAAGAAAATCTGCAATAAGTGAAATCTGTTTTTGTTTTCAATATGTGTCCTTCGAAGTGAAAATATTGGAGTTTCCGTTTTTCACAGTAATAATTACTTTCTTTTCCTTGCCCACTCTGCTAAAAACCTCGATATTTGTTATAAAGTCTCTTTATGGCATCCTTAATTTTCTATAATATAATAATAGGCCAAGTTTTTTCATTTCTACTTCATATTTTATTGCTTGTTCACCAGAGTGCCGAGATTTATGATACTGCTCACTCGAATTATCGTTTCTTGATTAAATATAAGTTGACAGTTAATTAAAGGCTTGACAGTATTAGTATTGTCTGTGCTTATAATCATCAGTTTTGCCTTTTTTATATTATAACGTCCAGGTCATATACTTTGAATGTACTTTGTTCTTTTATGAGTTTTTGTAACCCCTCTTTGCTGCCGGCAAAAATTACCATAGTTTTCTAACATACTTTCTGCATTCAGAGATAATCGTGAATCTGATTATTCTAAGGGCTTTTCTATATATAATGTCTCAATAAATATTGAACAATAATGAAAAGGTAAACATCCTCTTCTCATTTTATCTGTTGTCTTATTTTTCGATTCTAACAAAAGGTGATAGATTCCAGTACGGGTTAACTATTATGTTGAAATCTATAAAATCCAAGCCTATATTTTTCAAAATTTCTATAATTGCTTGATATTTTATCCTATAAAATGCCTTTTGATAGGCAATCAAACATGTAAAGACTCATGTATCTGCATTGGCGAATTGAAACTTAGATGCTTTATATGGCATCTCGTACTAAATATACTAACATCTCTGAAATCAAACTGTCTAGGTAAGAGTTCTGTCTTATAGAATTGTCTTCATAGATCCTGTAGCTTCTTGTATGACTCTTAGAAATAGTTTTAGTAAAAGACTTATCAAGCTTTAAAGTCTTTACAGTATTTAGCTCCTGATCAGGAATCTTAACATAATATTATATCTTATTAAACACGTTTGTTAATAACCTAATGCTGCCTTCATTAAAAAGTTTTAAGAACTCTTATTTATATTATCGCATTTCGGAGACTTATCTTCCTTCATGAAATTTATTGCTGCTTTGATCTCATCAATGAGGATAACAGGATCTGTATCATCTTATCTAATTTGGTAGGCTTAGCTTTTGTGTCATAAAAGAGTTGTTCTCAGTATGTTTTCCATGTGTCTTTCTAGTCAGCAACATTAGTTATAGGGGTTCCCTCATTGTTATACGATGAGAAGGGGATTATAATCTAAGGGTATATCAGCTTCCGAATAGGCTTTTACCGACTTACAATATTTCTGTATCCTTTGGTCATAAGTATGCAGTTATGCAGCAATGTGGTTTCTAATTATGTAATTTATCCTGTCACGAGGAGATTTCCAGGTAAATAAGCCTCTAGCTGAGACTTTGAATGAGGTTTTTGCCATAATGAATTCTTACTCTTCTGCAAATAAACCAAACACATTTCTTCTATATTTTCTCTTTCCAGGCCCATATGGTCCTATGATATATCCTATCAGTTACTTGCCCCTCTTTGCGTTAAAACCGTCCATATTTTTTGTCATTTCTTGTTTAAGTATTTCCTTTAATTTCTTTCTAATTTGAAAATAGAATTTTTTACTTCCTTGTCACAGTATTACGTTATTGCTGCATACAATTGAACTAAATTTGTATTGGTTAGTGTTACTTTAAAGTTAATACTGGAGCAAAGTTTGCGGCAGATTCAGCAATTGACTTTTTCATTGAAATATAAGCTCTATGTTTGTACTCTCTCTTTGTACTTGCCAAGTAGCATATTAGCGCCTGGTAATCGCATTTTGCTTATTTCTTGGATTCAACTTTTAATCTTTTAATTTCTTTAATGGCATTATGAACTTTTCCAACTTTAGTCATAGAACTTCAAGTTGTTTAAAGTCTCACAATTGGTAACTCGTGTTTAGTATTTTTAATATCTTTATTTAGATCTGATGATATCTTTATGGACAAAATAAATGCATTATCAATTATATATTTATTGTAATATAAGTTCGAGACTTTGACCAAACTTGTAGCTTTCGTAAAAGTTTATTAAAAAAACTTAACGACTACTTTTAAATTGGTCAAGAGCCGAACATTCCAAGTGGAAAGGCTAATGATCAGGGGCACTTCAGGTTTCTCCTCTTCCCTGGATTGTATGGATTCTAAAGGTAGCACAGCTGTGGTGTTCCTTGATATCACCAAGGCGTTTCAGAAATTCAAGATATCATAAACTTATATGCCTTTTAATATTGTTAAATTTTTTATTTGGTATGATGTTGTTGTTCATGTATGTTCCATTAACGAAGAATTCCATTATTCTTATAGGTAGGTCCTGGTGGTAGAAAGATATTCTTTGACAGGCCCAAGGTCTCCAGGTTCCTATGCAGCTCTCTTGGAATGACTCTTGGGCTAGATCCTTGACATAAAGGTCACTTTGTCTAGGTTCTACAGCCAGGTTCTAGTGGCCAACAGTATATTTCCTCTTCTTTTTAGATATTGTAGTGTAGATGTTGTGCTATTGATAGCTTTTTTCTTCCTCTGACCCTCATGGTCATGTCAGTTTTGTTTAAGGTATTCAGCAATTGGTAATGACAGATCTGTGTCGGTGTGTCGATAGAAATAAACGATTTTTTAAGTCCATCTCAGCATTATCGTTTTTGGTATGCGGTAAGAAAGTTGTAATTTTAATTCGGTTCGGTTTGGATTACTCTTTAATTCGGTAGTAACCTCCAGAAATTGACAAAAACATTATAATTTGTCAATTATTTAGTCTGAAGAATTTTGACATTCCGTAATTAAATTCGGCACTCAGGAAATTTTTTTATAATTCAGTGCTTATTAAATAAAATGCTTTATGCAAAGCGATATGTGATATGAGATATGATCAAACTTCTTCATATCTTTATCCTCGATCTGACAATGGCTTTCTCTAAATGAACACTATGCAAAATCGTCTGTAATGCAGTGGTTGATTCTTGCCTTTTACACTTTCATAATCTTGACTTTTTATTAGTTAATCTGGCTTTAGGACCAATTTCGCAATCCAAGAATAAGAGGGTATCCTTTTCTCTTACTGGCTCCTTCACCTCAAGCTGCTGTTGCCATGTTAATTTATAGTATATTTTGGGAAAATTTGCTACTTACCAAGCTCATCCAAGAAGACCAAAGGAAATTATCTGGTAATAACAAAATGTCTGTTATCACCCACAGGCCTCGCCAAAATGAAACTACCAGATTTCCCATAACTGCTACCGAAAACATAGCATCCAAAATAGTTAGTCCCAAGCTATGTTTAGTCTAAAAATGTATACAATTTACAAAAAAATTATACTAATTATGATCATAAAAGTATAGTAAAGAAAATAAAGAAATTTTTGTACTGCTATGTGTAACTAAAGTTCTTGATAAAGTACTTCAGATACTCTTTACCCCTTCATTAGTTTTTAACCTCCCTCGTTACGCATTGACATTAAGCGCTTGATAGCATTAACATTTAGCGCGAGATTAACCGCATTGATATTAGTGCAACATAATTCGAGTGTAGGTGGATTTAGATTATTATATGCATAGATTAATTTCAGTGTATGTGACCACATTTATTATTAACGACTGTAGACGTAATAAAATTTATGGAAAAACTTTTTTGTTTTCTTCTGTATTGTATTATTACTTTAATTTTAGTCATGTCGTCTTACAAAACTCAGAACGCTAATGACTAAGGTTTTATCTAAAAGTTAATTTAGTGTTGAACATAAAGAAATGGACGATAGAGAGGACTTTGTGAAGGAACAGCAGTAAATCAGTAAGTAATCAGAGCAGGATATTGGTGACTCTGATCCTGATGTAAACTAGTCGAAAAATCTAAGACCTTATTTTAAGACCTACACGTATTACCTTGAGAAATCTCTAAATTGCTTAAAGGAATACCTTTAAAAAACGTTTACAGTCGCCAAGAAAATTATATGTGTAGATTATCTAACTCTAGATTAGCCAAGAAAACTAAAGGTGCCTTTTGAGGTATGGAGATATTTTTTGATAAAATTATACTACATATTATTCTTCAAATTACTAATAAATACCTTCAGTGAGAGAAATTTAAAATCAAATCATCTCAAAGCTGATAATCTGTGAAAAACCAATGCATATTGATGATTAAAGCAATTGAGAGGATAAAAACATAATTGATAGACTTGTTCCAAGCTCGTCAATTTTTAAAAGTTTGTTAAAAAATTTAAGGAAAGCTGTAGTCTACCGATATATGTTACTTCTGATCAAAAGTGAGCAGGTGTTCAGAGGAAAATACATATTTCTTCAGTACATAGCATTAAAACCTGCCAAATATAGATTAAAAATGTTTACTTCAAGCATCAGATCAAAAGATGTTATGCTGGAAAGACTTTGCAAATTTATTTATGGTTCTGCCCGCAACTTGACCATAAATAATTGGTTTACAAGCGTAAATTTTGTGACTCGATTATTTAAATAAAAAATAGCCGTAGCTAAAACTTGATCCAAGATTATACCAGAAATAACCTTTAAATTTTTAGATCAAAAACACTTAACTAATTTAAATTTATTTGGCTCTTAAAAAAATTTTACCAATATCCCCTATGTGCAGAAGTCCTGCTACTTTCATCCTTACATTATGATAAAACGATTCATTAGCATACTCATTACTTACGAAAACCCGAAATTGTTACATATTACAACAGCCCATGAAGGTCGTAGACGTTGTAGATCAATTAAATTCAAAACTACAATTGCGCTAGAAGTACAAGGCAAGAATAAATGAAAGGAGATTAGTCTACTCCTCAAAGAGTAAATCATCTTTCTGGAAGCCAAATAAGTAGGTCCCAAAGCTTAGTAAAGCTCCAAAAATTATAATTTTTTAAATCCTAATGATTACATTAGCTTCAGCACAGATATCATAAATACTTATTTTTCATCATCTGAATCAAAGAACTCGTTATAAAACTTGGGGGAACTAAATCAAAACCTGAGTATTATACATATGCACCACTAACGCAAAATGTAATTTTAAATATTATATTTTATTTAGACTCACAAGGCTGAACTTTTATTAATGATGTTGATTTGTTAAATATCCACAAATTTCACAAATTTATGTTTGTTCTGGAACGGGGTGTCCAACATTGTTTTCCATCCAAATGCGTTAAATCAAGTAAAGATGTAAATACTCCAAAATAATTTGTAAGTAGTTTTAGTTTATATTTAATCTTCTCCCGAAGATGCTAACATTGTTAGCGAAATACGTGTCGAGAGTAAAAATAAAGATTTTTGGTTAGTTAAGTGACTCCAAATTGGTTTAATAATGAATAAAGAGAGATGCGTGATATATTTTGGGAGGCATAAATAGTCTAAGAGGCATAAATAAAAATTTACATTGATAGCACTAGTTTTACTATTTAGTGATATTTCACCTACAAATACAATTTACACTCTCTAAAAAATAAGCGAATCCAAGATGCGTATGAATGTTAGATTACCATAGAGATGTCCAAAATGTAGAAATGCCCATACCCTTTTTATGGACTTTTTGTAATAATATAATGTAAGTTTTATTATGTTTTTAATAAATTTATTTCTTTTATAATAACCTTTTATATTTTACTTACATAGTTTTCAATTTTTGACAATGGTTTAACAACTGAAATGCGTCGGGATTTTTTAAATAAAGATTATGAAGTAAACGGGACCCTTCGCCTATTATTTTGCTTTGTATGAATGCTATGCTGTCTCATAAATATTCACTAATAATCCCTTGTACAAAACTCATAAATATGTATATAAAATCTGATAAATCAGATCTGAGGCATAATGCTGGCAATTACTAAATTCATTATTTCCTCTAATACCAAAGATTTTTTGAGAGTATACTAAAAAACCAGCGCTTCAATAACTTGGGAGGCAAATTTTCTTATCTCGCCTTCTCAATTTGGGTTTCGACAACATCCGACTACACAGGCAACATAGGACTAGACTCTATGGTAGAGGCCTTTGAGGAAGGACAGCACATGCACATTTATTTTACATGAATTTCTTGTGAAAAAGTTAGAAGCATGTGGTATAAATGGGATTATCGTAAAATTTCTAAGCAGCTACCTGCGTGACCGTTACCAAGTCATATTCTTTGGATAAAGCACCTCAGATGAAGCTTATTCAACCCATGAAGTACCTCAAGGATCAATGTGAGCCCCTTGCTTTTTCTGATTTTTATAAATTACATACATCACTTCATACCTCAATCCAAACTAGTATTATTTGTTAACGATATAATTTTTTCTATTAGAAATTCCGATAGGGAAAATCTTGACAGTAGTGGATCTGAGAGTATTAATGTTTTTGGAGACAATCTTGTGCAAAAAAAAATCATGCTAAAATTAAATAATATGACTCTTGGTCGAAGAAAGACTGCTGTGCTCAACCCTCGTAAATTGAAATTTCTGGTACTATATTTTAATCCATCTCTAAAGTCATATTGATTTACTGGCTGGTCCTTTATCTAAGATACTTTTCCTCTTAAAAAGGTTAAAAAGGGTATTACCACTTTTTTTACTGCAGGCATATCATACTGTATTTTAATCAGTGGCTTCCTATAGTCTCATTCTCTTTATATTATCTGTTCAAATTCTTTTTGTGCAGGAAAGCAATAATTATAGTTATCAATGGTGTAGATCATCCACACTGTAAGCTGATCCAAAAACGTGTTTTATACAGTATGGGATCATGACCATACTCTGCAGGGCAGGTATATTAATGAATGCTAAGTGTATTGTTGCAGGAATTATGAGCTATATTATCTTAATTCAAACTACCATCATTATCCCACAAGTTAGGTAAAATTCTTTAATGTTTGGCAGAAAGCATACGTTTCCTATCTTGAAATCAATTTTGTAACACATTAAAAAAAAATTACAAAGCATTCATAAACGCCACCGAATTTACACTTTGTTGTGTGTTTCTGTATTTTCCGATGTTCATGTTAATTTTTATTTGCATTAAATGTATTGTACGATATAATATGCAGTATAGGTATTTTAATATTTATTTGTTAATAAAACTTACATAGGTGGCGTTTTTTAGGATTTAGGACTTTAATAATGAATGTAAATTGTTTTCCTATTTCATATTTCATTAAGTCTTTGCCTTTTGATGATTTTATCACCTGTGATAGTACGTATGCTGAATAAAATTTTAATTTGAACTTAAAGAAGGCGCTGCCGGTAGTCTTCTATTCCTTTCTGTAGGTAGGCTTGATTTAGTAGTAGTTTACGTTAAAAACAACCCCATAATCAACATGAAAAAAAAATTTTCTATAAATAATATTGCATGATTTAAAAAAACCTTTTTACACCAAAAAGTTACTCTAAGGACAATAGCTGTATTATCAGGAATTATAGAAATGAGTGGCGTAAAACAAATTAAGAAAGCATAAGTAATAAGAACCAAAAAAAGTATGTCACTGTAGATGTTAAAACCAAAACCGATGCACGCGTTTTTCTTTCATGAAGTGCAATATATATTATATGCCTCGAACATCTACAAGAAATATGTAAGATTAGCGTAAGTAATTCTTTATGATAAGTATTTTTTATTATGTTTATTTTAAATTATAAGAAATCTTTTAAGTTCATTATTTTGAATAATTTTTGAATGTTGAAATTCATACCGGGTAATTCAAAAGTAAGCAGCATCCTTCGGGGGGCGTAATTCTTGCATATAAATAAGACAGAAAATTGCTATTAACATGGGCTCGTAAACGCTTGATAAGGGAGTTATTCCCTATTTAATAAGGCACCTTAAAGACGATTTTTTCTCTATAACTTTAAAACCGCATACAATAAAATTTTGATAAATGTTAAACTGTAAAACATTAGATAGTAAAAATACTAAATAAAAAAATTAAAAATTTTAGTCAGTGGCGTGGCATATAGGGGTGGGTAAAAATTAAAATATCATTATTTCTTTTACGCTTTGTCTTATTGCGATTTTAGTTGGGAATTACGAAACGTCTAGAGTTTTTTACGTAAAAAGGGTACTTTTAGTTCTTTGCGATAAAACGTTCGATTTACGACGAAAATGACTGAAAACTTTCTGAATATTCATGTAAATTTAATAGTATTAAATTTGGTAAAATTAGTTCGCATTTAAAATAAAGTTCAGTACCTAATTTCAAATCTTGTATCGTAAATACCTTCTATAAAAACCTTTTTTACTATCGTGGACAGAAGGATGCATTTAATACCTTACGAAATTTATTCTGCCGGTATTTTTGGTAAATCATCTATAATTATCATCGTAAAATACGTTTGACTTAGCCATAGTGATCAGTTAGAAGAGTGTTTTTTAAATTAGTTTATTAATAATAAGAATTGCCTTTGGTGACTTAGTGTGTATTGAGTTTAATAAAGAAAAATGAATTTTACGTATAAAGAACAAGCTGATATTTTTATTATGTATGCAAGGGCTTTTTCCGACATTTTAGCATTATCTTTAGAAACCATTTAAATAATGCTTACCCGCAGCATTGAGTAGGTCGTGGGGGTCCAGTATCATAGCCACTACGGTCTCCTGACCTAAACCCTCTGATTTTTATTTATGGGGACACAAAACAGCTTGTTTATTCTCGCCCAACACCCAATGTTGATGTTCTTAGACAAAGAATAGAGGAAGGATTTCAAACAGCTAAAAACAGTCCATGAATTCGTCCACGAGTGCATTGTAATTAAATAAAAAGATTAGGAACTTGTCTTTTGAATTTTTTTTTGCATTTTTTTAAATAAATTTTTAAATAAACAGTTTTTTATGTCGAAATGCAGACTACCTAAATTTCATCAGGAAACATACGCAAATTAAAGTTTTTTTTTCACGTAAAAATCTCTAAAGTTTTATAATTTTTAAATAAAACAGAAAAATAACCCAGACCGTTAAAAAAATAGGGATGTTTTAACCCCTACCCGCCCCCGTATGTGACCCAACTAACTAAAAGTTTTAAATTTATTTATTTAGTATTTTAACTACCGTCTAATATTTTATAGTACATCAACTTTAAGAATTTTATTGTAAACGGTTTAAAAGTTATAGAGAAAAAAATCATCTTCAAAATGTCTTATTAAAAGGGACATAATTCTCTTAGGAAGCGTTTGCGGACCCATTTTAATAGGAATTTTTTGTCTCATTTTTATGCAAGAATTACACTCCTGAAAGAGTGTCATTTACTTTTAAAATTACATTGTATACTCATGTGCTATTTAATAAAGATATTTATTATGAATTTCATGTTTTTGTGTAATGAATAAATAAAAAATATAACAACAATTTTCAAGACGTTTTCTGATTTATGCTTTCAGTGATACCGAGTCAACTACCACCAGTTATAAAAGTAAAACGACTAATGAAGGGTTAAGATTTATTTTTAAGTTTTAATGTAATCAAAAGTAAAAACACAGAGTATAGAAAATCTGTGTTTCTTAAACCCAAATTCTGAAACTGATTCTTACTTTTTTACGAAACATCGTTGGAAACCGAAATACATAGTTTCCCTTGTCTATGCAAATAGCAAATGGTGGAGCGGTAGCATTTCTTAATCCCTTAATAGAAATTAATGTGGTAAAGCATAAGCCACATAGCAAAATCATCCATAGACTTCCCTCTTTTTTAGCAACTCCTTCGGCGGTAAAGCGGATATCAAAAAGAAGGTCTAATAGGCCCCAACAACCTTTAAAAAAAGTATATGAGAGAAATTATTAAAAGTAATTAAATATTTAAAAAAAAACAGAAGATTAATAAGACTATTATATCGTATTATTTGTTATTTTACTAAATTGATTTTGATTTAATTTGATTGGATTAGACTTAACATAAGTATTTTATTAAGGTTATTGAGAATCACATTTTAAAATTTTAAAGTTTTTGCCTAACTGCAAAAACGAGATGATTTTCTGACTCGCTAATCTAACAATTTTATGAAATAATATTACATATAAATTTTTATCTTAATTAAAGGTGGCGCAGTATTAATAACACTTGAATCTTAAAAAAAAAAATAATAATAAAATTTAAGTAATAAATCTGATAATCTATACTCTTTGGAATATAGTTTAATATTTCATTATATACGTCATTTATCAGAAAAAAAAATGGTTCAAAATATTAAAAAATTAAACATACCTCTCCAATGTAGAACTGTAATCGTCAAAAATACGTAAGTATAAAATCTTCTTAAGAAATGCGACACTATTTTCAGTGACCAGTGTTTATCCGATTGTACTATAGCGCTGTGGAGGTGATCTTGGCTAACTGCTAATACTATATGAATTGTTATACCTGAATAGAAAAACAACTTAATATATAAAGATAAGCAGAACTACTTACTATAAAAAAACATTGGAATAGAAGGGTCTAAAGAATGGTTCTGACCTCTTTAGAATTTTCAAATATATTTACATATTTACTATTTGTAGAACTTGTGGCACTCAATAAACTGCATTTAAGGGGTTCTAAATATAATCACATAAGAAGTGTTACTTACTTGATGTAAGAGCTGATTGACAAAAAATTAGGATGAAGAAATTATTACTTTTGGATGTAACACGTCTTACGTTGAAAAAATCTGAAGATATCGAAGACTAATAAAACTACAGCACCGACCTTGGTTTATTATTAGTTCCTTTTAAAGTAATAACACTATCAGGAGATCTAGCAATTTGTAACACATTTAGGTTTAAAAAGAAGTAGATACTTTGTCAAACGTCTTGAAGAAATATATGTATATTATTGTATATTGTAATGATTAAACCATGCTTTAGTTTTATACTAGAGAAAACCGTACAAAATATCGTATTCTTACTAAGTTATCTTATTACCAGTTTTTCAAGGTTATTATGATTAACACTGAATGTATGTGGATAAATTTAAATTAAAAAAAAAAAATCATTAAATAAATGGTGCATCTGCGAATTCTTTATTTATATTTTCCCGAAAGCATTTCTTCTAAGGTACATAAAAGTTAGAAAATTCCTTTCAGTAGTGCAGAAATACTAAGAAATTCACAAAAAAACTTTTATACCGAAGAAAAATATTTTTATAACTGCAGTAAAACCGAAAAGAGCTTTCATTTAAGATTAAATTTATAAGAAAAATAAGAGAAGCTCGGCTAGATGCAATATGAATGCTCATGAAATGAATTACACGTAATGATACTGAGTATTGGGAGGGCAATTTCGTCTAAATTAAGCTGCACATAATTGCTTAAAAAGCATTCCTTGAAGATTAAAATGGGCGATAAACGATATTAGTAGAAAATCTATTATAACATTTCTTAAGGATGATCAGATATTATTTATGTATTATTTTTTTACGTATTTAACAGCATATACCTAATTAACACATAGACTTACCCAATATAAAAGAAACTGATAGAGGAAATTTATCTCCATGAATATCCATAAATCCCCATATTCCTCTCCATGTAAACACAACCAGTGGGGTAACAATAAGCACTGATAGCAACACATCCACAACACTGATCACTGGCAAATTTTGCTTTTGTTTACTCTCTTGACGTACTATAACTATTTTTTGTAATCCATCCTCCAATAGACCCTCTTCAGCATCCTTTTTATTTAGATCCATTATTATAAAATACCAAAGTTAAAGCATTTTTTGCGAAATCTAATACAAATGCAGACATAAACCAACTAATTTATATGTTTGACACCGTAAGCCTAATCTAAACAGCAAATAAGAGACAGTATTAATTGTATTGTTACAGATTAGCTAATAAACAAGGCAAATATTTACATCTATGATGTTGGCCTTTACAAAGTGGGAATTTGTAATATAATAGTCGCGATTACTATAAAATCACGCCAATTTAGATTATTTATCATTTATCTGTTTTATCATTGTAATAATTTATGTTTTGATTACCATTAAGGTATAATCATTTACTTTATTGTCTATAGAGTTTTTAATTAGTATAGTCATGATTATTTGGAAAATTTATTTCGGTCCTAGTCGAGCTCAAAACTGAATATCATAGATATTTTTTTTAAGATATTAAACTAAATACAAACTTAGCACTAATATTACATATGAGTATAATGATTTAATGATATTTAAAGATGTGCTACAATATATATATCGAATAAAGGTAAGAACATTAGTAAATCTTTTGATTAAAATTACTATACCAACTGAAGGATATATAATAATATGGTTTTGTTGAGCAATTTAAATAATATTAAATGAGTTTATTAGATATACAACAATAAATATTTAACATAATAATCACCAGAATAATCTTATTATGACTAGTGGTTTGTTTGATTTGGAAATCAAAGAAATCATTGGAAGCAACTTGTTTATTTAATATCTTCGTTTTATTATTTAATCCTGGTTCTCTATTTGCTTCATTATAAAAAAATAACTTATCCAATGTTTACATATTTTTCAGATAATTGAAACCTTTTCGAGATTTCCATGCTTTTGGCAGTAAATTTTAATACCCCTCCAGGCATTTCACGTATTTTGTTTCTAGCATTTAAATAAATTTATTTTAGGTATTTTAATATTTTTTGCGGTTTTTAGGTTTCCAGAGCAGAGGAATTTTCTTAAGCATTTACTCATTTTAATGTTTTGTATATAGTTAGAAACCTTGCTTCAAGTTGTAAGAGTATTTTTTTTGTATTTGATTTAATTTGTGTTCTAGGTATTATTTATTTTTACGGCGTTTAATTTATATTAATTATTAGTTTAAAGTTGTTTTTTTTTTAGATTTATTGTGAATAAATGTGTAAATTTATTTTAAAATTAAAATAAGTTTCAAGATTTTTTGTTAAATTATTTTAATTTAAAATTTTATTAGGTAAGTTCTTAACTATGATGGTAATGGCCGAATTTAATGAATGAATTAAGTATATGATATTGCAGATAATTAATTCAAAGTTAATAACTCACATTTACTAAATATACGGTACTTTTAAGAATTTCATAAGAAAATACAAAAAAGGGTAGATTCATGATAAATTTCAAACGCTCAGAGTTTTTGTGATATCGTTTGCTGTTATATCTTTTTATAATAGTGAGAAATCCAATATAGCTATCCTGCTATTTATCTTAGTGTATTTCATAAAGAACCTTAAAATAACAACCCAAAATTAACAAGAACACTAGAAAATCTTTAATTACTTGAGCCTAAGCTAACCCTGTGTAAAAGTTCTTTTGCACAATTTTTTACTAACAAAAAATCAATTTTTTCAATTCATTATTATATTATGAGTCTTATGGACAAACTAAATATATGTTAACTATAAACCTTACAATTTTCCTATTTCTTCGTAAATTTGGTCTAAGAACAACGTATTCTGCAAAAAAACTTCACTACAACTGCTCTAATTTATAACAAGTCAATATACCCCACTAAACACTTATTATGTAACTATTTCTATTTTTAAATGTGTCGATAAATATTTTCGCAGATTTTATCTATAAGAACTCGCTGTATCATTTGCTTTGTCACATGCAATTGTGGGCTAAAATGCATCTATATAAAACGTTATAATTTTATTATTATTACAAGTACTGAAATTGTTAACATTGTTTCATAAGCTTTTATTAGTTATTAAATATTAATAAAAACCCGCCCATTTATTCAATCAATGTATATATATAATTAATGAATATTTATTAAAACGTAAAATATTATTTACCATGTAATTATTAATTAATACGATTTAACAATAATAATTTATATTAATATTGTTTAATTTTCTAATTTATACTTTCCACGCGTATTTATGAGAACTTTAATAATGTAAAACTAAAATACAAATATTTTTGCTATATTTTAGTTATAATAAAACTTTTTTCACCAATTAATATTTAACGCCTTAATATTTAACGCAATAATATTTGTAACATATAAAATTTTATCACTTAGTTTATCTGTTAAATATTACACAAATTTGATAAAAAACTATCACTTTCGTAAAAAGCACCGTTTTTACACGAAATTTTTAATTAAAGCCAGTCTGTTGTCTAAACAAACTGCCCCTCTAAAAAGTACCTTCAAATATTGAGTTTTCATTTCATTAATGATCGGGTTAAGCTTATGCCATGTTGAGATTTTATCAATGTTTCATTAAAAAGGCTTTAAAAGAGTTAATATCGTAAATGGATATTTGCACTTTTAATTATTCTAATTAGAAGTTAAAATATTCACAAAATTTAAGCCGTTTTAAGCTCTAAATGAATAATAAATGTTTGTAACCTATAAATTATTTATGCTTTTTACTAAGTGAACTATATGTGAAGTCAATAAAGTACTGGTTTTAAATTTTATTAATGTCGCGGTTTCGGCTTACATTCAGCATATAAACATTTAACATATAAACACTATATGTACAATCATAAAAACGTAGTAATTTACATAAAAAGCTTGTTACTCGCAATGTTATACAATACGCTTGGTTAACAGAAGTAGAATCAACTAATAGAGTAATGGAACAACAAACCAACGAACTTTAAAACCTGGGTTTTATTTGAACTCACATCTAATTCGCTTAGCAAGAAAAGATAATTACATAATAATGTACTTAATTAATTCATTAAATTATGTTTAACTATGTTGTTTAATAATATTTAAGAGAATATGGTTTAATAAAAAATTATATAAAGGCCTTCAGTTCAAAACAAACCACCCTTCATAACTTTACAACAAAAAAAAAAATACCTAAATAAATCTCATAAATCTAGATATACAGGGGGACTTTTAATTTTAATTAAACTTTTAATAAAATAAAATCCTTAACTGAATAAATGTTACGTTGGGTGATAGATTTTATGCCTTTTAAAACGATGTATCACGCTAATGAAATTCAAAAATGCACTTCTTTTTTATAACTCACTTACTCCAGTAATACTCTGCTAAGTCAGCAACACATTCTTGATTGACTTGCCTTGACTTGTTTTTAACAAAACTGACCAAAAATGGATCGAAAAGTTTGAAAATGCTTAAAATTTTCTGTTGCCATTGCCTACGCATACCAATAATTTTAGGAGAATACTGATAGTGAAAGCAAGCAAGTCAATTGCATCAGTATAGGATACATTGAACTTAAAACCTTAAATTACATAGTCTTCAGTTGGAAGATAATATAATAGAATAAAAGAGGCATTTTTTATCTTCATTGGAAATGCCTAGAAGTTTCTAGATTATTCTTGCCTATGAAAACCAATGAAGATAGTCAAAGTAAGCAAGTATACAGATTCTAGAAGATATCTACCACAATTTACAATAAAATAGCCGCATGCTCTAAGTTGAAACCCAAGTAAGGCTCTCAAATAAGATAAGTTAAATGAACTGTAAATAAATCTAAATAGTTTTTATTGTTAAGATTTATTGTTTTAATTTATTTGTTTAAGGCCTATGTTATATGTTAAAATTTCCCAACAAAAAATAAATTGCAAAATTATTTTACAAGCCTTTATTTCTAAACAAAAGCAGTTAAGTAACCGTTATTGAAGACAAAGAATCCAAAAGCAAAACAAATATTTAAATTTTTACCGTACCCACATGGCTTTATACTTGTAAAAATTATTCAAGCCAAAACCCTTTTCATTTCTTTTCCGAGCTCATTTTAATTCCTATCACCCGGAGGACCGAAACGGTCGTATTTTTATTAAGCATGTTGACAAACATAAATCCGTATTATGTTTCGTCAGTAGACAGTATTTATATGATAAACAAGTTTTATTAGAATTTCAAAAATTGTTTCGTTACATCTAAAAGCGTGTCGCTTCTGAGGGATTTTAATAAATCAAATAAATTACATTCCTGGGGATATAAAAACCTTTTAATTTCCAGGACGTAGATATATTATACGGTGGTATTTTTGTCGCAAATATAAAATTTGTTTTCAAGTTAATAATTATGTTTATTAATATAAAACTGGTGGTTATATCAATAGGTGTAACAAAAAAGTATCATCCAGTTAAGTTCTAGTTCCAATGTATATTTTAACCTAATCCAAAAGATTTATCTTAAAAAGAACGATGAACAAGCTCAAAAGTTTATTTCTTCTTACTTAAAGAGGCAGGTGGGAATGATTTATCTCGTTTTTGTTCAATACTAGTCTTATTAATTAAAATCCGTAAAAAGAGTTTATGTGCTTTGTAAATTCTTTATCCTAATCATATTATTTAAAAATGGGTTTACTAATTAAATTGCATTGAAGCCGGCCTTTTACCAGAAACTTATTAAAATATATTTAGAGAATCACTGGTATTTAATTAAACTCAAACATAGTTATTAATAAAAATAGAAACTAATGAGAAAATACTCACTACCATATATTTTAAATGAAGGTATTTTCTTACTCGACATTCCGAAACATGATGTTCAAACCTAATACAAGACATTTAACTTAACAAAAGATGAATCCACTCCCAAAAGTTTATATCTAATTTAAAGTTGCAGGTCGCAGTGATTTGTCTTGTTTCTGTTTAATGAAGTTTATGTTCGTCTTCTTAATTAATTAACAAAGTTTGCTTATTTCAAAACAATTTATTCTAATCCTATTAAATAAATTAAAATTCATTTAACAATTTAATTAATTTGCGGGCATTTAATAAACTAGGTTTCCAAGATTGTTAATAGCGTCATATGGAGTTTCAGCTTTAATTTTGTAACCTACACTTTGGACAGTTTATAACATTTTTTTTTTGCAGCTCCAGATTAGCCATGGATATTGTTGGAATTTCCTTAGAATTGCAATACCATCCATTAAGCTTTGCAGTATGCTTATTATTTTTCTATATCTTAGAGCTTTAAATAAAAGAGAGGCAAAAGATATAATTTAAAACCAGTGATCTAAAGCCTTTTCTGCTAGCTGAGCTTCTAATAAATTAATATTTTTCTTTTTTCATTTGGGTGACAAAATTAGGGAACCAATTTCAGGGATAAAGTGGCACTTAAATCGCCTTCTATGCATTTCATTAATATCATTTTATCTTAATTTGGAACGAACTGTCAGAAGAATCAACCTCACCAAAAAAACACACCCACATATTTAGTTAATTGTAGTTTAATTAACTAAATATGTGGGTGTGTTTTTTTGGTGAGGTTGATTCTAATTAAAATTAAATTAAAGTAGAAAGAAAATATAACTTACAACTTTTTTTTTCTTTTTCTAACATTCTGAAGTATTCAGTTCAACAAATTCAAACAAAGTACTTTTATTTACTTAGTGCCCTTACAAAATTTACTAGATTTTGAAACTCTTCATCTTAATCGTAGGACATATAAATTGATAAGTAAATCAATTTTTTACTATCAGAAATACACAATATACTAAAGTCAGTCAAGTAAATTTTTAAAGAGCCTTTATAATAAAAGAAACTCTCAAGACCTTAAACAGTCCTACTATTATACATACTTTTATACATAATCATGTATATTATATGCATTTAAAGTAGGTTTTTATGTTTCTAAAACAACCCTACATCAACGAGTCTGTAAATAATTTTTTTAGTAATTTTTAGACAGCTCTAATAGAATTAACTAAATATGTAGGTATCTTTTTTTGGTGAGGTTGATTCTAGTTAAAATTAAATTAAAGTAGAAAGAAAATATTACTTACAACTTTTTTTTTCTTTTTCTAACATTCTGAAGTATACAGCTCAACAAATTCAAACAAAGTATATTTATTTACTTAGTGCCCTTACAAAATTTACTAGATTTTGAAACTCTTCATCTTAATCGTAGGACATATAAATTGATAAGGAAATCAATTTTTTACCATCAGAAATACACAATATTACTAAAGCCAGTCAAGTCAGTTTTTTAAAGAGCCTTTATAATAAATAAAAGAAACTCTCAAGACCTTAAACAGTCCTACATTAACTAGCTTTTAACTAAATTATTTGATAATTTGTAAAAGAGTTTAATAAAATTTAATCTACTTCAACAAAACAGATTTTTTAATTAAATTAAGTTGACTTTAATTCAGTTAAAAGCTCATGCAACACACGCTAAGGGTGCTTTATTTTCTGTATAATACAATATGTGTTTTAAAAGTAATTTATCGTTTATGGATGCACGTGGTTTATATTATACAGATTTCTTTTAAATTGTAACAAAATTCCGGAACGTGTTTCTTTGTATGAAACCAGACAAAGAAAGCTTTAAAAATTAATAATTTTGAATTTTAATTTCCGGGTGTTAACGATTTAGAAATAAAACCTATTTTATTTCATTATTTTTGAAAACCTTTGTAGGCATGTTGCCTGCATCCAGATTCATTTTGAACTCTAAGAGCACATTTTGTTAAATTTTTCCTATGTTAAATCAGCAATAGTGTGAGTAGAGGCAAAGAATCCAAAAACAAAAGCTTACTTCTCCTAAAAATTCCTCATCCTAATTTTATTACATACAAGTTAATTGAAAAAACGGTTATTAAATAGCGGTAAGGGGCGTCCATAAATTGTGTAAGATGTTTTAATCACTTTTGACCCCACCTTTCCTTTTTTAAGAATTTGTAAGTTCCGGTTTAACTTCTCACCTTCAAATTATTCGTAAAATGATTTTTTTTGTTTTTTTTATGTTTACGTAATGTAATAAAATGGAAGATATTCAAATTCAATTTCAAATCTTTGTTCAAAATTGACTCCATACAGTGTATGGATTTCAATGTTCAAAAGTAAAAAATTCTAAATTATCCAGGGTGTTCCGTTGATTATGTTACAAACTTCTAGGCTATATAGAACACGTCAAAAATACAAAAAACGTTTATATGAACATGGGTCCGGAACTGCTTCCTTAGGGAGCTAGAGCTCTTAAAAGATAACCTTTAAAAACTAGTTTTCGTTTAATAGCTTCAAAGCTACTTTAGTTACCGCAAATTATTGTTACGTTTTTTCTTTTAAGCCTACCAAACCAAAATAAACCATTTTAACCTGAAGCATAGAAACTCAATTTCTCTAAGACTTTTTCTGCCCATTTAGGTATCAAATTATGATGCTTCTATGCTTTTTGCATCAAAAAGTTGCTAAATATCACCGTCTTTGTAAAAATTCACTAAAAGTAAATTAAGATCCGTCACCAAAATTAATTATTATTTTAATAATAATGCATCATGTTCATTTGTCGAAAAGAAATAGTGCATGTTAACAAAATTCGAGAATTAATCAGGACTGCACTTTTAACTGTCTGCTAGACGCCCCATAATACTGTGCAATTAAATAATTTTAAAACTAACATACATTTATATATACTATATCAAAAATTCTTTCCTCTATAAAATTTCATGTATAAAATTTAATAAAACCACCCATAAATAGATTCAATTAAATTTTCTTAATTCAGTCCTAGAGTAGAAACAGAGGTTGGGGTTACCTATAAAAAGAGTTGTATTTTAAGACGCATCCTTATAATATTATTACTTATCTACTTGCATAGATAGTTTAATCTGTGGTCAGATAAATAAAACTGAGCAATTAGACAAAGATTTCGACTTTTAATGAGACATTTTACTTTGATTAAAAAATAGACATCGCATATATTACAGGTACTTTCTTCGAGGCTGCATCGAATTCCTGAGCAGTATAAACGTTTTTGAGTTTGTGGACTATCTTTTGCTAATCTTCTAAAGAGTGGACAAAATTCTGATTGAACGATGTCTTTTGAAGAAAAGATAATTAAAGCCGAAGATAATGTTATTGGGACAGGTACAGTGTAAAGAGTGTGATAGAGAGCCGTGTGGTAAGATCATTCGTAAATTAGGGGAACTAGGGGCAAGACGGGATCATGAGGTAAGATAATAGACCCCGATTACATCAAAACCTAAAAGTGTGTGACCACCTTTATTGCCTAAAGTTACATGTCCAGCCAATACCCGCGCTCAGGCAATCCGAGACATTCGTTCGGTGCGCGTCTGCTCAAGTTACAGCCAATTTACCATTTTGACAGTAGGAATAATAAGTTTCACTTTAACTTCCTGCACACTTTATGGCAAGCGATATATTATGCCATAAAATAAGATCAACGAAGGTCAAAATGGTAAATTGGCTGTAACTTGAGCAGACGCGCACCGAACGATGGGGTATCCAAGTACCCCATCTTGCCCAAATATATTTTTTCATGAAAAATTTAACGGAAAAATTGGTTAGTTAAATATTGGTCAATTAAAATATTATTTCATTTGTAGCAGAATGGTTCGCAGTTATAAAGAGAAAACATCGAAATAAGAGTGGTTCAAGGAAAGCATGAAACAAGCGATTGAAAAAGTTTTGACCAAAGAAATGGGTTATTGTAAAGCTGCGTCGCAATACTCTGTGCCACAAACAACGTTGGATAGACATTTTAACGCTATTAAAACCAAAGGTAAAATGAAATTGGATTTACCTTTAGGACCAATTACAACTGTTTTCACTGAAAAGGAAGAATATGAATAGTTCGGATATTTGAAAGAAATGGAAGCAAGATTAGTTGGCCTTAGCATAATAAAACTGAGAAGTTATTGAAACAGAGATTTAATGAAACAGCCAAACTCGCCGGTTTTAACTGGGTTCAATGACTTTTAAAACGTCACAGTGATTTTTCTATAAGAAAGCCTGAGGCAACCTCAGCTGCTAGGGCTATGGGCTTTAATAAAATTTCCATCGTCAAATTTTATAAGCTTTTGGGTGATGTTTTAGATAACTATAAACTAGGACCAAATAAGATTTATAACTGTGATGAAACGGGAGTCTCTTCGGTTTCAAAAACAAAGTCAAAGATAATTTTACGCAAGGGTAGGTAGCAAGTTGGCTCGCTATCCTCAGCTGAACGAGGACAAATAGTTACGGTCGAGATTTATGTTAGTGCAGCAGGGAATTATATGCCCCTAATGCTAATCTTTCCTCGGCACCAGGAACAACTTTTCATTGCAATGCCAGTGGATGGATGACAACAGACATATTTGTCTCATGGTTCAAAGCTTTCGTCCAACCCGGTGCTACTTTTACTCGACGGCCACTCTACGCACACAAAGAACATCGAACTTATAGACGTTGCTAGAGAAAACGGTGTGATTATAATCTGCTTTCCACCTCACTGCACTCATCGGCTTCAGCCGTTGGATGTTTTTTATGAAGCCTTTGAATGTATATTATGACCAAGCTGCAACAGCATGGCTTAGATCTAATCCAGGTAGAGTTATTAGCATGTTCTAAATTTGCGAAATTTTTGGTAAAGCCTTCATACAAGCTGCCACTATGTCTACAGCGACTAATGGATTTCGGAAATGCGGCATATGGCCATTCAACTCTAAGAACTGTACAGATGCCGATTTTCTTGCTGCAGAAACAACAAACATAAGCCTAACGGAGGATGAGCAAGTTCCTCAATCGCAAGCAAATGCAAAAAAAGATGGTCTTCTCTCTATCATCCATGAAAAAAATCAGCCAAACTTAACTAAGAATGTAATTCCGGTTGCTGCTCCTAGTCACTCAACCATAGCTTCTAGTGATGATGTTCAGCCATCTACCAGCTATTAGGCTCATACAGATCATCATCTCACATCTCCCTGCTACCAAAGCTCAGATGATGAAGATAATTGCCCTTTGAGTAAGCTTGCCACATTATCTCATAGTCCGTTACATAAAACCCCAGAGACAAGTGGGTCGCCACCTAAAAGAGTTTGCTCGAATTTTACAGAAAGTGTTTGCCGTGAAAACTGTACTCCAGCTCATATAATGCCTGTTCCTACTGTAAAAATTAAAGCCAGAAAAAATAATTGCCGTCGAGGCAAGACGGCCGTCCTTACGTCAACGCCGTATAAAAGAGAACTTAAAGATCTAAAAACTTCCAGTTCCGAAGGAAAAAAAAAGCAAAAAGTGGTTAAAAAGAAAACACAGGTCATAAATAAAACTAAAGGAATAAATAGTGCTTCAGAAAATACAGCCGAAAATGACACCGAATACTTATACTGTGGTTATAGGTATGTGGGGTCTACTGAAGGATGGATAGCTTGTCAAATATGTCAAAAGTAGTCCCACAATTCTTGCGCCGGAGTAGAAGAAGATGACTGTTTAGATATCTGCCATATATGTGATGTTTGTAAATAAACTCGTTATGTTACTTGTTATGCCATCTTACCCCGAGGGCTGTCCCATCTTGCCCAGCGCCCGGGGTAAGATGGGATTTTTCCTTTGTAAAGAAAATTGTGTCCTTTTTGTTTTTTTTCGTGTAAGATAAGTTAATTGTTTTTATGCCGAGCCAGTTATTTTTTAATTGTAATGTTAAATTTTTTTGATATAAATGCTAAGCGTCTTCGTCTTTCCCCATGTTCCCCTACTACGATAAACACCGCAACAGTTAGTCCTATGGTATACTATGGTATAGGTAGATGGTGTAATTTTTCAAATTAAAGAGATCATAATTGAGTTTATCAGAAGCCTTGGAGAAGTCAATATAAATGCATTATCCAAAACTGCAAAGTTACACAGTGTAGAAATTGGGCGATATTCACTCTTGGTCTTGTACCTGGACGTAACAAATGCTGTCTTCCAATATTTTGGCAAGGAACTATCAAGGAATGATTTATTAAATACAAGCCACAAAGGTCTTAAATTCAGCTTAAGTCAGTTGCTCATGTTACAATATTAAGAAGCGTGGAAGATGGCAGCATACATCGAATTTGAAGAGATGCCATTTAAATTTTTTGAGAACATATGTTTTTAAAGCAAATACTTTGCTTAAAAAATTTCTATTTTTAGGTATTAGTAAATCACTTTATGAAGCAATGTTTGCATCTACAGCAGAACTGGGACTTTTGTCAACTCCCCAAAGTCAGGCCTCTATGAAAAGTGATTTGAGGTGAAGCAGAATTTACTATTAAGTATTGAAAATGCAACACCTCAGAGAAACGAATAAATTGTTATGGAAATTTATCCAAAGACACTTAAAAATTACTAAATGTAATGAATTTGTATAGAAATATGTTGTTTTTGTATCGACAGCGCTAGAAGTGATGGATTTTTAATAACTCCAGTTAAGAGTCTAGAACATTTGGAAGATTAGAGTAAAGAAAGGTCTATTTTACATTTTTCTGATAAGTAACGTTTCTTTGTTTATAAATTATTACATATCTACGGTATTCCTGCGAAAGTAGTTTGGAACCTCATGAACTTTCATGTATAAGTTGTTTTAAAATTTTGATAGATTGGTAAAAGGACATTTGGAGGTTGATTCCTTAAAAGTTATTTTTTGTAAAGAAATCATTTAAACCCATACACAAAAGTAAAATTTACACAAACTTTTTAAACCAGGTTTATTTTCTTTCTTAAACAACATTAATGCATCTATAAATTTAGTTATCACGTTCTAAGTTAGACTAAAAAAGTAATAAGTATTTTTTATGACTACTCTAAGAAATCTCAAACTGTCGGTAAACTGGGTAAGGGCCGATTATAGTGAAATCCTGGTCCATAGAGGTGTGCCCACAGGAAAGGGTTCTTTTCTATTTTTGTGCTTTATAACCTGTTTGCACTCAATCAGCTAAGGAGAAAACTAGACATCCACCCATCATACTATTTCGTTCGTGAGGGACTTCAAATATTACCCTGGATAAAACGCTAAACAGAAAACTATATCTTCAGGAAACTATCAACAAATTGCTTTCTTGATACTCTGGAGCTGCTTCAGAATTTGCTGTAAAATCTATCCTATGTTCTCTGGTGTGGTGGACAAGGTGTCTCAACAACTTGTTAGGACAAAACAGAACAGCTGTAAAAAACTGATCTATCTGCTAACTACGGGTGCCTTATTTAGGAAGAACTGTACGTTCAATCAACTTTGCTATTTGATCTAAACTCCAGTCATCAGTAAAAAGGAGTTACTTGTCAAGTATTCATCTCAAATTGACTTACGTATCCTAAATAATAAATATCCGAAATAATGGTTGGTACGTTTTTTACCAGCTGCATTTAATTCGCTAATTTAAGGCACCTGTTAATTTAGATGTTCAGAGGTTGTGTTGTTTACAAATAATTTACTTACTTGTTTGGTGATCTCCTAATTTTTTTTTAATTAATAATATAAGTATTTAAAAATTAATTTAGTTAAAAATAATAAATTTTCTCTGTAAGTATCTATAAATAACTTATAAAAATTATAGTGGCAAAATTTTAATTGTATATATGTAGGTAGTTTTTTTACTATATAAGAAAAACTAAAAATTACTAAATTTTTTCGGTAAATTGACACATGCCTCCCCGAGTTTATATGCAAAAAGTTTAGAGAAGAAAATACATGAACTGCACAGAAGAAATGCTAGAAGCAACTCTACTATTGCTAATGGTCAAATGAATTTAAGAGGAGCTAAGAATACGAATAATAATAGGTTATTAACTCTAATAAATAATACGATGCATTTATAAAAAGTTGCCATCGTGTATTTGATGGCAATATTTCATTTTGTGCCTTTGTTTTATATCCCTATTAGTGTTTCTATTTTCATGTTTATTGCCAGTTTTTTATTAATTAGACCGTAGGGTTAATGGGGAAAATGGTTATTTTTCCTTAACCGCTTTAAAAAAAGGATAACATTTTTAAAAAGAAATTAGTGTGAGCTGGATTCAGTAGGTAGAAATATAATAAAAGACTAATTCGCTTATATTTGACCTCTGATAAGTAGTGCTTATGCAAAGGATGACATATTTAATGCCGATAAAATGAGATTTATTTTAAATGTTACCAGATGAAACAAACAAGTTAAATGGGAAAATATGTAGCGGAGAACAGATTTAGTGCTTCTGAAAGTAAAAAAAGGAAATTACTCATTATAGGTAAGTTTAAATTTTATAAATGTGCCTAATTTTGAATTTTATTTTAATTAATATGCCCAACTTTTTACTCTTGTTTTGTTGTTCAATCATTTGGTTTAACGAATGCATTATCTATTTATTTAGAAAAATTTCAAAATGCTCCCTGCTTTAAAAACGTTAACTATTGACTATGTTTAGAATCAAGAAAGCTTGTATTTATTTTTTAAATAAAAGAATAAAAATAATTTTAAGTTATTATAAAGGCTTTTATTTCTTATTAAAAAAAGCAGTTTTTTATTTGAAAAAATTTATTAGATCTTTTAGCTTATTTAACGTTGTTACTCAACTTAGCCATAACCTATGTATCTTAAATTAACATAAAAATTAAGGTGTCACAAATCGCTCAATTTCAGGTTTAATTGAAATAACACCTGGAAAATAAATACGTATTTTCTTTTAAAATCGTTGGCGTACAGTATCAATATTTTATATATAAATTTACTTATATATGGACCAAATTTCTTTTCTATTTCTTCGGTTTAAGAGCAAAATTCATAATAAGGTGTTTTACGTAACCCCATTTTATGGTGCTATGTTCAACCAGTAATAGACAACACTACTTTTATTAAGATATGCTCTATCGATCTATTCGATAGTATAGTAATGATAATTTATATTTAATACGAAATAAATTATTATTTTAAAAAAATAATATAAATACTAAAATATGTGCATTTTGTATGTATCAGAATACTAATGACTATATAAATATGTAATTTATTTTAATGTTATTAACCACACGGGCTTTCTTCATATTTTATATCTCGTATAAATTCTACTCCAATAATCAAACTGAAAAGATTTAATAAAAAAAAAGCGGAGATTTTTTTTTATTAAAGCGGAGAGAGAAGATGGAGATTAACGATTTTTAACCGACGTAATTACTACTTGTTAAGCATAAAGTGTACCTACATAATCAAATTTTTTTTATTGTCAAAATCTCGTTCCCCTTCTGCGTAAGATTTTGTAAGATTAAGTCAGATCCCCCTCATTTTTCCGTAAACGTCCTAGGTCACAAATGGTCCCTAAATGATAAAAAATTAATTAAACTAGATTTATTTGAAAAATCGGTAAAAAACTGCTAACGTGTCTCATTTGCAAAAATCCCTTACAATAAAAGGGTATAGGGATGCATAACGTAAGAGGCACTTGTAACCTCAAAGCAGCCATAATCAACGGCATTTTTTTATTGAATATGTAAGCGCCTCCTCGTCGTTTTAGGCCCTTGTTACTCAAGTGCTTCCTTTAATGGGCTCGAATACGCCCTCGAGGAAATTTGCAAGGTTTCAAAACTTTAATCATATGCAAGGGGTTCACTGAACTCAAGACGCTTTTAATTGGGAGCACTACTGGGTAAAACTATAGTCTTTAAATTAATCTGAATCTTTTAAAACTCTGTATTTATCTTTAAAAAAAAATAATTTAATATAAATTGATATTGAAGAAGCTCGAGCATACAAGGGCTATCATAAAATGTAGATTTTAATACGAATTTATAGACGAACTGAATGAAGATGCAGAATTTATTGAAAAATTTACGTGACAGGTTTAAGGCTATATTAAAGCGAATAAAACCCCTCCTATATAATCGAAATATTTTAAAATATAAAGTTGAAATTTTATGAAATTAGAAATTAAATTACCATCTTATTATCTGCTAAAGTGAGCCAAGTTACATGATCCTTGTAGATACTCTAATAAAACGACTGAAAAAGATAAAACTGCGAGAAGGATGTGCTAGTGTAAAGTCAATTAGTAGAGAAAATTTAACTAGAGCTTTAGTAACTTTAAAGGAAACTAACTAGCCAGAGACTTTAATACTAATTTATCTAGTTTATAAATTTTAATATAATAGTCGCTATCCGTTTTAAAAAAGACTCTTGCCATTAAAATTTCCTTTTTAATATTCTACATAAAATGCCTCATTAATAATATCCATGAAAAGATATTCTTAGAGAAATCCTATTTACCTCCGGAGTGTATTATAATGTTAAAGGAAATATTAATCCGGATCAGTTTTCCAAAAGTATTATACTAAAGAATCATTGATTTTGATTTATTGCGGCTTAAATTTATATACCGATATTATAATGGATGACAGCCTAATTTATCATTAATCATATACATAATATAATAACTTTTCTAAAATCTAAAATAAAATAAGCTGTTAGTCAATTTGAGTCATTTATATTATTTTATGGTTAAACTTGCTTAAACCCTTTTCAAATTGTTGGATATTGTTTGACAGACCGTACCTTAATATGAAGGCATCAATTTTGCTATACAAGTGGTTTTTTGGGTGATGAAACGATTATAGGCAAAATGAAAAATTAGAATTTAACCAGATGATGGAATAAATAAGAAATATATTTTGATTATATAATGGTATTTATTATTAAATGAAATAAAATTTAGTTCTATAGAAGTCAAAATATAGGAAAAAAGATGGATTTTATTTTTATTGTAAAAATTAATTGTCCAATATAACTATGAATTAATTTCTTTAATCTTTATAGGTTTCGATTTTTTCCAAAAACTCGCTGTTTCACATCATTTGCGTTTATTTTTATTTGTAAAAATGTAAAATAATTGGCTCTGATGAGAATATAAAATATGTCTCATAAGAGACACGAAGACAACTTTATGATGAAAATCGTTACTTACTGACCAAAAAATAGTAGATCACTATTTTTATTTTAATTTTTCTATTATTAGTGCTAAACATACATAAATATTTAAAAATATTTAAACTTATATAAAATTCAATAATTTTTCGAGAATGGTTTTGCTTATTCTTGTCGAATATTCATTTTATAGTTTTATATGGAAATAATGTTTTAAGAATATATGGAATTATTTTTACTTCGGCTTTTATTAATAACTGTTTTTAGTTTGTCCCAATGTGAATGAAAATATTTCAATGTATTTGTTACTAAAATTTTTAATATTTTAATTATGTTTTTAATTACTTTTGAATTTATTAAAATGAGCCAAAATAATGTAGAAAAGAAAAGTAGTTACACGTGGCTCATTTAGTCACATTTAAGTTTGATGAGAAATTAAACTCCTCAAATTTAAGAGATTTTAATTCTAAGGTTTTCAAAGCCAGTTTGTTTTTCAGTGAAATTACCAACAAATCTGTGTACTTCAAAGATACATAAACGAATTGCTCTGCGTTGAATGAAAGGTTAACGTTACGCCAACAAGAAAAAATTGGTTTTCTTAACCATGAAAAACTATATTTTAGTAAATATTGATACTACATGTAATTACAATTTTACTTTTGTCTGTATGTTATCATAAGTAAATGAAGTTGAAACGTATCATCTTTTCTCCAAGAGACCATTTGGAGAAAAAAAAAAAAAAAAAAAAAAACTCTAAGTTAGGATCTCATTAAACATATGTATATATTATTTCTTAAAAATCTATACGTATTTTGCTCCTATCGGTGCATCATCAGGCCTAAAATAAAATAAAAAAATAGCCCAAAAATAGTAAATAACAAAATAATACAAAGAACGCTTATAAAATATGCTAAAAAAATTGTAACCTGATCTATGTAGGTGTATGTCTAGGTAAAAAGTTTTTTAGCATAGTTTATAAGTATTCTGTTTGTACTATTTTTTTATGTACTTTTATATTTTTAATGAGACCCTGACTTGGAGTTTTTTACTTTTGGTTTGTTTTTTTTTCTAATAATGGAGCATCTTATTTCACTTAGTAAAGCTGGCCTTCATGTTGGTGTTGTTACCTGTGGTGGAGCAACTTGAAATCGAAAGGTTCCATGCAGTATTAGACGTAAGCCTAGATAAGAATAATTTTATCTACAAACACCCTTATGACTTCGGGCAGAAACTTTACTAAGTCATTCCGAAACTAAATCATAAAAATAAAGCACCTTTTTTGGACTCGTGATGGGAACGTAAGTATAAGCGGTTGGGAAGAGTTGGCTTAAGTTAAAATGACAAATTTGAGTACAGCTTTTAAATTGACTAACGATCATATTATTCCAGTAGGTTTCCAAAAAATTAAAGCGGCCTTGGCATTTCAGGCCAATCATTTAGGAGTATAAAATACTTCTGCAATGCCTATAGTAATCCGTATATTTATATAGTAATTGACTAAAGAGCGCATATTTCCGATGCAATAGTTGCTGACACTATGTCTTTCTTTGCAAAAAGACGTCCAGACTAGGCTTGCAGTTTAAGAACTGGAAAATTTATTCTGAGAGTTTTTTTTATTAATTATAATTACTCCTATCAATGCACTTTATTCTGATGAGGACAACCGTAGTCACAAAGTATGTCTTACCTAGAATTTGATATCATCTGATATATGTTTCACATTGAAACAAGTTGTCATGCATAGGTTATATTATATGAAATAACATGTTTATTACTTACAAATTTGTAAAGGAAAGAAGTTATGAACATATCCGAATTACTTTCCGTGGTGACCTTAAAAGCAACTTTAGTTTTAATTCAAGATTTGCACGTGGAAACTAATTTTCATTATTATTTAATGACGGCTCACCTCTTAGAACATTAAAAGGCTAACATTAAGTTAACATTGCTGTGGAACTATGGGCAGTTTGTTTGTTGACAATATCTCTGATGCAATGATGCCAAATTATTATGTAGAAATAGCAAAAAAAAAACATTTTATAAAATCATCAAAATTTGTCACTTATTTTGACAGGCGCAAGAAAAATACTGTTCCTCTTTAATAAAATATGAAGTTTTTTTTTTCATAAAATTTTAATAAGATGTTCTATAAAGAAGTCAATATTCAAAGTTAAAAAAATGTAGTTCACGTATATTAGAGAAAAAGGCAAACATATTGCAACGCAGCTCAATCGCATTGTTGATTCCACCGACACAAGTAATCTTCACCAGTGACGTCGTCAAAAATGTTTACATGATAAATATTTATTAATAATAGATTATGCTTTAAATTACAAACGATATTGCCGTTTATGAACTCTTTATGCGTTTTTTTAACTTACTTCATTATAGTAAAGGTACTTATGTAAGAAAAAGCAATTAAATATTTTATAATTATTAAAGATTTCTTATTAAGGTTTTATTTATCTACGTTCATGACGACGATTGCCTTTTGATATGATATTATCACAATATCGATACTTGTAAAAAGATCTGCTTAAATCGCTTTTTTCAATGGCTTTTTAAATGGCAAGTTTTTACTACCATAACAGTCTACTAAAATACTGAAATGACTCAACATTTTTCACCCAAAACCTAAAATAAAAACACAAAACTTCACAAATACTTATTGTAAATACAAAAATGTTTATCAAGATCAGATCAGTCGCAAGATGATATCAGTTTTTGCCTGCGGTGTTGCCATTTCAAATTGTTTTATAAGCGGTTTTAAGAATAAGAATGTTAATAATTTTTCTTGCTTTAAAGATGTTATTTTTGCGTTTAGAATAACATATATCTATTTCTACTTTTTATTTTGAATTCAAAATTTAATATCAATAAGTTAAATTAACATTATTATATGTGTGGATATATAGTTGCAAATTTCCTCTTTTGAAAATGTGTGTAAACTTGACAACAGAGAATCGATGAATATGTTTGCAAACAAAACACCCCTCTTTGCACATGTTGAACTCAAGCAAAGTTGTTGTTTACTAATTCTAGCCTTTCAATGTTCTAAGGCACAACTAATTCAGGTTGCTTTGGAAGTAAGCACGCTTTAGTTTTTACAATTTGGCATTCTCGCGACGCGAAAAAAAAATAATTTTTTCCTAAAACTATATATATTCATGTAAAATTGGCAATCTATCAAAAACTATACACTTTTTAAAATGTTATCAATTTATTGAAAATAATTCAATACTTTCAAAAAATTACACTTTTTTAAAAACTCCAAACTTTTAAACACATTTTACAATTTTTAATTTCAGTAGTTCGGGCGTTATAGATGAAAAGTCTCTTCAGCTTGAAAAATTTGCAATTGTTTTAAACAAAAATTCTTAAAAATGCTATTTCTTCATTTATAAATTTAACAAAATTTTTTAAAATAAAAAACAAACATTGCAAACTTTTTTAATATGTGACTTTATTCACAAAAATCTTATAAAATAAGGCTTTACTCAATCTCAATAAAGATCTTCATTCAATGCCGATGATCCCGATCCAAAATTGCTGTGTTCTCAGAATACTATAATGTTACTTTTTAGTTAAATCAGTAAAGGTAAGAAAGAAAGAAAGAAAGAAAATGTGCTATATTACGTAAGAATAATCTTGTGTACAAGCATCCTACAAGCTAAAAAAACAAAACAAAAATACAATTTTAAAAATTGACAAAACAATGAACAGAATTAAATACAAGAAGATAATACTTTTTGAACATACTTGAATTAAAGATAACTAAATAAAACAATCAAGTACTAAATAAAGGTAAACTTGTTGACAAAACTAGAGAAGAAAAAAGGAAAGAAAAAACTTTCCAACATGTCCAAGGTTAAAACCTATCATTAAAAAAGTAATCCAAGTTATAATATGCCTTAGCCAATAAAAGCGTCTTTAATTCTCTCTTAAATTTCTTAACATCCGATATAATATGTCTAACACATAGAGGAACATGATTGTAAATTTTTTTACTTATGTAAATTAATGAGTTTTTTGTAAGGGAAGACGTAGGAATAGGTAGGGGAACATCATTTACGCGACAAGTCAAATGGCAAGTGTCAGAGGGTAGTTTGGGAATTTTGTGAATAAGAGCAGCTGTTTCTAAGATAAAGAGTGAAAAAAGAGTTAGGATTTTTTCAGAAATGAAGAGGGGTTTGCAAGAATCTCTTAACTTAGCAGAACACAGGTATCTAACTGCTTTTTTTTTTAATAACAAAGACAATGTTAAGTAGCCTCTTATTGGGTAAACCCCAAAAAGGCAAGCTATACCGAATATGAGATTCAATAAGTGAAAAGTACACTGAACGTGCAACCACCCCTCCCAGCTTTTGTTTTACCATTCTTACTGCAAAACATCCAGAAGATAATTTCCCAGCTAAATGTAAAATATGATCTTCAAACTATCTTAGAGAGGGTAGACAAAATAAAAATGGGACGAAAATTACAAGGCTGATCCAAATCTCCACCCTTTTGAAGAGGGATAACCACTGCCTCTTTTAAACATGAAGGAAAAATGCTAATATGTAAAGAATTGTCTATGGCAAAAACTAAAGCATTTAAGGCTGAATCAGGCAAAAAGAGTAACAACCTCGAAGATATTCCATCAGCTTCAGATGATTTATGGTTTTTTAGGCGTTTGATTTCATTTTTTACTTCGGTAAGATCGACAGGATGAAAGAAAAATTAATGCTCAACCGACACTTGTTGAAGATAGTGTAGTGGATCAATGTTACTACGAATGCCCTTGAATAAGATATTAGGTATATTACAATAATAGTCGTTTAAAATGTCAGGTCTTAACTCCGGTTCAGATACTTTTCTATGGCAATGTCTAAAATCATTAATATTCGAGCAACACTCTCTTTGCCTATTTGATGACATATTTAAGCGATCCCTATAATAATTAGATTTTGCTTTAATTGTCTTTCTGTACAGACTACGGTATTTCTGATGATATACAAGGATATTTTCATTAAAAAAAAAAAAAAAAAATACTTTTATTACCATTCAAAATTATTAAACATTATTACAGAATATACAAAACAAAATTCCATTATTATACAAATAATTCAAAATCACAACAATTTGTTTGGTAATCGGAGTGCAACGCGATTTTTATAAAAAAACCGATACACATGCAAGTACATAGATTACTTGTAAACTTACTAAATAACCTATTATTACTTTTTTAACTTCCTAAATAACCTATTTTCTAAAAAACGTAATATTATGTATTTACAATAAGGTCCATACCAAAATCAAAAGGGACAATATGTGCATTTTACAATGAACTAGCGAGTAGCTATGAAGCTGGGCAAAAAGAAAAACCAAAAAAGAAAAAACAAAAGAATCCAAAGACGAGCGAGAACGGTATAGGTGCGAGCACGAAAGTTAGATAACAGGCGAGTGAGAATTCAATTTTAATGTAAATATTTACAATTAGCAAGATCAGGTGTACAGAACATTAATTAAAACAAAAATGCCATTTTATAAAATACGGTCACATTAGGTTACCATAATTTGCGTGTTTAAGAGATATTTTTTTAAGTTTATAATAAATTTTTTAGGCGAATATTCCTTTATATAAATATGTAGTTCATTCCACATCCGAATGCCCATATATAAAAAAGATTTTTTAAAGGTTGCTGTTCTATGTAAAGGAATTCTAATTTGTGGTATATTTGCACAATTTAGTCAAAAAACGGAGATTTTTAGCTGAAGTTCTAAGGCCTCTTGTAACAATGGTTTTCATTTCTTAGTTTTAAGCCCCATTTTAGGAAAGCACTGATTGATTATATCACAGAACTTGAAAAAATAAAGGAAGTGGGTCAGAAGCCGTTTCAAGTGCGTTCCAATTTACCGAACCGGTAGCAGCAGAAAAAGCATTGAAATTTCTCCTGCTGAAAATTTTTCCCATATAATGAGATGAAGATAATATAGTATTATATGGCATTTTAGCAAGAATAGCCTTATGGTCGGAAATACCAGATGGGAGTACTGTGCATAAAACGTCATCAAAATTTGTACAGAAATAGTCAATTGTAGTTGCAGATGAAGAAGTTATTCGTGTGGGAGAAAGAACGTGCATTTTCAAGTCGTAAGAATTTAAAATACTTAAAAGAGAAGTACGTGGCAAGGTTTCATCAGTGTAGTTGATATTAAAGTCACCACCCAATAGAGTGTAGGGACAACTGGGATAAAAGAGAATCAAGTTTGTCCAGAAACATAGCAATATCTCCTGTAGGTGGCCTATAAACATAAAGAATATATAAATTGAAACGCTTACAAAAAGAAAGAGAGAATTCAAAAACATAGGTAGTAATAGAAGAAGCAGCAATGTTAATAGTAGTCATCTTCTGAGAACATTGATCAACACAAAGGAAACATTAAATGCTGCTGAGAAAATTAACAACGAATGATTAGAAACTTGGAAATAATATATACAAACAGCTACTGACTTAGAACAAAAACTAGAAAGATTCTTTTGATGACAAAAACAAAACAATTGTTGATGAAAATCAAAGTAGCGATGCACTTTCGATAATCATTTGACGTTTTGAACCTAGGATAGAATAACAGATCACGAATACGATGTGTGTAGCACACCGATTGGAAATCTGGCCTTTATTGCTGAATTTTACATAAGAAATGTCAAGAATTATGCAATTATATCTCTTTGAAGGGAGAAACCTTATAGGTGAATAAATTCACCTAGACCTCAGTTTTATAGGTATGTTCAACGTTATAGTTAACATTTTTAGATGTCGTTGAAAAACGCAAAGTTACTTCTGATATTTGTGGCAAGGTCTAAAAATTGATAGATTTGCCAATCGTTAAATACAAAGATAATTGCTAAAAACTCAGCATTTTAATTATCGTCAAGTACCTGAAAATATAGTTTTATTTTTTGGATTAATATTTTAATCGGTGCTATGACCAACGACGAAAAAAAACAAAGCAACATCTGAAGAAAAAATGCCAAGTTAGCCTCAGAGAGTGAAGATCTTAATTAATTATTTCAGAGATTTAAGTAAAATTCTAATGTTGTGTGAACAAAAATATCTCTTTTAATGTAATATATTAAATTAGTAAAAAAAAAGTTTTTAGGTAAAAAAATTATGTATTTATTATTTTTTAAAGCCGTTTTATGTAATTCTTTTGTACAGTTCATTTCAGTCACTTCCTTCTTAACATTCTTTGTGGAGTAAAAATGATTATAGAAATCAATAAAATTTCAATATGAATAATTTTTATCGATTTAAATAAATTTCTTTATATATACAAACAGTCTTTATATTAAAACTCTTTTGAAAAATGAATGTGACACGTTAATGAAATCAAATGAAATGAGCAACAAATAAATGCAAATATTAATAAGAATAAATTTGCAAAATACACTTTGCCAAATTTTATATTCACAATTATCATTAGGTGACTGAAAACCGCAAAGAACCATGGATTATTTTGATAAACAATTATAGAAATAATTGCTAAACCATAGGTATTTAAGCTTTAATAATTGTTGTGAATCAAATTTTTTATTACACCTGATTAAGCAAAATTAGTTATTGTTTTCTTTTTACATATATTATTGACAGTTTAAAAACAGATAATGAAATTTTTCTGAGATTAAGTAAGATACGACTTTTCCATTTTGAGAAAATACACATTGTAATAGCAATTATGATTATGTTATTCAAGAGTCCGACAGAGAAAGATAACATAAGATATATCTTACATACATAAGTGACTTTAAAAATTATTAAAACTAATCCTAGCTATTACTCTAGTTCATCAAAAATAGACTATAATCAATGTAAAAGAAGAATATTCGGACCAAGGTTTAAGTATTTTTGACAGGTGATGTTTGGCAAATGATACTTATAACAAGTTTAAAAGATAATAAAATAATTTTCCAAAACTATTTAGCTAAAACTAAGGCACTTACATAAATATTTAAGTTTTATCGACTGCTTTAAATTTATTCATTGATAGCAAAATCATTTATTGATTTTATTCAGAAAAAATATTGATGAGAAAGATTCTTAGAATGAGTAAGCAATAACTTTTTTACATCAGATATACATGATAGTCACAAGTACCATGATCCTCACAAAAGCCATAATTATTTAGGTTATTTTCAAATAAAATATATATTTTTCAGTGTTATAACAATAAATAAAATTCACTGCATATAGAACACATATTTCTCCATTTGTTTATGGATATATAGTGGCACCTGTAATATGATTTATAAACTAGGTATGCTTTCATGCAGCTACTTATATATCAAATTTTAAAATCAAAACCCGCGACAAGCGGTACAGCACAAACAACAGCAACCAACTGATACTAAATGCAACTGAATTCATGATTTATTCATACGTTGAAAACGTCACGCAAAATTTACAGCTCGGTTTCAAAATGTCTACCTGCATTTATTACATAGCTCCTGTCTTTTGCTGCATTGGTTTTTTAGTAATTTATTATTCATTTTCGTTACAAAAAAATTAGCCTAGAATTTTACAGCAAACCAGAAATTAATATATTTATAAAATTTTATAGGCATAATACCGAGCAAATTAAATTCACTTAACGTCAACAATAGTTCAAAGGGCACCAAGACGCTTGATAGTGATAACTACGAAGATAGTGTTAAGAAAGGGCGTTCATTTTCCGAATTCTTGCAAACACAAAGGCCCTTAGAGAGCACAGAAGATTTATGAATGAATAATATGCGGCGCCGCATTTGTAACTTGTAACAAAAGGTCATTTTATCCGAAGTTTGCCGGTCCATTGTGCATGGAACGTCCCAAGCGAAAGGCTCTTCATGTAAATTGCCATTGTTTGTCCGGTTTATGGAAACTTTATTTTCAAATATTTAACACCATACTAGAATTCCTACTGTCATTTGTGCATCTGTGTGGTTTATTTAAAAATTTGTAGCACTTATAAGAAACAAAAAATAAATATCTCATAAAGGAATACACATAATACCCTACACGTTTTTTACACCAATGTTCAAACTATAAAAGGCGTAAGAAATACAATACAAGTAAAACGGATCCTCAATATTATCATCATAAACGCTCAATGCATGGCTGCTCTTTTAATAATTGAGACAAAAACATGTGAAAGTTGAATTTTTTTACATTAAAATTTGCATGAAAAAAATCATTGCATGTGAAAACCTTTTATTTCATAATGGTCAATTCATTATTTATTAAAACAAAGCTATTTTCGCTTACACGCTAGAAAATGGGCTTAAATAAATATATGTTTCATATAGCGTTTTTCCAAGAAATACGGTTTTAATTAATTAAATAGATTGATATGAATCAACAAATTGCTGCTATTTTGATGCTATTAGGCTGCCACAGGCTGTCGCATAAATTATAGGAGTATATAATAGGAAAAACACCTGTAGAGAGAATTTCATAGTATTAAAGTTTTCATGTTTTAGCTAAAAAATATTTATAATATAACCAAATAACTAATACACAGTTGTGCTTTTAATAGTTATTTGTGTTAAACCAGTAAAGGAAAATTATTGAATTTATCTGCAAAGATTAAATTAAAATAAATGAAGGCTATATTTTAACAAATTTGGAATTATATGAAGTTTCTTAAAATAACTTAGTAAGTAAAGTATTAAAGCATATATTCCAAAAAGATCGTTGCTTTTATATTATTAGATATTTACTAAAGCATTTGATTTTCGTAATCACGAAAGATTGATGGCAATATTACATAGGATTTTTGATTAATGAAAAAGCTTTAATTAAATTACTTTTATTTATCTAAACTTATTTCAATAATTGCGATATTTTAAAGCTGTCTTTTGGTTCGTAATGGTGTTATGCAAGAAAGTATATTATGCCGCTGATGCCTAGTATTTATACTTCAAACCTTAAATATTGTAAATATCACTTAAATACAGATTATATTACTGCATTTTTATCTTCCCATCCTAATAAATTTATCAACATTTTCAACAAACTTGGGTAAAAGTTAAATTGAAAAAAATGTGTAGCGTTTCTGGTGAATTGTTATTTATTGGCAATCAAGCCCTTTAAGTTATTAAACCTCTAAAAATTTGACAATACTGTCTAAGAAATTGTGCTTTAAAAATTATGTACGATCCTGATCAACAGTAAAACAACATTCTGTCTAAATAGTCAACACTCATATAGACTTTAGAAAATAGAAATCTTGTATTACTTATGCTTCTTACAAACACAGTCATGTATCATATAAGGTTTAAGGATAGCAGTCGAAAAGACCCTAGTAGTGCTGGAAGTAATGAATGAATGATGATGTAATGAATTTCAATTATTACAGTGTGTCATTAAAGAAGGCACGAACTTAGAATACTGATCCGCAAATTTTGCAAAAAACTTTGACAAGTTATGGCTGTGGACATCAACCGAAAAACCATTCCAAAAGAACTAAAAGAGCTAATATCATTGTCGGGCAACGGTCTGAGGCCAGATCAAAAAAGGGATCTAGGTCTTATTCTTTGGTCTATAAATATTGAGATGTAATGGTCCATAAATATGATACTGGGAAGAAAGGCGGGATTAGCGTTGTTCAGCACAAAATTAATACAGAAATAGCTCATCTCACTAATATACTGTGGAATGCTCCTGCCACTTTTAAGCGGCTATTGGAAATTATTTTGTCTGTTTTATTATTTTGTTTTGATTGTCCTAAAACAGACTGACAAGGCAAAAGGCCAGACTGTAAAAGATTGTCCGCTTCCCAAAGGTAAACATAAGCTACGCAGGTTTCTTCATTGATTCCTGCTGGCCCATCCATGCATCCAAGCATAGTAGAGTATCTAGCTCGAAAATTCTTAAATGGATAATTAAGGTTAAGAGCTGCGTAGAAGAATGGATGTCATTCACTGTCAGGTGCGTATTTCTATTTAAAATTATAATAATCGAATAAAGGAGGCATGTTAAGTCAACGAGAAAGACAAGAGGTACAACAACGGTACCTTCGTTTGACTCTATGATCCTATGAGCCTGAGATAGAAAGGTCTGTCACCCAAAATTCAAATACTCTAAGATAAGCCATACAAAGTACTGAAAACCACTAACGATGTTGTTTACAGAATACAAATGCCGTTGAGAGGCAAAGATTCATTCACTTCAGTTAATACACGATGAAAACACTAAGATGATTAACATCTAACCAGAGTCAAATTTAACATTCGATGATGACATAGTGGCTCATCATTTTAAGGGCCGATAGAGTTTGTACGGCGTGACTTGTTAAGTGCAGCAAGACCTATTTATTATTTTAGCTGAGTATGCTCTGGAACATTGGCTTACGATTGACAACTGCTTGGAGGAAAAATTGAAGTTTTGTAAAACTTTCAGACAAATTCAAGAGCTGCATCGGTCTAACTTCAGAGTCGAGTAAGAACTCGATAATCTGCACCAAAAGTGCCTGTAGAATTTGTAGAGAAGTAAGTATTTATACTGTTATACTCCTCAGCCTCGTTCTCTGAAGAAAAGCGTTGAGTACTATTTCTTTAAAATGTCCAGTTAAAAGAGAAAAACTTTTTATCGGTATTGACATCCACCATCTTTAGAATAATTGTGGGACGAAATAAGCTTAGGGAGAAGCACTGTAACGATATTGGCAACGCCGCGAATATCAATCGTATTACGTCATTCTGGGGTAACACAAGCCGGCATACCGCACGACATCTCTGAATAGGCATAAAAGGTTAGCGAATATTTCGGAACCTTTTATGCCTTAAGGAGCCACCGCCTTCGGGAGAGCCGTTCAGTTCGGAATATTGGCGCTATATTTAAATTTGACATAAATTGTAATAAATATATATTTGTAGTAGTCTTAAGTAATCGTTTTTAGTGTGTTCTACAGTATATTCACCGTTTAAATTTACGAAAAATATTATTCCCTTATTCCATTATTCTCTAGGGATCCCCAGGCATAATATTCATCAATTAAAAAAAGTTTACGATTTTTATCGCCAAGAAGGGTCATGTTGACCATGCTTGATGTAGTATAGAGTTGGCGGTATAGTGTCATATCTATTTACGATTCGCATCGGTCCGTAAGGTCAATTCAAAAAAGGATGTAAGAACAAATATAGTAGTATTAAGAGTTTTAAACATGCTTTTGCTAGTTTGGTTGATCTTGGATACTCTGCTGACCTCTCAAATATTAAACTGCTTAATGAGGTTTTCCTTTATTTTAGAATGTTCAGTTGGCTTGTTTTGGTTTATATATTAAACTTGTTTAAAATTACTTGTTGAATAAATGGCTTAAGCTTGGCATTCAAGATACATAAAGTTTGTTAAGAGAAGAGATATGATATTGGCTTGCAATCTGAAGTAACTCCTGGAAAATGCCTAGATTAATCTTGATTTTGGTGGTAGTGATATAGTATTTATATCTTAGTCAATGTTCAACTGTTCTTCATATCTGTATATAGTGTTAAATATAGAAATTTACTTTAGGATGCTTTTTATTTACTTGGAGGACTTAAATCAATGCGACATCTGTATCATAGGTCCTCTGTTAGTCTTCTTTTTACCTCGTTCAGTAAGTATTTTGAAGTTAATGAGATATGAGTTAGCTCATATCACCGATCGATCCCTTTTGTACCTTCCTTTTTTGTTCTTTATTTTAACCTGAAAACTCAAAACTAGAGCAAATTCAACCGATACTCAAAAGAAGAAAAAAGATGTTCAATAGCCGTTCAATTTCATTAGTCCCAATAATCACCAAGGTAATGGAGAAACTTAGTAACTAGCAGATTTTGAAATACCTTGATTATAGTATGGTATATCACACAGGTCTCTGACGAGCTGTTGGTTTATGTCACGCATGTTTGGATTGAAACTATAGAGAAATATGGTAAATCTCGTGCAATAGCTCTGGATATTTCAAAGGCATTTGATAGGGCCTAGCATAACAACCTCTAAAACAAACTGCATTTTTATGATTTGCCACCAACTCCCGTTATTTGGCTTGGAAGTTCTCTCGAGATTGTTGTTAATGAACGCACCCGGCAGAGGTTTCAAATCAAGTTTCTTAGAGATGCATCTAGTTTCCCAACCTTTTCCTAGTATATTTTATCAATTCTCACGACAAGACTTCTAATCCAATTGACAACTTTGCGGATAATACTCACACTGTATTTACAAACAAGAATGACTCTACCGCCCCAAGTCTTATTATGACTGCACTCTTGGTTAGTTTGTTTGTTGTGTGTATATGTAGAAAACATGTCTTAGAATGATCACGAAATGATAAATTAATACACCATTTATAGACTACAGCAGCTTTTAAGGCTTAACAAGGCTCAAATTCGTACATCTCTTTAGCTCAAATTCGTACATTGCTTTCACATATGGAGCGTGTTGACTCGACAGTCAGATGCTCATGAAGATCAAGCACCTGCATACTCTGATGATATTTAAGTACTATAGCATTTGCTCTTTTGTGCATTCAGTATATTCTTTGAAAAAAATTACTCATTACCTCTAAATTTTCCATCAAGCTCTTACAAGACACGATATTAAATATTCTGTATAAGAGAGGCCTAAACTTTGAAAAATTACGAAAACTACGTGGAAAAAATAAAAATTTGCGAGAATTCAAAAAAAAAATTAAAGAATTGCTAAAAAGTTAAATAATATTTGTACAATAGTAGGAAAATATAATAAAATAATGCTTACTTCTAATATTTATTAAATTAACATGAAAGAAATATACAGTTTAGGTTTTATACTAAAAAAAATACATGCGATTAAAAAATCCAATAATGTTTTTTATAAATATTCTATCTAGCCATCTAAAAAATCGATATAAACTAATATGATAATAATAATAATAAATGTTTTTTTATTGCACAAATGGTAAATAAAATTTAAAACTATATATGCCGATAAAGGGCCTACAAATTTAGATTTCTGCAGTGATTCAACATTGTGACCCAAAAAAAAGAAATATTTTATTAAAAGCTAATTGCCATTACAAGAATATTTAAAACTAACGATTTAAGTATTAACATGCATGTACTTTACCTAAAAGCTAAAAGAAAACATAATTTATTACTAAAAATAATTTTTATGCAAAACATGCCAGGCCCACACACAAAGAGCAAAAAATGATATAAATACACCTTAATTCGTTAAAATTTATAATAATATATAATATTCTTTGTAGCAATGTAACAATATCTAAATTTTACTGTTGGCTCATTACAATCAACGTTGTTCCTTTGCGAAAAGTATCACTATATAACGTTAGAAGACTTGCACATAGAGAATTGGTTTGAGAAGCAATATTATATAAAAAAAGATTATTTAAATATTTCAGTTCTATGTCTACCTATATAAACATAGTTTTTCCTTAAATTTCAATGTTGTATGTCTGTTTGAAATGTTATTTTCTTGTAAAGATAAGGTGGACAGAATTTTATAGTGAGTGGAGTATTCCCCGATTCTGCATTAAAAATTATTTTACTGTGAAAGCACAATAGTTTTTTAACATTTTCGTGTAGGCAATATCTGTGTAGATGTAATAATTTAAGAACAAAATACGTTTACTTAAGAATATCAGTCATGACAAATCTGAAATGCAGCTTAGTATCAATTGATAGACCCAAACTCAGCATTTATCTACAACACGAATTTTTCCATGCGCTATAATGTTAAATTTCTCATATTATTTTTATTTCCTAAAAACATGACACAAGAAATGTTATACAAAGCCCAAAAATCATTATTTATTTTTGTCTCTGCAATTTTAAACGGCTTAGGTAAGAAAGAGAAATACAACTGGATGTCATATGTAGATGGATAAGATAAGCCATGCTTTAATTTAATATGAAATCTTGATGTATAAATGATGATGAAAATATTGGACTAAAAAATATAATTATGCTACCCTGAGGCACCCCATTAAAGAATCAGAAATTCTAGTACCTAATTTAACGCCCTGTATGCGATTACTTATGCAGGAGCTATTTAATTCAATGGTACCTTTAGAAAACCTGACAAACTGAAAAATTGACTCTAATATCGTATGACTCAATCGAAAGCCTTTGAGTAATTCAACAAGGTCAATGCCGTCATTCTATTGTTATCATGCGTTCTTAACATGTGATCAATTTGCAGAGGTGCAATTATAATTCATTTTAAATCCTAATTATTTAGGTGGTATAATGTCATTTTCATTAAGATATTGGCGTATTTAAGAATTTTTGAAAAAAAAAAATTTATTTTAATATGAAATTATTAAACATATTATATTGAAAGCGTAAAATTTTTAAGGTGCCTTTATAATGTGAAATCTTACGTACAGCCGCCTCCCTATAAAAACCTTTTATTCCACACCCAATTTTAGCCCGAAAATGACCCAATATCCACGTAATTTCAAAACGAAAGAAACACATTCCCGTCCATTCCAAAAACCCTCTCCACACCTCTTAATATCCATAAACGAGGCTAAGATAAAATCTGCAGCATTAATATAGAAAATATGACCCGAAAAGAAAATGTAATAATCGTATTCTCCCTCCATACTAACTTTAAATATCTTTGGACTTAAAATCGGCTTTGCTCAGCATAAACGGTTGCTGAAAATAATACTTTTACCCGATCGGCTCTCTTTTGAGTCGCCGGGATTCTCTCTTAGAAGCTTTTAATGTACTTGAAAGTTTTCGTGACGAAGTCTTCTAATATCGTTCTTATTAACAAAGTGCTGAAGCAGCAAATCTTATTGCTGAATATGGAAAGATACCGAATGGCTTTTAATAAGCTGAGGGCTTAATTTTAGGGTTAAATACTTAGGAGTTGATACGGAATTTAAAAACGTCTATTGTAGTTCTTTAGGGTTGGCTTTTAGAATGAGTTTTAAAGACATTTATAACGTAAAAACCTTAAAAAAACTAAGTAAATTATTTCTATTGATTAATCACTTATTAATAACACCAAATCCTAAATTCATAATTGCTATATTATAGTAATTTTAATGTACGTAAATCTTTAAAAAAATTATGAAAATAAACAAGTATATCATACCCACTTTAGTTATGCATATACTAAATACATAAGATTAAAAATGGCTTATAAGTAAGATTTAAAAAACATAATTAAACAGTAAAAGAGAAGTTAACTCTAATTAAGTAAGACTTCCATATAACTTGAAATATAAATTGATAAAGTGAAAAGTTCGAAATTCATTTCATAGACTAAATTATTCATAAGTTCAAATTGTTACTGTAACTGAAAACATTCATATTTATTCCCTATGGCAAAAAGGAATTTAAATTTATATTTCTTCTTCAATACCAAATAAACAGTACAATTTTTTGTATTATTCTGTTTAAATCTACCGATGTTCTTCAATCAATAGCTAAAAAAAAAGACGAATATTAAAAGTCAGTTCGACTAAGGGTTCGCGGCCACAAAATGTCGAAAACCGCAAAACGCCAAAGCTCTGACTCTCAAACGGATTTATGAATGAAATAACATACCGTACCGGGATACAGAAAATTGTAACAAACATCCGAAGCGTTGAAAGCTAAATTCTGTGAAAGTTCCAGGCCGCAATCTCGTTCATGTAAATTGCTTTTTCGTGCTTCTCTTTGGTAGAGCTCCTTTTAGTCAAGCTGTTTTTTTTTTTTATTTTTCATCGGAAAAGTGAAAACTGTAGGGCACGTAGATGCTTTTTTTGGCAAATGGCAGTCTCTGGTTTAGACTCTAACGATCCTATCAAAAACCGCCATTTTTTCGTTTTTTTTTTTATTTTAGGATCTGAGTATGATCTTTTTGCGGAAATGTCTAGCATTGGTAAAAAATTTTGTATATAGTAAATTTAAAAAAATTATTGAAAATAAATTTAAAAAAATCTAGCCTAGTTTATTTAGTAAGAAAACTTTAATTAAATTCATGTAAAAAAGGTTCATGCTGTTAAGTTACATAAGTTAATCTGTAATATGTATAGTACAAATAGATATATATTAAGAAGAGCTTTATTCAAGCGGGGTTGACCAATTTAATAACATAAAAAGAAACAGAAAAAGTTAATGATTCATCATTATTAGCAATAAAAGTCTGAATTTCTCCCTTGTTGCACACAAATTAGACGTAGTAAGTAAAAATATATATATTTATGTCCCTTTAAGAAAACTGAATAGAGTAGTATTTGACAAAAAAGCAACAAAAGGAAAATTAAATATGTAAGCAATCGCATAGCTGATTCATTTTCTTCTTGGGCTTCAAAATGTTTCGAAGTATTCACGTTGGCTCCGATATTGTTACTATGTAATAAGTTTTTGTACCACAATAGATCTTTCTTATTTCGCTTATCTCCCCCACAATGCTCCTTCATCAAATCATTTAATTTTTTTTTCTTTTTTTCTGGTATAAAATTACCCAGTAGCGTGCTAAGCTGTATGCTTCTCCCTTCTTAAGAAGTAATTTTTAAGCTGTATCACCCAATTCAGTAAACCAATAAAATGCACCTTAATTTTTAACAGTGGTTTTGTTACGTTCATTCTTAATTTTTCTTAAGTGATTTTTTTTGCATTCTGAATTTTTTTTTAAATTTCTATATACCTTCTCCAGTTTTTTAACATTGCACATTTGCCAGTCAAGGCCTAGTGTTTTTACGAAACCCACTTCCGAATAATATATTTCAACGTATTTTTCTTTTGATGTAATGACTGGATATCTTTTTAAGATTTTCTCTACTCTACCAAATGATCAGGTTGGAAAAGTTATTATCACTTCTTTTAAATTATCTAAGGATTTTTTTTAGGCCAATATATTATAATAGGAATAATATCCGAATTATTTATGCCATCCACATCCATCGTAGTATAGCCTGAAAAGGTATAATTCTTCATAATTTAAGTTTGAAAGATAATTGAACAAAGCAGAGCCAATTTGAATAGGACCTCTTCCTGCCAAATCTTCGATCCAGACATAAAATACCAAATTATGATGAGTCATAGAAACGCAGAAAGAGGCATAAAAACTTATTTGATGCGAATAAAATTCATCCCCAATTAAGGTACGGGGTAAGAATTCCATTTGCTGAAGATCGAAACAAAAGGTTAACCTGTTATCCGGGTTTTCTTTTGCAACTTCATAAAAAGTGTTTGCTCTTTTTGTGTGAACGCGGTATTCCATAATAAAATTTTGTCTCGTCATAATGTTTTTCGTGTTTCACTTAATCTTATAACCTGGTGCACTTCGAACATACATCTGATGTAGGAGATGGGAATCCAATATTAAAATCATTAAAAATTAACTTTCTAAACATATCGTAATATTGCCATAGAAAGAGTTTTAGAAAGGTATATACGTTTTGATTTCTTTTTGTTGCAGTGACGTACTTTACCTCGTAACTTACCAATAAATTTTCGCATTTTTTCTTTTTTTTAAAGTAGATTTCTTAGATACTTTATTACCTCTTCTTTTCTCTCTTGGAACACCTACTTCCTCCAAAACTTTTGTGATGGTAATCAGTCTATATTAGGTTACATCAAAAACAGTAGAAAAAAATGTTTTACAAACCCTAATAGATCAGATTTTAACATATAAAAACGATTGCGTTACTTTTTTTTATTTCTCTATTTTATCTGCGTCGTTTAGGTAGCGTACATTTTATTTATTTTTATAGAACTGTTGCCTGTATTCTAATATATCATCCTCCATACTCACTTTGCTGCATTCGTATGTCTTACCATAATGACAACAAGGATGTATAAAACCTTCCAATTTAGGATCGCGATCTAACAAATAAATAAATAAATAATGTCTTTATTATACCAAAAACTACAAAGGCAAAGTCTAGCCTAGGGCTAATCAACTTAACGTCTAATTACATAGATAGCAGCTATAGAAAGAAGATAATAGAAAAGCCGTGAAATCTATGGAATCTATCTGCAGTTGGAAAATAAGCAATGACATAAAACTAAAAAAGAAGAAAAAAAAATACTTATTTTCCCTTTACACATTTTTGCTTTAAATTATAGGGAGATCCTCTATAACGTGAGAAAATGCGACTTTGATTTTACTTTAAAACCAGAAATGGACATGCACTTAAGTGAATTCAGAAGTTCAATATACACCAAAACAGCATTAAAAAGAAAACATCTGTGAAATAAGGCAGAATGAAACCGAGAAGCCGATAATTTACTTATACATCTTAGATTGACGTCGTGCACATCTCTTCGAAAACTGAATTTTATCACGAAGGTAAGCAGGGGAGGATATACCAAGCAATTGATGACAAAAACATCAATTGACATCATCATGACATGTCATATTTTCTTAAGTTAAACAAGTTAAACAAGGAACATAAACAATGTTACAGTAGTTCATAATAGGAAGTACTAAGCATGATTTTTTGCGTACTTTGTAGTTAATGATACTTCTATTCGCGTACAATGGTTTGAGCGCAAAATAAGCTTTTTTTAATTACGTGAGAAACATGCATTTTGAATCTAAGGTCCTCCTCGAAAATAAGACCAAGATTATTCATGTTATCAACTATTTTTAACTGCGTTCCCCCCTACAAATAGCTGTAAATTATCTATCCAATATATTTTTTTTTTTATTTTTTGAAGAGAAACATATTACAGAACACTTGCTAGGATTTAATTTTAAATTATTGATCAACAAAAAAGTTGAAACACATGATAAATCTTCATTTATTCTACTACAACCCCCCAATACGTCATCAGCCTTAAAAGAATAATAAATTTGCGTATCATCCGCAAAGCCCTGAATTCTGCAATATTTAAAAATCTTATACATGTCTGCTATGTACATTAGAAATAAGATAGGACCCAAGACAGATCCTTGTAGTATCCCAGAAGTGTGATCCATAAAAGAAACTGTGATCCAACGTATCGAAAGCTTTAGAAAAGTCAAGCAACACGAGCCATAGTAAGACTTTTATCCAAAGCCTCAATGATTTCTTGAGTAACTTTTAACAAGGCAGATGTGGTGCTGTGCCGCTTTCGGAAACCAGACTGGCCCTGCGGGATTATGTTATTTGTGATAAAGAAATCATAAAACTGTGGCTGAATAAACTTTTTCTAAACTTTTCAAATTACTGGAATAATGGATATAGGTCTAAGGTACTGATTTTAGCTAAAGGCATTATAAGAGAAGTCTTCCAAACATCAGGAAAACAAGCTCTTTCCAAATAGGAGTTTATAATCTGAGTCAAGTGAGGAGCAAGATGAAGTATAGAATGTTGGAGCATATTCACTGAGATGCAGTCACTACCACAAGCAGTAGATTTGAGGTTTAAAACTATATATGAAATTTCTGCTACAGTGGCTAAGCGAAATGAGAACTAATTACCTAAATTACATAAAAATTCTAGTTAACTCGTAGACTTTTTTAGAAGTATCTAGCATTACTTCTGCTTTTTACGCACCTCTCTTTTACTTTCGCGACATTTTCTTTTTCTACTTCTATCACTTCTTTCTTTTACACTTATTTTTTCATCCATAATACACAAAATTCAACTTTAAACACTAAAAGAACACTTTTATTTAACTGGTCTTACTGACTGATTGTTGACTTGATGTCAAAAATGCGTGGAATCACAACTCGACGTTCAAACAACAACTACTCGAATAGATAATGAAAATTGCAACAGAATACGCACAACTTGTTTATTTGGATATATCTGCTTTCGATATATCCGGTTTTGTCCCAAATATCCAAATTTACTTAATGTTTTAAATGAGAGTTTTTTGGTTTTGCTTCTAACTTATAGAATTTATAACAAAGAACCAAAAACCATCAAAAAATCATTTTTAGTAAAAAGTGGATATATCCGGTTGTGCACCCGAACTCCACATTATTATAAAATATGCGGCTTATTATACAGGGTGTTTCAAAATTGACGCCCATACTCTTGGAACGATCGGCTACATCATAAGTTGTGTTCAGTTTTATCGTCTCGTTCGTATTTTCTTTGTCTTTCATTGGTCACATAACAAACGTGGTGGTATTTTTGAATTATAATGCAATATGTTTATAGGTGTTTTGTTGTATATGTACACATAATAATGAGCTGATTAAGATTCACGATTAAATCCATTATGATGTAATTTTTTGTTTTAGTGGATGTTTTTTTTACTTTCATGATTTCATTATCACTCTTATTAAAAATTTACGAATAATACTTAAATAACCTTTTTTTTAGACAGGAATATTCGCTACTTTTTTTTCAAGAGATAAATAGATAGATCTGAACATTTATGCCTCTTTTTCTTAGGGCATTTATTATTTAAAGGTAAACTTAGTAAACTATAGAAGAGAAACACCAAAAGTAATTAAACAAAAAAAATCCATCACACAAATCATTACAATTTTATTTATTTATAAACAAGCTGAGCCAAATCTTACCAAAGCCACTAAAACAATACTAAGGTCCTATAAAATGACGATACTAATAACAAAATACAATATATTAATATTATAATTAATTTTGATTTATGTAAGGGCTAGATGAAACATATAACTGTTTCTTATTACTTTTAAATCTCCACTTACTTCTGAAACACCTGGCTTTTTATATTGAATGCTTAAATTTTCCTTTTTCCGGATTGAAAAGAATCTATTAGTTGGGTAATTTTTTAATTTGTAGGTTCAATGCAATTAACAGGAACAAATAATTTCATTAAACGTATAGGTAAATGAAATAACTTATCAATTACTCGCAAATAGTTTGCAATTTATGAAAGGATTTCATCATTAAGAGTATTCTAATCAATATTTTGCAACTTAGTTATAGTATTTAATATTACTGCCGAAAACAGTTCTCTTAAAGTATTAGACTTATTATAGTATTCTTGCGTTCTATCCCATTCATTTTCCTCATAAACCATGTTTCCCATCCTGGCATTTTTATTCCTTTACGGTTATACATTTCTATACAGTGCGGCTCTTGATTGCCCCACCCTCCTTTTATCTCTTGAATGCGTTTATATAAAAATTTGAAATATGGCATACATCATTAGCAACCTAAATACTACTTTTTGGTCTCTAGCTCATTTTACAAAACTTAAATATGGCGGAGGAATGCCATTTTAAACATGTTGAACTTTAAACATGAAGTAGAACCACTGATCCTTGAACTATTAAAGACAATCTTTATGAATTTGAGTTCTAATCGTGGATCCTAATCGTAGATTGATCGAGGGCCTACCGAGTGGCCAGCCAAGTTGCCCCATCTTACATCTCTGGACTTTTTTATGGAAGTAGTTGAAACAAAAAGTCTATGTCCAGCCAGAAAATCGATAAATAAATCGAAATATATTGAAAAGAAATCGATCTATGTTAAAGAATAATTGATGCATATTGCAATATTGATGGTGCCACTTTCCAAAATGTTCGCGAAAAGTTCTCCACTAGATTAGTTTACTGTCTTCTAGAAATAGTTACATTTCTGTGCTAAAGTTTAATTATTTTAAATGGAAATAAAAATGCGAAAAGTAAGATTTTGAAAGGCTGCAATTTTGCTATGGCTAGAAGTAATGACTTAATATTTTAGGATAATAAAGCAATCAGAGGAAGCTTTCAAACGATGTATCGCATGACTCGAACGAATGATGTAAAATAAACTAGGGATCAAAAAGTAGTACATAGGTTTCTAATAATGAGTGCTAAATTTCAAATGTTTGTAAAAACAAATTTAAAAGGTAAGAGAGGAGGGGACAATTAAGAGCCGCAGTGTATGTTTAAACTTACCGTAAGCTGTCCATGCTGCTCCAATTCTTTTCTCGATTTCGCATGTTTAAATATGTCTGCCGATTCTAACACCATATCTTAGGTATTTATAGGATGTTACTTGAAAGATCTCTTTTCTCTGTATCTAAAGGTTTTGGTTAGAAACCGAGTTCTTTATGAATTCCGTTTTTATTGAAGGCAGATGTCGGTTTTGATAGCATTTTTCGCGTTTTACCTACGCAATCTGTTATCAATACAATGTTCTCAGCAACTTGGAGGTGATTACGATTTTTTCGATCGATATTTTTACCTAGACTCTCTAGCTGATAATATTTGAACATGTCTTAACATGCCCATAAAAATGTAAAGTAATTTCTTGCAGTATAATATATTTATTAAACTCTTTATATTATTATAATTATTTTCATTGCTAATTGTTTATTAGTAAATTAGATTAAAACTGTTAGATCCTGCTTCGGTGATTTTTCTTGATATATTTTTTGTGTACCTTGTTCTTTATTTACTTTACTTCTTTAGGTCTGATTATTGCTGTTGATTGTTGGTTGATTTTCTCATCTTACTCTTTGACCATTTTTTTGTCTGACAGATTTACTGGAAGATCATCCTTTACATTGTTGATATTTGTTGATCTTTTGAATCCTTGAAAATTAGGTAAAAATATCTAAAAGTCGGAAGAAGGTACTTTTGAAATAAAGAAAATTACCATGGATAGAACTTATCATCATCGTTCAATAACATTCTCATATTACATGTGGCCATCAACAAGGTTTGTTTGATTGAAAATCCCATCATTTATGTCTTTATTTGCCTTTTAAGAAACATTATCAGGGTATAAATTAAATAATATTGGAGATAAGATACAGCCCTGTCGAATATCTTTTTGTAAGGTTGCTGGTTCAGTTGTTATGGTATTATATTTTACTATGGCAGTTTGATCCCAATACAAATTTTTGATAAAAAGTAATATTCAAGTTAAAGATATTTTCGTGTTTTCTACATTTACCTTCTAATTTCTTTTTTTTTTTTATCATTATACTTTTGAAAATATTTCAGTTTTTCACCAGCATTCTAAAATCTCTATAATAATTGTCTTTATTATAAAGAAGGCTTATCTCTATAAAATTATATTATTTTTGTCAATCAATTTATCATCATTTTTTTATTCGATTAACGATAACTGACTTTCCATGGCAACATTTCTTATCTAATTTTTAAACGAAATCAATTATTAGCCTAATGGCTATTTCCCATAACAATTGGCTATATTTTACCCACTTATTACGAAATATAAGAATATACCACATAAAATAACGAAGGAAGTTGAACAATGAATCATGATATTGTAGGAGAGACCAACGATTAATCAAGATCGATTTCATAACGGGCCGGGCAAAGTTCAAAACACACTATTACTAACTAGTTAGAGCCTTTACGTAATTTGTCTTATTAGAAGCAAACTTTAGTTTCAGTTAAATGCATTGTAATACCCTTATGAAGGTGTAATTATTTATTAAAATTTATTTGCTTAATTAAATTTCTTTTCTTACGGCTAACTACTAGCTATTTAACTAAAAAGTCACACCCATTTTTTACTTAAAATCTAATTTTATATTAATTGAATATATGCAAAGTGTCCAAGGAAACTTGAGAATTTCTTTTGGTTTCCGTACCGGGGTCCGTTCATTAGGAATGCAGTGAGTCTTTTAGTATAATTAGATTTTCCCTAAAAAGTTTTCGGTTCAGTCTGAAGTTTACTGTAAGTTTGCGTGCTCTGGAATGCCGCACTGCGAGCGCCTAAACGGTAGCAGGTCATTAATTTTCTTAGGAGACCCAGTAAATAAAGTTACCGAATTGAAAAGTTTTATTTCGCTTGACGTTTAATATGGATAAATTGGCAGGCAACGTTGGTTTTAAATTTCTTTTTCTAAGGTTTTTGTTGGCAAGAAATTCGAAATCGAATGTAATTTAGCTTAATTACTTTTTGTTTACTTTAGGATTATAAGTGAAAATAAGTAATTTTTTATTTTATCCATTAAATTGTATATAAAAACATGCTTTGTATAGTGTATTCCTTTTAAAGATAAGGTATATAAAATATAAGCTTGTTGGCCCGAATACTTATTTCATTCAATTTATTCTTAAATCTCTTGTATCTATGGTAAAGAGACTTTGAAGACAGCAACATAAATTTTTCGAGTAACTCTTTGTAATTAAAAAAATATAATTTTAAGTACATTTAAATTATTGAAATATAAAAACAATAAAGGGTTATTTATTTATTTATTTATTAACAGAAAAGTTCAAATATAGATATTTAGTTTCTTCGCATAAATAATAGTTAAAAAAAACTAAAAGAACACGCTTTTATTGTTAATCGAATCAAAAAGTAGAAAATAATTTTTAATTACGAAGTGTTTTTATTACAGTAAAAAACTCAAATAAAAATCATAATAAAATTTAAGTTATTGTATTAATTCAAATTAGAGCGAAGATCGTGGGATGCTCGATATATTAAATATCAGAGATATTCTATTGGAAACGCTCTATGAGAAAATGAAGTAAAATGCGCCCCACGCTTTTTAATCTGATTGAATTGAGTTATACTATTAATAACTTAAATTTTTATATGATTTTTATATAAGGTAATTAATTATGATTGATTGTTCGATCTTTTACTTCTGTAATAAACATTTTTTTAATTAAAATTTATTTTCTACTTTTTAGTTCGATTAGCAATAAAATCGTGTTTTTTTTAGTTTTTTTTTAAACTATTATTTATTTTTTTCATGTTCGTTTGATGAAATTTAATCAAGACTCTATGAATTAAAATATTTTGATACAATAAATTCCTTATTTACTTGCCAACGTTTGTTCCGTAATATAATTTCGAAATTTATGTTCTAATTATTTTCTTGTAATTAATAAGAAGCCTTTATAAATCACAGTTATCATATTATATCTTATATGAATATTAATTGGAGTAACCTGCGTTTATGAGACTTATTTGTACCCATGCATGTGTAAGTACAATAAACAAAGTAAAAATGCCCTAAAAATATTTTGGTCTGAAACAAATTCTAAAGAGTAAATTGTAGACTCCAAAAATCAGTAAAAGAGTAACTCTGAGAGTGTAGGTATGCGCAGATCGCGTGCTAGTTCTTTCTCTCTGGCTCTCCTACAGAGGATTTTAAAAAAAATTGTCTATCCTGGCAGTCCTAAGTTATAAACCTATAACAAGGCTTAAAAACTATTATAAAAAAAATGTATATGATCAACTGAAGTAGTTCCATATTATTTACACTAAATCTATTGAATGCCATAAAGAGAAAAACTTGACTAGGTATCTTATTAGAACCTATTTGCATTAGAGAAATTTGATATCCATTATTGGTAAGATGAAAGGGCACTTTAAATAGATTGGAATTTTCAGCATTCTGATTTGGAACAGACAATTAAGAAGGCTCAGAATTTAAGTAGAATTAATTTGCTAATTAGCCCGTTTATATAAGAAAAACATTCAACTACAATGTTGTCTAGATTCTAGTGGATAAAGTTAGTCAATTTTACATCCACAAGACAATTTATATGAAAAATATTAATAATTAAAAGCTAGCAGCTTAATAAACTTACTGAGCTAAGATATTACTGAGCACTTTGATACACTTAAATGCAGCCTATTATTTGAAGACCATTAAATCAAATGGTCTAAATCCAACTAGATAGACAACAAGAGAGTCTTGCTTAGATAAAATTGTTTTAAAAACATTATTATCATTTTCATATAAAAGATGATTAGAATAAATTAAATAGGTGATATAATTAGTAAAGAGCAAAAGCAACAAGGGACCAATGTGGAACTCTTGCAGTACCCCAGAAGTGACCAGAATTTCAGACGATAAATATTTACCGACTTTCAAATATTAAAATCTTCGGGACAAAAAGCTATAAATTTATGCAAAAAGACACCCTGTAATACCCATTAACTCTAATTTACCAATTTAAAGTTTGTGGTTGACCTGTTTAAAGGCTTTACTACAATCGGTATATAAACTGTCTATCTGCCATTTTAATCTTTTTGATTAAAGTGTTTAAAGACCATATGTGTTCTATGTAATTGATGACAGTTGAATTAGCTATACAAGAACCATGTTGATTGTCACTAAAAGGTTTAGTACAGGTCGCAGCTAACTGTGCAGTGACAAGCTGATCATTCGAACATAGTTTTGATAGCAAATTTTATTAAGTTCCTTATACGTAGTTCGGAGATCAGAAAATTGAACATATTTCAAATAACCTAAATATCCTTAAACTTTTTTGTGCCTTTTTTTGTCAAGGATTCGTGACTATACGAGATGGGAAAATTGTCATGTTAATTGGAACGAAAATATTAAGCCCAGTATTAACTAAATTATCAAACCATTTAAACTCAAACTCTCAAACTCAAAAATGCTTTATTGTCAATATAAACATAGAAGTTGTAGACAAAGCCAATAGACTGTACATTAAAGGAATAAAAACGAGAAACTAATTTAAAATAAAATAAAATTATATAAAACTTTGAAAAATACTTAAATGCTAATCATTAAAAAATTTACCTAGTACGCTTTACTGGCAAGAAATATTTTCGTCAGCAGTTTAAACAGCTTTCTACCTCCATATATAATAGAGCTACGGACAAGTTCAAAATGAGAAATGGGTAGCCTCAACCAATAATTTGGTCGCGTATTATAGTGGCTTCCTAAGTGGAGTTCCTGTTTATATTTTCTAAAAACTAAGCAAACTGTTTCCAAAATAAAAATATAACACAGGGTTAAAATATTATGACTTACAAAAAGCGGACGACATGAGTCACGAGGCTTGGCCCCACATAGATATCTAATGGCCCTTTTCTGGAGTACAAACACTGAACTAAAATGTGAATTTGAACATGAACCCCAAAAGCAAATTCCATATCGAAGGTGCGACTCGATAATCGCGAAGTATGCAGATCTGGCGCTGGAGAAATTAAGACTGTTGGCAATAACCCTTAGGGCCTAGCAGCCTGATGAGACTTTTCTACATACATTCACAATATGGTTTTCAAATTTAAGGAACTTGTCTATGGACAGACCCATAATATTACTGAATGGTGGCATGGTGATGGCTTCATTATTTAAACATATGTCATTTGTATTACATTTAAAAACATTTAAAATTAAGGATATTTGTTTTGGAAACATTAAATGTCAAAAAATTTGCATCACACCAGTCTTTTATTTTTAATAAATCTGCACGTATATTGGCCTCCATTTGAGAAACATTAGAGTCGTGCCAGAGGATGGTGGTATCATCGGCAAACAATGTTAATTTGCCAGTTACCTGCAGTTGTGGCAGATCGTTCACATAAATGAGAAAAAGTAAAGGGAACCCACATTTATATTAAGTTCCTTAGAGATACCACCATTAAATTTGACAGCCTGGACACGATTTGATAAGTAGGAACGAAACCACTCAAGGGCAGTTCCTCTGAAACCACAGAGCTCCAGTTTCATCAGCAGCACTCTGTGACTCACGCAGTCAAATGCCTTGGACAAGTCACAGAATACCGCTACTGCAACTTCACCAACATTCAGTCGGTTATACAGGTGCTCTAGAAAGCTAAAGATAGCATTATTTGTGCTCACAGACTCACGAAAGCCAAACTGCTGAAGGTCTCTCAATAGGCCAAACCTATTTAAAAATAAAACCATCCTCACCTTAACGAGCCGTTCCACTATCCTGGCTAAAGTAGGCAATAACGCTATAGGTATAAAGTTAGAAGGACAGTCGCGATCGCCACCCTTGTAAAGAGGAACAATCATTGCTCTTTTTAAGCACTCTGGGAAAACTCCAGACATAAATGAAAAGTTAATTGACTCGGCCAAGACTTGCAAAGCAACAAGAGGTAAAGCAGAAAATATTTTAAGAGAAAGCCAATCCTAACCTGATATACTCTTATTCTTAATATTAACCAATAACTGTTTAAGCTCTTCTACACTTGTGAGGGCAAAAAAGAAAGATTTGAGGGCATTGGAATCTAAGGTACTTGAAATAATCAAGACATTATTTTTGCCCCTTAGCTCATTTAAAATCTTCCAAGACTCTTTTGCTCTGTTGAAGGAATTATTTATCCTCCTTTGATAGTAGGTCCACTTAGCCAGTTTGATTGAGTTTCTGTAAATCTTGCGGTATCTGTTATAATAATTTAAAAATGTTGCATGGTTCATAGCGTATTTGCTAATGTAAAAAAGGGAGGGCATATTTTTTCCCAGATACTCGTAATCCCTTAGTATACCAAGGTTTTCTATTTCGTTTCTTAATATTGACAACAGGAAAAGCAGTGTTAAAATTGTTTAATACTATTTGATGAAAGCTATGCAGTGGGTGAACAGTAGTCAATACATTATTCCAACTTGACATATAGCAAAGCAAAGAGAATTTACGGAAATTAGCTCTAGTATAAAGTCTATGGCGTCCAAACTTATTCTCATTAGCTGCACTATTAAGCTTTACAAATCCCACTATTGCCTCATGGTCAGACAAACCGGCATTGATTGTTGTACACTGATTTTCGTGTTGGTTAAAATTCGTACAAAAGTAATTTATTAGTGAGGAAGAAAATGCTGAATTCCGGGTTGGCTGATCCACGTGCATCTTAAAATTAAATGAGTTTAACAGATTAAAAACCATTCGATTTGATCCATTAGATTTGTCTAAAAAATTTGCATTAAGATCGTCAGTCAGAATTAACATCGCATTAACCGAAATTTCACTTAGGAGGATCTCCAACTTTTCTAAAAACAAATCTAAATTACCAGATGGAGATCGATACTATCCTAAAATATACAAATTTAACTTACTGCTAAATACAATAGAAAACTCGCACACCTTTTCAATCAAGAGATGATCAAATCTGTCAATAGCAATAAACACAATTTTAGTTTAAAAAGCTTTCTCTGACATAATAAGAGTACCACCATGTGTATATTGCTTGCGTGAAAATTTGGAAATTAGTACATAACCAGGGATATCAATAGGCTCGTCAGACCTCAACCAGTGTTTAACAAGAATTAACACACTAGGAAAGTCAACCGATTCTAAAAATAGTTCCAATTCGCTAACTTTTGAATGCACAGATTGAACATTAAGAAATGCTAGGGCAACTTGATTATGGTGGGAGTTTCTATTAAAAAAGAAGATCCAATAGTAAGGGTGTCTATAGATTGGTCTAGTTGACGCGTAACCGAAGACCTACCTTCGATCAAGGGTGTATCGCTAATTATCCCACTATTGCTAATACCTAAAGATGCTAATACTAATTTGGATGACAGAAAAGTATTTTTAACATATAAAGATTAAAGTTTGCACATAGATTTGGCAGAGTGACGGTACCTAAAATTTTGTCTGACATCAGTAATTATTATCACAGAAAAGTTACGGTTACAGATGAAAGAATTCATAAAATGAATTGTATTGTAATATCTACTTTTTGAGCACTTATTAAAATCGCATTTAATACAAACAATTACATTAGTTATCCTGGCCATTGATAGCAAGGTTTTTATTCAGGAAAAAGATGGCAATGTACAAGAAAAATCAAGACAAACAACAACAACATCATTCTTCGCATGGTTAACAATTAGAGGAAATGCATAATTACATAATGTCTGGACTGTAACATTACTAAACACATAACCACAGGTGTTGTATGACGAGCTCAGAATACCTGAGAGATGAGAAGAGAAACCTCTAGCACTAGAATCACCATAAATTAGTACATTTGATTTTGCTCGTGGGTTGACATGCGCTTTTGCTAAGCAGTTTATAGATTTTGATTAAATATTTGTAGTCGTCTCTTTTAAGTTACTGCTACCGTTTCTATTTAGAGACAGGATATTCTTCTCCGCTTCAAGAGTTTTAATTGATGTTACCATGTGCGTATTAATACAATTTAAGCTTTCAATCTCTGTCTGCATACTCTTAATCTTGTTTTTGTTATATTCAGTTTCCTTTTCAAGCATTGTAATGGTATTAATCACATTTTTAATAAGGTCACTTAGCTCTTTTATCTTCTCTGAAAGTTCCTCATATACCCTAGTATATGAATCTACTTGTAGCTGTACTTCTTTCTTTGTTTACAAGCGATGTTTACGTTAATTACTAAAATGCAAAAAAAGTCATTTACCTACATAGCTGGATTTTCTAAAGTCATAATCCTAAATACCTTTTACCTAATTTTAAAAATTTACCTAATTTAATAAAGGATAATCTATATTATTGTTATATAAAATATCATATTGACTGTTTTCAATAAGACTATCAAAAGCTTCATTTACAATAAGTTTAGGCTCATTGGGCTCAATACTAAGTTTAAAAATCTGTTTTGTCTATTAGAAATCCTATTTATTTTTCTAAAATTTAAGTAGAAAAAATTACCATAAATCAAGTGTGCTAGACAATTGTCAGGACAATCAATTAGCTGTCCTGGATGTGACCAAGCTGCTCCTGGCATATTAAAATCACCCGACAAAATAAATCTGTGACCCTGATAACTTTCAACTAACTATTCTATAACTTTGCAATAAATATCTAAAATAACCCAGTCATATCAAGAGGGAGTATAACAGATGCCAAGAATAAATTTTGCATTATTTAGCTCAGCACTAACAAATAATTGTTTAATAATTTTATTGATGATTAAATGACAACCCCAACTCTCACTTTTTAACTAGTTTCGGCGCTCCTATCCTGCTTATAAATATTAAACTCCTATATGCTAAATCTTCAGAACAACAGGAAACAAATAAACATATTTTTGATTTTTACATTATAAATGGAATACCACTAAAAATTACCTTTTTTCTTTGACCATCCTTGATCTTAAAATTAATGTTGCATTATTGATTTAAAGCATAAATTAGAAATACTAAACAATATCTTAATTATCTAGCAGTATAAAAAGATCAATACAAATACATTTTTTTAAGTCCGAAGTTTTAACCAAAAAAGTTAAAGAAGTTGAAGATAAACAGAGGATTTGTTAGCGTCCATTAGGGGTGAATTCTAAAAGTACTAAAAGCCCTAGAGACGCTTTAACCAAATATTGGCTTTAATCTTTCTAATTAGGTCGAAGTGTGTTTTAAACACCAACTTCTAAAAGGGTAAACTTGGCTACTAATTAAGGAAATCTTAAGGGCTCGTTAAGTTTTTTTTTTGCGAAAAAAGACTTTTGGTAAAAAAGGATGGTAAAACTTAAAACAATAAGACAAAATTGTTACAGTTTGTAATTAAACAATAATTTTATATTAACATAAAGAATTATTTAAAAAATATTCATTAGTATTAGAATTATTTAGTAAATAATTGAGGAGCATATTCCTTAAAAAAAAAAATATTTTTTTCTAGTCCGAAAGCCAAAGACATCGTACATCTTCGTTGATAACCTTAGTGTAATTTTTTTGAATTTTGGCCATAAAATTTTTAATGAATTTAAAAAACTGAAAAATCAAAGCCGATTATAACTTAATTAAAAATAATTGCTTATCTCGAATGCTCTCTTGTTTTTATTGTATTGTATTATATGTTTTATAAGCAATTGATGTCATATATCCTTTTATGCGAAAATTTAATGGGTTAAGGTCTGGACTTCGTACAGAATCATGTTTTTAACTTTTACATCCTATCTGGTTAAAATTAGATTTCATAGTGGTCTTGCAAAATGCGCAGAAGCATTATCTTACATAAAAACTATATCTCGTAGCATAAAAACAAACATTAGAAGACCATAACCAAGCACCAAAAATCAGGAACAAACTAATTTCAGAGAAAACACAAAGAATAAAGAGTTAAAACAGGAAATGGATACCGAGAAATCATTAAGTATTGTTACCTAAACATACTGAAAAAAACCAAACTAAATAAAACCGCAAGAACCCTATGAATTTAAAGAATATTTATAATAAAGCATCAATTTGATCCACGAACAAGAGATCAACGAACAACAAATCAAATAGAAATGAAAGCAACAATAATTTGAAAGAAACGGAAGAGAAAGTCCGAACCAGACGTGACGAAAGGTAATATAAAAACAGAAAGAACAACAGGTTAATAAGGATTACTGCTAGAAAAAACACTGTAATGCCTCTACTGAAAAGTAACCTAAATGAGAATAAAACTTAAATATAATAAAAACGAAAAATTTCATTCAAGCTACTTCAAAGTATTATAAAAAAAATCACACTCTTAAACAACTTGGCCTACACAAATGCCAAAGCGTATCATCCTGAGAAAAACACACTCAATCTTAAATCTCCAAACTAAAGATAAATCGCTCCCTCAAACACACAAAAGAACGAAGTATATTAAAAGTTTAGAGACAACAGATCACACCACAGGAAGGAAAAGAGCTAGTCAAATAAAGACCTACAACTAAATTGATAACAATTTCCTGCACGAAGTGCTGCAGATCTTAACCCGCATTAGATTTTTGTATATCAATGAATTGTTTACGAAAATACAATAAACACAAGATAATGCTTCAAAATAAGCAATTCCTTTTAAAGATTTTGCGATTTTTTAGAAAGAAGATTTTAAAATTTAAGACTAATAGAGGTCTATGTCGAACCCTAACTGTCATAATTTTTATTTATCTTCTTGTTATTTATCAAACTTTCGAGGTGTAATAAAGCAATTAAAATAGTATATGATCGTAATTTTTTATAGCATTAAAGACTTTAATTGTAAATATTTAAAAAAGAGTGAATCGTAGCGAAATTTTTATTTTGTTAATCTCTATAACATAATTATAAAAAAATGAGTTTCAGGATTATGCATATTAAAAAAAACGAATTGTAAATTATGGTAAAAACAACAAATTAATGGTAAATTAATAGCCAAAATTCAACAAAATTACATTAAATTTGTGTCTGTTTATTGGTTGTCTGGGACTAGAAAAATTTATGGAAACATAAATAAATAGATTGTAAGCTTTGTTTATTTAACTGTTACGTGTTTTGTGAATGTTATAGTCTGATGATGCCCTAGTCGGGAAAAATGTATTGTTCTTCTCGTTATTACATGTTTTACATGATGCTGTAGATTTTGTGTTCTGTTGTTGCTTTTTATAAAATATATGAGCAGCATCTTTGTGATAATATATGAATTTTTTGATAAGGTATTTTCCCGCACAAAATAATCAGTAATAAGAAGGTATGTACTAAAAATCATACAATAACAGAAATTTTAGTAACAGGTAAGAGCAGTAATCAAAAAACGGTAAGAATTTATGCGGCATTTTCGAGAATATTAAAAATTTGTTTATTAACATTCCTGCATTTTCATAATTTGTTTATATTGTAACCTTTGTTGACCATTGAACGTTCAAATATTTTAAAATAATAAAAAGTCTTTTCTTAGACTTATAAATTTCACAGGGTATGTACATTCGAGTTTCGATTTTTTTCAATATGTATACGTATAATATGTATATGCCCATAGGATGTACGTTGATAATATCAGCCACCTTGCATGTTTAAACCGAGTAACCATACATAAATTATTAAAAATATCCCACTTTTAACTTGAATATCAAAATTTATATAAAAATTTCATACACAGGCCTTTTTATACGGAAAGAAAAAAAACTTAATGCATAATTAAAATGGGTACGATTTACCTTTTTAACTTCTACACTTTAAAATATTACCTTTTGACTTATATAAAAAATTTAGGTTTCTCTCCCTACACTATCAAATATATTAAACGTACGTTATAATTTGCTAACTTTAACGCAAATCGGTACTTAAAATTTAACCCATGTCGACTAAACAATAAATTTAAAACTTTAACCGGGATAACGTAACGAGTCATTAGTATAATGCAACGAGGGCAAAATAATTTCATTTAATACATTTTAATAAATTTACGGTGAGGCCGTTAAGGCTGAACTACCATTACAGAGCTTACTCGTTATGGCCTAATAATCTTTTGAAAATTTTCAAATGCAAATAGGGTCATTAAAGAGTTTTTTTAAATCGTTGAATATTTTAACGCAATTCAGGAACATACATTTTATTGACAATGTAAAAACTCTCACCTAGCTGGTGTTTCCAATATAATCAATTAAAATATTATGAACCACTTCTTCTTTTAAAGATGTGGCATAATTTTAATAAATTTTAAAATGAATCTGATAGTAAACGCAAGCAAGGACACTAATTCTAGCAAATTAAAACTGCAAGGATCTATGATAACATTACCTAAATAGCCAGGCATATTACTTGAAGAATTTTATTGTAATAGGTTGTGATGTACTTATGGTCTAATTTGAGATAAGTTTAAACTGAAGGCTGCCTTATATTAGATGATTTTTTTCACTTATCTGAAGTTTTAGTTATATAAATTTAACTTTTACACTTTTTGTGAACTAAATTTGGCTGTATTATTGATCATATAGAATACTTATGTGCTTATTTGTATACCTGTACATATCTTTTATTGAATTCTTAAATTTTAGTTATAATTGTTTTTTAATCGCTAAACTGTAATTTTCTAATTTTTTTTATTTGTTTTATCTGCAGCTTTGAAAATAAAAACATGAGCTATTTATACAATAGAGCGCTTTTTGATTTAATTTAATCAATAGCTAAATATTAGTCGCTCTGCCTGACTCTTTTTAATAATCCATCTTATATAACCAATGAATTACATTCAGACCAGTAAATTTCTAGTTCTAAAAATTAATTACAAATATCTTTCCATTATGACTCTGAAAGAAATTTCACGAAACTTCAGTTCAAAGATAAAGCAAAATATTGGGTCATCACATTGATCCTGGATTAAACTAGCTGCTTCCCACTCTTTAGGACTGTGAAGGCCAATACGACGAGAAGCAATTATTTCTGTATGTTGATTTAATTTTTTTAAAGATAATTTTTCTATCAGAAATATAGGTTATTTATTAATTTTATTTTTAGAAACTGTTACGCGAGAAATCTAGACAACCAGTGTTTGTTTGAGTAGTGGGGATATATTCAATATATTTTTAGATGGCTGCCACTCGTATTATTATGACAGTAGAGTCGCATCCGGGTCGTCGGAGATTGCGCGTGACGCTACTTTAAGGAAGCACTCAGGAAATGGTTCGTTTTGAGGATATATTTTTATAAGACTCTTTTAAACGAAAATTTTAACTTTCTTTTATTTGATTATTATTATAATATTATTTTTTGTAAGAATCACGACTAACGTCAAGTAAAGAGTGAAAGAGATAACGGTTTAGTTTTCTTTACTATGGCAACCAAGTCAAAGGTCAAAAAGCCACGTAGTTTTTTTTCGTGCACATGAAGAGTTTCAATGCATGGCGAATATTCAGCCTTTTCCTATGTTCTACTGTAAAAAAATTACTCCTGCTATTTGTCTTTTAGGATTTTTGAACTCAAATAGCCATTTTAGAGAAGCATGGGCAGTTGAAAGAATGAATCATTCACCATACAAACATTTATAGAATTGTTCAATACCTGTCACACAATAATCTCTTTCTTGCTTTATTACTGCTTTACTGAAATAAACTATCACTTGCTGACCATCTTCATTTTTTTGTAAAAGGACAGCTCCAACATGGCTTGCATCTGTATCGAATATGAAAGTTCGTCCAAATAATCGGATACATCAAAATTCGAGTTGTGCACAGTGCTCTCCTAAGTTCTCGAGACCCTTCTTTATAGTCTAATAAACTAAATAACATTTCGTACTTAGTAAGCTTGTGCTTATCAGTGACCAATTTTTGATTGATTCTGATTTATCTAGGTAAATCTTGACACCAGTTTCTGCTATATATATAAAACGTACCCACAACCTGATTATGAAAAAATAGTATTCACTAGCAATTTGTATCAACTCAGCTTGGCAACTCTTAATTTTCACACGAGTCTCCGCAACAATTAACTAATAAAAAAAATAGTGAGCTCCGGTCTTTTCCTGTCAAGGTCTTTCCTATTTCTAGCACGTTCCAATTCGAAAAGTCGTACTAATAAAGTCGTACTATACAGAAATTGAAATTTAGATGACCTGTCCGTTAGGTTTTTAAGTTTATCCGCGAAATTCTAATATTCATTCTATTACAACTTGAACAGTTAGTCTCTCAAAGCTTAACTTCTTAAATATTTTTTACATGTTTTTTCTAGTATGATGATATCATCCAAATAAACCAAGCATGACTCCCAAATCATTCCATGTACCGCAGTTTCCATGTCTGGAGCTTTACAGTTTAATGATATGATTGTAAACTGCAAAAGTTTTGTTCTAGTCGAGACTATGGTCTTTTCCTTACGGATGCATTTTTGCCTGGCAGTATCCATCATATTTTAAATCTATAAGAAAAGATCTGCTTAAATAACAAATTTTATTAGCATTTTTATTATAGAGTAGTCAAAGTAGGAACAGGATAAAAAGACGAATGTCATTTATTTTGAAATATGTCTTTACCGTTCATTGCCCGATTGTACTTAATTTATGTAATATTGGAAATAATGAAATGCAAGTGAAAAAGTATATAAACTATAAAACTTTGAGAAATGTATTCAAAATAGAAAACAGACAGTCAATATATTTCTCACCTAACTGGCGCAAATATAAAAGTGTTTGTTTATTGGTTACCCTTAGTCACGCATATTAAGTTTGTAATAATCTTGCACATGACATGCCTAGCGGCACTTGATTTGTACATCAAAAAAATATATTTTACGTTTAAGTTTAAATTTGAACTTATTAAGGTAGGGGAGTCAGCTTATTGGGCAAAGGACCTAGTATAAAATGTTGTGCGAAAACGAAGCAAAGAATACTTAATTTTAAATCTAATGTTTACAGAATGTATGAAAGGGCGTGCTTTGAAGCTATAGTAAAAGATATTATAATTTTCATCATGATAAAGCTAAAGGCTTTTAGGTAAAACTGTTTAAATGATATTTTCATTTATTTTGTATGGGAAGCAATTTCAGATATATAATCATGTTTTTTCTAAGTCAAAAATCAAGCGAGCACAAGTCGAATGATTGTAAAATAACCTGTATCATATTTTTTTGAAACATCTCAAGACAAGGATAGTATAGACAAGAAAATTTGTTTTTAAAATGAAAACATTTCTATTTGTAAAAAGGATTTTTAACCTAGAAAACCGTTTACTCAAACTGCTCTACACTCTCACTAAATCATAGCCGAGAGCCGCGGCTTAGAACCCTGTTTGGTTAGCTCGATAGAGGCCATGCTCTTGAAATGGCATGTATCTGCCCAGCTCAACAACGATATTGTCGAAACGTTGGCTGCTAGGGGCTGCCCGCAGGGAGGAGTATTGTCCCCTACCTTGTGGTGCCTTGTGGTCGACAGCCTGATAAATCTTTTAAACAATGCTGGCCTTTACACACAGGCCTACGCTGATGATCTGGTAATCCTTTGCCCAGAGAAAGACGCCGTCTCAATGCGGGGCCCTATGATGAGAGTTCTGCGTATTGTGGACATATGGTGCCTCTCGGGGGGTCTCAGGATTAACCCCAAAAAAGCAGGGCTCCTACTATTCACGAGGAGACGTAACTTTGGCACGCCCCCTGTTATATCTCTAGGTGGCGTGCAGCTGCATTACTTCAGGACAGTTCGATTTCTGGGAATCAAGTTAGATCCCAAACTCTCTTTGGTGGCCATGTATGGAGAAAGCAAAAATTCGTACTCAACTGGACGGAGTTCAATATCTTGCATGTCTCAGCATAACGGGTTCCATGCGGATGGCGCCAACTAGAGCGCTTGAGACTCTGCAGAGCTTTTCGCCTCGTTGTGCAATTCAAGGCAATGAGGACTGCGTACAGTCTATACGTCCTTGGCGAACTACGTGCTGGCGAGACCGGTCACGCAAAAATTTGGTCACGGGCCATACAGGAATGTCCTCTCCTTCTGATGGGCATTGACTGCATGGCTCCAGTGACTGTTGACTGCGAGGGATTCGTGACGCACATTGCAGGCAGAGAGGAGTGGCAGCATTCCAACAGACCTGCATTGCTAAATAGGGGGACCATCTGGTACACAGATGGCTCCAGAATGAATAACATAGCTAGATCAGGGCTTTGTGGTGGGATATCACATACCAGTAGGGCATTCTCGCTGGGGGAGTACACCACTGTCTTCCAGGCCAAAGTATTCGCTGTATTAAAATGCGAACAGAAAATCCTAAGCTGCGGACACCGCAATACAGTCGTATCAATATGCTCGAACAGCAGAGCTGCCATTAAGGCTATCACAGCCGCAAAGGTAAGGTCCAAGCTTGTACTAGAGTGCATAAAAGTCCTCAAAAAAAATGGTACAAGTTGGATGCAGGGTTCAGCTCGTTCAGATACCTGGTTACGCAGGTCATGCAGTTAATAAAGAAGCGGACTCTCTTACCAGACTGGGATCCGCGAATGTGTTGATGGGGCCGGAACCCATAGTTGGTATCGCCAAATGCGTTGCGGTCACGTCAATGAAGGGTCTGCTGGACAAGTGAACCCACCGAAGATGGACTGAGTCCCCTGGTATGAGACCCTCTGCCTGTCTCACCAAATATTTACTACGCCTAAAAGAACGCGAAATTCGGCTAGTGACAGGTCTTTTAACCGGTCACTGGCACTTAAGAAGCCATCTCCATACTATCGGATTGCGGGCAACCCGGAATGCCGATGGTGCTGTGAGGAGGATGAAACCGTTGACCATGTAGTCGGGGAGTGCCCAGCACTCACTCGCGCCAGGTTCAAATATTTAGGTGTAACAAATACTCAAACACTTTCAGTGTACCGAGCGACTTTAAGTCCTTCAGACCAGAGAGCCTTATCGGTTTCTCTAAGGCCGTTGGGCTCTGGTAACCCCCGATGGGGCATGACGGGTCCATCAGGAGACCTATATGCACAACTGCCTTGGCAGCCCACTGTTTCGATAATTCAATTCAATCATAGTTGAGAATTTTCACAAACAACCAGATTACGCAACTTTATTTTTATTTCCAATGTTTTTTCCTTGTTTCAGGTGTTAAACCAAAGCCGTATATTCTTTCTGGGATTCGGCTTTGCTGGACAACTTCCTTATTCATATACTTTAGAGTTTTCCATGAGCTCAATCAAAAGAGTTTCTCTATATTTTCCTCCAGTGTGGCATTAACCACAACCTCTAAATTAGGTGGTATGGTAATATTATGAGAATTAATGACTCGGGCATTTCCAGTATCTTTATGTGGATAATGCAGAAAAATATCTTTCGTTTTTGTCATTAATATGCGGTTATATAGATCCACTTTAAACTGTTGAGGTAAAAAGGTAACCCAGTTTTACTAAAGCAACATCGATAGTAAATTATTGGGGATCTCTCTCGGGTTGTGACGTCCAAAATGTCAATTGGGCCTGTTATTCTTGTCCTAGATTAGCTTTACTGTATCTCATCTCTAAGGTACGCATCAGTACGTCGAAATTAAGCTGATAATTAGATGCAGCTTCTCCTCTCAGGCATAGCTTAAGATTGGTTCCATTATCATTTTATATATAGTTTTCATTTTTTTATGTACTTCTCTAAATTTTTCTTGAACTGTTGCTTTGAAGTGGGTAGTTAACTCTTCTTGCTTTATCTCAAGATAATTTCGTAGTTGTAAGTTTTATTCTTCTTGCTGACGGTGACGTTCCGCTTGTTCTTTCCTGTTTTTTTTATCACGTTCCTTTAGCTCCTTTTTAAGATCCGCTTTTAAGCTTAGAAAGTCCTTTTTCATAGCCTTAATCAAGTTTTCTTGTTTTCTATCTTGCTCTTGATTTTCTTTCTTCAGGTCCTCCCTAGTAGTTTTAATTAGGTCTTACTGTTTTTTATCCCCTTCTTGTTGACTAACTTGTTTTTCATATTTTTTTCTTTCCTTGTACTTTTTGCTCGCCAAAGTTATTTAATTTAAATTTCAATAATTTATCGGTCTTCATCTTGATCTGACGTCTTGTTAAAGGTGTCCACTAAATTAGAATTCCAGATATCCCACTTCTGATACCAATTGTAACGTAATTCAGAAATACACTTGAATACTCTTTTACGTCATTGTTTTTGCTAATAAAGACCAATAGTTTAAAGAGGAAGCTGACAGTTAATGCAAGCAAGGATACAAATTTTAAACTACAAGGATTTACAATAATATAACTAAAGAAGCTAAATTGGTGCCAAAATAGAGACCTCAAAAGGAGACGAACTAAAATCTACTAAAACCAAGACACTATAGGTGAAAACTATAAACAAATTATACGAATCTTAAATAAGAGTAAGTAATCAATTTGAACTACAAAGTATGAGAAAACTATCAAAACATTTAACGTGTTTACATTTTTATAACAATCTATTAAAATAAAATAAATTAAAACCAAATTACCTATTTTATATCAAAAGTATGGAAATAAATATATAGAAAATAAAAAGAAGGTTTAACGTTATCACTAAAACAAATTGAACACTTTGGTAATGTTAAAGCAAATATCATTTAGGTTAGAGGTTGGGCAAATAATCCAATTAGATTCCCTAAAGATAAATGTAAGTTTTCTAGTGTTACGAGGTCATTTTGATTCGTTGCCAATCCAATCCACTTAAGAGACTTCAGATAGGAAATGATGAGAACATTTTTATTTTATTTAAATGCTTCAGCTTAAAACTTACTTAGTCTCTTAAAAACTTTGAATGTATACTTACGCTCGTAAGCTTATTTAAACTTACATTTATGTATGCATATATGCTTGGTTTACTTCTTTTACAACAAAAATTATAAAATAAATGATATTTATATAAATAATAGGCTCTTATAGGTTCTTGGAAATAAAGCTTTTTTGTATAATTCACTGGCAACAAATAATATGTTTTGTTACAAAACAAATATTATATAGCAAAAAAACCGTTTTATTTCAGGATGGTCAGACAACAAATATTTGCAAATAATTTAAAACTGTTTTTGCTGTCAACAATATAATTCCAGATTTGTTAATTGCCGCTTTATTTATTATATAAAATAACTGGTCTTTTAAAGGTCTAGTCTATGTTTATTAATTTTTAATGGCTAAATAATATTACATGATAAATGCCGGTTATTATGGAAAAATTAAATAATGTTTAAATAGGTTACGAAAAAAGTTGCTGCCTATTTAACTTAATAATTTAAAAATAGTCCCAATATATTTCTGTATATTTACAAACCTTACGTTCATTTTATTTCTATTATATGAGTTATTTGATTTCAAAATTTGATATTCACATTATTGTCCCTTTTTACCATTTATGCACTCATGCACCTATTTAATAATTCTACATTGAAATTGGAAAAAAAGGAGACAAACAACAATAAATTCAGGTTATATTTTTTTCGTAAATTTGAAATATAGAAGCAATATGTTATATGTATACCATTTTATTTTATCAAATTCCACTAAAAATTGCGTGTCTAAAATTGTATTTTTTCTTTGACCATGATCAGTCTCAAAAAGAAATTTATTTCTTTGAAGCCAAATCATGAAAATTTTATTCGACGAAAAAAACAAGATACATTTTTGTAAAAATACTTAAAAATGTTTTATAAAAGCATAAGTGTATTAACTTAATCTATTTTAATTTGAGAAATAATTAAAATAAGAAAAACGATGCTTAAAATTATATTATTAAATAATTTTATTTACGTAACAATAGCATCGACTAAACATTGTCAATTTTCATAAAGGGTTTATAAAATTTTTTTTTTGACAATTCACCAGTAACAAACAATATGTTTTGTTACAAAATATATCGTTTGTTATATAGCAAAAAAATAATTTTGTTTCGGGTTTTTTACGTGATAGTCGGTTAATAAATATTTAAAAATAATTTGTAATCGGTTTTGCTGTCATAAATGTATTTCCAGATTTGCTCAACGTTGCCTTTTTTATAGTATAATATAAAAGACCAGTCGCAGCTTTTGTTAATGTGTAGTAACTGTAAATGATCAGATAACAATAAATAAAAAACAATTCCGAATATTATTCAATAATTGGGTTATATTTATAATTAAAGTTTATTTATGTTGTATTTTATTTTAAAATGATGAGAATAGACGGACAAAAATATTTAATTTTAAATTAAAAATCCCTTAAGATTTAATTTAAGCCAACTGCGGCGTCAGTTTGTTGAGCTTTTTACTTATTGACTTTACCTAAGTAAAAATAGCCAACAGATCGATAAACACTCTCAGACCACTCTATTGTATTAAGTTTCTTTACTAGCCTCGCCTTCTTACTGTCTGCAACTCTCGTGATTGGAATTTACCAGAAAGACAGGCGGAAAAATTAAAAGCACCAATTAGTTAAGGGTATTGGATTTGGCAGCGTTGAATTGGAAAAGTTCCGTAAATTTGATGCTTTTGTGCGTAGTTTAAGATATAGGAAGCATTTGAAAGTATAGCAATATTAAAAGATTTTAATTAAATTACTTATTATTAATTTATTGCAGAATGTACAAAGAAATTTAAACAAATGCAATAATATATATTATGTATTTTTATATATTAAATAATAAAAAAGGCATTAAATTGTGAACATTTCCGCAATAAGAGATACAATGAACTTTTCAAAACTAGATTTTTATTTTATATTGTGCCATTATTTTCAATTATTTACCAACTGACGCTACTATAACATTTTAATAATGTATGTGTTCGAAATAAATATATATATATAAATTAAATTGAGATTGTTTAAATATAGAATGGTTTTGAGTTTATTGAAAAAACAACGTTAAATAAAATACATTTCTGTTAACATTAAATATATTCTCAGATGAATGCGTATTGACTGACAATGAGGTTTCATTAAATCAAATATATAATATCACTTAATAAAGTAAATCAATTTAGAATAAAATTGTTACCGTAAGCCAGTTTGTACTTAAATTTATTATTATTTAGGATTTTTAAACCTTGAGGTAGTGACTTATAAATGAAAAAGATTATAATATAAATCTTTCTCATAAAACATTATTCTTAAATCAATTGTTCAACAATTCAGTGTCTCTACCCTAGTTATCATAGTCTAATTTGTCTACGTTTTAAGAAAAAGTTGGCGATAATGGTAGAATTCTAAGATTGGAGTAACTGGATTTAATAGTTTTGGTAAATCTTAATAAAAGGAATTTTAAGATACCGAGTTATGAATATTAATGAAAAAAAAGGTTTTCAGATAAGAAATCAAGAAATCAATCAACAACACCTAAAATAACTAAATAAATGCAGAGAAACTTAACGACATAGAATTCCAAACAAGATCAATACTTAAAAGGAATATAAAAGTTTAATACTTGAAAGGGACTTAGAAGACATTGGTAAACTAGAACAACTAGACACAGAAGGTGCATGGGATAAAATAAAAAATATCATAGTGAAAGTTCAGCAGCAGACATTAGATTTAAGGAAAATAGAAAGAGAAAAGAATGGATGACATAGGAAATTCTGGAACTCATGAAAGAAGTGAAGAAAATAGAGGGTAGTATCGTAGAAGTAAAAAAAGATAAACATATCACGGACATGTTCAAATGTCCGAGAAATGCTAAGAATTTAAGTTGCTGCAGCAAAAACATAATTTCTTTAACGTGAATAAGAAGATTAAAGATCTGACAGAAATAGAAAGGAGAACCAGAAGGGAATACTTAGAAATATGAATAACAAGAACATAAATGCGATTTTAAAAAAAATTTAAAGATGATGATGATATATGTTTGATGATGACCGGCCGGAGTATTCCACAAAGGTAAATGATGAAAACAGAGAAATTCAACCCACTATTACAAAAAGGAAAATCATCAATGTAATAAATAATAGGACAGATAAGGAAGTTTTTAACATTTATGTAACACACTTTTAAAAAATTTAATATTTCTAGCCCACCCTCGTAACGCATTATAACAAAAAGGCTGATGCCCTTAATCCCCTTGCTGGTGCCTTACTTAACGCATTTTTTTTTGTAATAATCCAGTCTTATAGTGTTCCATGAACTGAATTTCTTTTAATGGTACCTTATGCAAAAAACTTTTTGTTTTTTATGAAAGTATCGGTTCTAAGAATGGAATATTAACTTTGTTTTGAGTGTAGTATTCTTTACCATTATTGATGAATATCTTTCATTGGTGGTATATATGATGATTAATTTTTGTCACACTCTTCCATTCTGTCCATGATTGGAATACTTCAAGCTACAGATAATGAAACATTAGTATTCCTAATCGCTTAATGAACGTCGTCAATTTCAAACCATTTTGCATCTTTAAAGTTCTCTTTATCGTTAACAAGGCAAAGTTATTCAGTACATTAATGCAAACTATTGACTACATTTGTTGCATAGTCATTTTGTGAATTCACTTTGGGCAGAAGGACACTAAAAGTCATAAGACATCTGCAAGAAATCTCCAAAATTAGCAGACGTATTATACAATAGTCTTATTAAAAGTGTAGGCAATCTGCAGATGCCTTTCCAGAGCTATGTTGGTATTTCTCTTTTATCGTAAGTCTTGATAAGTGAATAGTAGCAAAGGATCTTCAGATGGTAGGGGTCCTTTACAGAGTCATTTTTATAGACTTTACATCTTCGCAAATTACAGCTTGTAATAGATACTGGGATTCACTAACATGCTTATCACAGTAAGCTTGATATTTGATCTTGATGTTTAGTGCGATATTCAGAAATCGTGACCGTCTCTTTTCAACTCACTCCCAATTATGAGACTGTTTTGTCAGTATATTAAAAATTCTGCCTTCCGAATCCAGATACGAACCAAAGTGTTCGTGTAGTAAGATAACTCCTAAGATATGTTTGCTGAGTGGTGCTATTCTAGCTGAGCAGTTCTTGAAAACTTTTACGTTAAGTAACTCAGGGCTCGATACACTGCCTTTTCCCTGTAACAAACCGTAACGTTGAGCTAAAACCTTGCTGCCATTGTGCATTACGTAATACTTAAATGCTCCCTAAAATAAAAGCAAACGTGCTTAAAATTATCGCAAACCAAGAAAACAAAAGCCTAGAGCGTAGAGTTAAATTATTTAAAACCATCTACACTGCAAGGAAAACCAATGGCCATTTTAAAATCGCCAAACTCGTCTGAAAGTGATAACTACTTCATAATTAGTCTGATGTTGTATGTTCTCAAGATATTCCTAGAAATAATCTTCTTATAACGAAATTAATAGGAATTTGGATTTTAGACTGGACTCGGCACCCAAGGAATTCTTTTTTCCCTGAACGTGCTAACACAGAGATGTCGGTACATAACTATGCTTGTCTCAATGGATATCGTAAGGCTTTTGATTGCGACAACCAAGAAAAGATGCTAAACTTATTATGACCAACTGGGAATAACAAGAGAGATATAACAAATATAGCACAGCTCTACTAAAACCAAACTACGAAAAAGACTTCGAATACCCCATCAATAAAGAAGGAAGTACGGCAGAGGTTCCCTTTTGTCTCTGCTCATCTTTGATATTAATTTGGATGCTATTTTTAGAGAGGCTTTAGTGAATGATGAGAAAGGTATTAGAGATAATAGAGTCACCATAAATCTATCAATCTATGCAATACCGTAATCCTAGAGGTAACAAATCAGAATTGCAAAAATCGAAAGTTTGCACCACATAGTGAATCATTCGGACTACAGATGAACACCTCTCGAACCAAATTAGTCGTTTTCTCCTAGTAGCTATATATAACTAATGGCAGAAATATCGAACATCATATCATCCTTTAAATATCTTGGCACTATCATCAACTCCTTGTGCGACGCGCAGTATGAGATATTTTCTACAAAAGAGCAATCCAGGAAAATTTTCACCAGACTTTTAAATTGTATGTAAATAGCCACATTCTTCGTATCTCACGGATTCACCCTCATGGACTTACAAACAAGAGGTATTAAGAAGAATAAAAAAGGCAAAAGAATTATTAAACATCGAGAAATAGAGAAGAAAACAGAGAGGCGAAAAAAACGAATTACTGAGGCTCATAATTAAAGGAACAAATTACGAGAGGAGATCTGTCGGAAGAAATCAGCACTTTGGGTTGAAAGACATTAGAAAATGTTTCGAGTTCACTTCGGCTGATATTTTTAAAGCTGCTGTATCCAGAACAATGTTAGCCTTATGCAAAGTCTGCATAGTGAAATATTGGAGAGACTCCCTTAATGACACCTTTGCCTCTGCTAACGTACATGGTAAGCGGCATAAAATGCGCAAGTTATATTTTCCGTATGATAACTCACAACTTTCTCCGATAAAAAAATTAAAAAGGTTAACAAAATATAGTAGAGATAGCCGTTTTCCATTAATCGTGAGGTGTGACGCAAATGCGCATAACATTGTGTGGGAAAGTGCAGACACTAACGCAAGGAGTACAGCATTATTAGAATATGTAGTATCGGAAAATTTTGGTAGTCTAGGTAGCAAATGTAAATATGTAACTGAATTAGACAAGAGGTATTCAACATATTACACGGTCGTTTGCAAACGGGGTTAAAAACTGGAGAGTATCACAGGAGATAAGTATGTCCGACGATAGTATGATCCGATTTGAAATCGTTTCGGATAAGGAGGAAGCGCCCCTTAAGAGTAATCCGAAGGCCACTGACTTGACCAAATTTAAAGAGCCATCTCCTCCAGAAATAAACTAGATTCAAATGTAGTGAGGCTAAACAGTCTAATTATCAATTCGTATAACGAGTAGCATCTCTTGATGCTACCCTGGTAGAATGACACTCTGTATCGTTTAGAAAAAACGGGAGCAGGTCGCACCACCGCTTTCTCAAGAAGGGAACTTAAGAGAATTGGAATGTATATTGAACAGCTAGAAGTAAATTCAAAAATTGCGATGCTGCAAAACAGACTGCTGGCATAATTTCTATAAAGAAATGAAATCTCTATCAGATAGCTCTTCTTCTGAAGCTACTTGGCTCTCACAGGAAAACTCAGATAAAATACTTAAAAAAGAGTGAACTATAGGCCTCAAGCAAAGAAGAATCCAGCAAGTCTCCTCTAAAAAATCACTTTCCTGTGAAAGCAGTGGGACTGGAAACTCGCTAAAAAAAAGTTACAAATGAAGCCATAGTTCGGGCACTGGGTAGGTTAAATCCATAAAGGTTTAATCCCTAAGCTACATGTGGGCCTCGAAACTGCACTTTCTTACTTAAATAGAGTTCTTGAGATCAGCATTGCAAAGGGCTATGCTCCATTAGCATGGAGGATGGCTGATGTGGACTATATCTTACAATCGGGACAAGAGGACTACTTCCGACCAAAGCCCTTTAGAGCAAGAAGCCTCAATTTATTTCTATTAAAGGGTATAGAAAAGTCGAGAAGAAGAGATGGGAAAACAGTGGTGTTAAGAGATAGGGCTGTCGGTCAATCCATAGTCTGGATTAAAAAAGAGATCATAAAGGGCATGATAGTAAGAAGAAAATAACGTGTTAAATATTTCCCTTTATATTTGACGATATTTGTAGAATTATTTGATGCCCTGAGGTGCTGACGCTTATATACAGGAGGCATTTTATCGCACCTCAAAACGTATAAAAATGGGCCTTTGTAGACAATTAAATTATGCTAAAACCTTTGAATTTAATTGTTCTTAAAGCTTTACGAATGTAATGATAAAAAGCTGGTCGATTAATAACAATTTAATTTTTTAATTTTTATAATTATTTTTAACATAAAATATCACATCAGGAAGAAATATAGGTATATTTTAAAAATTATTAAATAAATTCAAACCAAAACTTAGAAAAATAAAAAAAAATATACTTATAATAACTTCAAAGAGACGCAAAAAATGTAAGGTCCAAATATCGTTATTTTGGAGTACAAAATATATGCAGCCTAAAAACCATCTAAAAAATTCTTTAACGCTAATTTGAGTCTTTTAATATAAACAGCTGTAAATTATAGGCTAAGCAGGAATTACTTTATAATTTATTTCAAATAAAAGAAAAATACTATTAGGTATATACAACAATTACATTAAAAATTTTATAATAATTTTAATCATAACACAGCAATTTTAGGCAGCCAAGATCATTGACGCAAAAACGCGAGAATATTTGATTTTAGAAAAAATTTTTTTTTACTGGCCCCAAATGCACCAGACTTACTAAATGCTAATAAATAAAGAGAAGTGATTTCTTAAAAAAATAACGGCGATAACTTATTTTGAAGGTTTCATCTTCACCCCAAATTTTACACGCTTTTGTCTCCCTAGACATTTATCAATTAATTATCCGATGTCGCAGATCTTCCAGTGACATTGGATGGATCGCATAAGTTTTAGTTTTAAGCACCCCGATAAAAAATCCAGAACAAAGAATCTCCTTAAGTAGATGAATTTATTCACACAAGATCTTAGTTTATTTATAACATATTCAATGTATTAGTTCTTTTTTCTTGTTCGTTTGATCGGCTGTCAAAAAGTGTTTTAAGATTAATTTAATAATAAAGTAAGTTTTATTAATATTAATCTAAAGCTAAAAATAGGGAAAATAATTTTTAGACTCAGCTTAGTTTGTTTTTTTAAAGTTGTTTTTGTTTTTTTGTCCAAACAAATTATTAACATAAAGATACCTTTCATCTTTATGTTAATAATTTGTATTACATTTATAAAACAAAGATTTATGTAATAAAAGAAAATAATATAGGAATGTTTAGGCTTAAATACTGTCATCTAGAGAAGTCAGAACTGTATGATGACCCAAAATATCAATTTACATATTGCAAATTTCGAAGTAACACACCTTGTTATTCCCTTAAGATTTATAGAAATATCGATCAGCATAGGTTCGAAATTGAATGCGCACCACAAATAATAGAAGCAGCATGGCCCCGTCCAATTCCCTTTATTGAATCCCTAAACAACTGATCAGATAGGCGCTATTAGTTTGCCTATCGGAAACATCTGTAGGTAATGTATTGGCGTGGTATGTTGCATTACCGTGACTACGTCCAAAATAAATGCTCTTCGGTGTATATGCTGAGTTAGTTAACCGGTAAGAATCGAGCTTTGATAATAGTTTACAGTTAGAAGGGATTTGGCTTATTGTGAACCGATACGCACAGAAGCAAGTTAATTTAATTCAACATCAATTTAATAACATCCTCATATAACTGTACTATCAAAGACTTTATATAAATATATATATGGCTATATATCCTTTATAGGCACTTAGTTGACATAAAGTCTATTATTGGGTATTTTAGCATAGGGTATAATTGAAGTGCCTTCATTTTCCGCTAAGTAGGTACAATCTTTTGCCCGTGCAAAGCCAGCCGTTCCTCTAAAATTCATTTTCCCGACTTCAAACAAATTCATCTCAAAAGTGCGAGCATGTAAATTGCCATTCGGGGCCAAAATGAGCGTTAGAGCACCCAGTTCTAGGGAAAATTAGAATCGCGCAGGGCGAAAAATTGTTGATTTTTACCGTCTGTATGAGCCTTTTGTTTCTTGCGGAAAGTACCCGAGTGCCTGCCATTTTATTCTTTCATAAGTGTGAGGACTTGTGTGCGGCTTTATGTTTTTTCGAATTTGTCTTTAAGGGTCTATATACAGTTCATTGTCTTTTGTGTAACAAAGTCATACCAAATGTGTGAATTTTTTTTAAATTTTTATATAGGGAATTTCATATAAAGGTATATAAGGTTTAAGATAAATATAATAAACTATAAAGTGCTAAATTATTTAATTAGATGCTAAAAACTAGCCATTTTGGGCTAAACAAAAATAATATTTTTTAAACTCATTGCTAACATTCTGAAAGCTTTTCTTTAGAATAGATGCACACTTTGTAACAAATTCGTTACCAAAGATAATCAAATACCCTACGCTAAAAATTTTTTATCTTTACTGCTAATAAATATCTAATTTAAGTCAAGTATGGCAGATTGTACTTAAGAGTCAAAAAAGTCAAAAGTAACAATAATTTTTTTTACTAATACCGATAAAAAACTTTGCTTGCTTGTTGTAGTGTAGGTTTTAGGTCGTACTAGAAAGTTAATGTTTGGTTTTAAGAAATATTTGACATTGTATATCGTCTTATAACTTTTTACTGACTTACCTAAAATGGCCTATAAGTATGCCTGAAGGAATTGAAATAATTTATATTTAAGGTTCTCAAAATCGTTGTGCTTTAAGGCTGCTGAATTTGAATAAACGGGATCGGTGACTTATGCACTGGATGAAGAGACACCAGTTAAAATATTAGGCCATTATTTCTGTCAAGGTTCAGCAATAAGCAAAATCTATATGTCAGATACTTAAACTAAGACATTTCCGTCCATACAAAATGCAAATTCTTCAGGAATTTAGAGTGAAAGCGACTCTGACTGAAGAATAGAATTTTGCAAGGGAATCACAAAAAAATACGTATTACTCCTGAGTTGCTAAAAAATATTTGGTTTAGCGATAAATGCATGTTTTTTCTAAAGATTCTGTAAATATACACAAATGTAGATACTGGAGTGAAGAAAATTCGCATGTTTTCAAGGAAGAACACACACACACAGTATCCAGAAAAAATCAATGTGTGTGCAGGAATATTGGTATCACCCAAGTAGTATTGATATCAACTATGGTTGGGCCTCTATTTATTAACCCAAATAAAGCTAATGTCCTTTAAAAAGCCATTTTCAAGGTAACTGTAATTTATCGATTTAGCTTAGCTTTTACAACTCATCTGTAGATGGCAGCACTGAAGTCGTTATTAAGAAGGACAAGCGTGTCAGAATTTTGAGGTTAGCTGTCTGTTTTTTGATTTGCAAGCATAGTTTAGCTGTTATTGTTGTTTAAAATAATTTTAAATGCAAACATGGTGAATTGGAAGTAAGTACATCTAGTGTTAATAAATTTTGTGTAATATAGTATCTAAAATCTTAATATTTATAATCTGTTGTTATGATTTTTTAATTCGAAGTGAAAAATTATCATTTTTGGAAAAAAATATTTTGAATTTTGGGTTGTTCTTTTTAAAGGACTTTAGCCTAATGTAATGCCCAATTTTTATGTTATTGTTTATATTTACAAATTTATTTATTTGTATCTTTTTAGTGATAGGCGACCATTAAAATTGCACGAGCTGATAACAGAATTGGAAGATATGGATGATATATCTCAGGGGGCTACTATAACAATCTTTCCACCGGAAAATGCTAACGGCGAAGTTACTGATGAGGATTCCGGAGACAAAGACAACATAGTCATCGATAATCTTCCTGGCAGCCAACTCAGAGTTTCTGCAGAGATTAGTTTTGATGGAGCACCACCGGCTGAAAATCTAAATGAAGATGAAAATGAAGATTCTTTCGATGAAGAAGACAATTTGCCACTTTCTCACTTTGTGCCGCTAAAGAAATTACAAAAATTTAATTGGATTGCTGACCGTGATATTCCAGAATCAACATTTGCCTGGAATGCGCCCCATAAAGTTGAAAATCATCAAAGTCCTATGAAGATTTTAAAATTGTTTTTTGACGATTCTCTTATATCCAAAGTATGCCAATTTTCAAACATATATGCCGCACAAAATAATCGGCCGGCAGATATATCGGAGTCTGAAATATGGTGTTTTTTGGGCGTGCTGATTTTAAGCGGATATTCTGAACTTCCTAGAAAGCACATGTATTGGGAAAACTTAAGTGACACAAAAAATGAACTTGTGAGGAATGCCATATCACGTGATAGATTTAGGTACGTAATGCAAAATATCCACCTTTGCGATAACAATGATTTGAATGCCAATGACAAGTTTGCAAAAGTTAGACCCTTCATAAAAACCCTAAATGAGAAATTTATGGAGTTTGCGCCTACTGAAGAAGTCCACAGCTTAGATGAATCGATGGTTCCATACTACGGACGACATGGAACAAAGCAATTCATTAGAGGGAAACCTATACGCTGGGGGTACAAATTTTGGACAGCTACTACCCGACTTGGATATATTGAATGGTTTGACCCTTACCAGGGATCCTCATGTATGATTCCAGAAAAATATAAATTATTAGGTCTTGGATCTAGCGTCGTATTGCAGTTTGCTGATGAACTTCAAAAGATTAATCCCAACTTGGCATTCCATATCTACTTTAACAACTTTTTTACATCTCTTTCGCTTCTCCATTAACTTAGCCAAAGGCAATTATATGGCACTGGGACGATAAGAGAAAACCGTATTCCTGAGAGTAAGCTGGGACCATCAAAAGACCACAAGACGAAAAATAGAGGCTCTTACGAATATATGTATGATCCTGATAACCATATTATAGTTGTGTGCAGATGGAATGACAATAGCCTAGTTACTTTGGCATCTAACAGTACCACTGTGAATCCAATTTTACAAGCCAAAAGATATTCTCAAAAGGAAAAGAAACGGATAATTGTAGATCAACCTTATATTGTAAAAAAATATAATGAAAATATGGGCGGGGTCGATAGAGCGGACCAAAACATCAGCTTTTACTGAGTATCCATAAGAGGCAAAAAGTGGTATTTTCCAATTTTTTGTCACTTCTTGGACATGGTAGTTCAGAATTCTTGGCAATTGAACAGAAATAGTGGGGATAAAATGGATCAATTAGCATTTAGAAGAGCAATAGCCCAAAGCATATTGGAGACACACAAGAAACCATCAGCTTATCAAACTGGAAAGACAAGTAAATATTTGCATCAATCATCGCGTTATGACCGCATGGACCATCTTATTTTATATAGTGAAACACAAATCAGATGCAAATATTGCACAAAAAAAGTTAATTTTACATGTAGCAAATGCAAAATTGAGCTCCATCCAAAAGAATGTTTTTATCTTTACCACACTCAGCATTAACTTATATTATTGTTTTTGTTTTGATTTAGCACTAAACATGGCAATAAAAAAATTTTCTTGGTACGATATTGATTATAATTTTTTTTTTCAATCGTATAGCAATAAAGCTAAAGTCCTTTTAAAAGGACAGTGACTTACCATAAATCTACCACTTACTAATTTTTTCAAATATTTTTTTAGGGCTTCTAGATACACTAGCATTAAATATTTAGTGGTAAAAATAAACTTTTCAATTATTTTTTTTTGTCAGCCTTATTTGGATTAATAATAACCTTAATGGCAAAACTTATTTGGAATAGTTGGAAAACACCATTGCACCTAAAATTATCAAAGAAATAGAAAAATCAGTTAGGTATTAATGGGAGTAGAAACCTAAATGAAGATTCATTATATTTTCAACGAGATAAAGTGCCATCCCACTAAGTTCTTCCTATGAAGCAATTTTCGTTTTCAGATCAGTGAATTGGAAAAGGGGGCAATGGAATGGCCGGCGAGATCACCAGATCTAACACCCTTCGATTTTTTTCTCTGGAGTCACTTAATAACTGTTGTACTTGAAATGCAACCATCTTCACTCGGCAACGGATTATTATAGAATGTGAAACTATTCCAAGAGAAGTGTTTAAAAATGTAAGAAATGAGTTTGAAAATAAATTATACTTTTGCTTAGTCTAAAATGAAATGCATTTTGAGCATTTAATTAAATAAAATAACAGTTCATGAAAACAGAGTTTATTTTATTTGACTTATAAATTTTTTTGATTCTGTATATAATTTAGAAGGAATTCTTGTGCAGGTGAATACTTCTCCAAAAGACCTTTGAGAGTTCTTTTGGAAAAAAGGGTGGAATGCCTCTAGCCCAAGGATTGGCTCTCCCTATAACCAGGACATGGGGGTTCTCCCTATCTGTATGATATTTGCACCAAATTGCTTTTCCAATTTTTTTAGTTTCAGAGATATTTGCATTAAATATTTTTATGTTGATACCCTGTATATATTTTAATATTTTTAGATAAGATTCAAAATATTACCTGATGTGACTTAGTCGTTTCATGTCAGATTTATAATTTACTTAGTATTCTGTTTTACTTATATATTACATAAAAAAGGTGTCTTTTTTATTTATTTATTTTGCCTTAAAATTTCTGCTTGATGTTAATTAGAGTGATAAGTAAATATAAAGTAACAACGCAAAAGTTTTTTTTCTAGTTTTTAGTCACTCTAGTGCCGTGTAATTCTCTCTCTTACCCACTAAGATGTCTGAGCAACGTAACAACCCTGACATTGTAAATAGGAGTTTTTATATATCACGTTGCTATTGAAAAGAGGTTAGTAGGAGTCTTATCGTTAATTTTAGAAAATAGATTTCAGCTAGTAAGTCCGAATCCCCGATGTCTTAGAAATGTCGGATAATAATGCTAGCGTTATGCATAAAAGGCACACGTCAGTGACATGTGCCGTTTATGCGAAGTGTTTCAAATGGTGGGGTAACATGTGTATGTCGTGCGTTTTACGTCATCAGCAAAAATTCGACTTCAGTTAATCTGTTGGTTGCTTCGGGGATAGTTGCACGTGGTTTTAGTTTCATTTGACATGGATGACAATTCTAAATTAACACCTAATAAAAGACGAAAAGCAGAGCCTTCTAAGTATGCTCGCAATATACAGAAAAAGGCAAGATTGGAAGGAAAGTCTTATAAAAATAGTAAAGGAAGAGACGTTTGTGAGAAAAAAATTAATAATAAAGTCCTTTGCAGGTAGGTTCTTTTATAGTATTTTTGGCACATCGGTTAATTTCATTATTTAGCTGTAGAATGAAATGCTCTGAAAAATTCTCTGATGCAGATAGATTGGCGATTTTTCAACGATTTTATACTTTAAGCTCTAAAAACGAACAAGACATTTTTCTACAGGGTCTTGTGGATATGATGGAAGTAAAGTAACGGCGTCCTTGACCAGATGACAAAAATAAACCTAAATCAAAAAGTTTCAAGTACTACTCATTTAAAGGAAGTTCCAAAGTTTCCAAGAGATTTGTGTTAAAGTATTTTTGAATTTATAAGCTATCACGTACAAACGCATCAGCAGAATTAGCACAATAAGAAGAAACTCGGAATTGTGTAAAGGAACACATACAATTATTTCCTACAAAAATCAGCCACTATTCAGGACGTGAAAAACATTATTTGAATAGCCAGCTAAATTTGACAAAAATGCATCAGCTTTACCTAGAGAAGTATCCAAACCAAAAGGTAAGCTTCAAGCATTTTATAGATGCTTTTTACGTGAAAATTTTAATCTCTCTTTCGGAAGACCACAAGTTGATGTTTGTTCGACTGGTGAATTACTAAATAACAAAATAAAAGACCAAAATTTGAATGACACAGCCAAGCGTACTGCCGTCGCAGAATTGATAGTTCACAAACGAAGGGCTAAAAAATTTTATTCAAAAATAACCAAAGATATTGAAGAAAAGGAAAATAAAGACCAAGTTCTGTCATTGGTCGATTTTATGCAAAATGTCCAGTTACCCACAACGCCTGTGGGTGAGGTATTTTACTACCAGCAGCTTACTGTGTCCGTATTTTGTATTCACAATCTTAAGACAAATAAATCCAGGATGTACGTTTACCACGAGGGAGAGGCAAAGAAAACAGCTGACGAAATTTATACGTTTGTTCTCGAATATCTTAATGAATTCAAGGAAAATCAATCGGAGCTTCATCTTTACAGTGATAACTGCTGGGGCCAAATAAAGAATCATACTATGGCCAGGATGCTTTTGGCTCTCACAGATTCTGGTAAATTTAGCATGATTTGGCACTTCCCAGTTAGGAGGCATTCATTTCTCCCGTGTGACAGAGACTTCGCGTTGGTGATAAAAAATTTACGGAAATATGATAGAATATGCACCATTCACGAGATCTCCATGATTATTATTACCAGTACAAAAAATTATACAAAATTTTCAGTCAAATAGGTTGCAACAAGTGACGTATTAGATTTCAAAAACTGGTGGGGAAAATTTTATAAAAAAACCTGTGTCTCTGAAGAAACAAAACATTTTCCTCGTAAGTAAAAGGTCAACTTTCAAATAAGCACCTTTTTATGTTTTAAATACACATCTCAACAAAAAGGCACTATTCAAGCCTATCCTTTTACTGACGGTTTGGTGTCACATACATTTAATTTATCACAACCTGGAATGGCCTGGCCAACTTTGCCAACGCGCCTTGCGCATCCCTTAGGAAAAGTTCGTATTAAGGCCAACAAAATGGAGCATATAAGGAAATGCACTGCTTTTGTTGCAGAAGAACACAAACCATATTTTGATGCTATTCTTCAGTTGCCTACAATCAACAATCAATGAGTGATCCAAAGATTAGTTTTTCCAAAACATTGTACTCTTCTATTGAAATTAGCTGTTTATTTTTGACTTGTACTTTACATAACTAAAGCTGTATTAAAAAAACTAAATATTTTTCAAATTTACTAAATAGCATTATTTGCAAAAAGGGCACATGCCAATTCTTTCAAAGTCTTCTGGGGGAGCTAAAATCAATTTTTAAATTTAAAATATAAGGAGACAAATCGTGCTATGGAAACTACAAATCAATTATAACAATAAATGTTAATAATTTTACTTAATTTGATGAAAAAATTGTTTTTATCGATTTCCCAAAAATGTGTTTTTTGACATGTGCCCTTTCTGCTTGCATCGATTCAAATATAGAAGTGTTTACTATATTATAGTCAAAATCTTTAAAACTATTTTTAAAATATTGTATAGAACTTTTAATAGATTGTATACGCTACTATTAATGGAGCTGATATTGGATATAATGAAACATTCGACCACTATCGACCGATCTATTTAAAGAAATCGAACATATCGACCATACTATTTAAAGAAATATAAACTTATACTTTATCAGATAGTGGTCTGTGACTAATAAGACTCATTTGTTTGTCCCCACTTTAATAATACAGGATTAGTCTAATATCTTAAATATAAAAAAACGTAAGAAAAACATTTTTTGATATATAATTATTATAAAACCGTTCAATAGTACCGGCAATAGCAAACATGACTTCACTTCTGAAAGATGTAAGAATATTTTGTTGAATTCTATAATTTGTGATTAAACAAGTACTTACTATCCCGAGAAAAAATTAGGCGTTATTGACACAAATTCTTGTATAAGATAAATGCGGCATAAAATAACTTGTATTACAGTAATAAATATAGCATTGCCTTAAAATTTAATTCTGAGAAATAAATTAATATTTATCAAAGAGTATATGTATATTTCAAATCGTTTTCAAAAAACATCATAATTTATTTGACTTGAAAGCTAGAGAAGTTATTCAAAGACTGGTATAAATCTGACTCAAAAAATGTATATGCCTTAATAAAAGAATCTAAGAAATCAATAATTTAATGTTTTAGGTGTCTTACTAAAATTAGAACTATTTCTCTGCTTTTATAAATAAAAAGTGACTCAATTAATTGTTTTTAACTAAACAATTAATTATTTTTGAAGAAAATCAAAATATTTTTTTTCCGCCCTTTTAGTGTTTTAAGTAATTTAGTTCTAGAGATCGAAACGTAATTCAAAACTTCGCAAATGCCCAACAAAATAACACTTTGGCATCACTAAAAAAATTACTTTGATCCAAAACACGTATAAAAACCTATGATCAGCAATCCTTTGCATAGGCGTATAGAAAATTAAAACCGCTATAGAGTACTTACTCGTACATGTAATACCGTTTATGGCATATTTAGCAACTAACTAAACCATTCCATAATAGGCCCAGAAACCTACATCTCTACGTTATTAAACTCATACATGATTTGAGGCGCATTAGGCTCTCTACTTTCCTAAACCATCACTTACCGCTTACTGCTCCCTGCATATTCCATTTGTTTGCCAAGATAACATTGAGCAATTCACTTTGTGCTCCGTGCAGGGATATATAACTAAAGTTTTCCGCAAACTTTATTTCATATTGAAATAGTTAGAAATTTACGAGAAGTATAAGTCTGACATGAAGCCAAGGTGAGACATAGAATAATACATAAGTCAAAAAGTTTTACTCTGTGAAGGCCTTAGCGAGTAATTATTTAACAGGAAATTCAATTTTGAATACTGGATTTATCGCAGTAATATTATATTATAGTATTTGTGGTAGTATCTTAAGAATATAAAATAAGTTCTGAAGTTTTTTTTAACTCAGTCCTTAACTTCTATGCATAACTTAAATGAATAAGATTTACTTATTTATTACTTATCCATATATAGTACTCATGTTTTTCTAAATATGCAGCAAAATTAAAATAAAAAACATTTAAATTATATACAATGTTACGAACGACAGTGTGAGAATGAAAATCGGTAATAGTTTGTAGTCAAAATAACGGCGGAGATATAAATCTTTAGTTTTTTTTTAAGCCTGCAAAAAATTAAACTAAATATTTTATATAATATTAATTCTTAAAAATATTAGAGATGTATACGGAATGGTCAAACTGTAAGAAGGCATAATATAGGGGAAAGTCAAGAATTTTATCAAGAATATCAAAAATGGTAGATCCAACTCACTAATCATGTACGTTATTTGGATGAAAATTGACTTTCTAGTACAAGATCGAGAGCTTTTCGGGTATTTAATTTATATTTCATTGTTAAATTATTAGCAGGTTTAAGAAAATGTAAGAAAGAAAGTTACCTAAGTAAGCTGTGTTATTACAGATTAGGCATGAGCTATTTTAAACTTTGAGATTTGGCTTAGCTAGTTGGATTGGGATAAGTTATTCGGTACTTCTATTCAATGCATTTTATTAAACAAAAATAACACTGACTTCTACTGATGCCCCCGAGTAATTTGCATGCCATTCTTTTTCTAAAAAATACTAGTGATACTAGAAAAATGTTGTTCGAGAATATGATAGTTCAAGACAGAAAAAAGTTCTAGACAATTGAAATTCAGGAAAGCGGTCATTCAAAAAAAATAACGTTCGAAAACTGACAATCAAGAAAATGACTGTGAATCATGTTTACTTTCAAATAACTTACAAATCAAGTTTTTTTTCTATACTAACTCAGTCCTTAACTTCTATGCATAATTTAAATGAATAAGATTTGCTTATTTATTACTTATCCATATATAATACTTATGTTTTTCTAAATAAGCAGCAAAATTAAAATAAAAAACATTTAAATTTTATACAATATTACGAACGGTATAGAAAATCGGTAATAGTTTATGGTCAAAATAACTGCAGAGATATAAATCTTTAGTTTTTTCAAACCTGTAAAAAACTAAACGAAATATTTTATATAATATTAATTCTTAAAAATATTAGAAATGTATACGGAATGGTCAAACTGTAAGAGGGCATAATATAGGACGAAGTCACGAATATCAAAAATGGAATTCAAAAAAGTAGTCCATTTTTCTCAAAGAGACCTCTTGATAATAAAGATTCAGAGAATAGAGGGACACAAAGTTAATGGTTCCAAAATATGTTTATTTTAAAAAATGATTACACGTGTTTCGCCCTAAGGCATCGTCAGATCTAAAAGAAAATAGAAAGCAACCCTAGTATAAAAACAACAATGCATAGACACAAATTACAATATAGAGATTTGACTTACCGGTAAAGCATTTGGATTAACACCACAAACATTCAAGTTAAAACAAAAATAAATACATACAAAATAAAAATAATGCTAACGTTCATATTAATTCTGGTGTCAAAACTAAATAAAATAAAAGTAAACAAAACAAACAGAGTGAGGTTAAGTTGAACGGAAGAACGGAAATAAAGCAAAAAATAAAAAGTGAAATATGACTTGGTCGAGAAATGAACCAGCGACCATCGGGTTCGTAGGCAAGCGCTTAACTTATGTGCTATCCGGGTCGTGATAAATATTGTTAAAAATTAAATGCGGTTCGAAGGTAAAAACATCATTCACACAAGACAGTACAGGACTCCTTTTTGCCCTTGTGATCTCCATCTTCTCTAATAAGTCAAGCTTCTTTCCCTTGGGGCACTCATGAACGATTTTTACATTTTCCGGGATGAAAGGAAAGTGTTTTGAGGACAATAAATGACTTGCAAAAGCCGATTTAGTCTCGGTGATTTCGGTATCTTTGTGTTTATTATATTCTTTTAAGTGTTCCTCCACTCTCGTTTTTATTTTCCTTCCAGACTGTCCAATGTAAAGGGCATTACATTCAATGGAAGATCCAACTTACTAATCATTTACGTTATTTGGATGAAAATTAACTTTCTAGCATGAGATCGAGAGCTTTTCGGGTACTTTTATATTTCATTGTTAAATTATTAGTAAGTTTAAGAAAATGTAAGAAAGAAAGGTACCTAAGTAAGCTGTGTTATTACAGATTAGGTAGGAGCTATTTTAAACTTTGAGATTTGGCTTAGCTAGTTGGGTTGGGATAAGTTATTCGGTACTTCTATCCAATGCATTTTATTAAAAAGAAACACTTCTACTGATACACCCGAGTACTTTGTATTACATTCTTTTCCTAAAAATGACAGTGATTCTAGAAAAATGTTGTTCGAGAATATGGTTCAAGACAGAAAAATTTCTGGATATTGAAATTCGGGAAAGCGGTCCTTCAAAAAAAATAACGTTCGGAAACTGACAATCGGGAAAATGACTGGAAATCATGTTTACTTTCCTTATACATAACTGAAATGGATTTGATATACGAATACATTTTTCCGGAATATTAAAACACAAAACAACATGTAAGAGTTTTGATTAGCCTTTTAAAATAAACATTATTTAATTATTATGTTTTAACGATGTTGTTTACAAAATGAATTAATTTATCAAATACTACGAATAACGAAATGAGAGGGTGTAATTTTGAAATCACATATAACTAAAATCACATTACTAGGGAATATTTCCTTTCTTGAACACGATAATGATCAAAATCGTTTATTAGCTTAAAAATGTTTAAATAGTTAAGACCTCTAAAAAAAATTCTAATTAAGTTGGTCGAGGACCTAATATATAAAAGAATGTTAGTCTATTAAGACGTTAATAAAAAATTATTTACATGCTTTTAGATCAACATAAAGTTTGTGTCTTTTAATTTATCCTTTGGTCCTAAGATACTTTATTTTTGTGTATTAACAATACGATAATTTCATATAAATCATTACATCAAGTATATCCTTTTAAGTTTGTAGGACCAAGTAGTACTTTAAACTATTGGAAAAACGTTAAATGGATGGCTTAAAATTATGTGATTAAAAAGCAAAGATTTGTAGAACATCTTAGCTTCAAGAAAAATTCTAAATAAATTATTTTTGCTTAATTTGTGAGAGTTTCCTAAAAAAATAATATAAATATCAATGAAGCGGAAGTCAGTTTGAAATATTTAATAATATTTTACATTTTTTTGTCATAGAAAAATTGGTAATACAAATGTCTTTGTTAACTTGCAAGGTTACATTGGGTTATGCATAACTTAAATGGATATGGTTTCATTAGATATTTCCGAAAAATTTAGTATTTTTGTATTTTTATAAGCCTTAGCTACAATTACATTTTCTTTTTTTTTTATAGCACAAGTTCAATATAAAAAACATCGTAACCACTTTTGTACTTTAAAACATAAGTTAGTTTATAAAAAATATGTGAAGTTAATATTAATAGGTCAATTGATTTTAAAAGTATCGCAGAACCTACTATTTACTTTTCATTGTATTTGGGTTTATTTATTTTTTAGTTGCATTTTAAATCAGTGTTAACCTCCTTTTTATCCTTTAACTCTACTTCCTACTACCTGCTACAACAAGAACAGCAGAAAGCCAGCCGTCTCAAAAGTGTTCATCCAGAGAACTGGAAGTACGTTTTATTGCATTTATCAGAATATAAATACAGGTGAACTGTATTTAAATTCGTCTTCTGATATACGTATCGAGTAATATTAAAACTCTTTACTTATAAAGTGCATAATTTAAATTCATATGCTTTCAATTACTTTTTAATTGTGTAAAAATAAAAATTATTTCAGTTAAAGTTTTGCCAAAGAAATTAGCGAAAATGCAATTTTCCGCTTTGCTTCTTAAAGCTAAGGCAAGTGCTCCCTAAAATAGTAAATTTGTCTTTAAGATTTTACAGGCATTTGCTGTAATTAAACTAAAATTTATTATTAAATTACTGTTTTTATAGGTAGAACATTCAAGGCAATAAAAAAGCTACAGACAAAGCATAAATGCAGCGAAAACATTATCTCTCATTAGGCGATGAAAGTTGTTAACCTCAAGTGCTTTAAAAACTTTTTAAATTCGGTTTACGTACTTAAAAAACGAAGTTGTTTAAATTGTTTTTACTGTTTAAAGTTAATGAAAGAAATAAATTTAAATGCGGGGAATCCCATCGCGAAGACATTTACCTTAAAGCCTTCAATAAAATTAAAACATTGAACAACTGGATACTTATGGCTAAGCATTATAAAGTAACGACATCATAGATTTCCACTCGTATCTTCTTGAAGCATTAAATTATTGAACCCAAAGGTTAAAAGCGGGTGAATTTCGTCACGGCAATTTATTACCTGGGTCACGTCATCAACTTATTAAACTAGGGAACTCTATCGACGAGAATGCTCATTGCGCGGATACCAATGGGGATTTACCGAAGATTTTCGGTAATTGGTTTATCTGATATGCTAACGAAGTTTAAATAAGATTGTTACACTCTTGGGTACTATTATATAAAATATTTTAAATAAGGCATAAGTAGGTCTTCTCTCAGAGTATTCGGGAGGTCTCGTTCTTCTTCTTGAAATCTTGTTTCATTAGATCTGATTTTTTGTAATTTTCTTCGTTTTTTCTTTAACGTCTTTTTCATAAAACATCATTAATCATTTGCAATTTTACAATTACATGTACATTTATCAATTACAACATGTAATTGATATTGGAGAATAAGGCGTTCTTAAGTTCTTAATATCTTAGTGGAGTGGAGCACTTTATTTTTCACCACGTAAAATTGTGAAACTGATTTTACTTCTAATTCAAAGAACCACAACTATAGGTTAAATTTTATCACAGGCGAGTCAATAGTTAAATTAAAATATCTTTAAGGTAAAAAATCCGTTCTTATTCAACACTTCTTCAACTGCATAAAATTTCCTATTTATTGACACAAGACTCATATTTATTTTTATTTAAGGGTACAGCGAAATTTTACTACTAGCATGTTTTATTATGCATAAACATTACTTAAAATACAAAGAAAACCTGCGAATAAAAATATTTTATTATTTTTAAAATTTCCAGGAAATATCTTTCATTTAGTGATCAAAGCATCGAGAATGTGTGAGAGAAAGAGCTACTAATGACTTTTTTTTCGCCTTTGGAGCTGCTTGTGCAATCGTTTAGCAAGATTCATGCTTATTAGTGAATGGCATATATGTTGCGAATATTGAATTGTAATTTCAAGAGTGTTTTCATAACAGATAATATTTGGAAGAACTTTCAGATCAAAAAATAAATTTAATTACATAGGTATTAGGAATAAAACTGGTCCAAAGAGAAACACACAATAAACAGAACAAACCAAATCTCAAGAAAATTAGGACAGACTATTGGCAGTAAAAGACGAATTGACTCCGAGTAAATTCAGGTCACCTTCGTAACGGTAAGTTGTAACAAAATTTACAGCACAATGCAATTAAGGTAAATTAGGGAATTGCTCCTGCCGGAAGGTAAGTTAAATCGATGGATGGGATGCACCGGCTCGAGGGATAAGAGCGGTTTAAGCACGTTACATAAACAGAAGGCACGTTTCCAAATACGAGACAGTGAGTCAGGAAAAGCTGCCACAGGATTATAATTGAAACAGATTGTTTGCCAAGTACCTATTTTACTGCCAAGGATCTCCGGATTGCGTCGTATACTTAACTTAAACGTACTCCTAGACTACTAATTTGAGTTTCATTTGGCTAAAATAAAGTAGGCCAGACATATTTATTGGACGCTCATTTGGCTTTTATTAGGAATTATTTTAGCAGCAAGAATTTCAGTTGAAGAGTCCATTTATGTTTGTTTGCTAATTGTAGTAATAGGCTTTTTAATTATGTCATGGGAGAGTATTTGCAAAAATTAATTATTTGGGGTTAGGAGCCTGTATCTTCATTGCTAAATAATGTTTGGTTAACTTTGACTACTGGCTTAAAGTAAAAGAAAATATTTTTAATTGTAAATACAGACAGGTCCGATAAAAAATAAAATTTTTGCATGACTATCAACCACTAAAAATTTTAACACCAAAGTCGTTGTTAAATATTACATGGTTAAACCTTCCCCTTTTGCTATTGGACTATATTAAATTGATATTCTTCAGCTTATCCAATGATACACAATAAGGGCTTTAGAATTGTTTTATTAGCGAGAATATTAATTAATACTATTATTAATATTTCGTTAATAATACTTATGAGTTTATTGCCTTTAAAGGTAGAATTCTGTGTAAAAATTAAATATTTGCCATATATTAATGTAAGTTATATAATTCTAGGGAATTTTGGTTGCCTAGATTCTAATATTTATATGGAACAAATAGAGAAAATAGAATGGAATGGAACAAATGGAGCATACTACAACCGCATGGCTTAGTAGCAAGCTGCATTTGTTCCCACTAACCTCTGTTAGCTCTTTTAAAATTTGAGGCATAAAAAAAGTTGTAAGGTCTGTGTATATCACGACTATACCAACATTTTAGCTTATATATAAATTTTCCTAAGAAGCCGTAAGAATGGGTGTAAAATCAACATATTTATCCCAACCTAGACGAACTTGGTTCTTGGGTCAATAAAATAGCGTTCGAGTCTAATGTCGACCTAACGGAAATCACGGTTTAGACTCATTAAAAAAGAAATTGATGGCTTCAAAAATTAGCACTACATCCTCTGAAATAAAATAGAGTGAAAACTTGATCCATATGATATAGTCTTAGGAGTGAACTCTTGTTAAATGTAAACAAATTGGATATCAGTTCTATTTATTGTTTGGGCAAAAAAATTTAACAACGATAAACCCAGAGCTTAGGCTAGTGATCGTAAAATTTACCTAAAACTGGTACCGCGATAAAGTACTCGCGTAGTAGTAAAGTGTAAAAATTATTTAAAGATTCAGGTATTGCAGCTACAGAAGTTTTTAATAACATAGGCCAAATGGCCATGGTAGAAAAAACGTTTCTATGGGATTTTTGGACATATTATGATTCAGTATTTGTCAGTGTAGCAGGTAAGGGAAAACTAACTTAAAATATGGACCTTAAAATAAAGACCTTAGTGAGCTCTCAAATCCTGAATACAAGTTCAAGTTCTTTAAGTGTACAAGTGAAATAGTCAAACATAATTCGAAAAAAACTTACTATAACTTAAGCAATAAAATCCACCGTTTTTGCATGCATTATCGATGTTGATAATTTATTGTTGTCACTAAAACTGTCCTTCAGAAATCCTTCGTTCGTAGACTATTTAAAGATTTTTCTTGTTGTTATAGATACATGCCTTCCAAGCTTACAGCAGCTCCACATACTACTCATCATTCAATTTTAAAAACTTGCTATAAGAAACTTATTAAGGCTTTTTATGAAAAATTATATTATACTGACAATAAGGTAAAACAAAATGCCTTAATCTTGTACATACAATTGCTAAGGATACCAAACTAACGAAGAAAATTTCGCACCGCTCAAGATTCGTATCATATTGTTTCCGTTGCGGTATAGAGACGAGTTCAGACTCGTGCGATTTTTTTCATTTAGATTGCGAATTTGCTGTGTAATTTTATTTGCAATCGGGTGCGTTTTTTAGGATTTGCAAGTACTTATTTTATAAACATACTAATAATCAAAATGGAAAAAATGATTAAGGTGATCCAAAAGAATCCTATATTATATGACTTGTTTCATCAGAATTATAAAAATGTGCGAAAAAAGGATAAGATTAGGAAAAGAATAGGAGAAGAAATAGGCGAAAATGGCAAGTGTAGAACTGTCTATAGATTTAACTTATTTTTGTTACATCTAGAATTAAAAATTATTAATAGGTTAACAATATTACCTATAAGTTTTATGTATCATTCAAATATGTGCCACTAAGCGGTTGGTGGTGAAGCTTTTATAAAAATGGAGTATATTAAAATAAAAAAATGAAAATAGAGCTTATTTTCACGAAATATGTCATAAAACACGACTTCTTTATAGACCTAAATTGTGAATTGAGTTGCAAATTTGTCCCGTACAGAAAATGCTAATCTTGCTGCTCGTCTTGGGTCATTGTAAAATTTTGAAAAGCTCCAGGTTCCAGTTCTTGTGGATTTAAAGTTCCATAAATCAATCATGAAATTTTTTTGTTCGTAAGAAATTATGTGAAATACATGCAGTTTGCACAGTAGTTGGTATTTTCCAACTTTGTTTCCATTGATCTATAAAATATACGCGACTTTTATACTAATATGACGAAAGTATTTTCTATCACTCTTCTCACCCTGCAGAGTCTCATATAATTATATATTTGTTTAAAATAATAATAATAATAATAATAATATTAATAAGAAAGTTCATTTATTTAGGAAAAAAAATACAATTACAAAGTTAATAGTTTAAAGGCGAGATTCGGCGCACAAAGATTCAGATATCCAAATGCCTGTTCTTCTATCTCACCTAATTATCTACCCTATACTAAGTTTCAAAATAGGAATAATATAAATCCTATAAATTATAAAGAGTACATCAACCAGCAAAAAAAAGAAAATCTGACAGCATATACGCCTACACAAGAAAAAAGAAACAAATTCAACCCCACAAACAAAACACATCACAAAGCAAAAGATACAGTCTGTTATATATTTGTATATCATAATATATAGTCTATTGCAATAATTGTTTATGTTATTATCATCGGAATAGAGAAAAGAAAGTAAAAAAAAACGAAACACCCACTAAATTATGCTCTATTGTTCCTGCAGTAATTTCTTAAAAATGTATTTTTTTAAAGAATATAAGCTAAAAATGTTTTTTGGTATTCGTTTGGCAGCTATTTATATATTTTTTTTTAATTTGATTAGAAAATGATCTTTTATAAGTTTTGGTTGAGTTAAGCGGAGGTGTTAGCCTTCCTTTATACTGGGTATTAATATTGTGAACATCTGTGCAAAATTTTATTTTATTATATAAGTAAGGTGGAGTAAATTAGTTATTTTAAAAAACATTGAAGATGCGTGAAAAATCCTTCTGTTGTGCATAGTCAACCACCTGGTTTCCTTAAGCTTGTGTTTTATAAGGGTTGTGCTTCCTTATGCAATATATTAATCTGAAGCACGCATTTTGGGGTTTCTGAATTCTACTCTCTTTAGCAGTTCTCAAGCATGGACCATACACTGCATCGCAATGATTAAGCTGTGATAGGCCAGCAAATCACACAGTAGAATTTTTATTTTTCTATTTAAAACGTAACGATGTGGATAATTATTTTTAAGGTTTAAAAATTCTTTTTGAATACATGAATTTACGTGGTGCTTAAACCCAGGTCACTATCCAGAATTAAACCCAATCTTGTAGTGCTCGAAGTGTTTTATAGGCTCGTTGTTAATATAAATTAAGTCCCTATATTACTGTAAAAAATTCTTACGGTGACCCTTGCCCCAAATAGCATAAATACTGATTTCATAAAATTTAATTTTAAGCAATGATTTTTAAAAAACTCGGAAACATTAGCAAGGTCATAATTAATGGCAGCCACTGCTTGGGAACTTTCATCTGGTTCAAATAAGAGATATATTTGAGTATCATCAGCATAATAGTGCTGCTTAGATATAGATATGAATATTTTTGCCATTTTTGATATATAAATTGAAAAAAGGATTGACCCAAGGATGGAGCCAGAAGAAATATCTAAAAAACCAGAATCATAAGAAAACCTTATTATAAGAAACAGCATAATACCGAATTACCTATCCATGATATTTATTAAAAGATCATGGCTGAGAGTATCAAAGGCCTTGCTATAGTCAAGCATTACCAGTAATGTTAGTTTATTGGATTCAAATGATGATAAAATATCACCAGTTGTAGAGGCCAATGTCGTACAAGAGTTGTGGTTCCATGTAAACCCTGATTGTATCAAATTGAGTTGTCTTTAACATATTTTTGAAACTGCATTTCCATTACTTTTGCTAATATTTTTGATAGCGTTGGAAGAATGCTTATGCGTCTCAGATCGCTTAATGTAAGAGGATTGAACGTCTTGGGTAAAGGGCTAACTTTCGCTTTTTTCCACATTGAAGGAAAAACAGAATTTTTAAGACAGAAGTTTATGACATGGACAATATAAGGTAGTAGAAAAGGCAGGCATAGTCGAATCGTAAGTATATTAATTTCATCAATGCTCGTAGCAGTATTTTTAATGTTATTAATAACATTTACAATATCATACTCCGACATGGCCAAAAACCTAAAACTCGATTTAAATAAGTTTTTTTAACACTTTTATAACAATTTAGAGTATTTTTATTTAAATTATTATCTGTTTAATTTTGCTTGTATGGGAAAGGTCTTAATAAATTTATATGGTTTTAGTGCAAATACTTCGTCCTCAATGAAAACACGAGGAAAAGGTTTATTTTGACTTGGAAGATTTGTTGGTTAGGGCACATTCATGAAATTTGCTTAAAATTTTCTTCCCATATTAGACGCTTCAAAAATGCCACTGTCACCGTTTGTCTCATAACCTTTTATATTAACTAAAATGAATCTATAATCCGGGCCAACATCAGCCATTAATAGTATTGAAAACTTCTTTAAATAATACCAACAATTAGTTACCGTTTTGTCTGGACATTTTATAGTAACGTGCTTGCCATCAATGCTGCGAATACAATTTGGGAATTATCATGTATTGCTAAAATCTTCAGATCTTTTCCATGTCTGTAGTGGGTTCGGGTAAATAAATAGTTTGCAAATTTTAAGCTAAAGCTTCACACACTACTTTGTACTTTTTTTTTTGTTTTGTTTTTTTATTGCTTAGTTAATTTTTCTTTAGTTTATTACTAATTTAATTTCTTAAATTGGTAATTATTGTAACTTTGTTATTAGCTATTAATTTGTATTTGTATAAATTATTATAAATCTCTAGTTTTATTTTAATAATACAATTACTAATAACTAATAATGTAAATTTAAATTTATTTTATTTTACACATGCAGTTTAGTAACGATTTGTAATATGATTACTTTATACTCGGTTAAGAAAATAACTATGATGCCCTTCGCCGAGGTTAAAATAAAAGGGAATAAAGAATCCCCCAATTAAAAGGAATAAGAAAACAAGTTATAAGGACGTAAATCGGCCAGCGAGATTATGCGATTTGACGCCACTGGATTATTTTTTGTGGGGCTATATGAAAAGTAAAGAGTACGAAAACAATCCTCAAGCCATTAAACAATCAAAAGAAAAAATTAGACAAATAAATATGTGACATAACTCCAGAAATTTATTTAAAAGTAATAGAAAATTTCAGAAAATGTTTTGTGCTCTGCCGGGGAAGTCGTTAAGCCTAAGTAAGGATTTTAAACGTTGAAAAAATAAAATGCTTAGAAGTGAAAAGAATTTACTATAAAAAAGCCCCTTTAGCAAAGTAATTATAACTTATCTCGTAAATTTAAATTAGATATAGTTATAAAAGAAATTATAGAGATAATAAGATTTATTTAATACATAACATTAAACAATGAATAAAATTTTAAGAAAATAAAAAAGCAATAAAAGATTTAAAATTAAATTATTATTTTTTTAAATGTAGCACGATAGAATACTGCGGTGTGACCTGAACTCCTAATCAACTTCGAAATTAATCAAATGTTTAATTTTATTTTTGACGCTTATTTGAAATAAAGCGAGTATTGACGTTTAATTACTAGTAAAAATATAACGTCAATTTGCGCCTGATTGCATTTGATAGGTAATTTTACCGGATTATTGTTTTAATTATATTTAAAATTTCAATTAAGGCATTTTCGGATATTTTCATATAGTTAGCACAATACGGGCAAAACCAAATAAATCGTTTATCTCGCAAATATTTTTAAAACTATTGTTTTGGTATAATTAATCATTCTTTGTTTGTTATTTTATAATTATTTAATAAAGTTGGGTTGTTTCCATAAAATTAGAACAGCCTTTAGAAGTTCATTTTCCTCCTCAAACCTATATCCGTGACTCGGTGGAAAGTATCGCTTATCTCTAATTTGGCGATTAGATGCATTTTACAAGTTAAAATTAAAGCAAAAAAGCTGTAAGTTAAAATTTTAAATTATTTTATAAAATGATGCAAATAAAGTGAAAAATCAAGTAACACTTACAAGTAAAACTTTAACTCAAAACAGGTAATTTTTTTGTTTCGGTTATCTCTTAAAGTAATATGAAATTATATTTTCTGTAATTCTAAATGCACATTGTCACACACTCTTTAGTAAAAGGATCTGCATGAGAAGAATTAGAACCTCATAAATAAATTTAAAAAATTATATCAGAATTTTATCCTATATATTTAGTTTTACTTTAGAAGTAACTTATTAAAAACGTGTTGAAAATTTGTTGATTTTTCAACAACTTGAAAACTATGTAATGTGATCTTGTTTCAATATCGGGTACGGATTGGTTACTTGGGACTTAGTACACCAAAATAATAACTGATCATTATAAAAATATTTAATTTGGTAATTTCTTATCCGACGGAAAATCTCTTTTAATTATCATATATCTTACAAACCACCAAAGATATATTGAAAAATTCCTCTACTGCAAGAAATTTATTAGAGTGATCTAACTCCAGCTGGTGAGTTTTATTTCCATACACCATAGGCAATATGATGTTTTCATTTACTCGAGTAAATGAAAACATCATATTGCCTAAAATGGAAACGCGAAAAAACCACATATATGTAGGAAAGTAAATATTTCACATGCTTTCAAAGGAAATTAAAACAAAAATGTTGGACCGAGTGGCTTTTGAAAACTCAAATAAATTTTTGATAGGATAAGTAGCATCAAAATAAGGACCAAAAATCTTTTTCTTCGAATATAATAAACATCACCAGAACTCATCGAAATGCCTTACTCTTGACTGAAAGACTGGCATTTTCATTTGTGGAGAAAAGTCTTCTTGCCCTCCCTATCCCGGTACATTACTTTAAGAATGGACTTCTACTTTTATATAATAAATGACATTACTAAGACAGTTATACCTTGCCAAGAATTGATGATACCCTGGACAGGTTCACAATGACTTTCAACGCTGGTACTGAAGAGTGGATACTGGCAGGTAAAAATACAACCAGAAGATAAGAATGTGACTAGAACGAGACGCTGGTAGTTTACAATTACACCGTTTAGACTCTGTAATATTCCAGCAGCCTTTGAAAGGCTTATGGAGACTGAGTTAGATGAAATGATTAGGAATCATGCTTAGTTTATCTGGTTCATGTCATTATACTATGTAAAACATTCAATGATCATTTAAATAATATATAAGGTATTTATTAAGCTCCAAGAGACCAATCATAAACTAAGTCCTAAAAAATGTCTTTTTCCAAAAAAAGTTTAATATCTCCGATTAGAAAACGGTATCAAGACACTTAAAAACTGGCCATGAATAACTGACAAGCACCAGTTAAGAAGTTTTCTGGGCCTGTTCATACTACAGAAGAGTCATAAAAAATTATGAAAACCTTACAAAACCTCTTGATAGCTCATGGAGGAAAAAATGGTATTAACTTGGTTAGCAGAGTGTAAAAAAGCGTTTCAATGGCTGAAAAGAGAATTGCGCACATCATCAATTCTAACGTAATTAATTCCTGGACAAACTTTTGTTTTGGATACAGATGCAAGCAATTTTGGAATTGGAGACATCCTTTATTAAAAGTATGGACATGGCCAACAAGGTGGTACCAGTAGAGTTTTATTGAATATTCAATCAGATAGTCTAATTCTCATTGAGCTTTAATGGACGCATGATAAGCCGCTTAATTTAACACATAATTCCGTTATGTTCAAGTTTTCTCAAAAAAAATTCTCATGGAGGCACTGTTATATTAATACGCAATGAATTTTTGTCTAACAATGAAAACATTTTAACTTGTATGTAGTAGGAATATATAGATCTTCTTCTGAAAGTACTTAACTTTTATGAATAATTTAGAGACTTTACTATCTAGTAATTTAGTCAGTGCTTATTGGCTTATCTCAGGTAAGTTTATTATTAACTTTCTTGACTAATGCAACCTTCAAACTGAGTTTCTGTGCAATCTTCTGCAGTCTTTCAATTTGTTTATGCATGATCTTCACACGAACGTAATAAAGGTACTCGTAGAATTAATAAATGCATTATTTGTGATAAACATATTTCCTGGTTGCCTGAGTGCAGCATCATTTCAGAAGGGAACTTATTTTGCTTTAAACGTCAGATAAATAATGTTAGTATGAGTAATGAGAGGGTTCTAAAATGGATATCAATTAAGTTTTTAGGTAAAACCGAAGAAGGAAAATTTTCGGAGAAACGACACTCCAGCGGGAAGATCTTAAAGATCTGGACTGGGACAACGTGCAAGCCTTTATTAAAAGGACGAGCCGACTCGTCGGACTCGGACGAGCCGAGACATAGGGGTGGGTGATTCTGGAGTTGGCGAAAAGGGACTGCTCAGGCCTACTTGCCGAGCTCTAGCTCCCCCACCCTTACTACTACTACTACTACTAGGTACAATAATCGATACTGACCTAAGTTATCAGAAACATAGTAATAGGGTGTGTAATGAGGTTTATTATCACTGCTTGGCACTAAGAGTCATCTCTACAGATTTGAGTTTTTTCATAGCATATTATAAACTGGTGCAATCCCATTTGTGCTATGAGATTTGTATTTGGAGATCATGTACTCGATACCTCTTCAACTCATTTTTTTTATTACAAGTAAGGCTAATACGACTTACTTTCCAAAGCAAGTAACTACGAGTCTTGTCATTCCCTTGTTGTTGAATATAAGATTTTAGCACTCTATTTTTTGTACATTTTGCAAACAGCTACTATAGTTTTTAAAAAACACAAGCATTAAATTATTAGATGTAATTCTTATGGCTCACGGCTAACACAGCCTATGATTACCTATTCCACACACTGAGCAGGTTAAAAATTCTTTTATTTGGATGAAAATATTCAATTACCTTTTTCTTGAAATAAGAATCTCACATTGCCTCAATTAATTTAATAAAAGAGCTTTAAAAAACTTTTAGTTGGTAAGAGTTATTATACTTTTAAAGCTTATTTTAGTAACGATTTGACCTGAAAGTAGTTGTTGGCTTTTCTTTATTGCTATAATCAATTTTTAATGGGATTGTAAGTTTAAATTTTTTTTTAACTACTTGCCAGCCATATGAACATATTTTTTAATATTATTAATGTCTACTGTTGAATATATCTTAGATTTAGAACAACCTTATTAATGATAATAAAGCTACTTTTGAATTTGAATATGAACTCTTTCTCTACAAATGGCTGTTTCAGTTTATCCTAAAGGACAAATGTCAAAGTGGATTCAACAACTAAAAGACTATAACTTACCAATAGAATGTCGATGCTTTATCCAGATGACCATATATTGAAACATGTCAATATTGTCTTAAAAAAAATTAAACAACAGTCAGAAATATTTGTTTTTCAAAGTATTGATTTTAACAGCTCTAAAGAGTGGGATGCAGCTAGTATAAACCAAGATCTGTGATTACCCGGTATTTGACCTTATTTATTTATGAACTTAAATCTCAAGAAATTATAAAGCCAGACTGGAAAGATATTTTTGATCATCTCTAGAACCGAAAGCTTATTGAACTTTACGGAATTTGTTGGGTACAGAAAATTTATTATTAAAAAGAGTTTGGGAAACCAAAGATTAAAAAGCAGAGATATGCCAGATAGTCCTTCAAAAACAACTCCAGACCTTCTTGAAGCTAATTATTTTAGGCATTATTGGCGGTGGATATTTTGGAATTAGTAAGATCTTGGCAAAAGTGAGAGAAAGGTTTAAGTAGCTAAATAGTCTCAAAGTTATTGAATGCTGGTGCCGACAGTATGAAAAATGTTTATCAAGCAAGGACCCAAGAATCCAGACCAGAGGGAAAATAATAAAAAATAATGTTTGTGCATCCTTTAAATGAGTTGCCATAGATATAGCCTATAGTTATTCTTATAGAGAAATAGTTTGTTCTATTTATATTCCTATAGTTTACTTTAGTAAGTGAGGTTCATTTAGATCAAGAAAGGACTTTCATTCACAGGTACTACAACAAGTATGTTAACCAGTTGTTAGGATCAATAGGTTTGATAAACTGGTTAAAAGACTTAATCGTAAATTTGAGACCTATTTCAAATTTGTCTATATAGGAATACATATACACAACAATTCTTATTTTTATCGTTTTTCTATCCACGACTATTGGAAAAAAAACAAAAAAAGTTATCTCTAGTAATGATGTTCGTTTACTTTTGGATATTACTGGATACACGACAAGGCGGCAGCCCTTGAGAATTACGTCAATCATATACAAGAGCATTTGCAAATTATCTATAAAGAGGCACGGGATCAACTTCATCTAGAAAGTGTACAGAATGAAATCACATTGAGATATAAGGCAAATTCTACTGGCTTTAATTCTGGTAACAGAGCTTAGTTATCGATAAAGCTCCAAAGAGATTGGGAAGGTCTATTTCATGTCGTCACCAAAATTCTCAAACAAAAGACAATAAAAACGTGGTGTACCTAATCCAGCGACGCCCGACTAGTTCATCTTGCTTGATACAAATTGCTATAATCAATTATTAGGGTTCTCAAAATTAAGGTTATTTAGCTAATTAATAATTGTAAATCCTGATATTGGTTTCCATAGGTAAAAATAATGAAGAAAATTCTCCGCATTTTCAAACTGTTCCATGGGTCTTTAAAATAGGCTGAGTTTGGTGATACATAAATCAGTCTTACTGTTTACCTTGGAAACAATTGAACGATAGTCGATGCAATGGAGGTAAAATTTTTGACGTTATCAATAAAAAAAACAGTGTGTTCCTGATCTATGTTACATTATTATGATTATTTTATTTTTTTTAATTATTTTAATATGAGGAAACTCTACAATCTTTAAAAAATCTTAGCGATGAGTTCGTGCATTGCCAAAGACAACCTACCTTTTAATTTAAGCGTTTTTTCACCCTAGACGTTTACACGTAACTGGCTCCGTAATATTTTGTCATAAACTTTTAAAACTACCCATAAAGTTAGAGAGCCATTACGAAGCGAGCTCTTCTCTGGAAGTTATTAAAAGTACCCGGAGCAGTTGGAACACGCTCCAAGCATGTTAAAAGAAACTTCTTCAGCAATTAAATTTATAATTAAAAGTATTTCTTTTGTTTTATGGGTTTGAACATTTTTATCCATAAGTATGTTCTCAAAACTTGAAGTGGAAGAAACTTTAATTTAAGTAATAAAGGAAACATTTTCCTAATGTTATTTGAAATGACCAAATTATTTAAAATTATTATGTTAAAATGCATTGGAAAATGTAACGTTCCATAACCATTTAAACTTTAATTTCTTATAGAACTTCTTAAACTACCTATTAGTATTTTATACATTTGAGTATTATAAATGAATTTTCTCACGATTTCAACTCGTTGGATTGGCAGAAGAGATGAAATTGAACGATGATCAAGAAGTCAGCTTAGGCTCCTAAAGGTAAAAAAATATAGCGAATCCTTTTTACTACAATTTGACACTAGGGATAAATGGGTTTTAATCTTAAAGTTTTTTTTGTATTGTTTACTATAGCAGATATATTTTTAAATTGGTTTTATATTAATTCCTAGCCAGTCGAATATAAGTAAATTGACTGGCGCAAAACGAATCATTTGTTGTTGTACCAAAAATGCGTTATATATTTTTCACCAGACCGTAATTTAATGCACTGTTGCATAGCATATGGTAGATTTACTAATTAGTAAAGAAACTGTATCAATATAAAAAGTTTCAAGAGGAGTTTTGGACCTTAGTAGCCAAGTGGATTTTGTGGAAAACCGTCTAAAAAAGATGGAAACTTCTATAAGTTCAATTTCCAGAAAAAATCAATAATTTAATTTCCTTTGAGTTTTGGAAATAACTTTGCCTAGGGTTCAAAAAAAAGTATTATAAATCACACATATTTCTTTAAATTTATGTGAATTTTTAACATAGTTCTTTAGAAACTTTTCTAAAAATGTTTATCTATTATATGACTAAAACAAAAAACTTCCCGATATTAAAATCATATTTTTCTTCTTCTGGTGCCGTCTTCTACGAAAGGTTAGTCATTATTCTATTATCTAGACTGAAAATTGCTACACGAAAAAAGGATCTGGCACTTTTTTCATACAACTCTCTTAGCTTCTTAAGCCATGACTTACATCTTCGAAAAACAAAACAAAACAAAACATCAACATTTTGTACTGTATCAGTCTAGGAAAGCATGCGACGATAAACCCACTGTTCAAAGGCAGCAATGTTTTTACTGCAATGCCAGTTCAAACGTATCCATCCCTCTAGTACATAAAGCAAGATAAGAAATATGTAGCATTTGGCCAGCCATAGTATTTAACTGGATTTTTGGAAAATCACTTATGATTTTTTTAATGCGGATTCGTATTTCCTGTTTAGGTTATTAATTTGTTAATTCACTGTTTAGGTAACATCCGAGGCATTCATAGTGATTAATTCTATCTAGTATTTATGGCCAGCTGACAGCTCTACCTTTCTAATATTGTGCTTGCTAGCTATATAATAAGCTAGCTAATTCTGCGAACTTCGTTTCGTCCTAGAAATAATAAATAAGATTTTTGAATTTATTAAATTGATTTTTTTTTATTAATCAAGTATTTTAATGATTCCTTAATAGGTTGCAGTCTTCACTTAACCAGCTTGTGATCCACGACATTTTTTGTTTTATTTCCAGGCGCAAACAACGTAGATGTTCTTCCGACCTGTGAACATGCCATGTGTACTTAATTGGCTTTGTGATTTGTTAATGTTCATGGCGAATGCAAGACGGATCGGAAATTAAAGTCTTTTAAACTCAATCAGTTGAGATCGTCGAAATCCTCGAAACTTTCTGACCTTCGAATTTTCCTTTGAGTATCATCACGTAAATCATATTGCTTATCAATATACCTACCACCAAACGCATACCGTTGTAAAGTTTTGGTGGGTTTATATTCCGAAGCATTATTACTACGCAGCCAACTTTTAGACGTAAATTGTACGGTGGTAAGGCAGACACATCCAACGAGTTTTAAAATTCAATCGGATAGTTGATGGCTTTATCTTCATTTGTTACACAGTCAATGGATTTGAATGACTGCATTGTTCGAATGATATCATTCTGAATTTTATGTTGTTAAAGTTATCTTTGTCTTTATGCTTAGTCGCTAAAATTGCTCGCTCACTCAATCATTTATTATTTTTGTAGTTAGTAATGATGTTCGGGAATAATTTGTTGATAAGTTCATATTTCGATGAAACAAAGTTAGAGAAATTCTGAGGAAATGAAATCAATCTGCTCGATTCGTCGATGGGCACTCGACGGTAGATATATCATTAAGCAATACAACTCTCACGTTTGTTGCCAGTTTCATTCGATGATTAGAACTACTAACAGTGTTCCTCGGAAATCGCGAGACAGTAAAATCATTGTGCCTTCAAAACATCTTAGGTCATGGCGAATATCTTTCAATGTTCGGTTAAGTGATTCTAATGCACGTTTATGCGTCATTGTGCATTTGTCCCAGATGATGATTTTCACTGCGGATAAAACTTTGGCCATTGCAGAGTTTTTTGAAATATTACATGATGGTTCTTCAATATTTTGATTATTTAATGGCAATTTCATTGCTGAATGAGCCCTACGATATCCTTCCAACAATGTGGCTGCTATTTCAGAAAAAGCAACTGCAAGCGCAATGTTGGAAATATAAAGCACCATCTCCATCATCAGTTGCTTTCATTAATATATCATAATCTCCCTTTTGTTTGGGATTCAACAATGGTACATTCATTTGAACTATTAAGTCTAATTCCTGGTGATCATATTCACCTTCTCGTTCCAAGTCTCGACTAAATGCGTCACTAATTTCACGATTTGGCGCTGGCATTTCTAACCGACTAATAAACTACCGCACATAAGGTAATACATGTCTTCGATGAAAAGTAAATGCCGATTATGTATCTCCTCGTTCATTTTAAGATCGTGATTTCTGGAACTGAATTTGATGTAAAATATCTTCTAACATATTATCCTTAACCATAGGCAAAATTTCGTTTAGTTTAGTAAGTTTTTTTTTTATTCCAGGTCAGATGCGTTTTTGTTATACCGCGTCTTACAGTAACTTCACGGAAACGCGGTTGAACCAAATAAAAAGTATTCTATGTTCATTTCCTGGTTCTAAGATAGCGCTTCACCAATTTTCAGCCAAATCGGTTCAGCCGTTCCTGAGTTATAAATAGTGTAACAAACTCGACTTTCTTTTATATATAAATATAGATTTGGTTTTTTCTTTAATTTTATTGTTAAATCACTGGAATTAATAACCTGATAATTTTTTGTCAGTAACTATTACAAATCTAAAAGAGAACTATCGGTATCGGTATTTGTTAGTACACAATTTTCGTAACTTTGTTATTCATTTTCCGACAAAATTGATTTATAGTAATCTAAAGGGAACTAGACAAAGTTGGTCTCAAAAGTATTTATTATTTCTAAGAGTAGGTTACACGTGTTTCGCTCATATTAAGAGCATCATCACACCTAAAAATTAAAAATTTTCTTGGCTTTGGTGATTTCTAATTTTTCCAGAAGGTTCAGTTTTCTGCTTATATGGCATTCATGCACGATTCATACATTGTCAGGAACAGTAAAATTGTGGCCCAAGGACAATAAATTTGTAGCAAAAGCCGACTTAGTAGAGTCAGTAGTATCAGTGCCTCTAAACTTATCCACCAGACTCAAATCTTTCTGTATTCTAGTGAAAATTCTCCTGCCTGACTGACCTACATAAATAGCGGGACAATCGACACAGTGTAAGCTATAAACACCAGATTTAGATAGAGGGTCTTATTCATCTACTGGTCTTACCAAATTTCTTTTTAACGAATTTGAAGTTTTAAAAGTAACAGATATGTAGAGGGGCTTAAAGAACTTAGCCAGCTGATGTGAGATACCTCCCAAGTACGTTAAACATCTAAAGTTTTTGTTACGTTCCTTTTTTTCTTGGATAATATGATAAGAGAGTTTGTACTTATTATAATATTTAAAGTAAATTTTATTTGAGCTTGAAATTGGGTATTTATTATTAATAGCAATAGATTTTATGATGTTAAATTCTTATTGAAATGCTCCGTTAGATAGAGGTAATTTAAATAGTCTGTATAGCAAAGAATTAAATGCAGCAAATGTATGTTGTCCAGAAGAAAGAGAGTCAAATTGAATGATATTGTCCGTTGCGGTTACTTTCCTATAGATTTCAAAGGAAATGCTATTGTCCTTTCTTCGTACAAGTAAGTTCAAAAATGGCAGAGAATGATTTACCTCCCTTTCCAGCGTAAAAGTTACATTTCGTGTAGGGAGTTAAAAATTCGGACAAATCATTATCCTTACCTCCCCAAACGAGACAAAGATCGTCAACCTCAAGTACCTCTTGTAGGTAATAATAAATTGAGAAAATGTACAAGCCAGTATTTTCTTTTCTAATTTTTCCATAAACACTTCGTTCAGGAAGGGAGAGAGACAGGAACCCATGGCGAAATCTGTAGTTTGTCTATAAAACTTTTTATTGAATCTAAAAAAGTTTTGATCCAAGACTAACGATAAGAGAGAAATAAGGTTTTCAATAATCAATTGTGAAAACCTTAGATTAAGAAGGTCTTCTACCAGGACCTTGCACTCTGACGAATATATAATTAGGAAAAGATTTTTAACGTCTAGGGAAAGCAAAATGGCATTACTGTGGATGTACATATTCTTTAAGTAGTATTTATAACAGGAAGAATTGACGTATGAAACCACAGGTCTTATTGGGATTCCTTTTTTGTGTACTTTTGGTAAGCCATATAGTGTAGGGGTTCTAAACCTTAAATCTAGGTCTCTTTGTGAAAATGGACGACTTCTTTCAATTTAGATTTATAGTAAAAAAAATTAAATCATAGTTGGTAATCAACGATACTAAAAAAAGCACGCAGTCCTGCCGGACTCACTGATCTTGAGCCTTTTGAATTTCTATATCATCCGATACATTATTCTCCACCTGCAAGGTAGGTCCAATTGATTCCAATAGAGATTAGCAATAATTCTCATGTCACGCTAATCTTGAATGTTTTTAATATATATTTTGTTGATTAAAAATTAGAGAAAGAGATAGACATAGATTAAAAGTATACAGAGATCAAAAATAATTTTAGTATATATTATACTTATTGTTCAAAACATTAAAATCTCACTGGTTTGATGATATTTTATCTAGAAGTTTACTATCAGCATTAAAACTTCTGTATAATAAAAAAGATCATTTATTTCCTTTCTTGTATTTCTTCAGTTGATTTTGTAAAATAACTTCATATTTAACTGCATAGTTACTAGCTTTAACTATAATCAAGTAAATTGAAAGTAAAAGCAGTAAAATCTAATTTAATTAAATTAATTGTAATTTTTTTCATTTATTCAGAAAAAAATCCTTTAGAGTAAGAATACTAATTTTTTTAAATAATTGTACCATTGATGAGCTAATCATTTTAGTTTTGTAAAAAGTCTATCCTTTTTTAATTTCTTTACTCTCCACTAATAGTCATATTAAATTTAACCATTTGATAGATTTTAAACACCGTATTTATCAAGTTTTATTGTAATAAAAAAAGGGAACTAGATTATTTTCTTTATGCTAGTTTAGAGAAATCCAAACCCCACATATTTTACCCGGTTTTGTTGGCTGAAAATTCAAGTTCCGGAAAACCTATTGAATGTACGCTTTATGGTAAGACAATTTGTAGCTAGAAGTTTTAGTCGGCAAGGAAATTGTATGTCTTCATTTATAAGGTAAAAAACGTAGCTAAGTCATATGTTTAAAAGTTAACCGAATAAACCTGAAAGCTTCGCATTGTAAAACTTGAAACAGCAGAATATATAAATGTATATAAAATATGACGCATTTTCCAAATGAATATTTAAAATATCAAATGTAAAACTCGCATTTGCGGAATAACAAAAAATGCTCATTTATATAAACCCTTTTTATGAATTACCAGGCACCAAACGAATATCTAAATATTAATTTTTTAATTTGAAAGCAGAAAAAGTTTTAGTTTTAACACATAATATAATTATATTAATGATATTAATACTAACAATAATAATAATTGATTCATTTTTATTGACATTGCTTGATTAAGTTTGGTTTTGATAAATATGTAAATGCAAGAATGAAGCCAGCAAAAAATCTGCTATTTGTTATATATTAACTTTCTGAAATTGATAGCAATGATAAAAATGACGAAATTCTACACAAAAAAAATTAAGAATAAACTTCAAACAGAATACTAAAGAATAATTAGAGCTATCCAAAAACTCCTTTGCTTGGATGGTATACCGCTAAGGAAAAGCTAAGGAATAAAAAGAAAAAAGAGTCAAAATGATTAGACGAAGAGAATTTCGTGAATAATTAATAAACCAGACATAATTATTAAAGATAAATAAATATTTACTAATAGATGTATCGGCCCCATTTGATTACAACATCGTTCTAAAAGGAGCAATAAAACGCAAACTATAGTGATTCTAACTTTTGTTGGTATAATAGGATTGATTTATAAAAATACTTGTGGGGTTATTAAAAATATCCCTGTAAATGCACTGCAAAAATCCGTTTTATTGAGCACTGTACATACATATAGTGCGTAAAGTGCTCCAAACATACCAATTATGAAATTTCTCTACGCTACACGGTCTGTACTCAGTAGTTCCAACAAAGAACAGCTCCATAATTAAAAAGTATGTTAAAAAGGACAAAAATAATAGTGAAGATAGTGTTAATAATGATAATATTTATACCTTTTAAGTTGTCATTATAGAGCTTTCAAGCCAAAATATAGCAGAAAAAATGCAAAATTTACTTTGCCACATTAACCTATATTACAAAAGTGTTAATTTTATGTACAATTATATAATACACTTTCTATTTATATTTATAGTTTGAAATGTATCTTTTCTAATGGACCAAAATCAGCTTAATATTGAAAATTTCGTTTTAATAATTTTGAATTTTTCATCAGTTTAGGTATGCACATATATCAAATACCTTGATGAAAAGTCATTAAACTAGCGGCGCATTTTCGAACAAAAATGCCTCACATACTACGTCAAGTGCACCAGTTAAATTTTTTTATAAAGTGCATTTAGCTGAAAAAAGAAACGAACGTTAGCCCCGACTCACGCGAATTTTTTAACTGTATTCTGAGTGCTTTGGGTAATTTATTACATGCTGTATACCATAAATTCAATATCATATTGGTCGTTGTGCTTATTATTGGAGTTGTTGTAATCGTTTATTTAAAAAAAAACATTAATGCAAAATTTAAAAAATAGAAAATTCTTAGGCTTAAGTCCTGAATTAAAAAAAAATTATACTCTGCTTCTAGAACCAGTAGAAATTTCAAATGATCCAAAAAAATTATTTAACTTATATCGGGCTTTAACAGGTATAGTAGCAGAAGTTGGTCTACATGTGGCAGTATATACGTAAGTGTCGAGTGGGCAGATGAGTATTTACACTACAGGTCATTGTTTGCGTTAATACTATTGCCATGTCATGCAAAAAATCCGCGATTTTCACCCGCACTAATTTTTTTTAATTGCCTCTTGTTCTCAACATTTTTAGTTCGGTTGGGTTGGGTAATATTGGGGTAATATAAAATGTAATATTGTATTTTTGTAATATATTGTATTTGTTATAGTAAATAATATGTAAATATTATACATGATAAGTGTGCGATTTTCGATAACTACCAAGGAAATTTTTTTAATTTAATGATTTTACTCACTACTGATTGTCTTACCTACTAAAAGAGTTTTACTACTACGAGTTCCCTTAATTCCAGAGAATAAATAATATTCTTGGGTAAATAATAGACTAGATAAGAAAACTTTAAAATGCCGAGAAGATTAACGACATCTGCAGCTTCTATCTAAAGTGTGGCAAGTAAGTAAACGGTTCCGATTTATAACTGACTTATCGCGAACTAAAATTTAATATTTAGGAGACTAGTATAACATTAAGGCTATATATATTTTTAATTATTCTGTAAATATTAGTAAACTGTAATGAATTTTTTAATAAGATCACAAAGAAGTAGTAAATTTTCGAACATTAGAACAGAGAATGAATAAGCAAGGTAAGTTTTTTCGATTGGTACAATACGGTATGCCATAAAATTTTGATGACATCATAAATATACGCGGAAATATATTTGATGATATTTTGGATATTTGTCCCCTCACCCCCCTATCATATCACAAGAGGATATGAGCGTCACTTCTTTATTTTACCTAAAATTATTTTTATTTTACAAATTATTATCTAGGTCAAATATGAAAAATTTTAATTGCTCTGCTGGTTACGAAATTATGATCAAAATTATTTTAATTAAATTTTTACAATTCGAATATTTTAACTATAATAATAGCCATTGCCATGGAAATCTTAGTGTTTTGTTGATGTCATATAACAATTTCGACGTCCTATTGACAACTAAGCGAATTTCAATATAGAATGTGGTATGGACCAGAGCAGAAAAAATTATAGGCATGTGCACTAGTATAGGAAAAGAGGTTTTCGAATATTCCAAAATCAGATATGAAGTTTAAAATATTGTAGATCAAAAAGCGCATGACTGGTAGTCTAAAAATTAAACCACGGGATTAAACTAATAACCTAAAGCAAATGAAATTAATGTAGTTGGTGTTTTAGGAGCGTTTTAGTAATCTTCAAACAATAACCAAGTGGCTTGCTTTATATGCTGGAATTAGTGAAACATCAATGTTGATGCGACTTTTAAACTCGACATACATAGGAGTGAACCAATATTTCTAGTAAACTTAAGTGATCATATTTAATGTGTACATGTAAAAAATAGGCTGACTATTGTTATGCATGGATTGTGGGAAATCTGGTAGATTTAAACGAGCTGGTACCGTCGACAGGCACGGGTCAAAAGCCAAAGCACAGAAAAAGAGACATTTGGTTCATAGATATCGAGATGTTTTCAATATTAGGAAGAGAAGGAAGACCAACATAGTCGATTATAAAATCAATACAGGAAATGCTCGTCCTATAATATTGTTAAGAGTATAGCCAAAAAAAAGCAACTTTGAACCATTTAGCAGTCTATGGTCTTCACCGATAGTATTAGTCCAGAAGCAAGACAACTCGGTTAGATTCTGGGTAGATTATCAGTTGTATATAATGTGACTAAAATGGACAGCTATCATTTTTCTCGCATTAATTACACTTTAGACATTCTGGCTGGATCAAAGATTTTTTTCACGCTAGACCTGAAAAATGGATAATGGCAAGTTGAGTTGGCTCCTGAAGATCGTAAAAATATGGCTTTTACGGTAAGTGCTGGATTATGGCTATTTAACATGATGCCATTTAGACTGTGTAATACTCCTGTTATTTTTAAACGGCTGATGAAAACGATTTTAAGAGGCTGTCCTGAAATACTTGTCTGGTTTATCTTGATGACATTATTGTGGTAAAAAAATCGTTCGAGAATCACTTGCAAAAACTAGAAGTGTTCTTGAGGCTAGAATAAAGTTGAACCTAAAGAAATGTCATCTATTTAAAAGAGCTATGCAGTATCTGGGTCACATCATTTTTAGTTAAGAAGTTGCGATTGACAAAAGTTAAAAAGCCAAAAATTGAAAAGCCAAAAGTCTGAGCTTTTAAATATTGGCTAGTTTTCAAGCAAAATAGGCAAAAAAAATGGAAATTACAATGATCCACATAACTAAGCTATCCCTTACCTAAAGAAAAATTTGTACTAGACAATGTATGTATAGGAGCCATACTGTCGCAAATCCAACAGGGCTATGAACAAAAAGTCATTAGTTATTTTAGTCCAAGCCAGAGCGTAACTATTGAGTCACCCGCCGAGTATTACTAGCTGTTGTCAAAGCAATAGAGCACTTCTACAAATACTTCTATAGAAGTAGGTTTCTGCGGTGGACTGATCATTTCTCTTTGAAATAGATTCTTCAGATTAAAAATGTAGAGGGCCAAATGGTAAGATGGATAGAGAGGCTACATGAGTTTCACGTTAAAGCTGAACACCGAGCAGGGAGAATTCATAGAAATGCAGATGCCTTATTAAGGAAGACCTGACCAGAGGACTGCAATTATTTTTAGCGAGTAGACGGCAAAGATGCTTAATTGCTAAGAACTACCATCATCGATGATACCTGGCAAAATAAGAATCTTTTAAGAGACTAAAAGGAAGATCTTGATATCCAGATTAGTCTTAAGCTGAATAAAGGGAAGAAGCCAATTTGGAAGAAGGTTGATCAATGTTAAATCATATTAGGCGCAATAAAACTTTTTAAATTTAGAACATAGATTCTTGTGGCGGAAAATTGACTACAACGGCCAAGAGACAAAAAGGCAAATCGTTGTGCTTTATTGGTGGATTTCGGAATTACTGGAGTGAAACTAGAAATGAACATTTATGTCGGTATCAGGAGGACATCTTGTAACATAAGAGAAGACCCTGGGAAAAGTAAGGCAAAGATTTTAACTGGGTCAATAACAAGATGTAAGGGACTAGGGATATGCTTTGTATACACGGCAAATAATAGGCCATAAATAAAGGCTTTTATGCATCAGTACAACGTAAGAAGTTCCTTTAAAAGGATTGCTATCGACGTTGATGGTTTGTTTTCCAAACCAGAAGCAGAGAATGACTTTAGCAAATGGGTTGAGGCATATCCACTACCAAACCAGGAAGATCCTGAAAAAGTTTTTCTATTTTATTTTGCATCGATATTGTTAACCAGAGCATAGGGACAAAATTGTGTTCTCTTTCCATATCCAAACTCGCATGCGAACTCGATAAACCAGACTGGAGGATGATTCGCAGTACGTTGAAAGTGGTCTTCAGGTGTATAGATTTACAATTTCTAGTGCGCTGTTATACCCCTCAATGTCGTTCTCTGGAGAAAAGAGTTGTTTATTATTTTTACAAAAGATCCAGATCCAAAAGGGAAGTATTATATCGATATTGACAACCACCATCTTTGAAATCATTTTGGATCTCATTCCGAACTTAAGAAGCAATGTAACGATATTGGTGTAAAGTCCAGTTCACAGATCTATTAGAATCTTTGATGTGTCGCAGATGCCGCACTAACTAGTCCGTGCGCCTATGTCGTATTTATTGTCGCTATTGTATGATATACATGTTTAAATGGCTAAATTTTATATTGTTTATCTATGAAATCATTTTAAATATACGTAAAACCCCATGTTTTATACTATTTTTTATTTTTCTTTCGAAAATGTCCATTTTTAGAAAGAAAATAATATCAAAAAATTAACCACGGACTAAAATCCAAGTATCCTACAAAATATTTTAAACACTTCCAGCACTCACAGACTTGTCACCTCTTTTTAGCCAGTCTATTAAACAAAGATAAAACACATGCGTTCTGGCGATTCCTACTTTAGGATGTGCAAGTGATTGTGTATCTCTCTCTATCTCACTGATTTTGAGAATTACGGGGCCGTACCCCAATAAATTTTTGGGCTGTTTTTGTATTACTTTAGCCGTGTTTTTAAAGAGATCTTTAAGAAAGGGTCTATCGCCTTTAAAATAGTTGTTGGATGGGTCTATCACCTTTAATAGTTGGGAGGGGGGTCATGTGAGGTTATTATTATTTGATGAGTTTTGCGGATTTTGCTTTTTACACGCTTATGACAGTGGAGAATTCAGAATTTGGCGTGTTTTCGTCTAAATTTCTTGCAGTGTTTACTATGAGGAAGTGTGTTTTTTTATTTATGTTTGTGGATTTTTTTTAATTAAAATTTTTGGTTAAACTCATTTTACGTACTTAAATCTTATATTTAAATTAAATTTTATCTTGCTATCAACTATCCTGAATTTCTAATTTAATAAAACTAAACCTAAAAATCCCGAATAATAAAGTATTAAATACAAATAAATTTTAAGGGCGGACCTGTGCAACTTTTCACGCTTGAGTGGCTGTGACTGAGGTCAGACGCAAAATAGTACGTGGGCGCATGTAGTCAAATTTTACGAATCAAATTATAAATTCTTAACAAAAAAATGCTGAAAACATTTATTTATTTAATGGAATAATTAAATATCGCTTAGAATACTCGTATTACCTTATGACTCTTTCAAATACAAGCAACACCAGCACATGGACTGTTTGCGGCACATCATAGATTCTAATAGATCTTTGAACTGAACTATACACAGATGTTTTAAGAAATCACTTACATTAATTACTAAATCGAAATATAAATCCTAATGTATGGTTTAAAAAGGGCGAAGCGCCGCTCTATTAAGCCATAAAGACCCGTAAATAATTATATAAAATTTTTAAAAATAGGTGGATTGATCGAGATGGTCTTGATAAATAGCCCGCTGGCTCACCATATTCGTCATTTCTTGATTATTTTAATGGAAATTTATAAGGAATACAATAATGGCTACTGCACCTACGACTGCAGAAAATTGAAGAACGGGATTCATTTTGCTTGTTTATTAGTAACATCAACAATGTTACAACAGTTACGAAACTTATTTCAAGAAAGAATAAGAAAGTGTTTGGAAGAGGAAGGCGGGCATTTTTAACAACTTCTTAAGTCAAATAGATGAAAAATAATTACTTAAGTATAAATAAATAATTATAAGTTAGGTGCTAGTAAATTGTTTTATTGTACATACTTAGTCATAATTACATAACTAGTAGAGTGATTTAATTTTTTTTGCAATCACTTCACTTTTGACGTAGCATTGATTTTTAAGATAAAAATAACATCTTCATTTTCTCTTTACCCCACTGCTAATTAAAACTTGCAGCCGTTTAGACGTTATTCTAACATTTAAAAAAATTACCATATATACTAAAATATACTTATTAAAAAATTCTTTTATCATTAGTTTTTTACTAATTAACAAATGAAAAATTCTGAAAATCTAACTAGAGTTGAAACAGGTCTTTGGTAATTGTTTAAGGAAGTAACAATTATTTAAAATAATTATTTACTGTTATTCTAATCACAAAGTTCACCAAATTTGGTTGTGGTGCTTTAAAAATTAAAGACATTTAAGAATGCGACAAATATGAATCAAATAAAATGTAATGTTAGTATTCCTCCTATCATATCTTAATAAGTAACATTAGTTAAAAATATAATGTATTGTTGGTAATGAATGACAATTGGTAATTGGTAATTATCATTCATTTAAAATATGCGTTAATATGTGCAATAAATTTGATTTGAATGAGTAGCCTTTAAAAAAAGCATGATTAATCAAAGAAACTCATGAAATCATAAGAAATCTGCTTAGTCACAAGTATGCTTTGAACGTAAAAACGATTTGAAGAGCCTAAAAAGAAATATTTAAATGTTGATATGCTTATATATTAAAAACTATTAAAATCTTCTGTCGTAGTTATCAATAAAAAATTAAATTTCCAAACTTGAGAAACAAAAAGAGAAAAAAGATTTTTATTTATTACGTTCAAAGTAGCTCTACACAAATGGATCAACACATAGACTAGGAACAAAAGTTTTAATGATTGTATTTTTGTTGGCGATGCAAATTTCAATTTGCAAAGTGAGTGATTTTCACCAGGAAGGAAAGGAAACTTTTGATTCCGAAACTGGAAATTTCGCTTCATTTACTGCTACCGACTTTCTCATTAAAATCGCGGTTTGAACATGCCTGTACAGTCTGGTAGAAAGGGGCCAGCGTAAATCATAACCTCGTTTCGGGCAAAATTAAAAAGTGCTCGGGAATAACCGCGTCGGATTCGGAACGAGGCCCCTTGTATCAGATAAAGCCGTTTTATAAATTTAATGGCTTCATTAATAACCTCAAGTTTTACGAGGGATCCTATTTAATTCCGCAGGTGTGATGCCGCTAGGCTCAGCGAAATTTGCATAATATCGCCAGGTTTCTCCTATACCCACCACCACCTCCAAGGCACGGCGCGGAGTCTTATTATTCCAGCAAGAAGGAATGAATTACGGCATTTCGCAAAACGCAAATTACTTTTTAAGCTTTGCTCGGGCCCGATTTTTTCGTTAGGAATAATGAAATAGATAATATCTACATAATTCGATTTGTGTATATTTTCCCCATCTTTTTTTTTTCTTTTTTTGGTAGAATCCAATTATAATTTATAATTATTATAATTTATAATTAATTATTAATATAACGCAATTATAATTTATATTTTATAGAAATTAGTTTGAGCTTGAGAAAAAATATAATTAGAATTTAATGGCTTTTAGGTGTGTTTGATTAAACGCAATTAAATTATATAAGTCAAATTGCTTTAAAGACTTGTTACCGGTAGGTGACTTTTTGGGGCGCTCATCAAGAAATAGTTTTTATTTACAGAAATTATTAAATTCTGCCGTGATACACTGTAATTTTACATGCAGAAAATAGTGGAAAAACCTATACATAATATGTAAAAAAATTACATAAATATTGATGAGGAAATAGCTAAAAATTATTTTATTTAGTGGCGGCTTACAATGGGATATTTCATAGATCTAGCATAGATAAATTATCACAACAATTTTAGCTAAAAACTATTATTTGCCTATAAGTATATTTTATAGGACCATTGTACTACCATTCGATAATAACACATTTTTTACTTATTAGAAATTTCTTATCAGAGCTTCGAAGTTAAGAAATAATAATAATTCGATTTTAAACTAGTAAAGGATGTTCAATAGAAGTGGAAAATTTCAGTGTTTAATAAGACATGGTTTTCTGTACTATTGGAAGTATAAGTATTGGAATATTTATTGATTTACAAGTATGGTAAAAATGTGGTCGTATTTCATTGAGACAGTGCCTAATTTCGACCCCATAGCTAGAACTCTAAGGATCTGAGTTAATTGCCAGAGCGTGGAGGACAATTGTGGAACCATTCTCCTAAAACCACATATCCTTAAGATCAATATAAATTCAAATACCTGTGAAAAGATGATTGATATCATATATTATAACCAACTGGCAGCTGTTGTTATTAATTCTACATTAGATGACTAGACTATGTCAGATCATGGAGCTATAATATGTGAAAAACGTTAAGATTATAAGACCCCACCAAAATACTGCCTTTGACAGGGATATTAAAGCTATCAATTGGGATTCTATTTATTACAATAACAGTATAGAACAAAAGGTTTAATTTTTAATGAAAATATTTTAAATGTATTTAATTTGGATGCACCGCTTTCAGGAAAACTATCAAAATCATTTTGAGAGTGACAGATAGCGCTGTTCACTGACCAGACGTGTACTCCCTAAATATTTTAATTTTAACTAGTTCAAGGAGTTTTTTTTTAATTTTAAAGTGTGTTTGAAGTAATCTTAAAGGTTGTCTAGTCTGTGGAAGTGAATTTCAAAAGTTATGAGCAGCAAATTAGTCACAAACCATGAATACGTGTAGATCAGCTGTCGACACGGGACTGAGCATGCTTCAAGAGCAATTTTGATTCTTTAAAAAGAACTCAGCTCCCTCCTTATCAAATACTGGAACAAACATTGAGCAACTGGAAAAATAAATTTCAACATTTCAGATATCTATGACAGCTTCTCTGGAGGAACTGGTTAAGGATGTAAGTAAGCACTTTAAAACTGACAACAGACGAACACCACAAAAGTGAAACAATATGGAACTAACTCACAAAATATCCTGTATTTTACTACACGGAATTGAAGATAACAGACATATCCAAGCTGAAAACTCTACTAAAGCACTATCCAGTATTTTGTTTAAATTAATTTTTAGATTATATATAACAAATATTTCGCATTGTTACCGTATTGGCAAAAAAACCTCCGGGTCATCTAAGCCACGGCCCCTGATAATTCAGCTGTGTTTGCAAACAAAAAATTACTTAAAGCAAAGTAAATAGATTTCAAGACTTAATAATAATAATATAACTTAATAATAATAATAGATTTCATTTTTTATGTTAGACTGTGCTTAAAGGTTCGCGTGTGCTAATAACGGAAGTTTTAACTATAAAAAATCTCACACTTTTTAAAATGGCGAGAGAAATATACGGACAATCTGTATAGACGTTTAATGGACTGGTATACGCGGAAATTTTGGTTCAACCAAAAAACTGATTAGAAATCAATGGGATTTGGTTGCTTAGGAAGTAAATCTGAACAAAATTCAATGAAATGGAATTATGGTTTCAAAACAGTTAATAAAATTATATACTCCAAGCATTCACTTTTTGAGCACACGTTTATATAATTTATGTTTTACCTATCTATTATTGATTTATAATACCTTAGAAACGGAATATGTTATGGTAGCAATAATACCTGCTATCACACCTAGGGCATTATAAGCGGGCATTATGATAATGCCCGGAAATTTTATTGCTTATCCAATTTTATTTCTCTCATAATAAAGAATAAACATTCATTTTATACAAAAAATAATGTTTCTTTAAATACTAAAAATCAAACTTTATTTCCAAAATAAAAATTACAATTTTGAAATGTCCCGGAAAATGTAGCTAATGCCACTATAGAATGGTCGATGTTTTTTTTTTGTAAGAATTTTCAATAGTCCATACGGAATTAACCTCGGAATTAACTGAATTAGCAATCATTTTGGCTACTTTATTTTTGGATGAAATACTTTCTTCTATATATCGTTCAGCTACTGAAGAGCTTTTCCATTTCCCATGTTGTTTTAGCATTTCAAACGAAGCACCTACCTCAACAAATAAAGTTGACGATGTGCGATGCAAACAGTGGCCGGTATAAGCTTCTGCATTATCTAGTTTTAAAAATTTTGCGATCAATGTTGGGACGCTTCCTATGGTATTTTTTCCAACAGGTTGTACTCTACAGCAACTCTTTCTATAGGTAAGAAAGAATCTTCGCTCCTTTATTCCAGCTGGTCTTAATGCTGCGTACTTTTTTATTAAATTTAAAGCGCCTAAATCTTCTTCAATGATAGTAAAACTTTTTGAAGTTGAAGTTTTAGTTTCTGGTACCTTTATAACCAAGACCGTTCCTCTATCTTCAATATCATCAATGGTCATTTTGACCAACTCATCTCGTCTTAGACCTCCCAAAAAAACACCCATTACCAATATGACTTTGTGTACCAAGTAGATATTAGACTTCTTCGGGACATATCCTTTCGACTTAAATTTTAAAAAAGATATGAGACGATGGTATTGCGAGAAGTCTATATTTTTATAGACCATTAACTTACCAGTTCCTGAAAATCTGCCATTAGAACGGTTTCGGTTATTTGAACAATTGCGTTGGCATCTTTCCAAATACCAAATATGCCATACTCCCGATCATACTGTTGCCTTGATTTAACTGGCAAAAGATTTTCGGTCACTTTTATGGCCTTTTCTCTTATATTTTGTGGAATTTCTTCCATTATAAGCAAATATTTAAACAAAAAATACCAACTGACTAACTGACAGAAACATCAAAGTCAAACTTAAATAATCACTGCAAGTCACTTGATAAATTTCTGTAGGTAGGCATGTACGTATACCTACCTGTACAGGTAGACCCTATTTTTTAATTAATATTAAAATTATTTTTGTTCATAAAAATCAATTTTTAGGTAAAACATAAAGCATTGTATGCACCACGGGCATTGTTAGACTCAAATGCCCATCAGGCGGAAACCTAGCCACTACTATTTCCACTTTCCGGGCATTATCGTCCTTACAATGCCCTTGATACATAAATAGCTATTATATAATTTAATCCTTTCTTAACTGTTTATTTTTTTATTTTTTTTTCTGGATATAATTTCCTTTTTTCTATAATATAATTTGGTATAGTTTGTGCACTTGAGAAAACCCCATTTAAAACTTTTACTATTTGCTCTGATTACAATTATAATTTAAATATATATTTGTTTGTTAATTCAATACGTGGTTATAAAAAAATGAGCTCTATAATTTTACTTTTTATTTGTTATTTAAACCAACGTTCGCCCTATTTATAGGAGTATGATGTACTGTACTAACACGCCTTAAGATTTGGGTCTTTTCGTTTTCGTATAAATAAAGAATTAATTTTTTGTTTTTGTATAGATTATTTAATACGATTTCTTGGGGAAAATCGTACTGCGTGTATTTGGTGCTTCATTTGCGTCGGGTGACTTCTTCTTGTTCTTCCACACTTGGGATTTTATAAGATTCTCTAAAATATCAATTTTTATCTTTACTTCCTTTTTGACAGTTTATGATTTTAGACTGAAACTATATATTGAAAATATGCCACTCTTAGAATAAACAACATGTACTTGAATATTGCACACTTGAATGTCCGGTTACTTTTTACAGGATTTAATGAGTTTTCTACGATTTTAACCGAAAATGAATATGATATATTAATTGTAACAGAAACTTGGTTGAACCCAAACTGTGATGTCAATTTACTTAATATTCCAAGATATAATTTAATTCATAAGGATAGAGCTGGTCGTGGAGGTGGCGTTGGGGCTTATGTTAAAGAGGGATTGAACACCGAGGTCATTAATTTTACTTTCTCTATTGCTGCCGAACTTGAGCATATTTTCTTAGAAGTTTCCCTACCTAACATGAAAATTATTGTGGGAGGTTTCTATCGTCCTCCACGCTTAAATATTAATAATATATTGGTCAACTTAGAACATATAATAAACGAGCTTTTTATTTATTATGATATTATGATTCTGACAGGAGATTAAAGCGTCGACTTTTTAAATCTGCATAACCCTGTACTGGATACTCTTAACACCTATGGCGTCAAACAAATTATTAATGAACCTACTCGAATTACTAATACCTCTAGCACTTTAATTGACCCGATTTTTATTAACAATAAAGACATCGTCAATAAATGCGGCTCACTACTCTCTAATGGAATAAGCGATCATAACCTTGTTTTTGTCAAAATATCTATTAATTTAATAAAGCCTCCTCCGCGTTTTTTTCAATATGGATTCAATATTCAGGACTTTTGAAGACTTTAATCTAAATGATTTTAAAAATGATTTACAAAATTTACCAAGGCATAGAATTTTTTATAAAAAAAGCATATTATATTATTATCTCACTTTTTGATAAACATGCTCCAATTCGAAGGGTAAGAGCAACAATACCTAGGGCTCCTTGGCTTACCAGAGATATTCGTGAATTGCAGAGATTAAGAGATAAAGCATGGGAAAAATATAAAAACACTAAAACGGAAACTAACTACAATTTTTATAAGACTTTAAGAAATCATACATTATCTTGTATAGAAAAGAAAAAAGAAATCACATTAAATATTTCTAAACTTAATAATCCTTCTAAGCTTTGGAAAACCCTACAAGACTTAAATATTACTTCACAAAATAACAGTACTCTTCTGCCCAATCTATCAAACACTGAAAATATAAATAAATACTTCACCTGTTTTTACAAACCGTAACTGAACAATGTAGGGATAAGATAGAATACTACAACAATATTTTTTATAATTTTAACTTCTCAGGAAATACATTCAATTTTGCTAACCCTTAAATCAAATGCTGTAAGTGTAGATTCAATCAATTTAAAAATGTTAAAAATATGTAGCCCTTTTATAAAAGATATTATTATGCACATGATTAAATCTATAATTAAAATGAGCGATGAAAACATCTTGTCGGACTTGCATTGTCTTATTTATTTATTGTAACACGACGTTTCGGTTGGTAAGTATCTCCAACCGTTATCAAGTGTAAACTGACTGATATAACGACTCTCTGGAAAACTGCAATAACTAATTTTTTTTTTCATTTTAACAATAATAAAATTATTTCTGATTTTCAGTGCGGATTTAGAAAGGGATTTAGTACGGCTTCCGCTAGATGAATTTAGAGTATCTAAAAGTGAGCCAAATCGGAATTTGTAGGTACAAGCAAATAAGAAATACTGATGTAAAGCCTATGCGAGTTAAATAGAAATCTTTTCATTTAAATTGACAACTGCGAATGAAATTTTAACAATTATAAATGACCCTAAATCAAATGCGTATGGTTGTGGTGGTATTTTAGCTAAAATGATTCAACATTGCGCCTATTTTATTTTAAGTCATATTAGTCATATCGTAAATTGCTGTTTGTAATTTTGCAGACATATGAAAATGTAATTTGATAAGACCCCTACCCAAGAATAATAAGCTTGAAAATTATTCAGAGCTTTGATCTGTCTCAATTTTTCCATCTTTATCAAAAATTTCAGAAAAATATTTACATCAGCAGTTTATGAATACTTCATAAAAAATTAAATAATGTGCAAGAATCATAGCACTACTTCGGTGCTAGCTGATAGATGATATGTTACAAGGGTAGTATATCATCTTTGATACTACTGAATATTTCCAAAGTATTTAATACCTTGGATCATGATGCAATGTCTAGAAAATTAGAGTATTACGGATTCGATTAAACTGCAGTCATCTTTTTTCAATCATATCTTAAGAAAAGAAAATTGATGGTGGTGATAGATAACATGGAACTTTCACATCATTCTCGTGAAATTACTTTAAATTATTGGAGTTATAATTTTGGTTAGTTTTTTATTATTAGATTTATTATTATATCTAGTTTTTTGATTTAATAATACATCTTAAATTAATTTTTTTTAATAAATTGGTATTATTATAGGGTTATACTAATATATAGGGTACCCTAATATTGTTATTATATATTAGGGTTATCTATACTATAGAAGGTTTAATCACAACAATTTTTACCCTATTTTTATTAGAAAATTACACAAAATTTAAGACCGGGTATAGCTTCAAATGTTTAATGATATTTTTTGCTACTGACAGATTTTCACAGAAGCTTCACCGTTTGTTGAAATTCAAATAAATTATATTTTCTAATTTTTACGAGGTACTAATAGATACAGGTAAATATGGGTCCCTATGCGGCTATTGCGACGGTTGCTGACACTTCTACAATAATCATTAGATTAATGACCTTCCAAATTATATTTAATATCTTGAAGAAAGCAAAATCTACTTTAAAAATTACGCTGATTTTTTCTTAAAATTCCTGACTTAGATTATGACATTATTTTACATACCTGCAATAGATTAAAAATACGTCAAATGAAAATCAAAAAATTAATTTCGAATATGTGAGATAGAAAAAACTACTTAAAATTTTTAAAACGAAATAATTTATGTTTTATTTATCTTTATATATGTTTAATTTATTTATCTTAAAAATCTGGAAGAAATTAAAATTACTTTCAATATCTGGAAAGCGTAAACAGACTTTGCTTTTAAAGTCAAAAATGCGTTGAAAACTTATTTCAAATGCCTTGATTAAAATTTAAATTACTTTGAAAATTTTGAATATAAGAGATGAGTTTATCAATAACTAAATTTTTCTTGAGGTTGACAACTTTATCTCTTATTTTCAAAACTAGGCTGCTTAAAATGCAATTATAAAAATATATATCATATTTTAATCACAATGACGTCGATGTTTGATGAATAACATCAAATCACTTACAAAACCATTTTTTTTTATTCATTAACGCACTTAATCTAAGAGAGATTTAAAAATTAAATTGTTATGGTAAAAATATTATTATCTGACGCTATTTTTTATAGGGTTATTTGTCTTACAGGTACAACATCTACTCAGTATGGTTTCTGAATTTACGAAATTAAAACTCGCAAATTCTGCAGAATTAGGATTCAAATTTTCTAATTTTGAACTAACTAGGCTCTTAGAAACTGGTTTATTAAAGGCAATTGAATAAAAGGAATTTTTGTCTATTGGAAAAAAATACCTTAAATGAAGAACAAATAGTGTTCTGATAATTCTGTTGGTATGACGACACAAGGTAACATTTGTTTAGGATATTTGGCAACCATATATATTCTTAAAATAACAGATATTGAATTTTCTTTCTGTAGTTCTTAATTTATTCAATATTTTGACATCTTCGTCTTCTGTTCTAAAAGTATCATGTGTAAAAAAACCATGTAAAAACTTTTTGCACGAAGCTTTTTTAGTTAAGTTGACATTTGGTATCGAACGAAAATTCCTAAAAACAAAGAAAATAAGTACTCTATTAAAATCTATTACAGGTTTTATGCTCTAAAGCTGAGAACGAAACGAGCTTTTAAGAGCATAGATCATTAAAGAGTGGAGAAAACACGCTGACCAGACCTAAGAAGGAGAAAATTGGGTCAAAAAAGTTTAATTTTCGAAACTGATATTTTTAAACTTTATGGTTTGCAGTTACTTAGAATATAAAAACAAAGTGCAAATATTAAAAAAAAAAACAAATTTAAGAACAAATGTGTTAGTTATTCTTGTAAATTGATCAGCCAAGATTGTAAATTAAATATAGTATTTTGTAGATAAACTAGTCAGATGCTGAAGAAAAGTATTTGTTTCTAGCCAAGGTTACGAATTATATTTAATTCATTTTCAAGGCGCTTCTACAAAGACATTCTGAGAGAAATAAACCATATATGCATATACAAGCATTTGTTATACTATAGTCGGATGACACAAGCAATAAATAAATAAATAAGTATCTTCTAATTAGAAGTTCTTCAAGAAGAAATACTTCGGCTCCATAGAGAACATTCTATGCTAATGACAAAAAGTTAACATATGATCATGTGGTATATGTAAATGACAATCTTAACTTTTAGTGAAAGCGAATTGTCTTAATTATCTTTTAAAGTCGGTATTGTATGCAGATGACACCATCTTCGTTTGAAGAAACAAGTGAATAGTTAGAAGTAAGAGTTCTTTTACTTGTTCTTTTTGTTATAAGTGAGCTTACAAAACTTCTTACGATAAAATTATTTTGTGCTGATAAACCTGATCATCTAGTGTATACAGATGACAGAATATTGATATTTGGTCGAAACGAAATGTCAGTTGGGTTATGTAGCCATTAGGAAAAACCCTTTATTTCCAAAGAGAATTTTTCTAGATAGAGAGAAATAGTATTTAAAATGTGTATAATATATTTGTTAACACGTTGAAGGACACTAACACATTTTAGAAGTTGTCAATTTTGGCAGTAAATTTTTTTTAGATATCATGTTTTTAAGTATACCAAAATATTTTTAACACTTTGAATTAAGTAAAAAAACATTTTAAATTAGTCTTAAATTAGCTTAAATTTTGACGCTGATGGACGCTCTGTCACAATATTAAGAATTTACCAGAGGCGATAATGACACAACGCTGATATGCGTCTAACTCTGATTAGCGTTGAGCCACATCATAATTCCACATAATAATGTGACTGTGTCACAACGCTAATCAGCGTTATTTGTTTTTCTTTCTAAGTGAAAGTCAACACTTAACAGAAATTTCTTTATTTGAAAATATACATGGGTATGGCTCAAGAAAGACTAATTACTAATTAGCATTTTTTTTTCATACCACTTTTTGAAACAGTCTGGACATAATGGTGGCTTCTCAGCACAGCCTTTGCACCGGTAACTTGTCTCCTTAGGTATTTTCTTGCTTGTGCATAACCTGCATTTCAAAAAAAACAGATTTTTTGTTTGATTTTGCGGTAGGCTCACCGGGATTTTTTTCTGGCCAGTGGCCATTTGAACTTAGTCCAGGTTCTTGTGCATAAGTTACTTCAGAGAAACTTTTCTCTGAGCGTCGATTGTCATGTTTTTGACTACGTATTAAATCTTTTGCTTCAATATCCCTAGGCAATTAAATTAAACATTTTATTAATTTATCTCTAATTTAAAGATATCGGAATTTTCTGGAGTTGCCTTTGCAGAATTTATGAGTAAGATAACACGCATTCCACACCGTTACAACAAGTAAATGAAAAAGAGCCTTTTTGTACCACTGTATGGTTTTTCTGGGGGTGGAGTAGGTCGATGATCATTGTACGTGGCTACTTCTTTAGGTTTCATTTGCTCTTTTCCATATCGATTTTTTACGCAGACCATCTGAGGATGGTTTCGGGTAGTAATCACTAACGTCACGCTTATCCCGCGATTTAGACACATAAACTTGTTTCCTCCTAACCCAAAAATGTTGGCCCTTTTTAGTTTTCTTTTAATTAAAGTTTTTGGATTACTTTTCCTGTTTGAACGTAAAGTGCTATTGGCGTGCGTCTCGAAACTTAGCAATTTTTCGGACAACTCATAGCTATCGTGATAGTTATCCATAAACAGTTCATGATCTTTCATTAAATAAGGTTTCATCAAGTCTTAGCACTAGAGCTTCAGTCTTAGTGTTATCTGACTCGTCTTCTTCGTTTACTAGACCACTATGTTTTTCCATATTTAGGAGGTAGCCGTCAGATGTTGTTAGTTCAAAAAATGTATGTTCATATCGGGACTTCTTATTCTTTTTGTAAACTCTGAGTTTTAATCTTCCACGAAAACTCAATAACGATTCATCAATTGAAAGTTCCTTGGAAGGGCTATAAGTACTCTGAAATTGCTGACTTAGCATGTCTATTAGGGGCTGGATTTTATCCTTGCCTTTAGAATTCACTGGAGAACAACATAAAACCCTTAAGATTTGCTCAAACCTTCTGGATGACATTATATATGAAAGTATGGGATGAAAATACAATGTATCCGAATAAGAAAAATAGCATCGCATGTTCTTGGTAGAAACTTGTCCTTGCAATAGGCATAGACCCAAAACCCTCCTAATTTCTTGGTTGCTTACCGGGCGAAAACTTGCCAGACATGCAAGTTTTCGACCGGCGTGTTTTAGGTCTATTAATATTTGTTAATGATATACCGAAGTTGTTTGTACAGTCAACAAGGTAGTCTAATAACTTGAAGTAAACAGGAATTCAAACACTTCCATAACTGTTAAGTGTGGTCCAATATTTATTTTTAAAACGTTGCTGCCCTCATCAAAGTTAAAATCAGGAATTGGAGCGATCGTAGGTTCCCAGGGATCTATATCCGAGACTAATGGTAAAGAAGATCTTGGCGTGTGTGATGGAGAATCATCTGATGAAACAACTTCGTTATTTTTGCTTGTACGTGACTGTCTTTCCATATTTGGAGCACTCGAAGACAGTTCATCACTTTCATCAGATTCGAAAGATGGTTCATAATTTTTGTCACAATCATACTCACCATCAACATCCGCAAATGGATCTAGTTCTTCATCTGTCGATAGTTCATCGAAAAGCTGAAGAAGCCGTTGCTGATCTCTTTCATATGGATCATAGTTATTTGTGTCTTCCATCTAAAATATATAAAAACTAATTAATGAAAGGATACATTTCCCCATTTACCTACTTATTTTTAACACATATTATGAATAATTCCTAACAATACTAACCTTACTTTACACAAATCACCACGCTACAATATTATTATTTTATAACACTATTCACAACACAAATCAGTTTATTAACATTGCAGTACGACAGTAAATGGGTAATTAAATGCAACATAAGTGTTTCCTGGGATAACATTTTTACGAAAAGACGCTGCTCAGCGTCTCTGTCCTTCAGCGTGTTAAAAAAAAATAGGTTAATATTTACCTATGTATGCATGTTAGAGAGTTTCAAGAAGGGACGAAGGCAAAATTGTTAAAAGCATTTACCAAAGTCGTAGTTTTATCATGTTAGCTTAAATATTACTTTTTAAGGCAGGGTATGTAAAAAACGCAATACAAATGAAATATTTTAAAACATATGATGTAAACAAACCACTTTTTATCATTTTTTGATACTAAAGTTATATGTAACAATCAGAAATGATATTAGCATTTTTCCATTTTAACCTTAAAACACTACTTCTAATGAGGAACAAAGATATTAACACTTACGTAAATTTTAGCGTAGATTATAAAGCTAATGAAAGTTGCGTAAATTGGATGTGAACTTTCACCTGAAATTAAGCTTGCTTTAAAGAATATACCAAATCACCAACAGCCCACAAGCAAGTTCAGCTTGTCTAATCATTTTGTACCTTAAGTAATTTTTGTAATAGATTTTAATTATTGTATTGATCAAATAAATATATAATTATTAACTTTATTATGTTGGAAAGAATCAATGATTATCCTAATCTATTAAATATCAACAAAACAGTAAAAGCTTAAAACTCCGAATCATCTTTAAACTTTCTCATATTTTTCATTTCTTCAGAAAGCCGCAGCACTTTGGACTGTATAAGTAGGAGCAATTTGCTCGGCAAACAGCTTAAATTGAAATAATAAATTTTAATTAAATAATATCTATTTTCTGAAACTAAAGTAACTTACTTTTTAATCGCCAAAACATAGCAAGAATAGCCAGGTATAGCGCAAAATATCTCTTTTCTTCTAATAGCTAAAATAACCCTAGAAGCAACCTCTGTAGGGTCTAACATTGACCTCAGTTTTGGATTGCATCCATCAAACATCCTAGTATTAATAAAATATGGACAAATCATTGTTAAACCAATCTTATCGTACCCTTTACTCTAAAATAAAAACTAAATTAGAATAATGGATACCTTAAACTATGCACTTACTTGCAACTCAACCAGTAAACTTTCATGAAACCCGATAAGGGCATATTTAGATCCACTATAATCAGTGCAATTGTATGTTCCTAGAAGGCCGCTTAAACTACCAATTGTAGCAATATGACCACTTTTACGCTTAATCATGTCTGGTAAAATTGCTTTTGTTGTCTATTTTATAAGAATTATCTTAGATGTAAAGGTAAACTAAGTTTATTTTAAACATACCCAATAGCAAGCCAATGTGTTTATTTTATAGGTTTTTTCAATAAACTTATCGGGAATATTTAAAAATGTATCTCCATAAACAAAACCAGCATTATTGATTAAAATATCTATTGGTCCCAAGTCGTTTTTCACTAATTCAACTGCTTTATAGATGGCAGTTAGGTCAGCTACATCAACGGTGTATACAAAAATATTAAACCCTTTTTTGTTTAATTCGTCTTTTAGTTTAAACATTGCTGCAAATAGTAGACATAAATTAAAAGACAGTCTTAGTATTACTAATACCTGTTTCGTTAATATCCCATACAACAACATTTGCTTCATGGTTTACTAAAAGTAGTACCAGTTCTCGTCCTAATCCACTTGCACCGCCAGTTACTAAAACTGTAGAACCTTTTAAGGACTTAAGGCTTCTAAAATAATGTTTGTTTAATTACTTATAAAGGAAAACTTAGTATCCGAACCTTAAGAAGTTTGGTGTTAGTCTTAAGATGAAGGCTTCAACTATGTAATAAATGGCTAGTAACAAAGTTGCTGAGATACTTGGAATACTTTTTAAAATTAGGCCAATAGATGATAACATACTGGAATAAAGGTTTAAGTTATATTATGCAAGTCGTTTTAAAGTTTTAGCATGATCATAATAAATGAACTAACTATGCAGAGGAAAAACATTAAAATTTTTTTATACTTTCAAGAAAGCTTACGAAATCCTATCTGAGCTGGCCAAAGCAAAGTTCGTTAAATATAAGATAGGACAACGTAAATACGAAAATACTAGACTAAGAGCAATATACAGAAAATATAAAAATAGTATCATAAATATGAAAATTATTAAATATCTTATAAAAGTATAAAAAATTAAAAGATAATTTTTTTATTAATTTGTGAAAAAACAAGTTAAATAGAAAAGTAATAATATCGATATTTTATAGAGTGATGTCCATATTCTGGGATTTTGTTTATAAGGTGAAGGTACAAAAAAGGTCTTATTTTTCTAAAATTTTTTTTTTTAAATTAATTTTTTTATTATTAATAATTATTCCTAATAAAAAGAAGAATTTTTTGAAGAAGTAGGACTTTTTTTGACCTTCACCCTATAACAATATTAACAAAACAAAATCAAATTTCATTTCCTATTTATTCTTCTTATAAATCTTTACGCTTTATGCTTTACCTATTTATTCTTGAAGATTTTTTATTCTCTTTATCTATTTGAATATAAGCCATTGTCAATAAAACTTGCAGCACTTTTTTCAAGCAATTCTAAAATGCACTGAACATTTTAAAATTAACAGCTACCGGCAATTACACAATTAATATTAGTTTTTTTTCACATTGTAAGTAATATAAATTTAAGTGCTATTTATATTTATTAAAAACCAATTACATATGCAGCTTTAACTAAACGCATCGATTAATTAATTGTACATTGAAAATATAATTATTTTTTTAAATACCACTATGACGCAGTATATAAATATAGTTTACTTTATTATCTTAGACACTTTTATTAAGAAGCAAACAATTCATTAAAGGTACAAGAAAATTGCAAGTAAGTGTATATATTTCCAATAAATAACTATGTGCAAACTACAATAGTTAAACTATAATTTATTTTCTTGCAGAATATTCCAGAAGTGGTGACCATTGGCTAAGTCAGAGCAGGAAAACATGGATATATAATCAACGTTTAAAGAGCAACATGGTCTCATGCAAAAAATAAAGTAAATAATATTTGGTTGAACGCATATCGAGATTGAAACTTAACATATTAATAATAAACGGGAACGTAGACGTCATACCAATGGAAGAACCAAAGTCACTGAAGCCATGTAGTAGTAGTAGTAGTAAAGGTGGGGGAGCTAAAGCTCGGCAAGTAGGCCTGAGCAGTCCCTTTTCGCCAACCGCAGAATCACCCACCCCTACGCCTCCACTCCCAATGCGCGGTCTCCACTGAGTCGGCCCGTTCTTTTAATAAAGGCTTGCACATTGTCCCAGTTCAGATCTTTAAGATCTTCCCGCTGGAGTGTCGTGCTCCGAAAATTTTCCTTCTCAGGCGACTTCACCTATCACAGATACGTAGTATGTGGTATGACTTCACCTATCACAGATACGTAGTATGTGGTATGAAGTTTCCTCCTCTGTACCGCAATTCGGACAGAGTGGGCTTTTTCTTATACCAAGAAGGTGTAGATGCCTGTTTAGACTGTTGTACCCAGTCAAGATTTCCACCAAGAATTTGATACTTTGTCGGCCTTGCTTTAGAGCCGTCATGGTCTGGTATCATTTCTTTGGCCTAAATCTCTACATCCTTCTGTCATTCTCCAATTCTTCCTTGTTTTTTCCCAGGCCCAATTATTAAGTGCCTGGGAGATTTGCTTTTTGCTAATACCGAGACAAGGTTCGGGACCTACGAAGGGGTTAACGGAACCTTGTCTTGCCAGTTCGTCGGCCCTCTCATTGCCCTTAACACCTTGGTGTCCTGGGACCCACCTCAGTCTCACTGCCTTGTGTGCTGCAAGCCTTTCCAATGCGTCTCTGCATTCCTCCACTAGCGCTGAGCTGGCCCTGGCTTTCTGAATCGCCTTGAGGGCAGCTTAACTATCGGAGTAGATGCAAGTCCCCCCGTTACCTTTCAATGCCTCTCGTTTGTTCGCTACTTCGAGTATAGCAAACACCTCCGCTTGGAAAACTGTGGTGTGTTTCCCTAGCGGGAAGGATTCCCCTGTGTTCGTTTCCATCCTGTACACTCCGGCTCCAGCTGAATAGGTGCTTTTCATCTATGATCCATCTGTGTACCAGGTCTGAAAACCACTTGGCTCTTTAATTTGGTTTGCCGACCATTCTTCTCTTGTCGGGATTTCGACTTGAAACCCCTTCTTTAACCTTAGTTTGCCACTTTCTGTAGTACATCTGGATGTCAGAATTGGTATGTTCTTACACATCCTGAGAGCAATCGTCATATGGCCTCGTCCTAAGTGAACATTGCGCCACCCTCCGCTATCTCTCATCCTCTTATACGCCGCCATGGCCTCCCTCTCAATCCAGACTGGGAGGTCCGGTAGCCCAAGAAGAATATTTAGTGGTGCCGCAGGTGTTGTTCTCATAGCTCCAGTAATTCCCAGGCAGACCAGTCTTTGCAGTCTGGTCAACTTTTGGGCGTTGGTGACCTTCAATACGGCTGGCCACCATACCACGGATCCGTACGAGATCCTCGGTCGTATAACTGGGGTTTAAGACCCCATCTTGTACCTATTGTTCGCCGTAATTGCCATATTAGGGCCTTATTTACTGCCTGCTCTACGTGAGTCTTAAATGTGAGCTTGCTGTCTAAAATGACTTTAAAGTATTTGACCTGCTGCCTTAAAGTAAGGCGAGTCTGATACATAATGGGAGGTTTAAAGCCTGTCAAATTCCGCCTCTTAGTAAAGAGAATGAGCTCGGTCTGTTCGGGGTTGACTGACAGCTCTGCCTCCTGACACCACTTTTCCACTATCCTGCACGTGAGTTGCATTCGCTTACAGACTGTGTTCACGAATTTACCCGTGACCATCACTAGTCCGTCGTCCGCGTATGCCTGTGCATAGAATCCTTCAAGTTTTAGCTTCCTAAGGAGAGTGTCCATCACCAGGCACCAAAGGTGTGGCGAAAGGCAACTGTCTTGCGGGCAGCCGCCTTTTACCCTGGCCTTGACACGACACTCTCCCAGTGAAGCACTGATCTTCCGGTCTTTTGACCCGGTCGGCGCCGTTTTGACCCACATGACAAGATGAGCCAGAGTGCCCCTGGTCAGGAGGGCTTGGCAAATCGTATCCGTTTTTACTTTATCAAATGCTCCTTTCACGTCAAAGAAAAGAGCAAGTGCTATTTCCTTGTTCTCTATGGCTTTTTCAGCTTTGCTCACTACATAGTGAAGGGCCGTTTCCGTCGACTTCCCTTTCATGTAGGCGGGCTGATTCCTATGTAGTGGCGATTCTATTAGAGTCTTCTCTGCTATATACCTGTCTATAAGCCTTTCTATAGTCTTTAGTAGAAATGAACTCAGGCTTATTGCCCTAAAGGACTTTGGTTGACGGTAGTCTTTCTTGCCCGATTTTGCGATAAAGACCACATTTGCCGCCCTCCATGTTAGTGGAACATACCCTATTGCAATGCTGGCTTCAAAAATTTACTTTAGGTAAGGCAGTGTGGTTTCGAGGCCTACTTGCAACCTCATGGGTATGATTCCGTCAGGTCCCGCAGCCTTATATAGACTAAACTTACCCACTGCCTAAACTATGCATTCGTTTGTTACTATGTTTTTGGCGAGGTTCCAGTCCGGCTCCGGATCTGGTTCCTCGCCCCAAGGTGCAGCATTCCCTTTTCCAGAAAAGTGAGTTTTAAGGAGAAGCTCGATAGTCTCTTCTTTGTTTGAGGTCCATAGTTCACCTTTCTTCAGGAATCCTATAGCTTCAAAAGACGAGCTGTGTCTGAAAGAGATTCCATCTCTTCACAGAACTTGCGCCAGCAGTCTCTTTTGCTTCGTCGGTCTTCATTTTTGAATTTCTTCTAGCTGTTAAGTATAAATCCCCTGAAGCCATAGTAGCAGAAGTCATGAAAAGCACCCATAATTGGAAGTGAGTGAATAACATAAATTTTGATACAAGAAGCTAATTAGCATTCACACAGAACTGACAAAGAATATAAATGACTTTATAAAATACCCAAAAAAAATTTATCACTCATGGGAAAACTAGTTTATTACTCAAGGACAAACCAAGCAAAGAACCATTTAGGTACTGACCGATTACGTGCTTGCAAAGGGTGTACAAAATCATCAATTCCTATATCACAAGACTTCTCAATGTGCATGTAGAAGAAGAAAAGTAATTATAGCTAAAAAGCAAGAAGGGTACCGAAAGAGAACCAAGAGGTGCACGAAGTATTTCATCATGTGGTTCTATTTGGCATTAAACCCATTCTCCAGATAGTGAAGCATCTGGAGAGCATCATGATCAAGATCTTAAGTTCTACGCACCATCTCATGATAAACTTACAATGAACTAAAGATATTTGTAGAACAATTCTCCAAATATATTAGCATAAAATTTGGGCTGGATAAATGTAAAGTAATCAATGTAAAGAAAAGCAAATGCAAAACAGGAGAATTGCAACTGATGGACGGCGGCTTGATAGAGACCATGTTAGGAAGTCATAGTACCAACAGGTAATGACAAACGATGACATGAATATTAAAGAGGACCTCTTGAAGAAATATCTCTCTAGAGTAAACAGAATCTGCAAGACTTAACTAATTAGTAAACATTTTTTTAAAGCAATAAGCACTTTGACGAGTATTAACATACTAGTTAAGAGTAATCGCATGGACAGACACGGATTTGGAGAATGTCTTGATAAAATCAAGAACAACTTTGACCAACCATAGAAAGCACCATCATAAAGCAAACACGCCAAGGCTACAAATACCATCAGAGTGAGAAGGTAGAGCTTTATTTACATCAAAAACCTACAAGACAAGCAAGTTAAACTGTCGAAAGGGTTATTCCACCAAAGTAAACCAAGCTCGTCCTCAAATGGAAGTGCTTAGAATACCCGACTATAAATACGATCCACTAGCTGTTACTGAAATGCCCCAGTACACCATTTACTATGACCAGTCAATTATAACCGATCAGAATATTTGCTACAACAACCCAGATATCATGGTTCGAGACAAAAGGAAGAATGATGCAGTAATTATAGATATGGCAATACCAAAGATCCATAACCCGCTAAATACCATTGCAGTCAAGTAGAAGAAATATACCGATCTAACAAATGATATCGAGAAACTGTTGGGACTTAAAAAAAAATAAATCTGCCTATTATATCTGCCACAGGAATCGTACACAAAGACCTGCAACAAAAGCCTTAAGATTGAATAATATTAATATGATTATTATTATTTAATCTATTTATAGGTTCTAATTACATATATCTATAGAGGCTCCCTTATAGGCTTTATTTATTTATGGATAAAGTAAATTATGTATAAAGCTGAAAAAGACAAATTGGTGGTGGTATCTAACTAAAGTTGCTTACACAACCGCTGAAAAGTATATTATGTAGAAAACTATCTAGTACAACGATATTAACATTCAATTTAGCTATGTTATTAAAAAAATCTATTTTATAGTAAAGAAAAGTAATTAAATGCGAGAGATAATAATTATTTCGTGATCGCTTCTCGGAATCATGAAAGCTCGAGAGACGAACTTTGATCTATATTAGTGAATCGTAAGTTGGATAATTGTGCATCTGAGTAGCAAGGAGTAGCTGAAACTTTTCTGAACTTTTCTGTGTTTCAGTTTACGGGATGACTTGGTACACATAGAAGCTCACCATAGCGAGTGTGAGCCGACCCATGAGAATGGAAATTAGAGAGAGTGCCTAGTTTTTGGTGGAGGTATTCGGGTAATTTCGTAACTCTAATTTTATAAAGAAAAAAATAAGGCTTCTAATTGTGGCGTTGTGCAGTCATATTTTCAAGCATCATAGCAAAACCTTAGACAGTCATTATATATCTTTTATAGGTAAAGTAGGTCATACTAAATTGAGAAAAGCATAAGAATTTCATTCATTTAGTCAAAAATGCATTCATTTAGCTGAGACATTGACTTTGTGTCCCTCCAATTTCTAATTTTTTTATTTTACTCTCAATACGTGTCTTCTGATAATCGGTGTGATAGTCTCGTCAATCAGAAACTTCTTAGTTTTCCCAAAATTTTTTTGCATAAGCGATGAAACATGATGAAAAAAATCTTCAGTTTGAATTAACAAACAAACATACATTTTTTCAAGTAACTTTCGGATTTAATGAAACATTGTAAAGCTTTACTAAAATGCGGTAATAGTTTAAAATAATATCTCTTAAAATACCAAATTGAGGTTTACTATCATTTAGCCCATGTACATACTTTATAAATATAATATATACGCTTCAAATCAGGGTTTAACTTCCTTTATGCTAATCGAAAAAACTTATAAAGCTATAAAATTGGTAAAAACTTTAAATTAGAAAAAACCGTGAAACAGGTATTTTTCTACCCAAACGGAACATAAAGAAAGGTAGTCGAGTCGTCAAATAAGTCAGATAACATAATATCAGCCACATTATATCATATTGTCATAGAATGTACATAAAAAATTAGCCAATCAGAATCAGTCAGCCATCTTGGGTAGTCTACCGCCCATATTTAACCTTCATACCCATGACTGGTCCTTAAGAATTATGCATTTCCGTTACTCTGATCGGAGTGGGAGACATCACAGATAAATGGCGATATACTCCGAGCGAAGTAATTAGCAGTCAACCTCTTAATGGTGTATTTTGTCTGCATTTATTACAAAACTTAGTAGACGAAAGGAAATAACTCCTGAATATAACTCTTGACATTAAGACGTTTTGATTTTGTTCAGGTAAAAATCCTAAAAAATTTTTTTTTTTATTTGTGCGAAAAATGTTACAATCTTCAAGACGATATATATAAATTATCGAAACGCGTATATAAAAACAGAAATAGGTTCTGGGTTTTATTTCATAATGACCTTTCCACATAAAAAAAGTACCTAATATTGTCAGGTATTTGAATATTACCTAAAAATTATTTAGCTTTTGTACTGTAGCCTAGCAAAAAAAAGTAATCTAAATATTTTGAATATTCAGTAAATGATAAATAATTTTTGGCAATAATGAATTTTAATTTTTGACAAAAATGAAAAAAAGTCCTTTGAGGCCCAAAATTTAAGATATTTATGAACTATCAAATATCGATAATTCGAAGCATTTTATTATTAGCAGAGTTTTTTATGTGGCGTTTCTAGTTTAAGGGTGAAAATGACATTGATTAATAACGTGATGTTTTTTAAATTTTGTTTCATTTTGTATTTTAAAGTTATCAAAAGTTAGAATTTTAAAGAAAATTTGTAAATATCTACTATTGTTCTTATTTTTCTTGGACTAAGAGTTATTATTTCTGAATCATAAAAATAAAAGAAGAAACCTAAAATAAATTAAACGATAAATCCCAAAATTTTTGTAAGAAATTGATTATAAACTTACTTTAAAACTTCTTCAGGCTTAAATCTATATTTCATTACACACATTCTAACTTGATTACAATCCTTTCGAGACTCAATGCCATTTTAACGAGCTCGTAAACCTCCCTTTCGTATTAATACATTTCGGTACCAATTTTTAGTTTTCCAATAAATGCTCGGCAGCGCTGAAAGTCTCTGAAAATCCGTGAAATAATAATGGAAGTTTATAACTGTAGCGCAAATCATTTATCAAGACAGAGAATAGGGCGACATGTAATATGCTCTAAATACTCATTTACGTTAAGATTTATCTTAAGTTGCATTTTGCGAATTCAACGTTAACTGGAAAATGCCTAATCCAACGTAAAATAAATCTTTGTTCTGCAGATCCTATTATCTCTGTCGCTGTCTTCCCATTTATCCTACTTTAGGAAAATTTTAAACTTTTATTTGGAATTAAAAATAAATAAGTCCTTTAAATAGAAGCGGCTTCCTGGAAAATCCTTTAATCTTCTCCGGGTCTTCTTTTAAATTCCAGTTATTACTAGACAAAGGAACCATTGAACTTTTGAAATAAATTTAAAGTTAATTATCTGATAGTGATACGGCTTGATTTAGGTATTTAATTTAGTATTAAGGCAATTTGTAAATTTTAAATAGAACTTATTTATGAAAAATTTACTCAATTTTTAGTTCAATTGTAGTATTTTATAAGCTAAAACAGACATAGATAGTTAATTAACAAAAAAAAGTGTTGCGCCATAGAAAAGTTGAGATACAAGATCAACAAGCAAACAAAATTAATGCAAAGCAACGTCCCAGCGCCAAAACAAATCACAACATCGCATAGTAAACTTCCCTTCATTATTGGAAAATATCTAAGGGTAGGGCGCACTATTATTCCTTAAACCTCCGGCGAGCTTTTTTAACAAACGTGATTTATTATGGCCTTTTAGTATGACTGAAGGGCCGATATTATCGTTGCCTCAGCGATCCTGATAGTGTAAATAGGATTACCTCAATTTTGGCATGTACGGGAACAAAAAATAATAGTTTGTATGAGATATTGGAGGTCTTGAAATTATTCATAAATGTTTTTTTCTTTTATTGGTTTATATTAACAAATTGTCTTGGATTTAAGGCTTTTACATTTTTTTATAGGCGAAGGTCTTCATAAAATGTTTAAAAGCTTATTAAGTTATGTATGAACAATAAATGACTTTGAAAAGCTGACATCAAGCATTAATTTAATGGTGTTCATAAATGGTAACTTTGAATTCTAGTAAGCTGTCTCTAGCTCTTCCTAAAGAGTTTAAAATGTTGCTTTTTTAATGGCTCGGTCTCTATCATTTTCAAAAAAATACAGAAAATTTTCCAAAATAATTATTTAGGATTAACTTCTATATTATCACATGATCCTAAAAAGCTGACATACATAACTGGTATTACAAGATATTACCAGGACACATGCACATAAAACAATAATTAATATTAATTGGAAAGTTTAAGTCATATATCTTTAGCTCAACGATGAGGATTATGCATGAGATCCTATGAGACGTTTTTAATTAGGGAATATTGCAGCATTTCGGTCTCAAAATGTCTTTCTCTTTTGAGTAATTTTAGAAACACTAGGAATTGCATGATATAGTTAAGTAACTGTTTTATTTGGTGATTTCTTACTACATATACAATACAATAAAATAAGTAGGGAGAAAAAAACTGATACATTGTAAGTAACTTAAGCACTTAAGCTACTAACTAATTTATTTGAAAGAGAACAAATTCTTTAAAAAAACTAGTTACATATATAAATATTTATATCTATTATATATATACAGGGTGTTCATTTGAAAACTTCCCACCACGGATTTATCGAAAACCACTGTTTAAAAAAAAGCCGAAATACGTCAAAAGGTTTGTCAAGGGGGACTTCACCCCCTTTCACCCTCTGCCTCACAGGGTTATCCCCTTAAAAATTTTAAATAGCAAGGGGTATCGAGTAATAGCTTGTTTAAAAGGTCTTTCGAAGTCTTTTATTTTGACGTTTGATTTTTTTTAAATCAGTCGATTCGTTTTCGAGAAAATTAGAAAAATCTTTGTTTATCTTAGTTTGTTCAGCTAGAAAACAAAAACATGAAAATATCAGTTTTTATTTCAATAGGTGTTCAAAATGTTGCCCGTTTTTGGCGAAACAATGATATAGGCGATGTTCAAATTCCTGACGGACATTTTCAAAAACATGTTGTGGGATATCATGGCAGCTGTCGATGATGCGTTGACGAAGTTCATCCAAACTTTCAGGTTGGGGAGTACAACTCCCAGGCAGTACAGGAGAACACATTAGATTTCAAATGACCCCATAGAAAAAAGTCTAACGGCGTTATATCAGGATTTCTAGTAGGCCATTCTATAGGCCCCCTTCGTCCTATCCATTTATCTGGAAACTCATCGTCTGAAATATATTTCCAGCAAGACGGCGCTCCTCCTCATTATGTTCTTCCCGTCCGGCAATGGCTAGAACTACAAAAGTATTAACAAACAGTTCAAACAAAGTATAGGCATTGAATGCGCAGGAGTGAATTTCAACATGTTGCTTAATTCATTAATCTCATAAATCACAAAGTTTATAATAAGTGGTTTCTATTTTATGTTTAAATATTTTGAAGTTATACTCAGGTAGATAGTTGACTAAATAAGTTTACTCCTTTATAAAACCTTTTTAAAATGAACGAAATTAAACTTTGGCAGATAAAAAGCATGATTATACCTAACTTTATGTTTATTATTTATACAACAATAATTTAAACATGTAATAAATTCCGGGAATTCTTAAAATATTATTTATGTTTTAATTTTCTTTCATACACTTTTGAATATTGGTAGTTCTTGAATTTCCAGTAAAGTAAGTACCTAGTTGGTACGAACAGTTCCAGTTTTACTAGTTATTCCCAAAAGCTTTTATTCTTAAGTTGCAACTATTTTTGATATCCCTTTTCCAGGTTTTATCGCTGACATATCGCTTTGTCTGCTTTATCTCTTTGTAGCTGGCTCCCTTTATTGCAAATTGGATTACCCTTCCTGCAGCGCCATAGGAATAGTGACAGTGAGTTTCAACAGCATCACGGTAAAAGCCAAGTGTGTAGGGAACACTGCAGGGGAAGTATACTCACCGCTATTATGCTCGTATTTTGTGATAGAATTATCTCTGGGCATGTTTTTCTCTTTAATTAGGTCCGCAAGATTCTTGGCACAGTATTTGATTAAGTTTCAGACTGTCCTAAAGAGTGTGTTACTGCCTCTTCTTCTGTAATGATTGTGAAGATTCGGTCCGATGGTGCTCCTCCTCTTATCAGTTGGACAGATCTGGATACCTATTATGTTTGCCTGTAAGTGTGTTGCTTTCAGGCCCAGGTTTAGTGTAAGCTAATAAGTACACTTACGGCTATCCCGATCTTCGACCGTATAATCACAATGTACCACACTGAGCGGCGGCCTTAGCTAAACCACGTAATCTCTGTGCCCAGTCCTTTCCTTCCTTAATTACAAAATTTAAAAAAATCTTTTGGAAAATATTATAATATTTTTATTTCACAAAAAGCTCACAAGTCAAAAACTTGTGACTCAACATCATTTTGAAAATCTGTACACATACTCCTGGAACAATTTGACTAGACACAACTATTTCAGCGTTTTTCCACAAACTTCCAAAAATTTGAGAAAAAAAATAGTTTTTGGAAAAAGTTTGTTTGGCTACGTGAGCTTAATTTTATTCGTTGTTAGTCCCATATACCCAAGGTCTTATATCTTGTCGAAAAGGACATTCTATCACTATATTGGTACTGCGTATCTAATAATGGCCCTCATTCCATTATTGCATACACCCAGTATATCATTTTTAGTGAGAATTTGAATCTGCCGAACGTTCTCTTGGCGTACATAAGAATTTTGTGGCCTTGTTTGTAGTATTTATTACATGCTTCTTGTCGCTGAGTTCTTTATCCAGGGTCACCTCTAGCAATTTAACTTTATCCGCCCAAGAGCACTAACTCTATTATGGGCTCTAGTTTCCTCCTTTTTGAAAGGTAACTAGGGTAGTTTCTGCAGGGTTTACCCGCAGTTATCGTTCCATGCACCAGTGCTCGACAACGTTCAGATCTCTTTTCATATTAAATATAAATCTCATATTTTTCAAATACATGAGCCCGGTTGCCCCCTCGAAGTACCCCCTAGTAAAACGATGTCATCTGCGTATCCCATAGCGAAGATATGCTGTCTCTCCAGTAGTGTTAACAGGCTGTCTGATACAAGGTTCCACGGTAAATGTGAGGGTACTCCCCCTGTAGTGGGGTGAGGTACTCTCTGGCATTTGCACTGGTGTCTATCTACCATTTAACTTTCTCGTAAATTATATACTTTTTTACCAGTTTTTAGTTTTCCTTTTTGGTACTCATTAAAAAAAGTCTACTTTATACAGCCGACTTTTTTTATTCAGCCGAATATCGATTTTGCGCTGCAGTGCCGCGCGGCGTTTGCAAAATGGGTACTTGCCTCGCGCTCGGAGCTGCCTCACCTTAAGACAGCCTTAGGGTAAACCAACAACAGTCGGTTTTTTGGTCGTTCTCAAAAGTGCCTCGCTTTATTTGTACCAAGGATTGTTGTGTTATTTTTGCTTCGCGAAAAATAACATTGAAAATTTGAAACGAATTGAATAACATAAAGAACATGATTTGCTGTGTGATTCAAAACATAAATCATATTATAATAATAGGTGCCTTTAGAGATACCTGGAAGGAAATAAGTTTAATATTGGAGATTCCTCTGGACAAGCTAAAAACTAACAAAAAAGTTATTTATGAGCACCTACAGGAAAGAAAAATCAAACCAGAAATAAAGTCAGATTATAGGATTAGGGTTCTGATATGTAATTTAACTAAATTAAGAGGTATATATACATAAAGACTTCAAATTTCATTTTGCTTTTACTCTAGGCCTTAAAATGCTCGAAAACGGTAAAAAAACATTTTTTCTCGAATAAAAATCTATCTATGGGTATGTATGTTAGTTTAGCGACCAATAAGGAAATAATTCGGATTATTTTTTGACAAAAATTGCCTTGGGGGAACGGGTGAAAGGGTATTAATTATCAAAATACTTAATTTTCTTGTAAAAAGCTAGTAATATGTTGTTTCAGAGTTCCAGAAGTTTCCATGCATGCAGATTTTATTTCTGCAACTAATTTAGAATTTTCGACAAATATCAGGGTGGGAGAGACGAAAGATAAAACTCGTTTTTGTTTTTTTTAGCAATTAATTTTTCGACGTTTGGTAAGTAAGTTTATAATTTTTTGTACAAAGTCATATTTTTGAAGACACGGCAATCAGATGTGCGTCCTTGATAGCCTACATCGACGTACATGAAGTTGTGATTTGCATCAACTTAAGCAAACTGCCTCACGCATATCAAAGGGATAACCCCTGCCTTTTTTAAACATAACAAAAAAAGACCACTATACCAGGAATTGTTTACAGCACAAACTAATGCATCGGATATTGAGTCACACAAACACAATAGCAACTTTAAAGATATTCCATCAGTGATTTTATGTTTGTAATAATCTAAATACTAAATTTAGCTAAATGTTACTTGGACTGATACTTGCTACATATAATGCAAGAGATCAATATTGCTACCCACACCCTTTAGCAAAAATGAGAAATATTTGATTAATAACCAGTGGCTGGCCTATAAATACATGAAACATATAAATTATAACATAAGTCTACAAAAATAAAAAGAGAATTAAAAAACTTTTTGCAACAGAAAATTATCAAACTTATTAATTTTACAGGAAAAAGTTCAAAGAGTTGATTTAACTAAAATAGCAGTTTTTTATGTATAGAGTGTTGATGGCAAAAAACTAATATAGGAACATAACCAAATATTACAAAGCATTCATTAGGCTTTAACCAGGGCTGAATTATTGACAAAATATTAGAAAAATCACATGAATCAAGTAATAGATGAAGCTCATCCACCTCATTTGTTAGGTACTATATATTTAGAACAAAACTGTTAAAACTCGGAATGGTTATTTTCAATATATATTACAATACAATATATTACTTTGTTTTTTCGTGGCTAAATAACTTGATGAAATATCAATGTTTAAATATTTTGAGATATGTGGATACAATATTGATGGCTTATCTTATCCAAACTTACTTGCATGATTAGTTTCTCAAATCATTAATATATCAATTTGAGTGCATGAATTGTTCTATATAGAGCCCTATTACTATTAGAAATAACATTGTGATTTAAATATGTTCATATAAGGACTTCATAAAGATCATAAGAGTATTAGTATTATTATGTAATTATATAAAATATCAAATGAAGATCAAACTATCATATAACATTGATATTAAGATATCATTTATCAAGGTCTTAATGATGCTATTTTTACCAGTTTACTGCTTGTAGTGCCTGGATTGAGGCAGAAGCAGACTCATCGTCTAATGTTTTTATTGTTTAAATTAAGTTTTTACTTAAGGCATTTAACTCATTAATTTAGATAAAAAAGTTAAGTTTTTCTTTTTCGCACACTTTAAGTCGCGATACTAACTCACTTTCTTTAGTTTTTAAATTTGTTAGTTTGATTTTAAGTTCTTCATTCTTAAGTTTGTGTAAATTATCAGGGGATGAAGAAAACTTCATTTCAGCTTCTGACACTTAAATTACCGAACTGTTTTCAGTAATTTTTTTATATGTCTATTATTTTCTTTTAATTTAATCAACAAGTATTTCTACTCATAAAATTTCTTTTCATTAAAATTAATCTGAAATTTTCAGCCATCCGATTTTAACCCATTAGCCCAAAGTTAGTTTTTGTTTTATTTTTAAATTATAATTAGAAAAAATACCTTATTATGGGTCTAATAAACATAAAAAAATTGTTTTTTCAGTTTTAATTCACTAGAGCCTTTGTTTTAGGGCGTCGCTAGAGACGCTTAGAGGGACGCTGGGCAAAAGGAAAAAAAATAATTAAAGTAAGATAACATGTTTATTATGTTTTGTATTTAATTACACTATATTTTAGTTATCATGGTAAAGTTTGAAACAAATTTTAGGATGCAATGCAATGTTACACTTTTCGCAGATGAATTGACTTTTTTTCCACATAGGGCACATCGGCGGTCGGTTTCATTATAGACTATCAGATGCCCAATATTATCGAATCGTACGTCATGTAATGGTCGCGGCACTCTGGTTTTTCCTTGCAGGAGTTTAGTACCAAAACTTTTCAAAAAACTTAGCGATATGTATCGTCGAAACGCCAATAAGTTAACAGAGTCAGGATGATTTGTTTTCGATTTTCGCATAAGTAACCAAGCATTCACAACAGATACATCTTATAAATATAAGACTAGTGGCCAATACCATTTCCTTTATCGAAATCTTGATCTATAATAAGCCGCAACAAGACCATCTAATTTGTCCACACCATCCATATATTTATTATAGTTGGCTACTATTTTCGGCTGACGAACGGTCTTCTTAGATCGGGTGACCCTGTCCCAACGAAGTGTGTTAGTTCTTCAATGGTTTCAAAATTGGATGCAACAGAAACAACTTTATTATCTTTCCATTGAACGAGCATGCTGGTGTCATTTCGATATTACTTATAGCTTCCCCTTTGCTGATTATTCCATTCCTTTTTAGTTTGTACCGGACATTTCTTTAAACGATTATCTCTTATTGTGCGTGTGGCACAATAATTGTTTTTCGATAAATAGTCAAAGAGAGGAAGGCCTGTAAAGTAATTATCCATAAAAATTTTATAACCCTTACCTGAAAATAATTCGACTTTCTCTAGTAAAGATAGTATTACATCTCCACCCAAACCAAATTTCTTTTCTTTTTTTTTTGTTTTGATTTTTTCTGGTATAAATCTCAAAACCATACATGTATCCGCTACTCGAACAAATAGCCCAATTTTTGTAGCCAAATCTTATGGGCTTACCCCAAATGTATTGCTTGGCATAATGTTTTCCATAATATGGCACCATGCTCTCGTGAATGGATAAATGCTCATCAAACCTATTATGTGTTCTAAAATTCAGGTTTAGATGATCTATCAAGGAACTCAATTTATAAAGCCTGTCGTCTTGGGGTAATTTTGAATTGTCATTAAATTGATTATACTTTAGTAGAGTCTCAAACTGATGTTCTTTACTATGTTCTTTGAACATTATTTATAAAGATTCAATAAGTAATTAATCAGCGGAAAATGTTTATTTACACATACATAAAATAAGACCTACCCTTGACTCCTAGTAGAGTACATGGAGGGATCCATTTTCAATAGAGTTTGTCTAGCTAAGGAAAGGTACACCATCTGTTTCAAAGCTGCGCCATGTCTTGTCCCCTAATAACGCGGGATTAGCGACAGTAGCGCGCCTTTTTTTTAATTTTAATTTTAGAGCACAGAACACAAATGTAAGAATTAACGCCACGGCAATGTTTATATGCAAATCGGGGCGATCGATACCATTGCTTTGGCAGCGGCGTAAACAAATTTACTACGCAACCGAGCCGAACAACATGTGCTGTACCTTTCCTTAGCTAGACAAAGTCTAACACATAAATAATTTCGCAAGAAATACAAAACAAAAACACCTGACACGTCGAATCAAGTCTGCTAAATACGCTTTGCAACTCTAAGTGCTCGATGTATCCCCACTTTTTTTTTTATCGCAAGGAATTTGCTGGTCCCTTATAAGGGAAGCTAGGTATTAATGGGTTAATGCATAAATAATTTCTATCCAAACAACAAACAAAAGAGATAGAGCACTAATTTGAAAACTCCTATTGGCAATATTTAAACTTACCGTCCATTATAAGTAAAAAGAATAAATCAAATATCCAAGAAACGAAATTACTAAGACAAGTACTTAAGCTTGAACTTATATATAAAGTCAGAAGATTCTCTGCACAAAGAGTGACCTAGACAAATCCAAAATGTAAAAAACGAAATGCAATCCCTATTATTATCTCCTACACTAGGTATCGTTTTCTCTCAGTTTGATTTTAATACCTAGTTTTTTACTGAGATTTTGAGAAAAACGGTTCTTACTCAAAAATGTTTGGACCTGTAGCGGAACGACCTCTACTTTGCTATAGTTTGTTCTATTAGAATATCGGGCGTCTTAAATATTTTCTTTATTTGTGGAAATGTATGACATTCTTTAAACCCTACATTTCTGCTCGGAGTATTCTTATGATTATTACTTCGTTTGTCACCATTTAATAAAGAAGTGTGGCGCCTTTGACTCCGTGATTCCGTTAAAGGGTTTAATCCGGGTCAGTGCTTTTATTATTGAAAGGTAAGGTTGCAACTGTCCTGTTTCTTGGCTAGTAATTTATACTATCTATTTTATTATTGAAAGGTGTTAAAACTAAGCCCGTAACTGAGGTAAATAAACTGAGATTTCCCTGCATTAGTGGTTTCTTTGACCTACGAACCCCCGGGACTAAAAATCCCATTGCAACTTGGCTGCCCAACTGGGACAAAGAATCCACGTCTATGGGTAATCCACGACCTCCAGTAGTTCATTCACCGAGGAACTTAAGATCTCGAAGACCATCAAACATGGATGGATCTAGGAACTTTTTAATCGAAGAGAGGAATACGACAGGACCATTACCGACAGTCGCTTCGGGGGCGAGTCCAGAAGACAACGCATCTACAGGAGCAGGCCAAATAAACACCTCTACGAGAGCGAGTGCGGAAACGGGCGCAATCCGTAGAAATAATGGACAAACAGCCGCAGCAAGAGGGTTGCCGTCATACCCGGAAACCCCAGGAACACCGATTATAGCGTCTGCTACAGGTAACCCCTCTCCAAACTATTATCAGGGATTTAAGAGCCAACCATTTTTATCAACGATGGGTCCAGCTACTAATCAATGTAATTTTATTCATCAACCACCGTTACAAAATATCCATAACATATTAAATTCAGATATTTTTAGTAGTGTAGGAGATTTCGATAATAACGGTAGCATTCATCCTATTGATTTTGTAAACCAAATTGAATTTGTATGTAGAGCATATCAGGTACTATTTAACCAAATTAGTTTTTTACTAGTTAAGAAATTTATAGGAAAGACAAAGTCTTGGGCTGAGTCTTTTCTTACAACATTTATTGATTTTTATAGTTTTAAGACAGCTTTTGTTAATTTTTTTTGGAATGAGACAAGACAGTTGGACGTGACCTTTCAAATAAAAGCTGCGCGTTATGAGGGTGGTTCATATTCAGAGCATTTTACTAAGTATATAGCAATGGCAAAACACTTACAACCGGCTTTTTCCGAAATTTCACTGATTTGCATTATAGCCAGGCATTTTCCACCTCATATTTCGTCCCTTTTAGTGGGCATAAATAATTTTTCGGATGCATTAGCAAGGCTACAACAGGCCGATTGTTTTAGCTCAAATTATAATAATAGTAATAATACTTATGGTTCAGCTGGTGGAAACTGTCGCTACTCATATCAATCAAATATGCCTCAAAGGAGTGAAAAGTCGGAAAGACCACCATTTCTAAGTGGTAATTTTAATAAACATGGGCCTAAACAAAATGTCCGGACCGCGACCATAGGTCTCCACCAAGATATTTTGGAAGAGACGCAGGAAAACTAGAAAGATCTCTGTCTTTCCGCCCGGAGGCAGAGCAGATAAAATTAAAAGGGGCCATGAATTGTAATTATAATAATAATAATCCCATTGATGAATTGTTGTATGAATGTGATTTTGAACACTCAGTTTTAGACACACGTTCTCCAGTGATTTCTCTTAAAATTTTCAATTTTAATTTTCCAGCGCTTATTGATACGGGATCAGAATGTTCGTGTTTATCTGGAGAAGTTTACGAACAACTCGGAAATCTGCAAAATCAAATACCATCTTTTTCAGTAACGGGTGTAAAGATTACTGGGGCTTTTAAAAGTAATGAAAAGCGGGTAACTCAGCAATTACTTGTGGAATTTTTAGTTTTGGATAAGTACATGTTTATTCATGAATTTTTACTAATTTCAAATTTATTATATCCTATTATTTTGGGTGCAGATTTTTTACGTATAGTAAACGCTAAAATAAACTTAAAAGATAATTTAATTTCGGTGTATATTGATAAACAAGAGATTAACATTCCAGAGATAAACGTTCAACACGAGTATGAAGTGCCAAGAGAATTGTTAAATATTCGACCGGTCGCTGTACGCAAAAATAGTTTTAAAGATAACAATGTTGTTATTAGTGAAAGAAACATTTCTTTCAATACCGAGTTCATAGATTCTTTGAATTATCTTTTCGACACACAAAAGCTTGGCCTGAAAAATATTTTAAATAAATTTAAACACATATTTTCGGATATCCCCGGTAGAACAAACTTTTATACACACGAAATAAAATTATTTGATGAAACCCCGTTTAAAATTAAACAGTACCCGATACCAATGGCGCATCGCGAAGCGGTGTTTCGTGAAATCGATAAAATGGTAAGCTGGGGTATTATTGAGAGGGCCGCTACCGCTTACGTGAGTCCGCTGCTGTGTACAGTCAAATCTGACGGGAATGTCCGAGTATGCTTGGATGCTCGCCATTTGAATACACGTATGGTGAAGGATCATGAAATGCCGCGTCCTATAGATGAAATTTTAAAATTGTTTTCTGGCGCGAAATTTAAAACTTGTTTGGATTTATCGGCGGGTTATTGGCAAATTCCTTTATCTGAAAATAGTAAAAAATATACTGGGTTTTTAGTAGGAAATAAAACTTACGTGTTTAATGTCTTACCTTTTGGTATTTGTACTGCCGTAGGGTCTTTTTCAAGAGCGATTTCAAAAGTAATAGGGGATTCATGTGCGGAATTTTGTGTAAATTACTTAGATGATCTTCTTGTTTTTTCGAGGACTTTTGAGGAACACGTGGAACATTTGAGCGAAATTTTTGAAAGATTAGCGAACGCCGGGTTTACACTTAAGTTTAAGAAATGTTCTTTTGTACCGGAATGTTTATCGTTTTTGGGATATACTTTAACCACCGAAGGAATAAAGCCAGATAAATCGCGAGTTGAGGCAATCGAATTTTTTCCGCGACCAAATAATAAAAAAGAGGTACAGTCTTTTTTGGGACTCTGTAATTTCGATAGAGCGTTTTGCGCTCAATTTTCTACACTGGCAGAACCACTTACGCAGTTATTACGTAAGTCCTCTAAGTGGAACTGGAAAGAAGAGCAAGAAATTTCCTTTTTAAAATTAAAACAAAAGTTAACCAACGATGTGCTCTTATATCATCCCCACGAAGGTTTTGAATATTGCGTTCAGACTGATGCCAGTGACGTAGGATTGGGGGCACAGCTTTTCCAAAATATCGAGGGCAAAAGAAAGGTTATTGCTTATGCAAGTCGTCTTTTGCTAGACAGAGAAAAAAATTACAGTTCTTGTGAGAAAGAGGTATTAGCTATCGTTTGGGCAGTACATAAGTGGAGGATATTCCTTTTGGGAAGGCATTTCCAGGTTTTCACAGATAACAAAGCATTAGTATACATCCAGTCTTGTCGGCTGCTCACTCCACGAATTTCTCGATGGGCTCTTGCTCTGCAAGAGTTTGATTATACGATTCATTATGTTAAGGGCTCTGAAAATATAATTGCAGATACTTTGTCTCGATACCCTCATTCTAGGTTATCGACTCCATCGAGCAAGCGATTTAGACTGATGTCCTCCCTCTGTTGTTCTGGGGAATTTACGAGTCAACTGAGAGATTTGAGTAAACTTCAATTGAGTGATCCTGTTTTCGGTGAGATTATTAGATCCTTGCAAAAGGGTAATTTAATTAAGCAATACGTAATGCATGGGGATCTGTTGTTCATCCGTAAAGCTTTCGATGATCCGTACGTTTTGTGCATACCATCAGTTTTACAGGAAGCTTTTATCCAGCATTATCATGAAACTCTGGGGCATTTTGGTGTGTATAAGACTTGGACATTGCTACGGCGGGATGTATGGTGGAAAAATATGTATAAAGGAATTAAAAGCGTTGTGAAGAAATGTGACATCTGTCAAAGAACAAAAGTTTCTATTCTGGCGAGGCCTCCTTTACAATCAATCATCGCTAATAAAGTTAATGAGTTAATTTCTCTTGATCTTTATGGGCCGCTACCGAGGTCTCGAGGAGGTGTAACTTATGTTTGCGTAATCGTCGACGTTTCTTCTAAATTTATTACATTGTATCCTCTTAGAAAGGCCACTACTAGAGCTATCCTAAATCGCTTGCTGCTCGAATATTTTCCTAAGCATGGGGTAGTTCAACAAATTTTGACTGATCATGGTACTCAATTTACCGCCAAATCTTGGAAGGATACTCTTCTACCCTTAGGGGTAACTGCGGTGTTCTGTTCCGTTCGCCATCCTCAGGCCAATCCTGTCGAGAGGTACATGAGAGAATTGTCTCGTCTTCTACGTACTTATTGCAATGAAAATCATCGCCGGTGGGCGTACGAGTTGCCAAAGTTTTCCGAATTCTTAAATTCGGTTATCCATGAATCCACCGGGTTTTCCCCTCGAGAACTACATTTAGGCTTACCGCCTTTATCCCTATTAAGAGAAACTGTTAGTTTCCCTGACCTTCCGCCAGATTGCCCTGAGCGAAAGTTGGTGTTAGCCGTGAAATGTTACAAAGTCGAGCGGAAAAAAGAAAAATGTCTTATCCATCGCGTCCTTCACCGAAATATAATGTAGGCGATTTAGTATTGCTTAAAGCAAATCCGGTATCCATAGCATTGGCTGCTGAAACGAAAAAAATGATGTTGTTGTTTGAGGGACCTTACAGAGTAAAAGCTCAGATTAGGCCTTTCACTTACATTTTAGAAAATCCAAGTACGGGAAAAGAGCGGGGACAATTTCATACCAGTCATTTAAAGATATATAATGCCTAACCACCTAATTTCATAGGTGATTACGCCGGGGGCGGTTGTAGCGGAACGACCTCTACTTTGCTATAGTTTGTTCTATTAGAATATCGGGCGTCTTAAATATTTTCTTTATTTGTGGAAATGTATGACATTCTTTAAACCCTACATTTCTGCTCGGAGTATTCTTATGATTATTACTTCGTTTGTCACCATTTAATAAAGAAGTGTGGCGCCTTTGACTCCGTGATTCCGTTAAAGGGTTTAATCCGGGTCAGTGCTTTTATTATTGAAAGGTAAGGTTGCAACTGTCCTGTTTCTTGGCTAGTAATTTATACTATCTATTTTATTATTGAAAGGTGTTAAAACTAAGCCCGTAACTGAGGTAAATAAACTGAGATTTCCCTGCATTAGTGGTTTCTTTGACCTACGAACCCCCGGGACTAAAAATCCCATTACAGACCTGAAGGTAGATGCAGAAGTTTCTTTTTTGGCCATAGTAATTTTGACATTAAAAGTTAACATAAAGCTACTGAATAGTTTATAAAAAACTAGAAGCACTCTCAACATACGTTTGCTTATTAGGCGTGCTACAAGCTCTCAAGATATATCTCGAAATGAGTTGAAACTATAAAAAAACAAAGTTGGTCTTTATGGAAACTTTGTTAAGCATTAATTTATTGGACAAATTTTATTAAGTCACTTTTTCGAATCCCAGGTAATTTAAAAGTTGCCACTGTGTCTTACTAGAAATGTTTTTCTTTTAGGTCGTGTTACTAATTAAATTAAATTTTCTTTAACTGCTTTTCCCCAATTTTTAATATTCGTATTAAAACAGCAAAACCTAACAAATAAAAAAACATTATTTTATTATAAATATTAATAAAACGATATTATAAAAATTAAATTCTAACAAAAAAAAAACAAACATTTTCGACTTCCAAAAAATTTTATACCCTTATCGCTTTTCTGAACACCCCTTACTTCTCCACAGACATATATATTCAAAGCATGCTCGATTTTGATATATGCGTCTTTTTCTTTATATTTTCACAAGAATTTCATTAATATCTTAGGTACGTGAGGTTCCCTGATGTGACACTGATGGATGTTCTCGTTTCGCGGGTGTGGCTCATGTCACTTGTGGCGATTTACTATAGAAAAAAAATGAACTGGCTTCGAGCCGGATTTCACATTACGAAAAAAATGCGATATACCTATGGGGGAGATAAATAACCGCCTCAGAGATTTAAATCAATAAAGCCCCTTTCGCACGGTAAGAGGAGGATAAAATATAGGCGCATTAATAACAGTTAGTATTGGACGGAGATATTTAAGAACTAAGATAAGAATTTATAAGGAGTGCCTTACTTAAGGTCTAAATAGGTAATATTGTTTTAATGTTATGCTAATCCAAAAGTAGATTTTCGAAAATATAAATATAGACATATTTTTAAAATTAAAAATCTAAATGCAAAATCAATATTTTTGGCAAGTATGTTAATAAATTAATTTTTATATTAAATTCATCCTAATTTTATTCTTTTGCCTAATTTAAGTATTTATTGTTTAACCATTTTATATGAAATTTACTTTTCTTTTATTTATTTTTAACTTATTTTTTACACTCTATTCTGACTTTTTTAACAATGCAGTCAATCTGATTTTCAGTACTTTTGAGTGGTATAATTTTTTTAAAATAGCAGGATACAATTTTTGCGATAGTCTGCGACTTTTCGTAAGGCATTTAGCACAAAGCATTTTCGTGAATATTTAGCATAGTTTAGAGTAGTAACAAAATTATAATTATTACTATTGATACAATTGGGCACACACATATCCTCAGATGCACTCTGCCTATATAATATAGATGAAGTTGGACTTTTTTGTTTCTTAAATAAAATAAATAAAAAAATAAAGAATAGCCATAATTTGCAATTTTTTTGTTTTCTTTATTTTTCTTAAATAAATTGTATCATTTATAACTTCTAAGAAACTCAAAAACGCCAAAAGCCTCTAAATTAAAAAGGACTAGCACTTTTTTAAATAATTTTTAAATGTTGTCTGCTACATTTGTTCACGTCATAAACCGGGTCTAAAATAACGTAACGTTAAAAAAGGTAATAAATAAAACCTTTTCTCTCAACTAATGTTCATTATTTAACTATAAAGCCGCGCTTTTAATTTTTTCCTAAAGTAGAGATATTGTTCTGCTGGCGTTGCGGAAAAGCGGACGAACTATAACGAGCCAGCGGGACACCGGTGCGAGATTTATGTTTTCAAATTGAATACGATGCAGTCGTCATTTCCCAGGCTCTATTTTTTCGAAACGGATGACATTTTCGAGAGTACGACAAGTTTAATGGCTCTTATTGCAGATTTGTGGATGACACAAGGGGAGGACGCATCTGGTTAAAATATTTGCCATGGATGGCGGGGTCGCCGACCGATAAATTTGAATAATTTTATGCAAAGGTCATAAAACTGTTCTATACTATATGAAATTCTCCTGAATTTATAGTCTTATTCAAATGCGGTCTGATTGCGGCCAATACAGATCGAATGTGTAAAAAGAAAATAAAAATTGAATTAAAATTTAAATTAAGACTCTTGTATATGTCAGGACAAAGAGTACCTTCAGCACCATTTCTTAGGAACCAAGCAACGAAATCCGATAACCAAAACACCCGACTAATGGACAACGTATCAATAAATTGTTAATTTATTATTTTATTGTCGAATCTTATATCAGAAGTGGGATAGTATTCGCAATTTTCCCCAAAGTGTGTTATCGGAGGTCATCGAATCTTCATTCAATTTAAACAAATATATATTTTTTTTCTTTTTTGGTTGTTGTGTTCCATATTGGAAGCATTACCGAAAATCTTAGCCGAGTCCATTAGAGGCCTAAAAGACGCGACTGTACGACCGCCAGTGTCAACATCTTTTGATATGCCGTCTTTTGACCCTAACCGGGATGATGACGGTGCCTCTAAGCGGTGTGATGAAATGGAGAACCTGATAGAGACTTTTAACTTGTCGAACTTTTGAGCTTTTGGTAAGAAGTGCCAATGAACTGGCCGGTGAAGCCAGAGAATGGTTTTCTTTGTGGAAGCAATTGGACAAGTCCTGAATGGAATTTAGGAACGAGTTGTCGAGCCTTTATCTAGCCAAGCGTAATCTAAGTGAAAAACTTCGCAAGACTATAGTCAGTACACCAGCAAAGAAGCAAAATCCTATAGTAAGTATGCCAAAAAAACGGTATTTTTAATTAATTTGTTAAATTTTGATTTGTCTACGTCTCAAATTTTGGAAATTGTTGTAGGAGATATTTCCGATCTTCACGTTAAAACGGCTGCTTTTGACAGTAATGTAGATTCGGTCAGTCAACTAATGTCTCTCTTAACTAATCATAATATGTCGAGCTCCAAAGAATGAGAGAATTCCAGTTATAAAAGAAAATATTTGTCTTCTAAAGAAGGAAATGAAGGTATAGTGGTGGTTGCTCAGGATTATGCTATTCATATAATAAAAGAGACCATATTAGTCGCTTTTGTCCTAAAAACTCAAGTTTAATACTTTTAATTCGGGAACAAAAAGGGTTTTACGGGACCGTCATAGTATGTCTCATATTGTCTGTGCTTATTGTAAAAAACGTGGCCATTAGGCTACGGAGTGGACCGTCTACATCAGAAATTAATTAATTTGTACAGTTAGATCGTAATTTTTGTGCAAATTTTATGGTACAGGTTACAGGTAAACTGTTTGATAGACACTAGAGCTAAGTGCAGTCTATTATCTGAGAAAGTTGCTAAAAACCTTGGGTGCCATTTCGATCTTGCATTTATTACCCTAAAGGGAATCGGAAATAATAATGTTTTTGTAAATAGTAGTGCAAATCTAAGAATTGAAAGTAACGGCACGGCATTTGATACTTATTTTTCTATAGTAAATAATGATGTTATGACCCCCGACGCTATAATTGGGCACGATCTTTTTAGTTACAAAGGTGTGGAAATCCGTTATGACCATACTGGAAGTTAAATCATTTTAAACGAAGATGAAAGTCTAACGGAGCCGTCAATTAACCACCTAGAGATCTCTCCTAAAAACTGTAAATACTTTAGTTGACGATAATCTACAAATCTTAACAAATCTACTGCATAAATTTAATAAAAATATATGTTCAATTCTACGATAAAATATTTTAAAGTCTACGATAATGATTTTGAACTCTACGATGAAGTATGTTCAAGGTTACGATGAAATATTTTAAGGTCTGCGATAATGTATTTTGGACTCTATAATGAAGTATGTTCAAGTCTACGATGAAACGTTCATTCATCATATGTTCACTCATTTCTACGGGATAAAATACGTTTATATTTGACATGATATTCGTTTTGATATGACATGATGTCGATATAGCTGTAAAGCTACGAATAATGAATAGCCCATATTTTTAAATGGTTATGCTTTGCATCACTTACATTCAACTCATAATTCTAAAGCATTGATTATAAGAAAAAAATAAGTTTCGCTGTTGTTTTATTTTAATTGTTTTAGTAAGTAGCTCGTTCGAGAGGGAATTAATGTCAGGTTGGCCATCTCAGAATAAAGAGTACCTCCAGCGCCATTTCTTGAAAACTAAGCAACGAAAGCCGATAACCAAAACACTCTAATAATGGACAACTCTTATACTGTACCAATTAATTATTTATTAATTGTGACACTTATGGACCTAACTCTTAGGGGGTGCCAACAACATGGGTGGGAACTGGGAACTGGACGACGAGTAAAGGGGCAGGCAGAGAGATCTTGAGCTTCATTGAGATGGTTACGCTCCGAATATTCAATAATTATTTTGAATTTTCTAAGAGGCACGGCGAGCCTCATTTTGTATTTAATCTTAAATAGACTTACTTGTTTTTAAACTAAAGTATTTTATTGTCGAATCTTACATCAGATGTGAGATAGTACTTGCGATTTGCAAAGTGTGTTATCGGATTTTGAACCCATTTAAAAAAAATATATACTTTTTTTTTCTTTGTTGTGTGGTGTGTTCCATAATGGAAGCATTCGCAAAAATTTTTGCCGAGTCTATTAGAGGCCTAAAACATGCGACTGTACGACCGCTAGTGTCAACATCTTTTGATATACCGTCTTTTGACCCTAACCGGGATGATGACGGTGCTTCTAAGTTGTGTGATGAAACAGAGAAGCTGGAAGAGACTTTTAACTTGTCGAGTCATGAGCTTTTGGTGAGGAGTGCCAATGAACTGGCCGGTGAAGCCAGAGAATGGTTTTCTTTGTGGAAGCATTTGGACAAGTCCTGAATGGAGTTTAGGAACGAGTTGTCGAGCCTTTATCTAGCCAAGCGTAATCTATGTGAAAAACTTGGCCAGACTTGCCAGAACATCAACAAAAAAGCAAAATCCTACTGTAAGTATGCCAGAAAAAAGGTATTTTTCATTAATTCGTTAAATTTTGATTTGTCTACGTCTCAAATTTTGGAAAATTTTATAGGAGATATTTCTGATCATCACCTTAAAACGGCTGCAAATCAAAGAAAATATTTGTCTTCTAAAGAAGCAAAAGAAGATATAAGGGGTGGTGGTTTAGGGTTATGGTATTCATGTAATAAAAGAGCCTATGTTAGTCGCATTTGTCCTAAAAAACTCAAGTTAATACTTTTATTTTGGGATCAGAAAGGGGTTTACGGGACCGGCATAGTATGTCCCATATTGTCTGTGCTTATTGTAAAAAACGTGACCATTATGCTACGGAGTGTATTTCAAAATGACGCGACCGACCGTCTACATCAGAAATTAATTATTTTGCAGTACAGTTAGATCGTAATTTTTGTGCAAATTTTATGGTACAGGGTACTAAAAAAACTGTTTGATAGACACTGGAGTTAAGTGCAGTATATTATCTGAGAAAGTTGCTAAGAACCTTGAGTGCCATTTCGAGCCTGCATTTATCACCCTAAAGGGAATTGGAAATAATAATGTTTTTGTAAATAGTAGGACAAATCTAAGAATTGAAAGTAACGGCACGGCATTTGATACTTGTTTTTCTATAGTAAATAATGATGTTATGACCACCGACGCTATAATTGGGCGCGATCTTGTTAGTCACAAAGGTGGGGAAATCCGTTACGACCATACTCGAAGTCGAATCATTTTAAACGAAGATGAAAGTCTCACAAAACCGTCAATTAACCTCCTCAATTAAGATCTCTCCTAAAACTGTAAATACTCCTTTAGTTAACGATAATCTAAAAATCTTAACGAATCTACTGTGTAAATATAATAAAAATATATGTTAAATTCTACGATAAAATATTTTAAAGTCTACGATGATAAGTATATTTAAACCTACGATGAATTGTTTTGAAATCTTCGAAAAATTATGTAAAAGTCTACATTAAATTATTACGATGACATAATATGTTTGAGTAATTCTACGATAGTGTTCATTCATTTCTACGGAATATAATACGTTTATATTTGACATGATATTCGTTTTGATTTGACATGATACCGATATAGATGTAAAACTACGAATAATGAATAGCCCATATTTTTAAATAGTTAAGCTTTGCATCACTTACATTCAACTCATAATTCTAAAGCATTGATTATAAGAAAAAAATAAGTTTCGCTGCTGTTTTATTTTAATTGTTTTAGTTAGTAGCTCGTTCGAGAGGGAATTAATGTCAGGTTGGCCATCTCAGAATAAAGAGTACCTCCAGCGCCACTTCTTGAGAACTAAGCAACGAAAGCCGATAACTGTACCAATAAATTGTTAATTTATTGTGACACTTATGGACCTAACTCTAAGGGGGTGCCAACAACATGGGTGGGAACTGGGAAGACGAGAAAAGGGACAGGCAGAGAGATCTTGAGCTTCATTGAGATGGTTACGCTCCGAACCTTTAATTTTGTATTTAATCATAAATAGATTTACTTATTTTCAAATTAAAGTATTTTATTGTAAAATTTTACATGTATTTATAATGATTATCCTGATTAAATAACTTTCTCCAGTCAACTAAGTGTTATAGGTTCCAATGATTTCTGTTTTGCAAATTGTTATAATCTGTCATACATATCAGACTTTAATGTTTACAATGATAACTTTATAGGCTATATACAAGTTTTATTCATGAGTAATGCTAACTCTTTACCATAAACATTCTCGATGGCTTACTTAACAAAGTTATGTCCGTGAAAAGTGCTGATTTAGTAGCATAATTAGTAAAGTCATCATATTTTATGTTTTATAAGCTCTTAGTTTTAAGTTTACTTCAGTCTGCTGCTCAATTGTCAGTCGTACTTTTTAAGAATTAATAAATTAAGTCGTTGAGTCTTATATTGTTCCTAATTTGCTTCTATAGCTATAAAAACTGAGTTTATGAATTTTGGAAATGGCATGCAGATTGCCCGTCTGCCATATAATAAATGGAAACCAAACTATTTTAATACATTTCAACATGCAGCCATAAAATTTCAGTAAGCGATTCCAGTGATATAAGTAGAATAAGCAAAAACCTTTGCACCGTGGTTTACGAGATCTCTCAAAACTTATGTAAGATGTCTTTTTTCTAAGATTCGGAATGTAGTGTTAAAAGTGCTGTAAAGAATATTTAGTTTGATGACCAATGTAGACTAGAAGGAAATAATATAAAAGACAAAATTAGACTTTGCAAAAAAAATATCTTTTAATCTCACCTTTTTATTAACAGCAGCTAAGTGATGTATGAAAGATCCAGTTCATAACTATCAAAAACAAAAAAAAAACTTTTAACTTGTTAAATGCAAAACAACTTAAATACTTATAAATAAATAAAATTCGTAAGTTTTTTCAACGCAAGTTTACTCTGGTAATTTAAAAATTATTCTCAGGTTCAGTGACAAACAATAAAGTTTCAGGAAATCATCATATTACTTAAATAAAATAGAAAATCGGTCTCCTTATTTTACTTTACTTTTCAATAAAATACTTGAAACACAAACGAGTTTTCGGAGTCATGATGAATAAAATGCTTTTTAAAGAAAATTATTAAATAATTTAATGACTCAATAATTTCGGACCAAATGCCTTAATCAAACACCAAACTTTTCATACATATTCTACTATAATTATTAATGTAGGATAAAGAAAAACTAATACCGTGCTAGAAATATAAAGCGGTTTTCGGAGGAGGCAGAGATGATTCGATAACTTTTTACTTTTACAGCGCTTATACATCTTTGGTTAAGGCTTAAGCATCGTAAAGTTTTTGTGGATTTTATAGATTTTAAATGCGTGTTCAATTACGTATCTCATAAATTGCTGTGGAAAAAATTGTAAAAATTGGGAGTGACTGCTAAATGTATTGCAGTACTTCAAAGCCTTTATCACAATGCTTTTATAAAGGTTAGGTTTGCGGATAGCCTAACAAATCTTATTAGGAGTGCTTTAGGGCAGACCACTTAGTCCCGCACTCTTCTTCCTTTTTTTGTTAGACATTAAAGAATTTTTCAGAGCTGCACTTGCTATCAACGCCGATGAAATACGTTTTGTATCACTGTTGTACGCCACTGACTTTCTTATTTTAAGTGAGTCCGAAATAGACTTGTAATAACAATAACTGTTGTATTACCTTACTATTGTATTATTAACAAAACCATATGACTGTTAATGCTTCCAAATCATGAATTATGGTTTTTGAGGAAAGGAAGTTTAGCGCCCATATACGTTTTTTATTGTAATGAAAAAAAATGGATATCAACCTATACTTGGCATACATTTTTCATCGTCTGCATGGATAACAGGTCTGAGGTTCTGTAAGGTCGCTTCTAATTAAATAAAAATTGTCTTTTTATATTATTCTATTTAATCCAATAGTTTTGAGTACATTATTCTCCTTAAAAGCGGGAGCCCTCAAATATACCGATATTTTAGATCATATTCAAAAATCATGTCTTAAGCGCCTTTTATCGAAGGTTGCCTTAAACGCATTTCTTTGTAGATTGCTTCTTATCTCATTCTTTATTGCATATATTTTTTGAGTAATTTTGGTTAACAAAGTCGATTATTTTAACACACAACATATCTTTATTCTACTCGAATTTTAACATCTCAAGTTTGTCTTATTGGACAAATAGAAAAGTAAACTATTCGAATCGGAAACTTTATTTGCCAGCAGAACTTCGTGTCCGTCTTCCTTTAATTTTACGCAACGCTCTTCTACTAACTTAACCTTCAACATTTTAATCCCTTCTACCAGGGCTATTACATATATTCGCCTAAGTAACAAATATTTTTGTATATATACAAGGACTTTTCTTATTAGTTCTAACAGTGTCGAATTGTATTCAGTATATAATATGCATCTGCTTAACATATTTAATCATATATTTTTTGTTTGCCCTTTGTACTCTAAGGTAAAACTTGCTTACTGGTCAGATGTAGGGTTTTTTTAGACCGCGTAACGACGGCTTTTGCTAATAACATTTGCCAGGCACTACTGAAAATCATAAAGTTTTCTACGGAATTAATAAATGACTATGGTCTTGGTTTCTTAGAAAATCTCTGTGCTAGTACTTTAATACAATTAAGAGCAATTAGGAAATCAGAAATTGAAAAATCTTGTTAAATTTTTTATTATTTATAAACACAGGTTAAATAAACACTATTATATATGCCATAATAGATCATCTAATTTAAATAAATACATAAAAATTAGCAACAGTAGTCAAAAATTGATATGTTAAATCACATCCATTTAAGTTATGCCTCTCAAAAATATAGAAAAGTAAATATTTTAAATAATAGTAGTCAAGATTTTGCAATTAATAGATTTAAATCGCTTAAGACTAATAATTCTTTTTACAGGAATTCCTATAGCAGAATAGAATTTAAAATTAAAGAAGCATAATAAAATTTGAATTTATACGTTATATCTTTCAATAGTGACTTTATCAGCAAAACAATTACATCTTTATAATTTATTCTAAATAAATACACGAGACTTCAAGAGTTTTTGAGGCATCCACCATTTCCTTACATTTTGTTAGATCCATTTAAGAACAGCAGAAAAATATGGAAGAAAAGTGAATATTTTAAGTTGTAGTAGTTAAAAGTTAAACGAAAATTGTGAAATTTTTATAGTTAAAATAAAAATATCGGAATTCTTATTATAAAATTACAACGATAAAATAATATATTGTTTTTTATAGACTAGTAAATATATTAAATTGCAATAGTCAAGTAATAGTAAAATTTTGCAAATATTATTTTTTATAATTTTTCCAAAACTTTCTTCTGACAAAAAAGAATCCCTGTATTTTCTTAAAAAACAATTTTTATCACAGGAATACTTGCTAGAAACAAAATAAATTCTTTGATTATTATAATTATATAAAGACTAATTTTGAAATAAATGAAACAAGTTTTAATTGAAAAGATAAAAACATTTGAACATATATAAATTATACTTCTAAAAAACATAAATATAAATATATTTAATCTTAGTAATAAAGATTTTGAAAGTCTGAATTCTTTAGCTTTTTTTAAATGTGATATTTCTAGTCTTTTGATGAAAAGTATTAAGCAGAGAATACCAGTAAGAGACAAAATAATTTGTCTATCTTATACATAAACAGGTTGCAACCCAGATAATCCTTTATGCCAATCAAAAAGGTAATCATAACTTTGGAATTAGTATTGATGAGCTAAAATGTTTTGTCTCAATTTTATTCGTTTCGGGTCATCTACAAGTGTCTAGGTGGCGCATGTTATGGGAAACAGATACTGATACCTATAATCCTGCAATAGCCAATGCCATGAGACGAAATAGATTTGATTTGATTAAAAAATATGTACATTGTGCAGATAACTCGAATCTAGATAAAGAAGATAAATTTACAAAAATGCGTCCATTGTTTAATATGATAAATGAGCGGTTTTTAAATCAAGCATTTCTTAACGAAAAATTAAGTATTGACGAAAGCATGGTACCTTATTTTGGATGACATGGCGCTAAACAATTCAATAAAACAAAACCTATTAGATATGGACATAAGTTGTGGTCTCTGTGCGATCCATGTGGATATTTAATTCAATTTTATCCTTATTAGGGAAATCAAAAAATAGGCAACATATGGAATTGGGTCTTGATGGCTCTGTTGTAAGAACGTTATTGTCCAAGCTTCCCCAAAATATTCCATTCAAAATATATGGTGATCGATTTTTCTCATCTATAAAATTGGTTAATGAGTTACAAAGAATTGGATGTGGCTACACCGGTACAATAAATCCCAACAGAACTGATCACTGTCCCCTTCCATCTAAATTGGATGTCAAAAAAACAACTCGAGAACATATGACGGATAAAACAACTGAGGTAACCATTACATCGTGGAACGATAATCGTCCTGTGTTGACAATTAGTTCATGTGATCCTGTTAATCCCATATGCCATGCCAATAGATGGGTATCTACTGAAAAGAAAAAAGTACCCATTCCTCAACCCTTTGTTATAGCACAATATAATAAAAATATGGGAGGCGCAAATTGCTTGGATCAAAACAATAATAATTGTAGGATAAGTGTGAGGTCGAAAAAATGGTGGTGGCCATTGTTTGCATTCTGCTTAGACTCCATGATGCAAAATGCTTGGCAGATATATAGACGGCAGCCGAATTGTACGAAAGTAGATTTTCCAAAATTCAGAAGAGAGATTACCAATCTTTATTTGAAAAACTATGCGCAGCCCTGTGTTGGTGGAGGAAGACCAAAATCATCTAAACCTTTGGTTGAAAGGGTACATGGAAACATGCGATTTGATGGTTTGAATCACTGGATGGTTCTTGCTCTAAAACAAGGACGTTGTGCTTTATGTCATAAAAATACGACAAAAATGTGCGAGAAGTGCAATATCAATCTGCATTAAAAATGTTCATGCTGTATAAGCATATTTTGTTTCTTTATGCCTTTTATTATTATTAGTTTGCTACGTTTATAATATTAAAAGATAAACTTTGTCATGGTGTCTTTTATTCCCAAAATTGGAACAAACACCTAAAAGTAAGCAAAAACACTTTTTTTATATTTTATACAAAATTTTAACGTTATACGTCAAAATAATTTAAAAAAAGTAAAAAACAACTTTTTTTAAAGACATTGAATAATTCGGGCACACAAGTACTAAATTTTTACGTAAATTTGGGCAAAAACGGACTAATATTCTTAAAAACATTCATTATAGATACTGAGGTCATGCGGAAAATATAAATAATTAAAAAAGAAATCGCTTTCATTTAAGTTATGCATCTTAAAATTATAAAAGTGATTCAAGATTCTGCAATTATTAGATTTTTAGATATGTCTAAGGTTCTTATATATATTTTTTTAAAAACGTTTTTAATTAAAGCAAGATTTTGACTACAGAATCCTTAGAAATCATTATCCGTAAGAAACAAAATATTTTCTCTCTTTACAAATAATATACAGAGAATTTTAAATAGTTTTTATATTACTTGTCTCTTTCCTTAGGTTTTTACGCCCATTGCGTAAAAAAAAAATTATGTTTTAGGGAGAATATTCTATTGTTTTTTATTTCGCAAAATAAATAAGCTTCTTTCTTTAATATTAAGAAAAATATTTCTTAAAAAGCGTTTACTTAAGACTTTTTTATGAAAGTATTTACCAGCAGATAAAAAAATATTTTTATTTTTTAAGGAAATCAGCCAGACACTTTTTAAATCCTTTTGCATCGCAGTCGTACCCTGCATAAATATTTGATGTCTCAAAAATTGTAAAATCTGCAAAAGTCTCGCACCCCTTTTGCAAAGGCGAAATAAATCGCGGCTCGCGGGAAAACTCCGGCTGAGAGGCAGATTTACTTGAGTAAACTTGGCACTTTCTTTATAAAGAAAAAGCGCGGATAAAAAAGTTGTTTTTCTATGTCATTCTTGGCTTAATTTAGATTTCAATTTACACCGACCGAGTTTACGACGCTTTTAACTGAAAATTGTTTAGGCAAAGATTTTTAGATTTAAGTCAGTACTATATTATGGATAGTATTTATTACTATTATTGGGCGATTTTTTATTATTTTTATATGGAGTTATTTGCGATAGATTACAGGACAACTGAAAATTGGCAAAGGCTAGAACATTAATAATATAGTGATAAATATTTGTGGTTAAATAAAACTATGTTGATAATTTTGGAATTTTTTTCAACCTAACTAAAACAAAAAACGTTTTTTAAAAGAATATTTTTTTAACGTTTATAACAATCATATTTTTAGATCGAAATATTTTTGAATATTTTAAATTTAGTGCAAAAACTGTGATTTGCAGGATGTTAAAAAATATTAAGATTTGTCCTATACGGAAGCGTTTATTAATGAATTTTGGTTTGAACATTCAAAACAAAAAGATTCGATATTAGTAAATCCTATTCATAGTTTTCATCCAATGCAATATCTTGCCAACGTATTTTGTGATAAATTATTTGTAAACCACCCAATCGTTAAATCAGTTAACGTTAATATTTTAATTAATTTAAAAATTATCTCCTGCTTTTAAAACTATAAAGTAATAAAAAATGCAAATTAAAATGTAAGTTTTCGTAATTTTAAAATCAGAGATCTGCTTTAGAAGTTTGAAACATTTTAATTTTGATTTAATTAAAACTTCTAATTATTACTAAATTCACTGATATTTTATGTAACGGTAGAAAACTAAATTATTTGGTATAATTAGAGTTTTATGGAAGTTTAAAAAGGGGAAAGAAGGAATTTAATTTATATTTAATTTTTATTGTGTAAGTTAAGAAAGTTATAAGTAAGAAGAATTAAAAATTTAAAAATCGTGAATGGGTAAGTAAAAGTATTTCGGTCATCCTCTACTAAATTTATTCGAAAAACTATTAATCCAACATGTTTTGGACTTATGACATGTTCATCATCAGAGAAAACAAATGAAGGGGTTCTGTCAATTTATCTTATAGTTCTAGTGAAATTACGAAACAGTTTTACCACTAACCAAAACTCTTTATTTTGACACGGGTTTCGCTAACGATGTCACTAACGATGTTAACATCTTCGGGAGAAGAATAAAACTCAGTTTTTAATTTGTCTCGTAATTTGTCTCGGAATTTGCGTTATTCCAAAGGTTTTAACCATAGGACTATTATAATTCGAGTGCTTTAGACAAGGTTAAAACTACTAAAAATGAACCAAAATAGCATATTAAAATACATGAGAAAGGGACAAAACTTTTTTGTTGTTTGATTGGTCTAGCTACGTTAGTTTGAGAGTATAAAAAGAACCTTTTAAGAAAAAACTAGTACAACTCGACATTTGGTCCAAGCAAAAATGTGTAACGAATAATCAAAAACAAGCAACAACCCTTCAACTTCGTTAAAAAAGAAATTAAGAAACATTACTTCAAACTTAACATTATTGATCTCAAACTGAAATTCTTGTATTTTACATTAGGTTCGTTTTTGAAAGATAAATATATGTTCATATTTATAATAAATTAAATATGAACATATATTTATCTTTCAATTCTCAGCTATTAGGTTCGTTGTTATATGCTACTAAACATACCTTAATTTCATAATTTTTAAACTTTATTTATGATCAAAAATATATATGAAATTTCAACGCTTAAATACAAAATTTAAATTTTAAAATTTAGAAAAGAGAAATCGACTTCAGTTAACCACAACCAGAGCGCAATCTATTTTCATCATCCCTTACGTTTTAATCAAACTTTAAAAAATCGTGGTTTACATGACATTACATGACAAAGAAAAATAAATATTGTGTTAAGAAGAATATAAACAATATGAAGTTTATTAAAAGTTACTTATATAATTTATCAGTAATCAAAACGAAAATTACTTAAACTCTCATCATAAAATGCCAATATTCATCTCGAAATAATTTAACAAAAAAAAAATCGATTAACATGGTGTAAGGGATATTTTATCGCTTTTTTAAGCGACCTCCGTAGCAATATTTGCAGACATTTCTCCCCAAAAAGGTCGCATTAATAAAAAGGAATTGCTTTTGCTACGGCTAAATTCAAATCGCTAAAATGAATTCCTTTGGCAAAATACTTTTTTAAATTGGGATCGCGAGCGTAGATATTCCGCGACTTTGATAAAACGAAGATCGGTATCCATTTCTTTGTTCTTTATGTAAAATTCGTTTACCACCGCAATGTTACTCATCTTTCAAAGAGAGTTTTAATGAAAACCAAAGTGAATTTTTCTGGTACTTTTGAACGCTAACACAACAAGCGATTTGATTTAATTTTTATTTTTAATTTACTGACCTATTGCACTATTAGATTCCAATTTTTGCCAATTTTTTGCTTCAATAAGGTCGGTCCTTTGACGATGATTCTATCATTTTAAATATATTGAAAAGAAGTTTTAAGGTTTATTTTTCAGATAGGATCCGACCGATACGACGCACCCTACAGGCGATATTTAAAAACTCTTCTGTCCGAGAATACATTATTCAAAATAAATTGCTTTTCTTTCCGTTACACAGCCCTAGTTCGCTTCAAAATACATTCTTTTTCAAAGAGATATCGAGGGCAACGTGAACAAAGATATTGAGAGAGTTCACTAAATAAAAGTTCGCTTAGTTTTTCTTTTGTTTTTTATTGTTTGTAAAAACATTGCTTTGAGTAACGCAATATTTTGCTTTTAACAGGATTTCATTGAAAAGAGCTTTTTTGCATTTATGTTTATGATTTTGAATAAATATTTGCCCGAGATATTCTCGATACAAAAGGATTATTAATTTTTTTATTTAATTAGTTTTAAGTACATTTGTAAATCTGATCAGGTGAAAATGGAATATATTTTTTAATTAATATTCTATATTAAATCTACTCTAGCTTGACCAAATTTTATTGCGTTTACCTATAATCTAACTGATTATTATTTAAGCATAACCTTTAAGGAAATGATTCAAGCATTCAGTCAATTTTAAATTTTACAAAAGTTTATGCTTCCTTTTTTAAGATAGTTCCTGCTCATTTTCATTTTAGTAAAATCTGTACATTTAAATACCTAAAATAATTATCATTGTAACCGTTATGTGATGGAAATTAAATAACTTAGCACAGATTAATCATTTAAATTGACTGGCATATATATTATAAAATCATCCGTTTCAATTTCATACCACATGGTTTTATTCGATTTTATTTTTGTAAATGTCAGCAAAATTTAATTAACTGGATTGCATGGATATTTGGAAGGGTATTGTTTTATATATGGCGTTCGACAGGGGATGTAGGTTCTGAGTTTAAAAAAAAATAATCTAAAACAATTAAATATTAATAAATTATACTAATAATAATAATAAAAATAATTGTTTCAGTACATATATATGTTTAAGAATGTTTTATGTAGGGTATGATACTTAAATATATTACAAGTAAATGTTGCAATTATACTCCATATCGAACCTGTTTTCAAAGTTAAGTCATTTATTTTAACATCTTGTAGAACTTGTCAAAAGCTTATAACCACCACATAAAACTGCAGAATAAGAAAGTTAAAGATGAATTATTGCAAATTATTTTAAAAACATCTTTATTACCTTTAATGCTTACCGTTTTTACAAAAACTGTTCAAAATTGTCCCCATTCATTCGATTGCCATACAAATTTATTCGACGAATCTATGACTGTTTACAAGCTTTGAAAATAAATTCCTAGTATCCACAAAAATTAAATCATACAAAATTTTAATGCGCTCCTAAAGTTCTTCCGGAGTATTTATTACTCCCTCATGATACACCAACTCTTTTAAGGATCCCCATAGAAAAAAAAAATCGCAAGCCGTTAAATCTGGGGAGCGAGGAGGCCAAGAAATTCTATTACACCTTATCCGGAAACTCAATTTTTAGATGTTTATAAACTTTTCGTCATTCTTTATGGCACGCCTGTATAAGGTACTAAAATGGCATTGCTGTCACTTCCAGATGGCTGCTTTATAACCAATGAGAGGAAGACCTTAAAAATCATGCTACGCACTTTCTTGGCTCCGACTCGTCCCCTAGTAGTTCTCGCATCCCGATTCATATCATCTAATTTTTTTTTTTTTTAATAACAGTTAATAAATACGATATAATCTAATAGCATAATATTAACAGGTTATACCTCAACAACGTCTTGCTGAGAACTAAAAAGTATTTCTTGAATTTTTTTGCGAAATGTAAAAAGATTTTTTTACTTTAAACGAGAATACGAGACTGCTAGAAGTATAATCACATACAAGAGAGAGAATAAATTCATTCTTCGCCTTTAAATCTTTGAGTATGGGTTGGTTATTTTATACTTTCTACAAAATGGGTTAGATGTATCTCGTATATTATGTAACTTCGTATATCGTAAGACTATTCAGGATTCCCTTGCTCAAGGCTACGTCCCAAAGTTATGTGAGGTAAATATTGTCCTTATTCCAAAACCAGAAATAGGACTACAAAAATCCCAAATCTTACCAACCAATGAGCCTTATCAGCTTTCTGCTGAAGAGAATGGAGAGGCTTATTGATCGGTATCTGAAGGAAAGCAGCTTGGTCAGAAGTGTACTGCAAGTGCAACAATACGCCTACCAGGCAGGTAAATCAACAGACCTAGCCCAACACATACTCATGAAGAAGGTTCAAGGATGCTGTAGGCAATAATAAGGCCCTTGATGACATTTTTTTTGCATGCAATTTCTCAGAGACTTAACCTTTGCATACTATCTGTTGTAACTCCTGGTGAAGGGCAGTTGAAATATGCCGTGGCAGTTCGATTTCTGATAATCACATCAGATTTCAAACTCTCGTGGTACGATCAGCCATATACGAGAATTAAAAAGGCCACCTCCGCGCTATGAGCCTGCAAAAGGGCTTTGGCAACATCTGGGTCAAACCCCTTCTTATATACCAGGTTATCCTGTGGTGCCTATGTACAAAGAAAGAAAAAGTCCTGGAGTCCTCCCACATTGGATCTAGTGAGACCTAGACTGCGTATAGGCTGCATGTGAACTACGGAAGACTGTGAAATACAAGGGTTTTGTGGTCCATATCGCTTCTACAGCATTCCAATGGGCCTACATTACTAAATAAGGAGACCGGACTAACTGGTATACCACATAGCTCCATAATAAACAATAGAGCTGGTGCAGGGCTCTGTGAGGGGCTTCCACATACCAGCCACGCATACTCGCTAGGGAAAAGCATGCTACTGTCTTTCAGGCTAATTTTTTTCTAAATCTTAAAATGCAGACAGAAAATCCTAAACTATAAACACACAGTCGGATCAATCATCTGTTGTTGCTGCTCGGATAGCAGAGCTGCTATTAAGGCTATTACGGTCAAATAGTTGAGCTCCAAACTCGTACTAGAATGCATAAACGTCTTTCATAACCTGCGTCATAAAGTCTATTTTAACTAAATTTAAATATACATTGGGCCGAATGATTTCTGATAAAGGAAACTTTTTCGCATTCAACCTACCTGCTGCGGCTGTATTTTGTTGCATTTTGCTGCACTCTTCATAGGTAAGTATTATATCTACTATAAGTATAGTTCATTGTTTTCATAAACAGCAAACATGGGCCATTTTTTTGCGCAAAATATATACTAGATGTAACTGATTGAACCAAAGATGCGTACTTAAAACCATACAATAACACACAGTTTGATAAACTGTATGACTAGTATACAAAAAACGGTAATAATTCATATCGCACTGGCTAAGAATATCACAAAATTTGCTTGCATGATCGGGAATATTATAAATTGTGTTGAAATAATGTTAAGTTTTTTCTTTTTGTGGTTTGTGTTCTTTTGTCGGGATTTTTTTAGTTCTTTTAAAATTCCACTAACACACCGCTACTAAAACCTTGGGCATGACATCTTTGGAAGGAATTTTTAATAGCATTTATTGTTTGGAAAGAGGGTAAATACCACATGCAGCAAATTTACTTACCGCATTCTGCTGTGCTGTTGGTGTCATTTGATCAAGTAACTTTTTTAAGTCTTGGAAATATTGTTTTTCTAACAGAAGCAGCAACATGCAACTATTTACTCTTAGCAGAATACAGACCGCTATCGTTTGCAGTGCACAAGCATTGATGCGACTTATTAACTTGTCGGTCAAATTCACCCACCCAACTAAACCCCAAATTTATTTTACGAAAAATTTTTATAACTAAAAGTAACAATATTTTTTTATTTTTTGCTTACGTCCAAATCATGGAGATAAAATATATATCTCCTGTGAGAAAATATAAAATGGCGCAGAAATAAAAGATAGAAGTTAAGTAGATTTTACTTTATAGATAAAAATTTGACAGCTCTCTTTTTATGGTTAAATATTGTAGACAAAGAAGTACGTCAGATTTTAATGTTATTCGTTAAAGACAAATAAGTTCCAAGGTATTTTAAAAATGTATAAGTTAATTCATAGAAAATTAAAAAGAAAAGTTTATTAATTTTTTTTAAATTAATCTTGCAATATAAATGATTTTTTTTTAATAATTTTAAGTTTGCCTCATTGGTTAGTTTCTTTTCATATTGCGGTAGCTTATATTTGGTATACCAACTCCTTTTGACACGAACTCGTCGCCAAGCAATCAAATCGACAGACACTTATAATAAATAACTCAACTTTAAAAACATCCTCTATAATTATTACAAAGGTAGAAAGTAGAAGAATTAAAAAAAAATTCAAGAATTCAAAAAAGTCAAGAAATTTCATATATTTTCAATTATTTATATTTTCTCAGGATCATTGACCCACAGGTTATTTACTATTGTAATGACATTATAATCCTAATTTGATAGGAGTCATATTACTTAAAAATAATTTAGTCTTCAGATAATTGAGGATGTAATGGAGACGTAAAATTCGGCATAATGCAAAACAGGTAGAAAAAATTCAAATTTTTTAACCTCTTTCGTCACTTGATCTTAAGAATTCTTGACAATGATAATGACATAATTATCATCATTTGGAAGAAATCAAATTTTGTAAGAAAAATTAACGTTAAGTTAATTAATAATGTAATTGAAAGGTGAAATGAAGAATGGTTCAAGAAAAGGCGCAAATATTATTTTTCTCATTTTTCAGCGTGCCGGTTCTAAATGTTAGTGATAACAAATTAATGTTTAAAAAAAATAATAATGAATAAGTCGTTGCTTGGAGACAGCCAAACTAAGTAATAAAAATGCAGTATTAGAATATTGGAAAATATAAAATGATGAGGTGAAATGAGGGAGAATAATGAGAAAGAATTCGCATTTTTTGACTACATTATTGATGATTATATTAAAATAGAAATCCTCGCTTAGCAAGAGTCTATTATGTAGCAGATATATAGGGTGGTCAGTAATGAATGTGCTAAAAAGCAATTCTAGGTTAAACTCGTAAAAAACTTGACGTTAACTCAAATATGCCTTAGTAAAATTTTGCTTATAAATGAGATATAGAGTGTCAAAATTTAATTTTTCAATTTGTTTTTTCTCTCCAGTTGTTTTTGAGATATTGATTTAAAAACCGGGGATTGGGGGTTTTCGGAAATAGGAAATATAAATGTATTCTATTTTTGACAAGCATTGTAGAGGCGCTGGTTACATCATATTCACACCCTGTTTCATGACATAACTTTCTTACTCATTCAGCTTTATTAAAGTAAGTAATAGAATGATGATTTTTAAGAAAAAAAAGTTTACTACATTTATTTTGGTTTCAAAATATTTGCATTTAAATATTGTTGTGAAAACCACAATACTGTCAAAGTCACAATTAAATATCTGCACCAAATACGCTATTCACTAAAAATTACGAATCGTGCTTAACGATTACGTAAGCAGCTCCAGACGCGAAGAAAGTCTTTAGTAGCTCTTCATCTCTAACACTGTCGATACGCTAGATCTCTGTATAAGAAATAATTTATATACATTTACTAGCAGTTTTTCTCTTTACTCCAAGTGTTATTAAAAGTGAAAGTAATTTTAGTATTAGAAGTTTGCTGTACCCTTAAATGTAAGTGTTGGGTAAATAAGTGTGAAGTATTATGCATTTGAAGTAGTGATGTGTAAAAAAAAACGGATTCTTTTTTACGATATTAAAGGGATTTAAAGAAGTAACCCTTATGTGTGTTTTAATGTAACTTTTGCCTTTCCTGGAATAAAATCCAACCTATGGTTGTGGTCCTTCGAAGCCAATAGTAGAATCAGTTACGCGGTTCTACGTGGTGTAACATTAAGTGTTGCACTCCCCTTAGTAGTTGGGGATTCAGGAAAACCCAACCCCTCCAAATATTATGTTGCAAAGTTCCTTGATTATTCCTGATAACGTCAGTGGAGACAATTTTCTTCTATATAAACTAATAACTTAATATAATCCCAGAAGAAAAAAATTAAAAGATTAGGATCCGGGCTACGCGAAAGCCATAGAAATTCACTACCATGACCAAACCACTTGTGAATTACCTATTAATAAAAACACCATACATTAGTAAAAAGTTCCTGCTAAAAATGACGTTCTCTGTTTAAGTGTGGATTTTTTAGTTTCTACATATATTTATTTCGCCAATTAAATACACCTCGCTTGGTGAAGGTCACTTAAATCATAAAAAAAAAATTGTTAACCTTTATGCTGTCAGAGGGAGTCTCACAAATTCGGAGAACATTATATAATCTAATATTAATTATACCACTCTCAAGGCAAATCTACTTGTGTCTGTACCGTTTCACCATATCGCCAGGAATATATACAGGTTATGGTAATAGCATTAATTAAATATTTGAATATTTTTGATTGAATATTTTTCGCAAATATTTAATCAACGGTAATAGTTTACTCTTATATGACTTGAAAAGGCGTGCTAGAGTCTGGGAGATTCTATCTGACGGTCAGTGAGGCAAGTCTTAATAAAGGGATTTGTTGGTTTTTAAGTTATTTGAATGTATATTTTGAAATAAAAATGACAGGTAGGTCGAACTGGTTGTAACAGAAAAAGAATTGAAAGAAGTAATGAAAAGCTTTCCGATAGTGATTTATCTCCAGGAGTAGTGAAGATGTAGACATAGTACTTAGAAGCAAACACGATTCGTCATCAGTGGTAAATAATAATAATTCTGATTCTGAAGAATACAAAGGCATTCAGAATACTATTTTTTTATGGAAGGGAGCAAATGAATCCTATAAAATGAGAAGTACGACTTTATTTTAATTTTCTGTTTTCCTTGTTGTTTTTGATCACCATAGTCTAAATATAAAATTTAATATCTCTCTGTAAATAAACGCCAATTCCGTGTTCCCAGATTTAAGAGTTTTTGCTTACAACAAAAATTACCAGTTTATAACATATTTTATTTTTAATTTTAGGTTTTAGCAAGGACACCATAATACGAAAACTCGGCAACGCAACATTGTTTTCACCATATACCTAGCCTCAAACTCGTTGATTACTAAAAAACACTAACAATTCTAATCTAATAAATGTTTAAAAACTGCTTTTTTGGGAAGACAGATAAACATGAAAATAGCTGAAAAAAGAAGCCGACTTTCATGTCTAGATTATTTAAACTATCGCGACGTAGCTATGGAAGAATTTATAGCATTTTTGACATTACTAGTCTACACGGAAATTTTTAAAAGTTCTAAAGAGGCTGTATATTCCTTTTATGCGACGGATGGTATAGAACAACGGATGGTGCAGGAAGGCCAGTTTTAGAGCAACTATGAATCAGTGTAGATTTAAGTTTATCATCAAACCTGCCTTAGGTTTGATGATCCTGAAACAAAAAGGCTAAAGAGGATCCTTTGGCACTGATATCATTGATTTAAAAAACTTATTGCAAATTTTCAAAAATATTACAAAATTACAGAGGTAGGAGCCAGTTCCGTATACTTTTTCTTAAGAAACCAGGAAAACTTAAATTGAAACTTCCTGCTCTCACCGACGCTAGTACCAGTTCCCTAGCTAACGCCTAAAGCTGGATTTATAAACGCAGTTCGCGTTCGCAGTTGAGTTGAGTTGAGTTCAGTTCAAGTTAAACTATTCTAATCGTACACAACTGTTTATAACGTGCGCGCGCGCGAACGCGGCAGTTTCCATTACACTGGTTTGAGTTGACACTTGACCAAGTTTTAAGTTCGTCGTTCCCTGGCGTTCGTTTCGACCAATTAGAAGAGAAGTCATTTGTCATCTGTCAAATTCGTAATGTGACAATTGTGACATATAACCTCAAACAGATATTTTGTTGCATTTTGCCATTTTGTTTTTGTTGATTTTCTGATTTAGTAGTTTATCTATCTATGTTTCTGATTTTAATATTCAAAATTTCATTTTTATAACCAGCATTTATATTTTTTTCTGTGTTGAAAAAGTTATTTTCGTACCATCCATCTCATCATAGTGAGAATGCAGGAGAATTTTTCAGAGATGGACATGGATAACATGAATCCCACCACCCAGGAGTCCCAGAACATGGATAAAACCGCATTGTTCCTAGAGCTTATTCAGAATTATACATTCCTCTATGATCTTAGCCATAAAGATTATAGAGACAATAATAAAAAAAACAATGCATGGAGGAGCATAGGCGAAGCATTGGGGTGGTCAGGTAAATAAAGATAAGATTGGTGGATATGCATAGAGGGGCGCTCCAAGACAATATTTATTGAGGGAACATTTTTATTATTATTAATTCTCTTTACTTCTGGTTGAAAAACAATATGATTACCACTAGTTATTTGTACAATGTTTTCCAAAACAATGCCCAAACTGGGTTTTACAATATTGATTTAAAACCCAGAGTCTCCCTACCGAACTCAAAGGGAATTCATCTGCCCTCCACACACCATTAGCATCATCAGGAGAATCCACATAACCAGGAGGGCAATAAATGCTTTCTTCCCATTTCCATCATGCAAAAGTTATGGAGAACTGTCACAGCTTTTGCTATGCAATCAACATTTTCAGCTTTGGCATTGATACATGTCTTCAAAATTCTCCACCTTGCCACCATAATTCCAAATGTATTTTCTATTGTTTGCCTGGCTCTTGAAAGTCTATAATTAAAGATTTTTTCTTTATGGCTTAAGTTCTTACCACCGTAAGGTCTCATTATATAGTGCTTAAGCGGAAATGCTTCATCAGCCACAAATATATAAGGCATAGACAAATTTGTGCCCTGTATTAGGTTTGAGCCAGGTATATTTAAAGTAGCATCTTCAAGCCGTGACCCAAAGGCACTATTTCTGAAAATTCCCCAATCACTTTGGGAGCCATAAGCACCAATATCCACAAATAAAAACTTGTATTCGCTGTCACAAGCAGCCATTAGTACAATACTAAATGTCTTCTTATAATTATAAAACTTGGATCCACTTTTGGCCGGTGCTTGTATATTGATGTGCTTTCCATCAATGGCCCCCAGACAATGGGGAAAATTCCATTTTCTTTCAAATCCTTGAGCCACTTCCATCCAGCTGTCTTGCTCGGTAAGAGTTTTTATATACTTTTCATGTAAAAGCTCCCACAGAGCACTACAGGTCTCTTTAATTATCTTATGAACTGTTGTATGGCCTATTTGAAATGTCCATGCCAAGACTTGCATACTAGTTCCTTGTGAAAGATACCTGCAATAAGAAAAAATATATAACTGAATTGCCATTAGTTCATTTTAATGCCAAGCATTATTAAAATGGTTGGTTATAGACACCTACTGCAATGTTATGATAAGCCTCTCTTCAGCTGAAATTCCATCACTTTTTTCATTTTTCGTGATTCTTGATTTTACAATCTTTAAAAGTTTTTCAAATACTGCAACATTCATTCTGGTGAATTTGAAAAATTGGTCAGAATCCAAAGCTTTCATATTCTTATAATAGTTGAAGCCACCTCTTAGCCTCCGAGATCTATTAATAGGCCTGATTTTAAATCGGCGCTTTTGTCTTGTCTTTTTAACTTTTGCAGCCAATGCCAATATTATCAGGGCAAATGCGCCCCCTGCATACATTATAATATCATCCATTTTATAAGCAAAAAAGTTTTCCCCATTAATCAACAAAAGAACCACACACAAACAATAATAGAAGGCATGCCATAATAAAAACAAACTTTTAGATTTTAGGTTAGTTATTTATTTTTCTGTCCTGTCTCCTGTCATAATACAAAATCAAATATTAGTAAAAAAGGCTGTCAAATCAAACCAATAAAGAGTTAAATAATTTTGGCCAATCAGAAGCCAACTTTTTTTAGGTTTATAAATAGGAAATTTGCCTGAGCTGCGAACTGCGAGCGACGGACTAAATCGAACTCGACTCAACTCAACGCGAACTGCGTTTATAAATCCAGCTTAAGACTGGAAAAAATAGTAATGGCGAAACACCATCACCATAAAAGAATAAAACCTACTCATAATACCAACAGAAATGTAACTGGGGACAATTGGTCTTTTTTCTTAAAACTTACGTAGGAAAAGAAGAATCGTGACCTTATTTATGTAGGCACATTAAATAAAAACAACACCATTATATCAAAATAGTCTTATTTTGATCAGGATCATTGATTATCTTATTTGACAACATTACAAAGGGTAGAGTAAATAATAGAGACCAGAAAATAGGTAACTATTTCATAGTACAAGATCGAGAAGATGGCCTATGAAAATCTTTTTCGCTTCACTTGATATAGCTGTAGTTAATTCATAAATTAATTATCCATCATACGTCAATGCTCCAAAAATAGAAAGAAGTGTATTTGTAAAACTTGTTGAACACAGTTTGGTTGAACCATATATAAAAAACAGACTGACTTTACGCGCAATTACTTATGATTCACTGAATATTCTGGATCAAGAAGCAGTAGACGTAAAAATCAGGGATAATCGACCAGAACAACGCACATATTGTAAAAAGTGCCCATCGAGAATTGTAAAGAAAACAGACTACTTTTGCTCAGTTTTTAAATACTCAGTATTTGCTTGCAACAAAAAATGCTTTGAGTGTCAAGTAGACAAAAACTTATTATAAAAATATTAAATAAACTTATTAGAAGATTTAATTTATTAGGCTGCTAGAATTATTTATTTAAGTATTTTATAGTAAAATCTGCTAGATTCCTCTTGAAGGTTAACGTCACACAAAATGCACCTAAAAGTTAATAAGTGTGGAATCGTGATTGCGATTTTAAAGCAGAAATTGACAAAACTGAATCCTTGAGTGGTAAATCAGTCATTAATAAATGTTTAACGAGATTGAAGTGATAAGGGTATAGTTTTTCAGTATGTAAAATTTATATAACTGCGATTCTTTCACATACGTACTATTTTTTGCTCTTGGTCTACATATTAAAAATACATCGATTTGGATGCCTTCTATTTGGAATGGAATATATTGCCGGTAGCATCTTGATGCTGCTCGACCATAAAAGTTTACTTGAATATAGATGCGAATCATATCAGTTTACTATTGGAATATTTCTTATGTCTAGGCATTATTACTAACCTAAAGTAATTTTGTTTTTAAATAACGTTATAAAACCTATTTTTCGAATTACTTTCAGGTATATTGGCATTAATATCAAAAATATTGTCAATATACCTAACGTTAGTTTAATGACTGGTAAGTATCCCTGACTGCGTTAATTTGTTGTTCGTAGTATTTATGTCTACTGTTTTTAATTATGCAACAGAACGTTTAAATGCAAATATTTCAAAACAGGTTATTTACCCGAAATTAATATAGAATACCGTTTTTCTTACATAAAAGATAGTAAAGCTTTACTAGTAAGAAAGTTATGGCATAAAACAGCGTAACCTAGCACTACATATTATATCTCTAATAATAGAATTAAGTCATATTCCTTATACCCAAAAAACCTCCGATTTCCTGTTATTATGTCAAAATCTAAAAAACTATTTGAGCTATAGAGAAAAAAAATATTAAAATTTTAAGCGATATTTTCATAAGACATATTTGATTTAACATTGATATTTTCTAGAGTTTGGCCTAGAATTGCTTTTTGGTGGATTCATTACCAACGGTCTTGTGGAATTTCAAGATAATTAACGTAACGTAATGGAGCTGTGAAATAGAATAGAATCTTAATAAATACACTTTATTACCATTTTCTCCTCACAAAACGAAAGTTAAAACATCCTTGGCGATTGTAAAGAAACAGTGTTTGATTTCCAGAAATCTCCATACCGAAAAATAGCTATTTCGATATGATTTAGAATGCATATGATGGAGAAGTCATGAAAGGTAACCTGTAAAATTTGATAATTATAACTTAATATCGAGTATGCATAAAGGGTAAAAAAACATTTAAAACTTTTAATTAAGTAAGTTTTCCTCTCTGCAAACTATATAATGAGAACTGATAATTGAAAACCAAAATGCAATTTTGCCACATTGCTGATCATCAATGCTTAAGGGCAAAATTCACAAAAATAACGCACAGTTAAAACTGATCCTAAATACAAAGCCAGCACGTTTTACAGTTTTTGCAAATGTTCTAACTTTTATTTATGTTTTTTTTTGACTACTACTCGAATCAGCAACACAACAGTAGTGCTCAAAACAAATTTCGCTCAAAACTGTTTGTCGAGCCGTACAAAAACTGGCGAAGCGCTTTCAAATTTGCCCCGGCATAAATCCGTAATACTTATCCTATGTGTGTATATCAAAGTGTCACATGATGGATTTTATGCAGCCAATATATTTTCAGTTTAAAAGAGATTATTCAATTTAATTGAAATTTACACATATGCTCGTGACAGCGTAATTCGTTTTATATTTCTGGATAAATTTTAATAAAAGGAGTGGCCGGGATATATTAGGATTAAGTTATATTAACTTAAAGATATTTAAGAGCTTTATTTTTAAATACATTTATGCTGAAAAGGAGTTTGTCGTGCTGTGGTCATTTTACAGAATCCTATATGCAATAAAACTGAATAGAGTACACTTTACAAATCCGAAAATTAAAAGGGATACCAAGAAATAAACGTAACCAATAGCGATAAACATAAAACCGGTATAGTAACGGATTTAACTTTAATTTAATTTCGTATAAGTCCGTATTGTTTAATGTTCGTGTAAAATTAAATTAGCATTAGATGAAATTGCAGCCGGGTGTTAGAGTTTTACCAAAATTGAGTGTAGATTAAATGAATCTAGGATTTAAAATTAATACAGCGCTGTATTAGATTTTATCAAAATATATCATTATTAATGCGATTTATTTTTTATCTCTTGGCACCTGTTCCGGAAAATAAGAGTATAAATGAGTGATTACATCTCTCAACATGACACAGGCATACTTTTGGCATCCGGATTATTAAATTTATGATCTACCGATGCGGTATCAGGACCGATTAAAATGAATTTTGTCATTTTCCCTCATAGAGATTCCCGGATAGACATTAGAGATAACAAACCTTGTACTTTGATAGATCGTTTATTCATCGTAATATGTGTAGTATGTTATGGATAATGTGAGAGCATTTGGTTACATAGTATGTTATATAATTAATATATTAGAGCATGAAAAGGCTCACGCTATTTGCTAGATTTAAGGAAATATTTTTTATATTAGAACATTGGCGCAGCTTAATACTTTAGAATAGGCAAGTTAAGCTTGGTTGTCAAGAAAATAAAAGAGAGTCTACTGGACCAAGTGGACTCTTACCACACTGATGTACAATATTTAAAGCAACTCAGGAATTTTAGTATGAATACAGTTAACTACACTAAAAAAAAAAAGAAAGAACTTTACAATTATTAGCTAGCAGAAATTGATCGTATAAAGGTGTAGTTTTGAGTGACTATATCATTCAATAATGACTCATACTCATACAGGTTATCAGCAGATGGAATATTAAATTTGTCATCAGGATCTATTACAATAGATTTTTCCTTTTTCTAATACATATTTAATAGAACCTTATACTTTGATAGATAGTTTATACATCGTTATATGTATAGCGCATTATGGACAATCTTAGAGTAAAATATATGCTTTTTCATAAAATATATGCTAATTCATATATCAAGCCATGAAAATTTTGCACTCTATCTGCTAGATCTGTGATATTTTCTAATAAAGAATACTGGTTCTAAGTACTTGGAAATAGGCAAGTTAAGCTTGGAATACTAGAAACTAACAAGGATTACCTTATTAATGTAGAATTCTTCATTATTATTATTTTTATTACTATCCATTCATGATATAGTTTTGAATTTAATTCAGCAATAATACATAAGCTGATGACTATTATATTTTAGTACTGCACTTAGGCACAACTGTACCTAATCTGTGCATAATAGTATAGAAAAATCCCACTTACTAGTTGACGATTTGTAATGACCTATAATATACAAACCTATAAAATTAACATCATAACAAAATGTTACCTATTAAAGTTCCGTGCCCAAACATCCTAACTATTAATCCTACCTATTGATTAACATGAAATAACATTTCCAACAATCAGCTTACATCCCTAGAACTAAAATAAAATATCACACCTAAAAAGTTGCACTATTGAAGTAGAACTAACCATTATCCTTTTTATCCAGAAATTAAGAAAAACCTCTTTATTTCTAAATAGGTTTTTCTTAATTTCTATGTTTTAAAAAATTTTACTGTTTTTTTTTTGTTATTTAATACACTTCTTATTTTAATAGGGATAATTATAATAACTTAGTCCTAAGTAAGGTCCACACCGCTGATTTATATTTTTCATTCAAATGGGTATGTTTAGCTTCTGATTTGTTAATGTTCGTGTTGGGTAAGTATGTTTGACCACATTTTATTTTATTTTTGAACAACAATGTATGTAATTGTATACTCCTAAAATGTATAGGCATCTTATATTATAATCTATTAGAGATTAAAGCATTGAAGTAGAATTTAATTTCGATTTATTTAAAGTATATTATTTTGAACTACTTTAAGTGTTGGATATTATTCAAGTACATTCCACTCCAGATTAAAAGTCTATATTTGAAAATAGGCTCCACAAGTGCTTTATACATCATGACTATGATGTGTTTCATTTAGAATTTCTTTGAGCATATAAAATTTACAAATAAATAAATGTTGACTAGATATTGCTGATGCAGATCCGCCTTCAGATCATTATTAATTTTGACACCTAAGCACTTTATTGACTTTGTTTTTTTTAGAACTTGCACCCTGATTTCTAACTAGTCAAAATCTGGTTTATTTGCTTCTGTGATAAAAAAAGGAGATATACACAGATTTTTGCATATTACAGTTAACTTGAAGCTATCAAATATGTATTTTATTTTCAAAAAACCTAATTTGTAAAAACAGCAACTGAGTCATCAGCATGCAATGATTTTTCTCTTTATTTCAACTTCAAATAGGTAATTAATGTATATGTAGTCTCAGTATATCTGAGGCACCCATACTGTATTGTCAAAGAATCGCTTACGACGCCATGTATCCCAATATACTGGGTTTGATCCAAAATTTATTGAGTGGCACACAATGTCAAACGCCTTGGCCAAATCTAGGAAAATAGCTAAGCATTTTTTATCATAAAGACACTACTGAGTTTTTTGTACGATGATCTTCCTTGAAGCCATATTGATTAGTTGCAAGTATGTTATTTATACTTAAAAAAACTAGCTAATCGAACTTAAAAAAAAAAAATTGCTATATTATAAATATAGCAAAATGTTTATATTATATTTATATTACTTTCCTTGTAAATGGGTGTTACAATAGGTTTTTTGAATTAATGTGGCATTCAACCTGATTTAAATATCAAATTAAAGATATTCGCAAGAGGAATCATTATATGTATTTAAACGCATTAAAGTACCTTAGTCGAAACATTGTCAGGTCCGGGACAATGTTTCGACTAAGGACGGAGATAGGGACTGGCCAAGGTTGATATGCTGGCGGACATCTTTTTTCCCAAAATTTACAAAAATCTTTGTTATTAGTTATAGCGGTACTATTTGTTTTTATTTGTTCATTGCAAATTTTTGATGTAGTTTCGTTTTTTTAAAAGATTTTCCTTATGTTTTGTCCACAATCTGTTATTTTGGTATGATAAAAGCAATTTTTGTGGTTTTAATTAATTTGTTCAATTTATTCCTATAATCTTTTTATGCTGCAATTTTCACGACCTGAATTTATTTTTAGAGATTTCTTTCGTTCACCACGTTTTAATATTTTTTATTTTATTAAAATTGCATTTTTATTCTATGATTTAATTTTGAATTAAAAGTAAGTAATACAAAGAAAGTAGAAGTAATTTTAAATTAATATTGATGTTTCATTGGTTTTACCCAAAAATTATCAACTAAGTTTAATGCGATTTTATCTCTATACTCTTTTCTTCTCGAAAGTTAATCGTATAAAGGCGCCATTTCGAATGACAACATCTTTCAGCATTGACACCTACGTACTTTCAGCATCCGGATTACTAAATTTATTATATTTCAATGCGGTATCCGAATCGATTGAAATTCATTTCGTTTTCTTTCCTGCGAGATATTATATAGATATATAGAACTGTATACTTTAATGGATCGTTTAAATTAGGATATGTAGCGCGTAATGGATAATCTAGAATTTGCTACCTAATATGAGCTTTTATCATAATTTATATTTGCTATTTGCTAGCTTTGATGTATTAAATGATATGTTATAAACTAGACGCCAGTGCTGCTAAGTACTCGGAAATAGGCAATAGGTGCAAGGTTTGTTTCACCCTTCAATCCATAAGATGGTACGATTTGACTAATGATAAGCCTCAAATGCCTATAAACCTGAAAAGAATTTAAGAAACAAAGGGAGAAAATCTCGTTGGCAGACAGTATTAAAAGCAAGCCATTAGTTTTCCGAAATTCAGCGTAAGTTAAATAAATTTGGAACTTATAGATTGGTATAAAATTTAATTCGATTTTATCAAAAAAAAAACACCAATTCAATAGAACGCGATTTTATCTTTAAGCGGGAAGTTAAGGATATAAACGTGCCATTTAGAGTAACTGATTCTCTCAATATTGACACACATATACTTTTAGTGTCTGGATTATTCAATTTATTGCGTCCCCATGCGGTATTAAGACCCGATTGAAATGGATTTTGTCACATGTTCTGCCATAAATTAAACAGAACCTTTTACTTTGATGGATCGTTTAGTTATGGTAATACGTAAAGCGCGTTATGGATAATTAAAATGAATTTGAATATATAGGATATCTCCTTTCTACTGGCCAAAAATGCTAGTTCTTAAGTACCTCAATATATACAGGTTCTATAAAGAAGCAGCTGAAGATAGCATTCTGATATTAAGATTTTTAGAAACGCTTTAACCAACTCTCATGAAATATTTAAGTTTTAAATAATAGGAGTGAGGCCACTTTTTGAGGAATCATAGCTTATTTGACTTTTTTCAGTAATTACATGTATGTTAATTAAAAAAAAAGAATATAATACGGTTTACTTTTTTTTTCGAAATAATGTATTAATTCTGCACCGTTTTCATGTAAAAAAAATATAAAATCTATACAAGAGTCTTTTAAAACTTTTTGGCACAGCTTGAAGTTACGGAACATCGTTACGGAAAATAAATAAATTTACAATTTACCACTACTTTAAACCAAATACTCATGGTGGAAGTGCATGGAAAACACTTTGTTTTCTGTTCACACATTTTCTGCACCTGTGGAATCAGGCTGCCCAGATGCGAGCCAAGACGCCTGGATCGTTCCGCAGCAACCACAATTCTAGCAACTGGGTCCTTTCTGATGGGCACAAGATTTTCTTATATAAGTTATTCCATGGCTCTCTAACAAACTATCTAATCTAATTAACTCTAGCAAAAAGTCTAGAGGTATCAAATCAGGTAATCTTGCTGGCTAAGAGAATGGACCACTTTTACCAATCCATTTGTTGTTGTAGATCTAGTCTCTTTCGCAGAACTCAAGCACACGAGGAGCTGTGCCAACAACTATAACTGCACCTTTTATAGTTTAAAGAGATGAGGATTGTGGCTTTGTAATACGAGGTGACCGGTTTTTTTGCCAAAATCAATTGCTGACGTGAACTGACGAGTGCTTCTGCTGTGCTCAATTTGAATCCATGTCATAATTTCATTTTCTAAAATTTCTCTAACCTAGAGCCGCCTTATACCTTCTCGGTCAATTAAACAGAAATAAAGAAAAACCATTGCATTTTAGAATATTAGTAATGCATGAAAAACGTATTAAAAAGTCATTTAATAGTATAATAATTAAGTCTGTCTTCCATAACATTTGATCAATTATAATCAAAATTCAATCCAAAGCAATTTGTTAAATTTTTCTCAGCATTCTTCTTAAGCAGTTAGGCACAAACAAGAAAAAAATGGTAATTAGTACTAAATTGTAGTGACAATAATCAAAGAAACTTTTGGTTGAATACTGCCAATAAACTTTGTCTTGCTTATGTTCTCCTCTTGGCTAAATTTATTGTCACAAAAAATAACATAAACAATCCAATTATGTTTTGTTTAAGTTAATGCCTTGACACCATCATTTGCATTTGGGTATAGTATCCCCTTAAAATGATTTCTTGTTATACCGTAACAATACAATAGTGTGTACCGACACTAAACTTAACAAAAATATACACATACTTTTTTTTTTAATTTCATGAATAAAATTAAAAACTAAAAATTTTGGGAAATTAAAGTAAGGAATCCTTATATTTGTTTAAAATTTTTATAAGAAAACAATATGACAAAATGCAAAAATTTAAGTCATGTTCTGTTGAAAATTAGTAGAATATTTTAAAAACAAAAATATTTTTTTTATCAAACCTCGCCCTTTTTTTTTCAAAAAATTTAACACACATATGCAGCCTTTTTGTGTTTCTATTTCCGGAGAATTTAAATTACCCGCAATTTCTCAAAAAGTGGCCTCACCATCTACCATTTAAAACATAAAAAAATTTCACTAAAATCGCTAGAAGCATTTTCATAAAAATTTAAAAAATTTCAACCCTGTATTCTGAAAGCGAAGCACGACCAATGGTATCCTACCTCAAACTTTGTTTCTATGGTTCTTCCATGAGTTTTTGTGGTATAAAAAAATTTAAATTTTATATGCCAGTATTAGATGAGATTTCTCAGTCAAGAAGTCAAGGTGAGTTTTAGAAGTTAAGCATGAGATGGTATTTAAGGATTCTGATAGGCTGCATTTGGAGTCTTAGTCTTAAAAATTGACTCATGATAAGCTTCGGTATCCGGAAAGTAACAAAAGTTTGCAATATACCAAGTAAAGAAATCGCTTCACATTCAATATTTGGAACAATCCAGAATCTCCTGTACAAATAAGTAAAATAGAGCGAAGATACTTTGGCTATCTAAGACTAAGATTACTTTAGACAGCAAACTCAAGTAGAGCAGGTACTAAATAAGGCAACGGCCCAATGGCAATATGGCAATCACGAGGAACAATAGATACAAGATTGCCTCTGCTTGTTATGCTGTTAGAGTTGTACGCATTAAGGTTGGTGTATAGAGGTAGCTTAAAGTCTGTACTTTGCCCTAGTAGAGTTTCACTTAAGTCACTTTTGGTTTTGCGGAAGCGTGCTGTGAGATATTTATGTGCAATAGGCTTTAGAGACCACTGCAGGCCGCTATTTGTTAGAGAGGAAATATTCACATTAACTTGGATTTTCATACTGATGACGGTAAAATGTATTTATAAAAAAAACAAAAGTACTAACACATATTTAACAAAAATTAATACTACCAATCTACGTCTATGGACCCCAAAGAGTACTCTTATAAAATACTCAATTATATGTGAGGGAATTAATATGTATAATCACTTGAAATGCAAAGACGTGAGTAGTAGCAAGCAGTTTAGCTGTTCTGTGAAAGGTTTATTAATTAAAAAAGTATATTACTGTCTGGATGAGTTTTATAGAGATGTTTTAAAAGTATTGAATATTTAATGTATGAAAACAAACATAGGAGAATCATTTCCGCTACGGAAACACCACAGTTTACCAAGCGGAGATAGTTGCTATACTTAAAGTAGCAAACAAACGGGAAGAAGAAGGAAGGTAACGAGGATATTTGCATTGACTTTGATAATAAAGCTGCTTTTAACGCTATTAAAAAACAAGCGCTAGTCCAGGAGTGCAGAGAAACGTTGAAAAGACTGTACACAAGGGAGTGTTACTAAGAAAAGAAACCAGCTTGTTCTAAGCATTGAACAGACTGACGAACTAGCAAGACAAGGTTCTATTAGTCTCTTTGAATGCCCTAAGCCATGTCTTAACCCCAGTAAAAACGAATTTTCCAGAAACTTGATAGGTGGCTTTGGGAAAAACAAGGATGAATTGGAAAACAGAAGTATGTAGACAGTCCAAGAAGATGGTCATGACGGCTTCTAAGTAAGGGGGACTGCTAACAAAGAGCTGATAGGGGATCAAAGTCTTAGCGGTAATCCTAATTAGGTGAACAAGTATCTACACTTCTTGTTATAAGAGAAAGTCCGCTCTATTCAAATTGCGGTACAAGAGAAGAAACTTCACATCACATATTAGGAATTTGCTATCGGTGGAGTCACCTAAGATGGAAATTTTTTGGAGCAACGATACAAAAACGGAAAGATCTTAAGAATCTGGATTGGGACAACGTGCAAGCCTTTATTAAGAGGATGACTCGACTCAATAAATTCCGTGAGGTGATACCATTCAGGGTGGCGTAGAAGTGGGTGATTCTGAGGTTAATAAAAAAATTATTAGGCCTACTTGCCGAGCTCTAACTCTCTATCTTTACTACTTCTACTGCTACGTAGATAAGGATTTAAAAATTATTAATAACCTTTATTACACTTAGGTTCGAAATCGTCAATTGATTTCAATGCGAGTTTAGAGATGAACGATTGTTCCGGATAGCTTAAACGAGCGATTTCGAACGACTAGATCTCTCAGCATTCACACATATATATATATACTTTCAAAATCCGGATTATTCAGTTTATTATGTCCTGATGCGGGATCCTGGACTGACTGAAATGGATGTTGTCACATTCGCCGCTAGATATTTAATAGAAGTTCCTTGTCTGTTTGATGGATCGATAAATCATAGTAATACGTGTAGCACAATATGGGTCATACAAGTTCTGAAGTAATAGAGGACGTTTCTGAAGTTTATGTTTCTGAAGTTAACACATTAATAAGTACTCAGAGATAAGCAAGTCTAGGACTTTGCGAGATATGTGACTCTTACCGGAGATTACAAATTAGTTTCATATAATTTTGGATAATTACAGTAAAGAGTTTCCAGGACTACTACCTTAAAGGTAGTTAAACTAATGAAGTAGAATTATTATTAAAAATCCTTTTAATGAGATACATTTTACTTGGCGTAAATATTGAATGCTTACAGCATATATTGTAAGGGTCATAAGCTTTAGACGAGAACTAATTTACGAGACTCCCACATCTTCATTATCAATTTTAAGGTTTTTATTAATTAAACAGTGTCATGCTTAAAATATAAGGAATTCACGCCTTATAAAAGGTGAAGCAGTCTACATTTAAAGAAAAATGTTATTCTAAGGAAATACATATATTGCTCCCCAAAAGTTGTGTCTTATTTCATTTAAAATTAAGCGATGGTTTTTTTGCAAAAACGCTTGGACCCGTCGATTTTTATTTCAAGTTGCACTTTTTTGTACGTGAAGATCATATATACAGACTTAAATATAAATTTCGACCATCAACCTAATTTTTCCAAATGAGAGCACCAGATTTTTTATTTCACTTTTGAATTTCGCATGGAATTCTACATATATTTCTTGCGTCATGTTTCATACCTACAGTTTACAGTAAAAAAACACGATTCATGTCACAAATAAAAACTTAATAAAAATTAAATTAAAATTTTCAAAATAGTTGCCATTTACGGCTTGACAATATACAAGGCGATCAATAAACTCTCGTTGCACATTTTCAATTATCTCTTGAGTTACGGCGCGCACTTCTCTGCGAATTCTCTCTGTTAAGTCGTCTATATTATTTGGCTTATTAACAAATACTTTTGTTTTCCTTAAAGTCCTTTGAACATTTTTGAGAAAAAATGTCCATTGCTGTTAGATCAGGCGACCTAGCAGGCCATTCGATAAGCCTTCTCTTTCCTATCCGCAGATTGGGAAAGATTTTATCCAAAAGACGGCAGTACAGTGCAAAGAAGCACCAACTTACTGAATTTATCCTCCGTCAGCATAGCCTGGGTCCATTGGATTTAGAAATATAGCTAAGTAAGTATGGATCTAATTCAAATTGGAGAAAATCGAGACACACTTGTCCCGTTAAAGGTTCAATTTATAAGGTTCTGTTAGTCCAAGAAGATGGTCATGACGGCTCCTAAGTAAGGGGACTGTTAACAAAGAGCTGACAGGGGATCGAAGACTTAGCGGTAATTCTTACTGGGTGAACAAGTATTTACACTTCTTGTTATAACAGATAGTCCGCTCTATTCAAATTGCGGTACAAGGAAAGAAACTTCATAGCACATATTAGGAATTTGCTATCGGTGAAATCGCCTATGAAGGAACATTTTTGGAGCAACGATACTATAACAAAAAGATCTTAAGAATCTGGACTGAGACAACGTGCAAGCCTTTATTAAGAGCTTGAAAAATTCATCCATTATCCCAAAGATGCTGGTCATACACTTTTATAAAAGGTAAAAACACGAAATCTACAGCATCACAAATACATTTCATAAAATTACAAAGGTTACATGTTTCGCTCGATTAGAGCATCATCAGACCTAAACAATAATTAAAATTATGTAACCCGAAAAAAGGAAAATTCAACAAAAACTTACCATAACATACACAAAACACCTGATATATAAGTAAACAAAGCTTACAATAAGGTGGCACTATCTATGTATAAAGAACTTAACTAAACAATCAAATCACTTTATACAGTTTAGAAATCTAACCATCATTTAAGAGTCTAGGACTATTTAAGGTTATTCAAAACTAGGTGGCCATCAAAATCAATCCTTTCATTAACACAGGACGGATCTGGGCTTTTAAAAGCTTTACTAATTTCAGATACAGGCCAGGTTATATCGCTAGACGTGAAAAACTTATTTGCAAGCATTCCACCCGCTGATTGTCTGGTCTTAGTCAAAGATCTTCTCAGGGGGAAACTTGATTCACTCTTGGTCGAAAATCTACTTTTGCTTCTTTCTACTGTGTTAGATTAATTTTTTTTCCAATTTAACAACCGTTTTTTCTTTTATAAAACTTTATTAAGAGGGCGACTCGACTCAAAAACCCGTGAGGTAATACCATTCGAGGTGGCGTAGAACTGGGTGATTCTGAGGTTGATAAAAAAAATTATTAGGCCTACTTGCCGCGCTGTAGCTCTCTACCCTTACTACTTCTACTGCTACGTAGATAAGGATTCAAAAATTATTAATGAACTTTATTCCACTTAGGTCCGAAATCGTCAATTGATTTCAATGCGAGTTGAATTTGCGATGAACGATTGTTCCAGACAGCTTACACGAGCATTGGATTTAGAAATATAGCTAAGTAAGTATGGATCTAATTCAAATTGGAGAAAATCGAGACACACTTGTCCCGTTAAAGTTTGTTTAAAGAAAAACGAACCTAATACAATATCTGTTTGGCGTACAACTTTCATAGAGTTTTTATGAAAATACACGACGGTCACTAGCGAACATTAAAAAACACGAATAAATGAAATTTTGCTCTGTTTATAAAAATTCACGGAGATAAGGTGCGACCATCAATAATAATGTTCGACCGTGTTTTTTTCGATAACTGTTGACTGTCAGAAATATAATAAAAAAAGGTGCTTTCGTTTGGAAAATTGGAGTTTGAAATTTATTTTTGAGCGACTCTATACGACCAATTTCACATAGAAAAAAGCGCAAGTTGAAATAAAAATCGACGGATCCGAGCGTTTTTGCAAAAAACCCATCGCTTAAGTTTAAATAAATTATAATTTTTGGGACGCATTGTATAGGGCCTAAGTTTATGGGCTTAATGTAAGGCATCAAATTTTATTTAAAAAAATTAGGTATAACTAAATAAGAGGAATAATAAAAAATACAGTAAAATTTTGGTCACAGGTCATTGGATATCGATACTTGGCTGAATCGGAAGAACTGTAAGCTATTTTAAGAAATTCTATAAAACGCAATGCATTAGTCTTTTAAATCCAACGTTACTATGCAATGGTAAAGATTGAAAGTGAATAAAACGCCAATTTACATTTTAAAATATACAATATTGGGTTCAGCTTTGACTGCAAGATATCAGAATTTAATAAAAGAAAAACGTGTCATTTTTTATGAGCTAATTAATAGATGCTGAGACTGTTCACTTTTTATTTTATTGTTTTTTATATCATCTGAGAGACTGTCAGAAAACTGAAATTGGCAGAATAAATCAATCCTAAGATTCAACACTAATTGACCTAAAATGATGATTTATTTAAACTTGCCTAAAAGCAATTTAAAGTTAATAATAACACCCTAAATATAATAAGGAAATAAATTTTGTATAATACGTTACTTCCGCCTTTAACAATGCTGTCTTAAAGTGCATGTGCCTTATTGGTATATTTATAGATTTCTATTAAAGCGCAGAAATGTGCTTAATATCTTTTACAGACCTTGTTTTTGAAATAGCTGGAGAGAAAGAGAGAGAGTTGTAAAATTTATAGCTTCTTTATTTAGAACGCGCTTTAAAAATAAATTCTATAATAAATGTAATGGAAAGGGCGCATAGTGACAATCGTTAAGTCTCCGTTATTTATGGCAGACCTGATATATTTCTTTCTTTTTTATCAGAAATAAAGACCCCAATCATCGCTAAAAAGTTGATTTTACAATTTTCTCTGGTTTTTTTGATCAGTTTATGGTCGGTTTGAAAGCGACATTTTCATAGTATCTACGGCATATAGGAACAAATAGATATGACCATATATATGTGGTATTCGATCACATATCGCAGATTGAGTTTGCAAACTATGAGGGTTATTTTGAAACGGATATTGAACGTAAATATAACGTCGTATTGAAAATTTCATTCGCAGCCTGGAGCGAGAACGGCAAGGTACGTGAACACCGATTTAAATGCGGTTTATCACTTTGCGAATTTGACTTTATATTATATTGCTATTGATTATTAAAAAGCCAACTGAATGGTTGACTTTATTAAATTTACTGAAATTGACAGGTATTGGGCATGATTTGTTGGTTATCTTTTATAATCGTAAATAGAAACGTATCATCTATTATTCTCTAAGAGACCAAACGAAAACAAAACAAAGGTAAAAACACAAAGTCACGGTTTCATCAAATCCATATAATTTTTTCAAAGCTACACGTGTTTCGCTCCTATCGGAGCATCATAACGCCTATAAATTATGATAAAACTCATTACCTAGACCTACACAGATCACATTACAACTAACAACAAAGGAAAAGCTAGGTTAAGTTAACAATTCCCACCATAGATAAAAATATGTGCTTAAAAAATAAAAAATATCGAAAAGGAAAAGACTTTTTAAATTCTTTGAGAGAGGTTGTTATAAATGAGGTGAGGTTCAAACGTGAAAATATCGTTCACACACACAAAGACAGGGCTTTTCTTAGCTTTAGTTATTTCCATTTTTTCCAACATGTCCAGTTTTTTGCCTTTTGAGCACTCATGCAAAATATTCGCTCCCTGAGTTAAAGAAAAACCATGTGAGGAGGCCAATAAATGATTTGCAAACGCCGATTTAGTTTTAATCATGTCAGTATCCCTGTACCTGTCCACCAAACTTGTATGTTCCTTTATTCTGGTGGAAATTTTTCTCCCCGATTGCCCTATGTAAATGGCATTACAGTCATTACATCTTAATGAATATACCCCTGATTTTGAAAAGAAATCTGCCCTATCTATTGTACTAACTAGCTGCCTTTTTAAACTGTTTGTAGATTTAAAAGCAATTGTGAGATTTGTAGACTTGAAAAACTTTGCAAGCTGAAAAGAAATATTACCAAAAAATTACATTGATCTAAAAAGGTGACTATTTTCATTATTAAGATGGATTAATTTGTAAGTGAGTTTGTATTTATTACAGAATTTAGAATAAAGGCGATTAATTATATCAAGTGGAAAACCATTATTAAAAGCAATATGTTTAATTATATTTAGTTCATCAAGGAAAGCTTCTCCAGAAAGGGGGATGTTGAAAAGGCGATAGAAAAGGGAATTAAATAGGCAAATTTGTAGGAATAAGGGGAGTTTGAGGAGTATTGGATGATATTGTCCGTAGTGGTGGGTTTGCGGTAAATCTCACATTCCAGTTTGTTGGTATTTTTTGAAACAAGCACATCAAGAAAAGGCAACCTTCCATCTCTTTCTTCTTCAGTGGTAAACGAGATATTTGCGTGAAGAGAATCTACAGAAATGAGGAAATCCGCCAATTCTAGATCATTTCCATTCCATATCACAAAAATATCATCCACGTATCTCCTATATACAGTGAGAAAAGCACCAAACTTCCCATTGACAATCCTTTTCTTCAAATGGTGCATAAATATCTCACTCAGAAGAGGAGAGAGGCAAGACCCCATTGCTAGTTCAGTAACTTGTCTAAAAAACCTATTGTTAAAAACGAAAAAAATCTAATTAAGTACTAGCTTAAGGAGTGTTAAAAGATCATCAACAATAAATCTGTCAAGCGGTGACTTAAGCAAAAGGGACCTGACTAGATCAAGACAATCACCAGGTGGAATGCTTGGAAATAAGTTCTTAACGTCCAGAGAAATTAGTTTTGAACCCTCTGATATGCAGATATTTTTTTAAAAATTTGTCAACTCTACTGAATTTTTTGTAGAATAAGTACTTCTGAAACCAGTTACATCTCTAAGTGTGGTATTTAACCAGGTTTACAAGTTGTAATAAGGTGAGTTTACATACGATACTACTGGCCTAATAGGGAGATTGGGTTTATGGATTTCAGGAAGGCCGTAGAGGAGAGGAGTTCTGGGGATTCATAGGGTATAATTTTTCTTTCCTAGTATGAAAAAATTCTAGACTCAGATTACACCTATCAAGAGTTTGTTTAACCTTGGAGAAAAAAGAACTAGTAGGGTTTTTGTTTACATTAACAAAGTCACTGGAACCCAAAAAATCCAAAACCTTCTCTATGTAATCATCCTTCTTAAGTATAATCAGGCATTTACCCTTGTCAGCTTTCGAAAGGATTAAATCGTGATTCTTTATTTTATTTTTAAGAGAAGTTAGATGTTTATTATTAAAATTAGATTTATTAGAATTTAAATAAATTATTATTTTAGCACACAAATTATTTTTATTATGCATATCAGTAGTCTGCAAAACATTCTCAGCCTCCACAGCTAAAGTCTCCTGCGTGCGCAAGTCAGTCTTCTTATAAAAGTTATATTTTAAATTAAGATTTAAAAAACTCTCCTCGTCCGCTGTAAAAGCCACCTTTGTTAAATTCAAGTACCTTTTATGAAATTGAAAGTGACATTTTCCTAGCTGCCTACGGTATACATTATTATTATTTTGTCTTAAAGATTGAACTTGAATTGTCTTAAGGTGATTTAATTTGCGGTTTAAGCGAAAAAGGAGTTTTTAGAAAAGATTTTAACCTCATCTCTAAGTGCTGAATCTAAAGTACAAAACTTTCAATGGGTTAAGAATAGGTTTAACGTAAAGTAATGGTATTTTAGTACAGAATTCACCTTATTCAAGCTTATATAATGGTTTTTGCCTTACTCCCTCAGCCAAGTTCTTCGGGCCACTTCCAATGCTGTGTCAGAGGAGTTGTTTGGTATGTTGCAACTTAAGTTGACAAATTTCGGTGTTAATTGATAAAATAAGCACTGTTGAAGGAACACTGTTGAAATAAGCTCCGATAGGAGCGAAACACGTGTAGCTTTGAAAAAATTATATGGATTTGATGGGACCGTGACTTTGTGTTTTTACCTTTGTTTTGTTTTTCAAAATCGTAATTTTTGATAAGTTACGTACCTTACTGCTGTTTTAAGTATGGGCACAATTTTTAAGTTTTTTTTAATGGGCTTGTTTCGAGCACATTTAGCCTCAAGTTCCAAATGGAACAACGGTATTCATGTTATATGATGGCTCTTATCTCACAGCTACCTATACACCTGTGTCTCAAACAAATTAGAAAATCTCATTCGTTCACTTAATTATCTAAAAACTTATATATAACTCTCTGTAATGTATCTACTACCTAATAGGAAAGAATAAGACATTGACTTTTGAAATGTTAGACAGGGTCACACGCTTCTCGCCTTAAGTCCAAGCAGGGCATTGTTTTAATTTAAGAAAACACAGGGTCACAGGTGTTTGATACATATTCCAAAAATGTGTTTTTCCTACATTCAAAAGCTTTTAAGTAGAGAAAAGGGAATAAGTCCCTGTAGTGTACTTTAGGTATAAAGTTGTTGCAAGAAATGACTTTCTTTGTTCAGGTCTTAAGTTCATTTTTAAGTTGAGCTTTAAAACTTTTATTATAAATACAATCTTTTAAGTAATCTAAAAAATTATTGAATTTAGAAGCTAGGATATCGAAATTTATGATATATATCCTTTTTACCTGTTGGCACTACTGCAAAGTCGTGTTGATGTCTTGTGTTTTATTTGTGTGCTGTTAAAATGAATATAATCGTTTGGCGCCTTATATATATCAATAACTGCTAAAAGTACATCTGTCTAATATCTTTCCTTTTGAATTCAGAGTGTCACTGAGAAATTTTCTTTATTATTGCTTATAATTTTCATAAGCGATTTCTGAGTCGTTTCAATATTATTTAGGTATATATCCCTCACTGCATCCCATACTGCAATTCCATCTGCAAACATATATACATACATTCTCATACTGAAGACCATATACTTGTTTAAGTTATATGATATCAATAATATATAAAGTATTGTATATATTTATCATATCTCATGTGATTAGTTAGTCTATTGTTGAACCAAGGTAAAGAGTCAGTAAATTTCCATACAACAAAACTGTTGTCTATATTTCGTTTGACAAATCTTGATAAGTTCTTGATTTAAGATGAAAATGCAATAAATGTGGTTTAATTTTTATTGAGTATCAATTAATATTTTTGGTGTTCTTATGTTAAATAATACCCGTCCAAGAACCATTCCTTGGAGTACGTTACAAATGGTGATATCAATTTCACTCCTTGCGTCCTCTATTTTAATATGTTACCGCCTATTGTTTAAATAATCCTTCAATAGAACGAACGCTGTCATTAAATCGAGAACTATGCCCATATATTGTTGTCGATCTATTGAGTTTCAAATATCTAAATTATTAATACTAAAAGCGCATCTTCGGTTGATTTTACTTCTCTAAATCCAAAACTATCTGATAAGATTTTGGTTTCGAGAATCTTTACCATTCAAAACTTATCTATTTTTCCAAATATTCTAAGATATTAGGTATTATTTAAATTGGCCTTTAATTATTTACATATATTTTTAAAAAGTATGAGGTTCGGAATATACAAATTGTTTAAGAAAAGTAATTAAATATGTTAAAATTAATGTGATCTCATTCGCTATGATCTTTGAAATTTTACTCCTAATGCAGTAATGTTCTGGGACTTGTTCGATTCTAATCTCTTAATAATATTCTGTACTTCCAAGGTAGTGCTTTAGAGTAATACAAACTATGTGCCGACCAATTGGAATTTTCTTGAAATCGTTTTGCAGCTTATATATAAATTTTTACTATATAAAAACCCTTGTAAGTTGCAAGATTTTACGTAATTTCAAAAAGAAAATTACTGAGTTTATTGGCAATTTTGTTTTGCTCTGTAACCATTTTAGAGCTTAAGAGCTTAATTTTATCTAGTGATATACGTTTATTTTTTAAGTCAACTCTTAGTAGTTTATAATAAATAAAGTTTTTAAATTAATTATTATTTGTTGTTTCGATGGAATGTTAATAATATTGGACAGTCTTAGTTATTTTATTGCTAATTACAAGAGATTGAAGACCCTAATCAGAGACAACAATTTAAAAATGTTTTTTATTAAATCCCTTTACAAAAAGGTGATCGAGATATATTTCTAATTGTGGTCTTGTATAGAATGTATTATAGGATAAAAAGCCACTTATAGCTAGAATATCTTTATACTTTTCTATCCCTTATTGGTTTTTAATATATTTAGATTCATATGTTCTACAATTACATGATTATTAATTTTTCTATTTAGTAATAATTATTCAATCATCAACTAATTTTATTTATTAGTCGATAGAGATCTATTTATACATGTGTGTTAATGTATTTGTTTACCCACGTTCACATTTAATTCTAGATATTTTATATTTCCTGTAAACCTAAATGATTTTTTTTTATATTGATTACATCCTTCATAAAAATAATAATATTATCATACTTATGATAATTATCGTTAAGGTAAATACACTAGCCGAGTAAATTAGGAGGAGATCGATATATAGAAGGAATAGGAAGTACCTAATGTAGTTCTATTAATATGATATTACCAATTTCTTTTTTTAATTGAGTTAGCAAGCATGGGAACTCGTGAAAATGTGTTTTCTAATTCCACAATAATTAGGTGCACAATACTAATATTCTTGCCTTTAAACGAAAACAATAACAGGAAGATGAGAAAAGAGTTAACACTACTTTTAATTATGAAATCAAAAAGTATTAATATTTTAATTTCTTAAATCTTAATAATAGTTATAAAATTTAGATTGCACTTGTTTTGCAGACCACAATTTTTTACGTCATGTCAATTTTTCGTCATAAATATACCGAAAAATCAGATAAATATGCAATACATAAAGATTGACAATAAAAAGGAATAGAAAAGGAAGACTTAAGGAATCAGGAGGATAAAAATATAAAAGTCAAAATAAATTAATTAAAGAAAAATATAAAAAACATAAATAAAATAATAAAAAGATGTTTAAAGAAGGAATACAGTGGAATTAATAATAATAAAATTGGTTAAAACTAAAAAAGACAAAAGTTTAATTCTAATTATGTAGCAATAAATATAAAATATAAAAAATGCATAGGTGTAAAGAAATTTCAAAAATCAAAATAGTACTAACTAGTCAAAAATCAAAAGGTATAACTTAATATTAACTTATATTCCAAATGACAATTTTTGTAACAACTTATAAATTTTAATCTGTTTTTGAAGGTGGTAGACAATGCTACAGTGAAAACATCTTGTCGGACTTGCATTGTCTTATTTATTTATTATTTCCCCCCCCCCTTCCACATCGCTGCACACATCTAGTATATAAGCCTATAGAATAGTAGTTTGCTATCAGTTTACACTTGATAACGGTTGGAGATACTTACCAACCGAAACGTCGTGTTACATTAAATAAATAAGACAATGCAAGTCCGACAAGATGTTTATAAATTTTAGTAAAGCAATTGTGTTATTAAAATCAGTAGTTTCTTTTAGCACTTTCAGTTATAAATAAATTTTTCAGAAGTGGAAATTTACTTAACAAACTACTAGGTGAAATGAGTTTTTAAGTTTATGACTTCTATGTAATCACTTGACCAAGGGAATTCTAGATTTCATGCATAAACTGCATTGTGAAAGCTTCACAAATATATTTTTAATTTTTTCATACAACAGCAAATCATACCCATGCACCAAGATTTTTATTTTGAAGCGTTTTTCCCATTTGTTAAGGTGTAAATTGAAATTATTGATACACGAAAATTATTAATTGATTTTTATACACTCTTACTCTACTAAACACGTTCACTTAAAATTTTTATTTTTGTGCGGTAATACATTTGCGATTTAAATATCGCGCCAATATTTCGATCTTCACTGCACTGAACCGTCCACTTGTCAACTGTCACTTGAACTATCAATGGACTTCTCAGTAGCGACGCGGCTTCTTATATACCCAGCTGACCATGATTCTGGAAACCTGGAAAATTTGCTTCCACACGTCTCCAGAGACATCGTTCGGTGTGCCACTTGGTGTGTCATATTGGAATGACGAAGATTCAGCTGGTATTGTCGGTGTGTCTAATATCGTTACACTGCCTCCTCCCTAAGCTTATTTCGTCCCGAAATGGTTCCAACAATGGTAGATGTCGGTAGAAGATTCACCTCTTGTAACTAGACCTCTTATAGCAAAAATAATCAACGTTTTTTTTTCAGAAAACGACGTTGGGAAGTATAACAGCACAGTAGGAAGCATAACAGCACTGGATTCAAAATTTCATCCTTGGTTTAAATGTGCCTCATATCGGCCGATCTATTCTTTGATTAAGACGTCGGCCTTGTTGACCCAGTAAAATTTTTCTTTACTTTTTCCAGGGCCTTTGGACCATGTCCTCTAGCAACTTCGAAGTTCAAAATTTAGGCACAACGATTTGCCTTCTTTGCTCTTTGCCATCGTGGTCAACTATTTTCCGCCGCAAAAGTATTCTTTCCAAAATAAGAAGCTCCATTGTGCCCAATATGGCGTGACCTTAGGAGAATACTTGGTAACTTTTTCTCAAGTTGGCTTTAGGTCAGGACTATATTGATATCTGGATACTCCTCTTGGTCTCTTATACAATTTCCATATTAAAAAATATCAGCAACGATGGTGGTTCTTAACAACATAGCATCTTTCTCTTCTTCGGCTAATAATGCTTCTTGGATCTTCTTACTGCGGCTTGTTAAAGACAGTCCGACCATTGCCTATTCGCATCGACCTTCCTTAGTTTGACGCTAGTAGAATTAGCGCCTTCTGGAAGATGTCTTTTTACGTGACCTTCTTTGTTACGTTTCCAACGATCCAATTTTTGATTTAGGCGCCTACTTTCTTCATTAACTTCCCTAATAATCCGCTTAAACCATTCCTCGAAGTCGTCCCCTCCTGAAATCATCTGCCGAACATGACTGTGACCCTAACTAGCATTTTCGAATTTTAGGATTAGGGCTTCTAGTATCATTGGTAGATGCGCTAGTAGTAGATTACTGCCTAATTGCACTATAAGGCAATCCGTTCCATCATTGTTTTCGGGAAATCTGATTATACCAGTCGAACCAAGCGTGCAATATCGAATTCTTTTTGCAAGGATTTCTCTGATTTTTGACACCTATTTTTCAGCTGCATGTGGTAGACCTATTGCACGTATGAATGGCCATAGCGCATCTCCAAATGTATTACTAGATGGTCGTATATTTTATGTTCTTATGTGAAATATTCTTTGTAGGATAGCCGCAGCATCTCCTCTTAAGGCAAACTTTGAACTTTCTGAATTTTAGTAAAGAAGATTTTTCCAAAATTTCTTCTTTTAATTGATTCTTAAGTTTTTTTCTTCCAACCTGACAGTATTTTCTTTTAGTGTGGGATAGTTTTCTTGCAGTTTTGAACTATTTTGCAGTAATTTGGCCTCCAGATTAGCAGAATTTGCTTGTAATTCATTTTTAAACCTCCAGCAAATTCCATCCCAGGTTAAGGAAATTTTCTAGTAATTTGTTTTTTATACCTTACAACATTCAATCGATATGGGTAGTACCAATAAAAATAAAGTTACTCGGCTCATCGCCTTTTTTAAGTAATGCATTACGAAGCCGCTAGCTAAGTCCGTTTTGTTTTACGTCATATTGTAGTTCTTTTCCTTCAGCTTCCTTTTTAGCTCAGCAAATTTTAAATCCATTAGCTTATTATTTTATTTATCGCCAATGTCCAATTGACTGGAGTCCAATTCACTCCTCACACCTGACACCAATATATTGCTTTACCCGTTAAATAAGATGTGAATTGAAATAATCGATGCACAAAAATAGTCAACTGATTTATTTACTCACACACTTACACTACTAAACTCTATCACGTGACTACTAGAAATATTTATTTTTACTGTATTTATTTACTACTATTTACATCTGATATAAATGTCGCGCCAATATTTCGAATTTCACTCATCGTCAACTCCCAATGGCGACGCCGTTCCTTATATACTCGGCTGACCATGATTCCGGAAGATTCGGTGACCTTTCACGTGTCGTTCTGGAATGAGGAAAAATCAACTGGTATTCTTGGCGTTTCCAATTGACAACAAAGTTGGCAAATTTATTCAATTTTTATTTTAAAAAATGAATGTCAATAGAAAAAATTGAAATGAATGACAGTAAAAGTAATTTTTACATAGATTATGGTTTAATTTAATTAAATTTTTAATTAAATTTTGCCAACGGGTTCATTTTATAATGTAGGCACTGGATAAGAACGGATTTTTCGAAATTCCACCGATAAGGGGCAAAAAATGGGAAAATTGTTACCCGTGACCTCGAGAACTAAGGGGGCGTGGCTTCGGAGTTTAAACGGAGACTGCCCGCACCAACGAGTCGCAGGCATCAACTTAAGAAAAAAAAATTAACTGCAACAACGTTTTTTTATAATGTAGGCCCCGGATACGAATAAACATTTTGAAATTCCACCAATAAGGGGTGTTACGATATGATAAATATCGCATAGCGGCATAAAACTGATTAATAAATACGATTGAAAAAGTGCCTCTGTATTATTTATATTTTGGTAGATATAACAACAAGGCGGGTCCATGCGAGACTGATACCCGAGAAGTGACTCGACTCAGTCTTGCCGCTCGCTCTGCATCTAACTAATCATTTTTAAGATTATTTGTGTCTTGGTTTTATAATAATTATATTATATCAATCGCGCACCTTGACCTCAAGAAAAACGGCGTGGCAATTGTGGGTTGCATGTACTATTAATGAGGCGAGGCTTTGGATTTTATTTTTGTGTATTGTGGGTTGCATTTACTATTATTGGAGGCCTTCTTCGACTTTTTTTTTTATTTTCACGCGAGCAACGCCGCGGGCATTTAGCTAATAGTTTCATATAATAGTAAAACAAGAAGAGGCAAGCAAAGATACAAACTGAAGTAAACAAAAAATGTTAAGAAGATAGATAATTAAGAAGTGTGAAAAAGCAGAATACCTGAAGAAAAATTTAAAAAAATTGACTAAAAATGTACATAAAATCATATAATCGGTTAAATGACGTACTAGTTTCAAATTAATATCTATTTAGGATAATTCTTATAAATGTTAGACTCACACTTAACTTACAAACCTTTAAAAATCTTATTTTTATGGTCTCCTTAGGTTTGCATTTAACCACGAAAAACTTTAAACTGACTGGGTCTCTGATTAATGATGCACTAAAGCAGTATACACGTTGCTACTATAGTAGAATGGTGCATTTAAAATTTTAAGGGGCTCAAGCCTTTCAGTATCAATTCATGGCAAAATGTCTAGGAAAGTAAATCGGCTTTAACTTTTATAAGCAGAATTACGTAGGCGGGACGAGCAACGTTTATTTCTTACCGGATGGCTTTAGAAGTTTCTTTTAAGAATAAGACAAGTTTTGAAGAACTTTTTAGTATGGTTAGATTTGCTCTGGAAAGATTATTTATTTTATCAATAAGGGCGTCAAAAGTTTAAATTCTTGTGATAACATGTCCTTATAAATTAAAAGTTATTTTCCATCTATCTTCATTGCCACTCCTTAATTAATGGACACACGGATCTGTATATTTAGGTGTGGCATAATAGGGTCAGAGATATTTCGATTAAACTCGATATTTAATTAAGTGACTACTTTCTTGTTTTTATTACTTTCTGGAAGAGAAAAAAGGTTATTTTCCGTGAAACTTTGATGAACTCTGTTGCCGATTGACCGAATTTACGTCGTAATGAAACTGTTTACCGTCCGGTTTTGCCGCCCTTATAAATTTATATATTCTTTGCGCTTTATTGTGTATCAACCCCTAAATCTGGTTGAGGTTGTTACGAACTTTTTAAATAATTAAAGTTTAGGGCTTGGTTTTCTTGCTGACTGCGAGATCAAAGGAAATACCTAAATTGATTTAGAATAATGTTTGAAATTTGTAATTTGTTTTTCGCTTAAGAACTTTACAGGAAACCCAACATTTATGGTTAAAGAACTTTTCCTTTCAATTTATTGTAAATAATATCCCTTTCAAAATTGTAAGCAAATAACATTGTTATCTTTTTGTTTCCAAAATTTGCTGGGTTATTTAAAATATGCTGATCCATAAAATGGAATTCATAATGAATAAAACAATAACAAGATTAATTTTGCATATTTTATTCGCATTTTCGATATTCTAGTTAAATAATTGGCTATATTTAAGGTACTGAAATTACCGGTAAATAGTTTGATATTAAAATATCAAATGTATATATTCTAACCAAAATAATTTTATAAATGTAAATTTATGATGCATATATACAAGTTTTTAGCATGTAATTTGAAAGTTTCAATTAGTGAATAATGAGGGAATTGATAAATTAAAATTGTTTTATTATCTATAGTATAATTTATTTATTTTTGACCTACCCTTTTTAAGTTTATAAAAATTTTTTGCTTATAAAATTTTTTAATTTGCCTTTTTTTAAGAACATTGAATGCCTAGAATAAGCCTAGCTGCAAACCATAGGTGAAGTTGTTTGAGTTCACCATCTCTCAGACAATGATGTCAACTCGACTTTCCAATTTTTCATTCAATATATAATTTTCTTAATTCACTACATATTTTTTTAATGTGTTGTACTTTGTAACAGGTAAAAAAAATACTCTTTAAAAGTTTCGTTCATTTGCTGACTAATAATATATACTTTATTAGTCAGCAGTTTCAGAATAAAAAAGATTCCTGACAAAAAAAATTAATAAAAAAAAGCAATTTGGCAACGTAGAATACCTGTATATTTACAATGTACGTATCCAATGTTGCCACTTTGTGTTGTTTTTCTAGATATTTTTTCATATCTGTGAAGCTAGCGCCCGATCGATATCCCGCAACCAAAGTCTAGAACGCAGCAAATGTCGTTTGCCAGGAACCTATTTATAGTCCGCGCCCGCTGTTATTTAGTCAATATAATGCCCGTATCTCCTGAAATTCCCAAGGAATTTTAATATTTTTTTGTCCAAATATTAACAATCAATGACTAAATCGAATTATAATGGTTATAAACCTCTACAAACTAAAGTTTTTTTGTGAAAATTACTTAAAAAGTTGAATGTTAAAGAAATGAAAAAGGCTCCCAAAGAATTTGATTTAATCTTTTTTCTATAATAAATATCTAAGCGCATTTGAGATGGTTACAAAGCTCTACAAACAAAAGTTTTTTAATAAAAATTATTGAGTTGTTAGATTTTAAAAAATATAAAGGGTTTTGTACTCCTAACTCCTAACGTCTATAAAGAAAAGTTTTATTCATATCTTTTGGCAGTTATAGCCGCTTATAACATCTAACTCAATAATTTTTAATCAAAAAACTTTTGTCTGTTGAGATTTGCAACGATCTCAAATTCATTTAGATATTTATTATATATTTCAGAAAAATGTTTAACTCAAATCCTTTCGAAGTTAACCTTTTAATTAATTTTTACAAAAAAACCTTAGTTTGTCGCGGTTTATACCCACTATAAACCGATTTAGTTATTCGTTGTTAATATCTAGGCAAAATAGTGGCTGGATATCGACCAGATACTAATTTTGCGGCATTTGGGGTTAGAATAAGCAATAAATTTGCTGGATTATAAAAACATACTTAATTACACATTTTTATTAATATTTTGTTCTTCTTCTTAGTCATATCTTCATTCCTGAAGAGTTGTGACGTCATGTCTATAAACACTGATGGGTCGGTTGTCTCCACTGTTGTCGATCTTCTGCTACTCTTATATTTGTCTGCAAGGCTTGCCCTGTAATTTCTTTAATTTGGTTTTTCCCCACGGTGATGGGGATCTTCCTCTTGATCTTTTACCCTCTACTTTGCCCTGCACGATAAGTTTTTCTAGATTGTCTTGGTCTCTCCTGGTGATGTGTCCGAAGTAACCCAGAATGCGGCATCGGCAGCTGGAGGACAATCGATCGGTGATTCCTAATTCGTTTAATATCAACACATTGATCCGGTGTGCAGTCCAGGGTATGCGAAGCATCCTCCGCCAGCACCACATTTCAAAAGCATCTATTCGGTGCCTGTCGCTCGACTTTATTGTCCAGGATTCGGAACCATACGAAAATATCGAAAACACTAGGGTGTTTACCAGGGCTCTTTTCTTTTTTTTTGGTTCTCTTTCCATATCTTGGATAAGTTTGACATTGCTGTCCTCGCTAATGCTATCCGCCTTCTTATTTCTGTTTCACACCCTCCCTTGCTGTTTATTAGGGACCCTAAGTAGATGAATTCAGCTACTACTTCAATTCTATTTTGCAGATTTCTTAACTGTATAGTGTTACTCCTGTCAATGACCATTAACTTGGTCTTGTCTAGATTTATTTCGAGGCCTAGAGCTCGGCTTTCATTAGCGACCTGATCAATAAGTGTAACCATCTCATCTTCATCTCTTGTTATTAGGGTAGTGTCGTCCGCGTATCTGAGATTACATATCTTTCTACCATTGATTGACACACCTCCTTCAAAATTTTCCAGGGCTCGTCTCATTATGAATTCACCGTAGGCATTGAAGAGTCTCGGTGATAGGATACATCCTTGACGGACGCCTCTATGTACTGAACATGTTTGATGTTTTATTGTCGAGACTAACTATGGCATTGTTATTTTCATATAGGTTGGTTATTAGAGATATGAAATGCGGAGGGACCCCATTTCTTTCAATACGTTCCAGAGACTACTCCATCGAAAACAGTCGAAAGCCTTTTTGTAATCTATAAAGCACAAGAGCATGGGGGAATTGAACTCCCGGGCTTTCTGGCATGTGTGATTAGAGATATCGTTCGATAATTTTCGCATTTTTTGGTGGATCCCTTTTTGTGAATAGGTATAAATGCAGACGATGTCCAGTCTTTAGGCCATTGACCATTTTGCCAAATCTTATTACATATATCATGTAGGATTTTGGTTCCCGGGTCTCCTAGTACTTTTATGAGCTCAGCACGAACTCCGTCTGTTCCTGGGGTATGTTTAGCTTTAGGTTTTTTTAGCTTCTTTAATTTCAGACAAGAATATTGGGCTCCATTTCAAATTGTGTATTTTCTTTTTGTTGTTCGATCGCTATTTTGGTTTCTTCGGTGTATAATTCCTCACAATATTGTCTCCATCGTTCGATCACTTTTTCATCTTCCCATAATATTTTTCCATCCTTGTCTTTAATTGTGAAAGTCTTTGGTTTGAATTTGCGTGTTATTTCCCTTACTTTTTGATACAAGTCTCTGGTGTCATGGGTGAGTTGATGTTCCTCTATATCCCTGCATATTTTTTTAATGTAGTTGTTTTTATCCTGTCTGCATTGTCTCTGTATCTTTTTATTTAACCTCTTGTACAGGTCGCAGTCTTCTCTCGTTAGGGTGCCCTTCCTTTTCATTTCTTTTCGTTTGTTAATTGTTTCTATGGTCGCTTATGTGATCCAGGGTTTGTTTGGCCGATTTATGGGGTTATGTGTTAGTTGAAGGTGATCTGCTGTCGTCTTAATAACATTTCTCAATGCTTCCCATTCTTGGTCTGGGTCTTGTTTATTCATTATGTCATGTTTTTCGGCATCCAATTTGTTTTGTATTTCTTCTTGAAATTGCCGTTTGGCTGTTTCCGTCATGTTGATCCTGTTGCGTTGGTGGGAGATTCTTTTTAGACGGAGCCTAAACTTCATTAGTAATAAATTATGATCTGAACCACAGACTAGCGAGATCTGACCATAATGTAGCCAATTTGATTTCTGTATCTATCTCCTGGTGATGTCCATGTGTATAGGCGTCTTTTATGATGTGCAAATAATGTGTTTGCAATAGTGAGATTTTGTTCTTGGTAGAATTGAAGCATTCGTTCACCTCGTTCATTTCTTGTTGTTCATCTATATCTTTTGTTTTGCCAATTTTAGCATTCATGTCTCCAGTAACAACGAGAATCTCATTTTTAGGAAGTTCATTTATGATAGCATTCAGCTGCTCATAAAACGCCTCAATAGCTTCGTCCGAGGAGTCACTAGTTTAGGGGGAGTCACTAGGCTTGTATGACGTTGACGTTGAAAGGTTGCGATTTGATCTTTATTGTTATGATACGATCGTTAACAGCATTGTGTCCTAAGACAGCTTTGGCGGTTGATCTGGGCAGTAAGAAAGCAACTCCATTGCGGCTTTCTGTATCATTTCCCGAAAAGTATACTGTGTTTCCTGAATCTGTGGTGTAATGCCCGGATCCTTTCCAGTGTGTTTCCGACATGCCTAGCAGATCTATTTTGTTTGCGCGGGCTTCTTTTTCGATGATGTACAGTTTTCCTGTCTGGAGAAGCCCTTGGATGTTCCATGAGCCGATTCGTGTAATGTAGCGGGTATTAAGTCCTTCTCGTATGACGTTGTCCAAGACCGCTCCCCCCGGAGATCCAAATGGAGAGCTATTTAAACCTCCGGAAATTTTCGTATTGAACATAGTCATGATGTTCTCTTGGGAAAAATAATGAAGGTGGTTTCCCCTTGCTTTCCTTCATGGTTGGGATAGGAAAGGATATGTGGTGTAGGTAAGGATTATGGGTAGGACGTGATGCCTCTAAGTCGGGAGGTGCAGAACATCAAGTGCTTCGCGTGGGCAGGGATGCCAAACCCTAAAGTAGATCTATTCTCCCTTGGGAACGAGAGAGAAGTATCTACCCGCTACCATAGTTTACCTACCATATTTTGTTATTGAATACTTAATAGATATTTCACAAATATGCCGTTTTTTATAATATTATAACCTAAAAGGATGACACCAGTGACACATAAGTCGCCTGTGAAAGGAACGATTTGAATTTCCTTTTTTCCAATATATGTGACCCACTTCAGACTTCTTTATCAGCAAAAAGGAAGTTTTTAGTATTAATATTAGTTAAAAAAACGCACTGAAACCACTCAAAATATCCTTTAAATACTAATACTGTACGAGATGTGCACCATCCAAAAGTAAACAACGAGCGCAGCTGCCTAATATCTTTATTGCGAAGATATTTCTAAGCAAAATCTACAGCGTTGCCGCTATTTATCTTATTATTTTCAAATAATAAGACAAATAAATAATAAAAAATCTAACTGCAAGGTTTACTGCTTAGGAATATTTTTTTATTATCTATGTGTATTTAATATAGAACCTAAAAATCACTATATTCAAAGCTTCTGGATGATTAAATCGGCTACTAATTATTCACACATTATTTTTTACACCTTAAGCAAGGCGGAGAGTCATTTAAATATATTTTATGCAAAAATATATTTGCTAAGATTAAATACTGACATATTAGAAAGCTTTGTACTAGATAAGCACATTCAGATGATTTGCCTAAGCAAACTGGATACTAAAGAAGCTGAAATCCAAAATCCTAACCCAAAATTAAGCACTAATTACACTTTACTGTTGATACTCCTGCAGGGGAAGTGTGTCTAGAATATTTTTAGAACTAAATACTCATTATATGATTCGAGATGTAGATGGAGAAGGTGATTGAAATTTGTATTTTTTCAAATAATTACAAAATATGTTACTATGAAAACGTAAATGGGTTAATTATGCTTAAAGTTTCTGTATCGTTTTGCTCCTATGTTGGAGTTTGTGTTTATTTAGGGTTCGACTTACGTTTAATTTAGTATTTAATTTATATTATTTAAATTTCGATATTTTTTTACTATTTGAAACCTGTCTCTCTAAGGGAGATGATACTGCTTTGTTTACAATTCCTGGTTAATAATTCTTTCCGAAAAATAAGAATGAGAGGGAGGGCGCTGTAGCCGTTTTCTGAAATTCTAATTATAGAGTAGAATTAGTATCTTTTGAATTTAATACACATGATCAACTAGAGTTTTTAGTTTTTAAGATCAAGCTTAAGAATAAATATTGCGGCTTCTGTGTACTTTATAAGCCTCCTACAGTTAATTTATTGTTTTATGTATGGATTTTAATAACATTTTTACTTGCCTCTACCCTACGGTAGAAGAAATGTTTTATTTGAGAGACTTCAACATCAATTTGTTAAATATGAAAAAGCCGCTTACAACTCTATTTGAAAACTACAATTTTACACAAATGATCGATGAGCTATTAGAATACCAGCCAAAGTAAGTACACTAATAGATGCCATTTTTGTAACAAATGCAACAGTAATAGCAATAAACCAAGAAGAGAATATTGATTTTATTTTAGATCATAAAATAATTTATTGCGAAGTCAATTTTGAAAATTTACGGTGCACACCCAAGCTTATAATATATCGAAGTTTTAAAATTTTTAGTTCTGCTAATTTTATTAGTGATATGCAAAAATTGCCTCAGAATAGCATTTATTATGAAAACGACATAAACAATAATTTTACTAATCTATTTAGCTTTATTCAATAATTTTATTTTGCAGCTATTTGATAGGCATGTGTCAATTATTAAGTCTCGTATTACCAAACCTAAGACACCATGGGTTATCGAAAACTTAAAACTGTTTATACAGCAAACAGATAGTGCACTTCACGACTTTGGCTTAAATTCGAAAAGAAGACAGGAAATACGTTTAGTTGTTCTGTGAATAAACGAAGCCTTGCACAAATGTGGAATGCTCGAAACAAATTTAATATATCTAAAAATAAAAACAAATCATTGTCAACTTACCTTACAGATTCAAATAATATTAGTTAGTTCTTTGGTTTTTAATCCCAAAATATTTCAGATTGGTATGAACGCACTTTATATTACACTCAAAATTCCTATTATGATAATAACAGATTTTCATTTCGAGTAATTGATGTAGAAAAAGCTAACTCAATTTTAAATCATAATTATAAAAATAAATCCTGTTAGTACTGACTATATTTCGCCATTAATAATAGGGTATTGTAGTCCTTTTAAAAAAAATAATAATAATAAATTTATTCAATAAAATACAGTAACATAAAGTTTAAAATTAAAAATTTCTGAATAAACAAATGACCCACAAAAGGCTAACCTGGAGTTTCTGAATACACAGAGCAATAATTTTAACAAAGTAGTTTTTTAAATAAAAAAGTTTTTGAAAAATTATCAATTTGGTACTATCAAACTTATTACACTAATAACGATAAAAGATACTTATGTTATTCGAGTTTTTACTCCTAAGTAGTGCTAAAATACATTTAAATAACATCTTTAAGTTGATTATACAATTAACGATTAATGAAATCTTAGAAGAATAACAGCTAAGTTGATAGTGATATCTGTTAAAATAAGATTTTGCGTTTAATTCACGAATAAATAGCAATAAATTAGGTTTTATTTATACTACCGCTTGCAATTGTGTAAAAATATGTATACATCTACTTACTTTTATTGTCTTTCATATATTAAATATACTCTCCAGATTAGCTTAGATCCTTTCATTTTATTTTAAAGAAATTTATAGAATTAATCCCAAAAAGTCCAGCAGGGAGTACTGAATGAATTTTGAGTTTATTTTTGGTAGCCAGATAGCTGTTTTGAGTAAGTAGGGTACTGGTGTGTTATTAAGGATAGTGTATATTTCTTCCTAAACAGCTGCCTTAAGTCCAAGATACTGGTTTCTTTATAGCGAGCGTTCGAAGAAAAAAGTACGTTTTTACCCAAAATTATCCTTAATAACCATTTTTGCACAATTTTTAGTGGCCTGATATGTGTTTTTAAAGCGTCACCCCATAACAAAATATCATATGTTAAATGTGGTTGTATGAGTGCTACGTATAGCTTTTTAAATATGGAAACTTAAAATGCTTTTTTAGTTCTCTAAATTCATCTATACATGATTTAATCTTACTCTTAACATGTTCAACATTAATATTCCATTTTAGGTAAGGATCAAGTACAATCCCCAAGTATTTAATTTTTTTTAGTGAAGTTAATGTTAATTGATTTGTCAGGAAGAATAACGGTAAGTGCTTCATAATCAGTCAAGGAATCAGTGTAGCATCCAAATGGTATAAAAAAGATTCGCTCAAAATTAATGGTAAGTTTTTGGCTATTAAACTATTTAAAACCGTTGACCATATTCTGCTTTTTTTCACAATTTCCCAAGTGGTTTCCCTGTAAATAACGGCAGGGTCATCCTTTTATTGAATTATATTTCAATCATTTTATTATATTATATTTTTTAACTCGCGTTATAAACTGCTGCATCATGTTAATTTCTAGATTAATGCAAAATATCCATTAGTAAGCCTCTTTCTAAAATTAACACTTCAGCCACATTTAACGATCTGCGTATAATAAGCATTTTACCTGCAGTCTCTAAGATTTTTGAGCGAATAATTGGACTTTGATTAATTATAAGTTTTCGCCGATCTGGTTTGATGATTCTTAAGCACTTGCTTGTTTAGGTGACATAATTTTATTCGATACTGATGAGATTGAAAAGATGATGCATGGCGCTTCTGATGGCAAGTAATCGATTTTTCTCTTTTTTACTTAGTACATAAAAAAACTCTTAATAACTACTATGTTTTAAATATTATTGTGCCATGTTCCCTATATTTTGCTGAGTGTTTTGAAGTATATCTAGTGTATCTAAATAAACTAATATTTTTTTAGCTCCGTTTTTATTATTATTCTTTTGTCTTAAATCTGATTCAGTTTTAAGAATCTAATATTGGATGCTTTCCTGTTTCTACGACTTCGCATTTTTATATATGATTATAGATTCAACCTATTATTATTAACTAAGATATCTAATTAAATTAAATTATAAAATATAAAAAAATAAAATAACTAATTAAACCAGATATTCATTACTATAACTTATATAACTTTTCTTTTACATTTAAGATTCTAGACCTTAATAGCACCAAAGGATAATATAGTCATCGGTATTTTAATCTTTCTTTTTTTTAAACAGTCTCGTTTTATTTATGCCAAAGAGATATAATTGCATCCCATCACTATTTAGGTGATGACCCCCTGTAGAGCGGAACGAAAGGTTTTTTAATTAATTTATCATTTGAAAAATATACTTGTAAGACCAGTTCTAATAGTTCGTCCAGTCATAATAAAATATCTCATATAGGATGAAAAACGAGTGTTCATTATAATTTTTTTAATTATAATTATGACAGTAGTTATAATTTAGTAGCAGCGGAAACGGACTTACATCACTATTTAATTTTATATTTTAGTTAGATCTAAACCTATTGTAATTACAGTTCATATTTGTTGACTGTGTTTGACCTTTCCTATTTGTTTTTTTTAATTGGTATGCAGCTTTTTAAGTCTTAAGCATAATTTATGTATACTATACCTACATGATCAAAGTTTTGTTTTTATTTTGTATTTCTCAAGTAACATTTATGTTTATAAATTAAACAGAATTTCCTATTTTGTCAATAAAGTTGTATTGTTCTTTTCGTGGTTTATTAACGCGAAAATCTAAACTTTTTAGCGCATCTCAAATTTGTTGTTGACACTCTGCAGAACTTAAACTAACATATGAATACTGTATACACAAATACGTTGTATTTAAGGTTAAATTTTCATATGTACTTTATTAAGTAACTTGCGTCGAATTTTAAGCTCTGCTGCGGGCGTTTACTCTACATAGAGGTACATAGAGGTTCGTCTGCCGAGAAAATTGGATATCTGAAAGTTTTTACACTGTAAAATTAATAGGCATATGGGGGATAGTGTTGTTTCTAGGCACTGTTGTACCTGGGATCAAGTCAATTTTCAAAAAGAATAAAAACCTTATATAGATAGAAGTTTAACAATTCCAATGGGTCATACGGAAAACAGTGCTATCGTTTTTTAGATTTTTTGTCAGCCTTTGGCTTCAAGGTAGTTTTTTTAGTTTCGGTTTTTCGTATAGCTTAGTACATTTTCTGTCCGTTTTATATTGATTATGGTTTAACTATTTATCAAAAAAGAAAACTAGCTAATGAATATGCAAAGGCAAATCATAAAAGAATACCTGATGCATTAAAATAAAATAAGATCGCTGAAGTAAGTTGGTTTCGATTTCTTTGTGAACGAAATCCTGAACTATCTTTTCGAAAACCCGAGACTACTAGTTTAGCACGATCCACCGCATTTAGTTAACATACAGTAAGGAATTTTTTTTCCAATTATAAAAAAATAATAAATAAAGCGAACTTTTAACAATTTAGTATCCTCGATGTTTCTGTTCCCCAGAGTTCACTTAAAGGGACATATATTAAAAGAGGCTCCACCTCGTTCTATTAGCGCAGCTAAGATATTTTCCTCAGGTATATGGAGCACTTAGAACATGCAATTCCCACTTGGGAACAGCGTCATATTCTAATTTTTGACAAGCACAAGTTCCTTATTTCCATTAAGTTGATAAATGGAGCTAAAGACGTTGGCTGTGAATTGCTAACATTACCTCCTCATACGAGCCATAAATGTCAACGTCTTGATCACTCTGTACTAGGTCCATTTAAAACCTACTACCATAAGTCCTTGAATGAGTGGATGTGAACACCAGAAGATGCAATTAAACCAATAACAAATTACGACGTGTACGAAATTGCTTGGAAAGCTTTTGAAGTAGCATTTACTCTTAAAACTATAAATGCTGGCTTTAGAGTAACTGGAATAATTCCCCTCAATAAGAGTATATTTGACGATTTTGAATATTTGTCATTAAGTGTTTTAAATCATCCACTGCCATCTCAAGAAAATTTGAATGCTTTTAAGGTTTTCAGTCACTCTTTGACTTCAAGGTAGACGCACGTTTTGGTTTTTCGTATAGCTGTGAACATTTTCTGTTTGTTTTATATTGATTATGGTTTAACTATCTATCAAAAAAGAAAACTAGCTTAAGAATATGCAAAGGAAAATCATAAAAGAATATCTAGTGCTTGACAAGAAAATAAGAACTATTCTCTTAACTCAGGTAATCCCAGTGGTTGGTCAAGTGAAAATATTCTCCTCAGGTATATAGAGCACATAGAACACGCGATTCCCACTTTGGAATAGCGTCATATTCAAATTTTTGATAAGCACAAATCCCTTATTTCCATTAAGTTGATAAATGGAGCTAAAGACGTTGGCTATGAATTGCTAACATTACCTCCTGAATTTAATTTAATTGAAAAATTTAAAAATACCAATGTCAGTGACACCAAATCAGCGTTTGCGAATCATTTGCTGGCCTCTACTCATAATTTTTCTCCGGGGGTGGGAGCTGAAATGCTTCATGAATGCCCTAAAGGTAAGAAGCTTGACCTTCTGGAGAAAATGGAAATTACAAAAGCTAAAAAGAGTCCTGTTCTCGTGTGTGTGAATGACGTGTTTACTTTTGAACCTAATTTAATTTTTAACAATTTAATTTAGCTAAGTATCGTTTAACATTTTCCTTGTAGTCACTTTCTTCAATTTACATTGCTAACGTGTTAAGTTGTTTTAGTATTAGGTCCGTATAGCCGAGAGGTTTTACACTTATACTTATAACCTTGTTGTACCGGGTTCGATTCTCGTTGAGTCTATGTTGTTGCGTTCCACTTTTTATATATTTTTTTAATTTCTGCTTTGTACAATTTATAACCTTAAAATTATTGTTTATTTATGTACTGTGAAGTGTGTGGATGGTTTTTTTAAAGGTTTTTTATTGTTTTATGTAAGTTTTCAGTTTTGTTTACGTAGTATTTTTATTTTAGGCCTGATGATGCTCTAACTAGAGCGAAACACGTGTAGCCCGTTTAATTACATGTTGTGAGACCGTGACTTTGTGTTTTTATTTGTTTTTCGTTAATTTTACCTCCTCATACGAGCCATAAATGTCAGCCTCTTGATCACTCTGTACTTGGTCCATTGAAAGCCTACTACCATAAGTCCTTGAATGAGTGGATGTGAACACCAGAAGATGCACTTAAACCAATAACAAATTACGACGTTTACGAAATTGCTGGGAATGCTTTTGAAGTAGCATTTACTCTTAACACTATAAATGCTGTCTTTAGAGTAACTGGAATAATTCCTCTTAATAAAAGTATATTTGACGATTTTGAATATTTGTCATTAAGTGTTTTAGATAGTCCACTGCTATCACAAGAAAATTGAAAAGTTAGCATTTCTGAGGTAATTGCTTTAATTTTTAAAAAACATACATCTAGCAAGATAACGTGCCTAGAAGACGCGTTTTTGGAAAAAACAAATAAAATATTAGAGGAAGTATGTACATCCTCGTCTATTTCTAATTACTACAGAAATGGTTGAACCGTTTCCAAAAGCACAACCTCGAACAGAGGCATGGTAGGCGAAGAAAGGATACATATTTGATTTTAACACAAACGCCAGTTAAAGAAGAAATAAAGGAACAAAAAAATTAGAGAATTAGTGAAAATAAAAAAAGAGTCCAAAGAAACCATTGCATATTCGATAAGTGCTCCAGAGCAGCGACAGCAGTGATGACGAAATTATAAGCATTTCAGTATCTTGTGGCTTGTATCGTTAATAAGTCTAATGACATCGCATGTAATGTGAAATTTAAATACTTTAAAGAAAATGCCAATAACAGATAATTTGATTGAATATCAAATGTTAAAATATTTTCTGTATAGAGGAAAGACATAATATTAAAGTTATCATCACCCATGGTTAATCACCTATTGGAGATACAATTCGAAACAAGAACCTACTAAAATTTGGTTTCGATTATCACAATTATAATATGAGGTAAATTAATATCTATATTTAAAAATTTATATTTATTTTATTTGTAATGGTTTCATATTAAAGAACTAGGACTTTAATTTGTAGTGCTTTTTAATTTTATGCTTGTAATATGTTTTTCGTTACCAATAAACACTATTTTTCTAAATACATTTTTCCTGAATAACACATTTTGATCTAAAATGTTACTTATTGATTAAAAAGGGTTAAGTGTTATTTTTACATAGATGCATCTATGTTCTTCTTGGTACAGCATAAGGACTATACTAAGAGACGTAATACTCCGCCCTAAAAATGTCTATAATAAATAAATAATATATAATAATAAATTTTACTCAAACTGTTATTTAGTATCATGTTAAAAAAAGTGTAACTTAATGCATTTAAATTGTCAAAATTCTTTTAAAAAAATATATATTTTAGCTATGCTCTAATTACACAAGTATAAAAAAAAATCCCTATGTACAGGGCTCTCCCCGGTAACTAACAAGGCCTATAACCGAAGTTTGATTTTTTTTCTTTTTTGACAGTAATTTTTGTCAAAAATTCAAGGTGGAATTACAGGCCTAGGTGAGAGAATGGCAAGATATGGTTTCTATTAGTTAGAAAATAAAAAACATTATTTATGGCAGTCTTTAATTTTATCATAATTTATATTTATATAAATAATAAACATTAATTTCAAAATATTTAATTTTTCAGCCTTATTCATCTTTCAATTATTATTTTAATAATATGAAAGGAAATATCTATTATTATTCCATTATGCAACCTTACGTGGACAGAAGCATATATAACTATAATAACCAACTCGTATGGGTAAAGCTATAGAGTTTCAACTATAATAACTACAGATTTTTCTATTCAGATAAGCTGAAAACGTCGATAATGTAAATGTTTGGAGAATTTCGGTTATGCATGTCAAATCTTAAAATAATTTTTATCGTCTTCTTATTATTTAAAGAACCTTAACAATTTCTTATAATAACATATTAAGAGTAATAACTCCTAATAAGTATTTTTTTGCATTACTTCATTGCGTATTAAGCAATAATTGAAATAAACTACCAAATTTATTGCCACATACTGCCTATGTTAATAAGTAATAATTAAGTATCCCTAACAATTAACATAAAAGAGTGCGAAACAAAATAATTTGCTTGCAGCATGAATAGTTTCTGTAGATGGCCGATTCGTAGGTAGGCCAATAATTATTAAAGGTCTAAGTCTATAGGATCGTTAAATTTAAAAAATGGCTCTCCAGAGACAAAAGGGGCATTATTCTGGATTATTAACTTCACCTAATCCGCACAGCTGGAAATCCCAAACGGAAAGGACTTGATCCCACCAAATTTCGCATCCTTTGGGAACTCTCCGCGGTAAAATGTTGATTAATTTTGTTTTTTACGTGAGGTGAAACGAAGGGGTACGCCTGGCTGTCGACGAACCTCTATTAATATGTATTAAAGTGAAATTTTAAGTGCAGATCTTGGTAGTTATATAAAAGGGGATTATGATGATGAGGTTCTGACAGTAAAGGTATAAAAGCCTCTTTTTAAGCAAAAAGTAATGGTTACATAAATACTGTTACCATATTATTACCATACCATTTAATGTCATTGATATCTAATTAATTGTAATTTCGTTATAATATTAATTCGGGAACATACTTTGTTTAACACACTCACTTCAGAAATGCACTTTCATGTTAGGAACACACTATTCTTATTAAAAACGTCTGAACTTCCATTTTGGCGTTGACTCTCGTTTATTTTTTCTAAAGTAAATAACAGAATTGATTAAAATATCAGGAAAGTCGGTTCTTTTTAAATACCTATGGAATAATTTGGAAACGCTTGTTAAAAAATATAAAGGGCTATGTAACTCCTCACGGCTATAAGGAAAAGTTTTATTATCCATATCTTTTGGCAGTTATATAGGCTTTGGAATTCCAGGAGATACGGGCATATTGATTAAATAATAATGGACGCCGACTATAAATATGTTGCTGGTAACCGACATATGCTGCGTTCTCGATTTTGGTTGCTGTATATCAACCAGACACTACCTTTCATTTTTGCAGACATTAGTTTTGTGGCATTTCGGGTTCAAATAAGCAATTAATTTGCTAGATTATAATAATATACTTAAATACACATTTTTATTAATATTTTGATATCCAATACTTAATAGATACTTCACAAATATGCCGTCTTTTATAATATTATAACCTAGGATGACACCATTGACACCTAACTCGCCTGTGAAAGGAACGATTTGAATTTCCTTTTTTCCAATATATGTGACCCGCTTCAGACTTCTTTATCATTTTTCAGCAATTTGTACATTGTTAAAGGCAACAGAGACCCATAATTTTAGGAGAATACTGATAAACAAAGCAAGTATAGGTGCAAGTAATAAACTGAACATAAGTAGGACCCTAAAAAACTTAGTCATGATAAGGCGGAACTGTCATACTTGTTTGAATACTTCTGACTGAAAGTTCCTTCCTTGATCTAAATGTATCTCTATGGAAATACTGTGGTTGTTTCTTGGTTTGAAATGGGATAAACCTCGTGCCATTTACTAAATTAATCCATAGCAAAAAAAGTATTCCCATTGCCGGAGCTGCTGGTAGTAAAAGGTCCAGCTATATCTGTAGAAATTCGTTCTAAGGGTGCACCAACAAGATACTACAACATTCTGTTCCTGGTCATCGAACTGATCCTGGATTATACTAGCTGCGGTTCACTATTTAGGACATTACAATGACAAGAAGATATCTGTAGATGGTGTGTTAAGTTCTTTTTAAAACAATGTTAATGTATTTCAACACGAACTCTTCTTCGGCATTTTGGTGATATTCGCATATTATTGTGAACTAAAAGTCCGGCACTCGATGTGTAACTAGTTGTAAAGGACATATATTAAGTTTAAGATATTTCTTTTAAGGTACAAAATGTGAGAAAATTAATACAAAAGTTAGAATCTACTGACTTTTGCTCGATATGATCACCTTTTGCCTTGACCAAAACGAATTGTAAGTTGCTCGAATGTCACTTGCCGGTATTTTAATGGTTTTATTTAGCACCTCGAGACTGGTGTATCTTTTCAAAATCAAAGTCAAAGATAGCTTTATTATCATAACATAATTGTTGACAAAGCCATTTGATAAAACAAAAATTTAAATGTAGATATAAGATATAAATTATAATACTTATAATAGGAACCAAGAAATATAAAAAACTTGAGAAAATATGAAACACTAAAAAATACAATAAGAACAGTCATACAATAAAATTACATACTTAATACAACATAATATATGTAACTTAGATGTAATAAAATTAAAATTTCGTGAATGGCGATAAACAGAAACATTAAAAGAAGCATCAGATCAAATTATCTGCATAAAACTCCTCCAAGCTATAAAATCCCTTATTTACCAAAAGTGTCCTGGCTGCTCTTTTAAACTTTTTTGTGCAATTTAGTTGTCTTATGTTTAAGGGTAAATGGTTAAACAGTCTTCTACCTTCAACTACAAAATATGAATTCCTGACAAGACTAGAGTGAGGAATAGGCAACCCAAGCAAACAGACCTGGCGGGTCGCATAGTGTCTTTCAAGCTGAAAGTCCCCTTTAAATTTCTCAAAAATAAGTGTTACCGTTTCCAAAACAAAAAGGCAGCATAAAGCCAAAATTTTACATTTAACAAATAAAGGACGACAGGACTGATTAGCAGACCTCACCCCGCATAAATAGAACTGCTCTCTTCTGAAATACAAATAAGCCATTAAAAAGATACTGCGAACACGACCCCCAGAATGGGATACCATACCGAAGGTGCGTCTCAATTAGGGCATAATATGCATTTTTAGATATTGCAAAATCCAAATTATTTGTTATCATTCTAAGAGATAACACCCAGACGAGACCTTACTGCAAACACGAGAGATGTGTTCCTCAAATTTTAAAGTGTCATCAATGGTTAAACCCAAAAATGTATTAAACTGTCGGGTTGCAACAAAACGAGAGTCAATAAGAATATTATTAATGGAACCTTTAAAATTGACAATATTAACCTTTGAAACATTAAAACTCAACAAATTTAAGTCATACCAGGTTTTTACTTTGTGAAGACCGGCAGTTATTTTTCTGCTTAATTGAGACAGATCTGCATCATGCCATAAGATATGTATCGTCTGCAAACATAGTGAACTTTCCTGCAGTAAAAATTTGGGGAAGGTCGTTGACATATAAAAGAAATAACAGTGGGCCCAAAACTGAACCCTGGGGAACACCAGAATTGACACACAACTCCCTTAATATTTTATCATTGAAAAGTGCTTTCTGAACTCGGCCAGACAGGTAAGACTTAAACCACTCTAAACAAAAACCGCTGAGGCCGTATTTGTTCAACTTTCGTAGCAGTAATTTATGATTCACGCAGTCAAAAGCTTTCGACAAATCTCAAAACACCGCTGCAGCAGCATCCATGCATTTAACCTATCATAGAGTACCCGAAGAAATGCGAAAATTGCGTCCCGGGTGCCAATATCCTGTCGAAATCCAAACTGCTCAATACTCAAAATATCATGTCGCTTAAGAAATGAAACAACTCTCACCTTAACAAGTTCTTCAAGAACCTTTGCCAATGGGACGGAAATTTGATGGATCATTAAGATATCCACCCTTGTGAAGAGGGATAATGACAGCCTTCTTCAAGCATGAGGGTAACACACCCCTGACAAAAGACGTATTTATCGCAACTACAAGTATCTCCAGCACCTCTGTAGGAAGCCAGAAAAATACGCAAGGATATCTTATTTCAACCTGAACTAGTTTTATTTTTAATTCTAGAAAGAACCTCCCTCACTTCTAAAACGTCAGCGGGAGCAAGAAAAAAAGATTCAGGGACACTTACATGTGAAAAATATTTCAAGGGATTTCCAGCCTGTGGTATACTTTTTGAGAAGTTGTCAGCTATAGTACAGTAAAATGTTATAGTTCGAATGTTAATCTCCCAAATAGCTCACAGAGAAAAATCCGTTGAATTGTTGTATCTGGTGAATTCGAGAGCCGGATTTCAGTAAGCCTTGGTTTTTTTGGTAAACGTCCATGATCTGTCGCCGAAATGGTTGTCTGTTTACGGCGTCAAAGCAGCCTCTAGAATACTTTCTCAACAATATTTCGCATTTACCTTGAAGATGTTTAATGAAGGTGGTTGATAAGCGCCGATCTGTTACAGGTTACAGCGGCCTAAATCATTATTTACGCTGGGTGTTGTTGGTGGCCAATCCATGACTTTAATTATCATATGAACGGCCGGTTAAGTAAACTCTATCGTTTTGAGAGTTTACAAATTGCTGAATTAAAGAAATTTCTTGGTCAGAAAACACGATGTTCAGAAATTGACCGATTTGATGATTGATTGATTAAGCTAGACGAAGCACTTAATTAAACATACTATACAAGAAAGATTTTTTTTCAAAAATATTTCCTTAGAACTTTGCCACTCATACGTTAAACGTTCAAACTGATAGTAATGTCATCATTCTCCTTTATGTGCCTGAAAATATACAAAAATATTTTCATTTACTTTTCTAATAATATATTTAATTTTTTATTAACTTATGTAAAATACCTAATGCCCGAAATAGAATATGTAATTTTAATTGTCTGGAATAAAATTAAGAGTTACTTCAAATTACTGAAGTAAGATAAAAAATACTTAAAATAATAAAATTAAATACCTGTAACATACGGGGAACCTGTATGGCGCCAAACAGTATGGTAAATTAATTATCGCTATTTAAAATAATATTATTCTCCTCAACATAATTATGAAAAGGTGTTGTGATAAACATGTCTTTAGGACATCCTTCGTAACGTCTTTCCTGGAAGAAATTCCTCGACCATAAAATTTACAATTTTCATCTTCGTTATCAGACGTTGCTGGATCCGATACACTACTTAGTTAATTCTGGTGATTACATGAAATGGCCTATCCAGTCCTAGAGTGTTACATGACCAGATTTTATCCACAGGAATGCAACCAGTAATCATCGTGTTTTAAGGGTTGGGAAGCAGCAAAAGGGCTAGTGATGTTTTTTTAAAAATTTAGGACTTTAATGCATACTTAAATTTGCTTGTTTTAAATTATAGGATATTAGAAGGTAAAATTGTATTGCTTTATAGCATTTTATATAAACTTGGAAAATGCAGTGTTGTATTTAGAGATGAAAAACTTATCCTTATTTCTGGCATTTATAAAGCGGTTATTTGAGTTGGGTATAATTTGCATTTTACAAGATAAAGAAATATTTTTTTCACAATTCGCAATTTTTAAAAAAAATGCACTCAAGTGAGGAACCTTCTACTTGACATACTTAACATATAGGCAATATATATTTTGTACTTTTTTAAACTTATAACTTTGACATTGTGTAAAGCAGGGATCATAAACAAAGTCCGCATATTTAAAATGGGACAGAACAAGGGACTCGGATAATTATCATTATTAGTTTAAATTATCTTTCTGTATTAGATTCATCATTTGCCTCTCAAAATTTAGCTTACAATTAAATAGAAATCTTTATTAAATGTAAATCTTTGCACTTTGCAAAAATGTGGTGATTTATCATTTAATGGCTCAGGTGCCTTTGTTATAAGTATCGGTTTGCCTATAATCATTTTCCAAGTATCTGCAAAATAATTTTTTTCAATACAAAAACTTATAATGTTTTTTAGTGGTTTTTATACCATCACTACCAAGAGCCTCAGTTCTTATGCTATGTAATGCCAGACTTACCTCATCATTGTTACGTAAAGTAAATGATAATTCCTCAGCGTTAAACTTATTATTTTTGTCGGAATTAATTTTATTATTACAATTTGTTTCTTGTTGTATATATTGAGCAAAATGTTGATTTAATAATTCAGGATTGGCAAGATTATTTGATAATTTAGTATTCTGTTGCTTACAAGTGTAAACTTTAAGATTACTAAAAGTAGTTCATAGTGGTTTAGGTGACTTTGTGGTACTAGTAAAATTGATGTAGCCTCCCTTTTAAAATCTGAGCATATAAAGTGCATAATATCTGACCTCTTTACATCTATTCCAATCGTTCACTGATTTCGAAACTAAATTTTTGAGCCTTGTCTCTTTCTTCCATAACAAGTTTTTAATTGGGGTAAACCAAGGAGCTTTTGGCTTAGTTACCCTAATAGCTTTATGTGGAGCATGAATATCTTATACTATTGAAAGAAAATCTATCTCTATTTTTTGTTCGAAATTATTTTAATGAAAAATATTTAACCACGGGAATAAATTTTGGCTGCTGTATTCTGGTCTTAATATTTAGACTGACATACACTAATCTATGTTTAGAAAAGTCGTCAGCTATATATTTACCACATCAATACATGTGTTGGTTTATTCAAAGTATGAAAAATATTATAAAAATCAAAGCAGTATAATACTAGGTTACCCAAATTAAAAAAAGTCGACAGTAAAGTCATACAAACCTCATTGTGCGCTCTGCTAAATTATTATTAAATCCTAAGTTCACGTTATATATAATAACTCTGTCTATAAAAATGTGCAATAGCAATCAATCTAGCTCCTAATTTTAGTTCAAAACATATGTTCCCTAACTACCTACACTTCCACCCCTATTAACTTTCCTGTCACAATGAGAAATTTGATACACGGATTTTTTTAAAATATCAGCATTTTAAAAATTATTAATCCAAGTTTCTGTTAAAAAAAATGGCTTCAAAATCATACGTATTTACTGCCAGAGTTTTAAAATTATTAAAACCTGTATTTATTGACCACACATTAATATTAGTTATTTTCATTATATAGGATTAAATTAAACAGCACCAATCCATTATTTAATATTCCAATTTGTTCTTATTTGTCTGCTCAATAAGTACAATACGGATAAGCAACAAAAGCAGAAAAGAACAAACACTAATAATTAATATTTAAATCTTGTCAAGCTGACCCAAGGATAAAGAAATAATTTAAACTTAAGAACAATACAGAAAAAAAGAACGTATGAGACTATAATAAGCAGTACTACTAGTACTTTATATATATTATATATATAATAAAATAAGATATACTTGCTAATAAAAAATATATGGTAATTTAAGAGAAAAAATAAAAACTCGAAGTCTCGGTCTCAAAGCATCCTAAGTACTGACTGTCAGTACTAAGCGGTCATCTTGTGAGAGTTGTACTGTTTGATGATGCTTTATTAGCGAAACATGTAACCTTCGGGACATATACAGGGTGTCCCATTAATAATGGTAAATATTTTAACAACAGATTCCTCTCATAAAAATAATGAGATTAGGTAAAATTTTCCTAGTTCGAAAATGAAACGCAACCCAGATACAGGGTAATAAACATTAAGTATTCTTTTTGAATTTTGTCTATATCTAATTTTATTAGTTTTTTTTTATTATCTCATAGAGGGCCCCCAGCCACATTTTAGTGGCTTTGAAACTTTATAGCTTTTTTACGCCCTGTATAATTTTTTTTTAATTTTAAACATGCATTCTGCAAGCATTTTTACTTACAAAATGTAGACCTTAAAAATTTCTCTAGGATTACTCTTTTTTTAGATATTTACATTTAAAGATTTTAAAAACATCCATGAAAACCATAGCTTAAACTATGTAAATTGCCATATTACACTTTAAGTGATTGATAAAAAGAAATATCAAACCTAAAAAATTATTAATATTTGCCAGCAAATGCTCCAGATGGCCTCCATTTGTCTCAAAGTCTTTGGTTTTTATTTTTTCTCTACTTACATAGGTCTCTTTGAGATAATGGATGAGTTCTTTCAATAAGGTAATTTAAGTTTGCATCAGATATAAAAATTCACTTTTCATTTAGATTTGCCAGTTTTTAGGTGTTTGGACTAATTTCGCGTCGTTTTTATTTACCTCACTTATCAATCACTTTGTTTGTATTACAATCTTGGTAGTACAGGCCATTTTTTATACAAAAAACTTAAACAGAAATAAACTCACTTGTTTATACTTACTAGAACTTCTAGTCCTATTTTTCTATTTCTTCTATCTGTTAAGGGTCTCGTTCTTCTTATTTCTTATCCTGCACTTCAAACTTCTTAAATACCAGTTTCAATAATTTCTTGGTCTCCATCTTGGCCTGACTTTTAGTTACAAGCATCTAGTTAGTGTGTAAAATTTTCTATATTGTTTTTGCTAATAGAGACCAATACTTTTAAGAGAATTCTGATGGTCAAAGCATGCAAATATACATATTTCATAAAATTTATACTACCAAGATTTATAATAAAAATAACCTAAGTTGGAGCTCAAATGAGGCCCTAAAGCAACATGAACTATTTCTATAGGCAAAAATAATAAAACCTTAAATAAATTAGCTAATTAACTTAAGCTACTAAATTAGAGTACAAAAAACAGTATAAAAACTAGGAAAATATTTGACGTATTTATATTATCGTAATACTATATATTTTTTAGTAAGTAAGTCTTTTTTATGCTTTAGGAGCATTTAAAATTAAACTTTTATGTTGTACGTAAGGCTCAATCCCCCATAAGCTTATTCGTAGATTAAACATTTATAAAAATTCTCCCCTTGCACGTTTACCAAAATTCCCAGCTGCGGAAGGAAAAATCAAAGATAAAAGTCGAGTTTATATGCTTGTCAGAAGTACTTGATGCTTCTCGATTTTTTGATTTTTGCATTCATTGATGGGACTTTAGGGAAATTAGCAGAAATAGTTTCACCTTTATTAAATATAAGTTCATTTAAGTTACATTTTATTAGAAAAAGCCTCTTTATATTCGTATTTTACCTATACAGTTATATCTATTATAGGTTGGCTAATAATATTGCTAAATTCTCTTTTCAAAACCATGTTCATAAAAAAGCAAACCCATTTCACGTATTTCAGTTTACCGTATTTACTTTTCATTAAGCTAAATTTCATGCATTTACATTTAATAAACAGTTTATTAAAACTTCACTATTATGTTCTGTTTCCAAAATATTGCCGTTGCAATAGTTATCCGAATAAAGCCCGAGGTATTTTCGAAACATCCGCCTAAAGTATGGAAAATTGATTGCATGTGTTGTATAAGTTTCGAAAACATGAATCCTCCATTAAAGTTATATTAAATGGACTTTGTAAATGTATGGTTTTACGTATTATGCTTATTTTGATTTTATATTTGATAATTTATTTGCCAGAAGTCACTGAACATCTTTAACAAAGGTTGTTTTTCCTGTGTTAAATTACTGCGTTAGAACGAAAAAATTATAAATTCTCGACATAAAATTACAAGTGTGATTAGACTTTTTACTGATTAGAAATCTGTTTTATTACAGACATAAAATCATTGGAAGCAGAAAAGTCCGATAAATCAAAATATGCTTGCCACTGCAGATTTTTTTTTAATCCGCACTATCCGAACCGTTCGTGTTCGAATGGTTGTTTTTTTTTGTAGCGTTTTCGGCCGTCGGGTGTCGATTTATTCTGAAGTTCGGCCGGGTTGGTCGATTTGGGTCAGCAAAGACGCATTTTCGCAGCAGCAAGAAGAAAAGAAAGTCATTAATGTCCGAACAAATAAAGAACTTCATAACTTTCGGTGAGATTGAAGCTGAGAAAACAGATATACTATTTACCCCGGGGGGACTAAAGTTTTATTAAGTTAAATTGCTACCATATTCGGCAAGGTGTAATGTGTTGTTTTTATATAGGGATATAAGAAAAATACGGTTTTGGACCGAAAGAGATGACTTATTATCGAAAACTTTTAGGTGGTAAGGTTTCATGTAATTTGATACAAAAATTGTGGTATCAATTATGTATTTTCTTTTTTAGTATTTAAAGACTAATCTGTATATGAAGAGGGAAAGGTCAATATTTTTAAATTAATAACCTTATCGTCTCTGGTAATGGAAATTTTTTTATAATACTTTTTTCGGTAGATTTAATCGTGATCTATATTAAAATTGAATTTATGACGTTTTGTATTTTAGCATTTTGTATTTCACCAACTTTCTTTTTTTGCCTCATGGATGTCATATTAGATTATACTATACTAGATTTAAAGTTTAATAATAGTCCTGTTAATTACTTTCTTAAAAATCTATCACACTTTAATCGCTAACAATAATTTATATGATAAATTATCTAACCTTTTCTATTTTTTTTTTGTCGGGGTCTTATGAAAAATGCAAAAATGCACGAAATAATATTTCTTGGATATGCAAAAATAATACGTTCATTAAAAGAGTTAATAATGATCAATTTATTAACCCTTAATATATCCTATTCGGTTTTCTTGTTTTCAATGGTTCGAATTTAACATATGAATTTATAGCTTTACTATTATTACATGTTTTTTTTTATTATTAGCAACAAAAGATAATTTACAAACAAGTTTGTATAAATAATTATGCATAACTTAAATGGATGTGTATCTCATTTTGCTTATAATTACTATTTTGGCAATTAACCTTAGGTACTTATATACTGTTGTAAATATTTTTTATTACACTATGCTCACCTAATAATTGAACGTTGAAACAACAGCATAATAATAAATAATTTATATAGTAAATGCATACAAATATAATAAATCTTACTCTAACAACTTATGGGTAGGCATAACTTTAATAGATACGTTTCCTATTTTACTAAAATATAAGATAACGACTATTTAGATAACTGGAATACTAGTAAAGTTTAACTCCTTTCTGTCAAAGAGGGAAGAAATATAGCAGATGTACAACGTCAAATAAAACTGATTTTATTCCAAAAAAAAAAATTAAATTAAAAGAAATATTTTAAACCATCATTAGGGCTTACTTAGGATATCAAAACAAAGGTAAATACATTGAGATATTTTTTAGGCCTGATGATGCTCCGATAGGAGCGAAACACGTGTGGCTTTTAAAAAATTATATGGATTTGATGAGACCGTGACTTTTTGTTCTTACCTTTGTTTTGTTTTCGTTTGGTCTCTTAGAGAAAAATGGATGATACGTTTCTATTTACTTAGGATATATTTACTATAATTATAAGAAATACATAATATATATATTAACCATATATTATGTACTTCTCTCCAACAAACTTTTATTGACTTATTAATATTTAATAAAGTTATTAATGCGATCTTTGAAGTAATTATTAAACAGTTGCTAAAAAATTATCTAAGAAGTTGAAATATTATGACCCTAAAATTAAATCTTTTGAGGCTGAAATAGAGCTGATAAAGTCCAATGCCAATAATCAAAATTATTTAAATAAAGGTTGAATCTATTGTTAAAAAAAAATTAGAATATTAAGTTGAAAATCTGTAACAGCTATCAAAGAAAAATAGCATTTAACTAATTGATCTTAAGGAGAATAGAAATGAAAATATATGCTAAAACAGTATTGGTTGATAAATTAAAGGTAAAAATAAAAAATAACGAAAATCAAACTTAAGCAGCATAAATAATTGGTCAAACGGATGAAATACCCACGCACATCATTGTTACTTCTTCTAATAACTTCATTTAGAATTTTGTGTATAACAAAAACAGGTTGCAAGTGGTGTAGTAATGAAGGAAGATCTTACGATAGAAAATGTCATATAGAGAAAAATATATCGGACACGTATGGCTTTAAAAATGTATGGGCATATAATGGAATTATGTTTGCAAAAACTGAAAACGGACTAGAAAAAATATCTCAATAAGTGTATTATCCTACTTATTCTTTTTATTCTCACTGTAATGTGTTGGTAATTGCATGACTAATAATAGTAATAGGAATAACTTAGTTAAACTTGATCACTAAAATATGCAGTCTCTTGTACCAAAATTTAACAATTTAAGGGATTGTTGATATCTTATACAATTTGAAATTTTAAGAACACCTGAAATATGCTTTATAGTAGCATTTAAATTAGTAAAAACAAATATTGATAGCGAGATTTAACTTGGTGATGTGGTGTTATTATATAACAAAAGGCATGTTGAATTTGAAGTAATAGTTGCAGGAGATAATTTCGAAAATTTATTTGTAAAAATATCACGTAACAGTTTTTCTTTTATATTTGGTATTCTTTATAAGGCTTCTGATTGTAACTATGAATCTTTGTAAACTGTAGGTAAGGTAATTTGTAGGTTAATTGCAGTTATTATAGAAAAAAATTATTTCAATTTTAATATAATTGACTTAAAATAATTAATTTAGTGGAAGAGCACCATTTCAGGTAAACTACAGTTTGGAGTTTTCTACAAATACAAGGAATTTTGTTTTTTTTCTTGATTGATTGATGATTTCAGGAAATAAAGTTGTTATTATTATTATAAACATTTTAATAGAAATCTTAATTTTTATATTTTTATTATACAGATAAAGAAACAAAAGCTAGGAGAAATAAAAAACATCAAAACTAGCTGAAAAGCTACCCTTACTTAATATTTAAAAATAAATAAGACTTCTATACAAAAACATATACAGATCGTGTTTTCGTTCGTTACTCATAGAAAACCGCATAGAGGCGAAATTTTACAACGTCGCGCGTATACGAGTGCCTGCGATAGAGCACCGCCCCGGCCGGCCCGAGGACGGAATTAGTAAACATCTGACTTTCGTGGGAGTTTGGCGACAAAATGTCCCAAACTATTACGTGAAAATCCAGGCATTTTTAAAATATTTATTCTAATGCAGGTTTTACAAACATGACAATCTGTAAAATCCGCATAGAATTGTAATCTTAAAATATTTAATATGCTGCGTTTTGCATAATGAAAATTAAAACGTTATTCTAATAAAAAATAAAATATCAACTCTGATAATATAAAAGAAAATCAATATAATAAAAAATCAGAAATAAAGCTGTAATAAACAAACTTAACAACATATCATTTTTTAAATAAAAGGCTCAAATAAACCGCCTTCTTTCGCTGAACAAAAACTTAACCTATCGTAAAAGCTATTTCGTACCTCCAAAAAAATTTTAAGGTAAAATGGAATTTGGCACCTTCGACCACTTTATTTCACAACTTCTTTAAATTTGTTGGCCTACTAAATTCATGCTTGTAAATGGTCTGCTTAATGTAACCCGACAGATAAAAGTGGAGACAAATCTGGAGATCTAGGAGGCCATTTAATATCGCCAGTCCCACTAATAAGGCGGTTAGGAAAAGTATTTGTTAAAAATTCGTTTACCCTAGCCGCGTTATGAGCAGGACAGCCATCTTGCTGAAAATAAACCGATCCCAGGTCTACATCAGGTAGGATTTGAGTGGCAGGAAGAATTTGGTTTTGCAGCAACTCAAGGTACTTTTGGGTGTTTAAAGTGCCATCAATAAAAAAATGGCTCTATAACATTGTCGCCCAAAATACCTGCCCAAACAATCAATTTCTGAGGATACTGGGTACGAAACTGAAAACTTTTGTGCTCGTTTTCCTGAGACCAATAACGAACAATGGAAGGATTGTGTTTGCCATGTAATGGAAAAGAAAATTCATCAGAAAACAAAATATTTTTTAAAAAATATTCGTTTTCATTTGCCTTTTCCATCATGGTTTCACAAAATTCCATTCTTCGCCACTGGTATTCAGGAAATATTTCCTGAGTTTTTGAATACTTGAAACATTTGTACCCAGATATGAGCAACAGTTTTATTGCTCATCCCCAAATCCTCTCCAACACTTCTAGTGGACCGTGTCGAATCAAGTTCTAGGGTACTGCAAACCATTTCTTCCCACCGTTCTAATATATCCTAGACGACTTCAACAGGTGGTTCTTGACGTTTTGTGTGGCATTTTTTACAATCTTAAAGACAAAAAGATGTCTCAAAATTTGTAACCACATTTAAAACCGTTTTTGCACAAGGAATCGGTATATTCTCAAATGTCACTAAAAATACATCTCTACATTGTACTGCCAAATTGCCTCCATAAAACCATTTAATTAGTTGAACTCCTTCGGAAGGGGTATAAACAGCCATAGTGAAAAAAAACACGAAAATAACGCTCAAAAATTATTAATGCAACGGGCAGTAACACAGCAAAGTGCTGCACTGACTCCCGGTTCAAAAAATAAAAACGAAAAATTCCGCCGCCTGCAAGCCGCAACCAAGCGGTGTTGCCATTATTTTGGGTAATACGTAGCTCACGATAACACGATCTGTATAATAAATTTATATACTTTTAGTCTATTTTCTATAAAATTGATAAAAATTAAAACATCTAATAGTTTAGATGCAAGAAAATGTTCTTCAGCCTTAAAACGCCAGAAACCAAATACTAAGATAACGATAAACAATGGAGTAGCTATTTAGACTGAGAGAGGACAAAACTATTATTAACTCGATTTTTATATATTACTATAAAATTTCATTCATTGGATTAATATACATATATTTACATTATTGGGCAAAAAACGAGAGTGATTGGGTTAAAACAATTTCAAAAGTAGTCCGTTTTAAGTAAAAATTTGAAGCAGAACTAAAATAATCAGACCCGGAAAGACTAGCTAAGGCATAACTTTAATGGGCGTGGTTCTCGTTTTAAAAAGAAAGATAAGAAGAAATTTATCATAAATGAACAATTTTATATATAAAAGAATTTCGAAGATTTATTTTATCTTTTATATAGTTTATACATACGTAATTTTGTCGCAATCTTCTAAAAAAACGTAAATGTTTTAAATAACTAATATTTTTAATAAAGATCTACGAAGTTTCCAGAATATTAAATAAATTTTAATGTATTATCAAACCGTTAGAAAATCTGTTAAATCAATATTAAAACCGATATTATTTATTTTTGCTTATCCGATTCTCACCCTTTTCCCGATACGCGACTAACAAAAGGAGTAATTATTTATTCGGGTTTTATTGGCTGTTTATTTTTGTTAACCGATCCGGTGTCATAGTTTAATATTTACTTGAATTAAATGAGACCTGGACATTTGATTACTTAAGAGGGCTACATGGATTGCAGAAAGAGAAAGTAAATTTGTTGCTTTAGTTGACCCAGAGCATACATCGAAAATCCGAATTTCCTCTCTGTTTTTTATAGATCGAATAGGGTGACAAAGAAAAAATAATAATTTTATTACTAGTAGTGGAATTTTTTTTTCTCCTTAACTTGGACTAAAAATACAACCTATAAAATTTTGCATAATTTTCAAATATTTAGGTTTTGCTGACTTTTTTGCTTTTAAAGTTTCTTATGCTGCTTTGGAAAAACTTATTTATTATATCACTATTGAGTATACATAATTAATTTTTAATTCAAATTTAATTATCAGGTATAATAAAATCCAAATGACTTTTTAATTAGGTTTAATTTTTCTTAAGTATATACGAGTAGTTAATTACATTATACATAAAAGCTTTTGTACTGATTAAAGTGTCGACGAAATGAGATTATATATAGAAATGAGCCCGTATCTCCCGAGAACATAGATTAATGTGATATTGCAAACCTTAATAAAATTGATAATAGTTTCAATAAGCTTTAGCAAATATTAAACTAACATCCTCAGACATGAAAGTATACTTCACTTATCCTTTTAAATTAAGGTGGCTAAATTTAGCGCTTTTAATCAGCCATCTGCATAACGTTTTCTAGTATATACGTGCCGCGTGTTCTACTTTTAATTTCTTTAGAAGCACAAAACATTTTAAAATACTTTCGACAAGTTAATCTTCGGTATTTGAGGCGCGTTTCTATAATCTTGTTCCGCTAAGAAGTGAGCGAGGGATTTTTTTTTGCTACAGGGAGATTTTCAGGAATTAGTAGGGCTTTCATCCAACCCACATACAATAATGTGGCTTGGAGATTTGTTTTTTGCCATTGTGTTAAAGGATTTAAATAAGCCTTTTATAATCTTCTTGTTTTTTCTTTTTGTTTTCACACAAAGCTTAATTTATTCAATTAGAATTAATCTTAATGTTGCCAAATCCAGGAAAAGAGTTAACATAATCCTTATATAATAAGCTTAAGTAAAACATTATAAATTTTAAATTTTTTTTATATAAATGATTTTCCTGATAAAGCAAAAATCAAAAGGCCAATATCCTAAAGGTGGAAATTAAATAGAATCGAAAACCGCACATCAGAGGCCTGTACAACTGCTTTTTTTTATTGAATTTTCATAGGAGCAAAATCATTAAAAGCTTTGAAAAAATGCTAAAGGCTTCGACGTTTTTTATTTACTCATTCGTCAATTTTCAAGGAAAAAATAGGCTCGAGCGGAAAAAGGATAATCTAATTTTTGCCCGTAAAGGGTGCAAGCCGTGCTTCGGGATTATTCCAAAAAAATACACCTACTTGCTGTTTCCCGACAAATTGGATCGACTTTTACCTCGAAATTACATATTTAGATGAGTTTTTAAACTAGATTTTTTACGTGAAAAGAAACTTTAAGCATTGCCCTGAAAATGTAATAAGTTAGTGTCGACTTGCTTCAGATGTCTTTCCATGGAATCTTTTGATGTCCCGGGATAATTCCCGACGAATGTAGTCATAAAAAGGAGAACGTGTAATTTAAGGGTCTTTTTAAATAATTGCCTGCTTGATTTGTGCGAAATTTTCTTTATTTATTTTTTGTATGAGAATAAAATGGTTTTTTTTTTTGGTTTAATCCCAAAAGTCGTCTTGGAAGTACAATAATATATTGTATTCTGAATACAACCTCCGCAACCGATTTAGGTTCAACTTCCGTCTTCGTTAAAAGCGACATATCATACTAGTGGGCAGAAGCTCTGGATGCTTCCAGGATTCGATTTTATATGGTTAAAAATACTAAAAGAAAGATCAATAAGGTAAGTCTGCTTCCTCTTTAAACCACTCAGCGATACACACTACACATAAGGCTTTTTACCGACCTTACTAATAAAATCGACGATTTGTAAGCAAACTATTCAAGTACATTAATTGTCATTACGGGAGACTTTAACGTTCGCAATATCAATTTGTTGCCATATTCAAATAGGATAGATCTACACTATAGATCAGTTAACTACAAATGTTTAAAAAAACCTCCTCTTTTCGTTTCCTTCTAATGATGTCTGTTTAAGGACCAATAATCCTTCAGCGTGTGTCAGCAAGAGTTCAGAGATGATTTTGGCAGGTATGGAAACTTATATTCTAAACATTTTGTAAAGCTCTAAACAGCAGCGTGGTTCGATAATATTGCACCAAGGCAGTGAACAACAAACATGCTGCATATCGCAATTGGCGCTAAGACCCACGTCCTGTAAATTGTGTCAAATTTGTTGCTTTGATCAATGCATACAAGCAGATGATCGATAGCTGCACAGAATTAAATGAGAAAATAAAGAATGAACTTTTCATTAGTCCAAATGGATTAAAATCATTCTGCTCTGGAGGCTTTTGCAGGTCAAAAATTCCACCACTGACCAGAAAAGGCAGACTTGCTGGATTCCACAGAAGACCTACAAGTACCACTGACTTTGTCAACAAACGCTTCTTTAATGCCAGAGATCGCCACAGAGATATTAATAATAATAATAATAATAATAATAATAATAATAATAATAATAATAATAATAATAATAATAATAATAATAATAATAATAATAATAATAATAATATTACATATATACCTATTATCCAAGGACTTCTTAAACACTTTAGATCCAGCTAAATATCGGCCATTAACATGCTTACCTATATTCTAACATCTTGCATTAGAGAACGTATTTACAGACATTGTGACCAGAATAACATCATAGCGGCTCAATAGACAGGATGTAAAGAACAGCTAATTATCGACTTCATAGTTTGCAATCAGGCATTTAGCAACAAGAGAAATCTTTTCGTACAATACATTGACTAGCGAAAAGTTTTTGATGAAGTTCCACATAAATGGCTTATTAATGCACTTAAATTGTACAAAATAGATAAGCACATAATTTCCTTTTTAGAACTCATTATGGCATACGGTAACTGCATTGGAACTAATAAGATTAAAAAAAGTCTGGGATCTAGGAGATTGATTAAAAGATTGTGATAAGAAGTACATAGGACAAATCAGAAGATTAATGTCAGGTTTAAACAACATCTAGCACATGCGGTTTATAAAATAGTTAAAAAGTCAAGTGTGGCTAAACATGTTTTAAATATTAATCACTTTGTAGGGATAGATAACTTAAAGTTACTTAAACCAGTTAACAACAATAGAAAGTTAGATGCATACATAAGTTTAGCTATATTTAAAAACCAAAAAAACATTCTTAACAGGGATGAGCGTCCAATTAATTATAGTCAATTATATAGTTTAGTCAGTGTTTAAGATTTCTTCGGTCACGCTTCATTGATTTTTTCGCTCTATTAGTTATATCATTAGTATATAAGGCCATTTATAAATTGTTTTAGTTTAGGTTTAATCTTCTCCCGAAGATGCTAACATTGTTAGCAGACCACGTATCGAAACTGTCTCGTAATTTAAGTGTCACACCAAATGTTTCAACCATAGGACTATCTGAAAAGGAAAACATATTTTAAGACATTAAAATTAAAAGATCGATTTGTTGAAATTTGTTATTGAGGACTATTTTGGCTCCAAATGCGTTTAATATTAGTTTGTAAATGTACTTTTTTCGGTCCATGTTACATTTATAATAAATTTTAATCATATCTTGCATTTTCTCATTCGTGAAAACCATAATTGCCTAAATTATTAGTAAAATAACTGTCAGTTTGTACTAGAATACTAGCAAAACATATAAATCTTTAAAACATGTGATCAGAAAGAAAAGAAAGAAAGAAAATGTGCTATATTACGTAAGAATAATCTTGTGTACAAGCATCCTACAAGCTAAAAAAACAAAACAAAAATACAATTTCAAAAATTGACAAAACAATGAAAAAAATTAAACACATGAAGACAAAACTTTTTGAACATACTTGAATTAAAGATAACTAAATAAAACAATCAATTACTAAATAAAGGTAAACTTGTTGACAAAACTAGAGAAGAAAAAAGGAGAAAAAAAACTTTCCAACATGTCCAAGGTTAAAACCTAACATTAAAAAAGTCATCCAGGTTATAGTATGCCTTAGCCAATAAAAGCGTCTTTAATTCTCTTTTAAATTTCTTAACTTCCGATATATGTCTAACACATAGAGGAACATGATTGTAAATTGTTTTACTTATGTAAATTAATGAGTTTTTAGTAAGGGAAGACGTAGGAATAGGTAGGGGAACATCATTTACAGGACGAGTCAAATGGCCGGTGTCAGAGGGTAGTTTGGGAATTTTGTGAATAAGAGCAGCTGTTTCTAAGATAAACAGTGAAAAAAGAGTTAGGATTTTTTCAGAAATGAAGAGGGGTTTGCAAAAATCTCTTAACTTAGCAGAACACAGGTATCTAACTGCTTTTTTTTGAATAACAAAGACAATGTTAAATAGCCTCTTATTGGTTAAACCCCAAAAAGGCAAGCCATACCGAATATGAGATTCAATAAGTGAAAAGTACACTGAACGTGCAACCACCCCTCCCAGCTCTTGTTTTGCCATTTTTACTGCAAAACATCCAGAAGATAATTTCCCAGCTAAATATAAAATATGATCTTCAAACCGAAGGCGACCATCAATGGTAATTCCTAGGAACTTGCAGCACTCTTTATTCTGCAAGAGGGAATTTTCGTCAAACATCAGACCCCGAACATCGCACTTAAACCCCATAGCAGACGTCTTTCTTACATTAAACACGAGCCTGTTGGAAGCACACCACCCTGATAAAATCTGAAGGTCTTCAAGAATACAAGTCTTAATATAATCAGAATTTTTATGGCTCCATAATATGGTGGTATCATCAGCAAACTGAACCACCTTGCCCTGCAGTTTCAATGAACTCAAGTCATTTACATACACTAAAAATAACAGTGGTCCCAACACTGAACCCTGGGGAACACCGCATTTTAGGGATATAGAAGCAGACAAACGCCCAGACACTGTAACCTTCTGAGTACGTTTGATTTGATAGATAGGACTCAAGCCATCGCAACGCTACGCCCCTAAAACCATATTTATCGAGCTTAGATAACAGTATTCTATGATCCACACAGTCAAATGCTTTGGATAAATCACAAAACACTGCCGCCGATGACTCTCCAGAATTCAAGGACACATAGACGTTCTTCAAAAAGCTAAAAACAGCATCATGAGTTCCTTTACCAGCTTGAAATCCAAATTGATTTGCAGACAAAATGCCACTATGATGTAAAAAGGACAAAATTCTGCTTTTTGCAAGTTTTTCAACTATCTTAAAGAGGGTAGACAAAATAGAAATAGGACGGAAATTACAAGGCTGATCCAAATCTCCACCCTTATGAAGAGGGATAACCACTGCCTCTTTTAAACATGAAGGAAAAATGCTAATATGTAAAGAATTGTTTATGGCAGAAACTAAAGCATTTAAGGCTGAATCAGGCAAAAAGAGTAACAACCTCGAAGATATCCCATCAGCTCCAGATGATTTACGGTTTTTTAGGCGTTTCATTTCATTTTTTACTTCGGTAAGATCGACAGGATTAAAGAAAAATGAATGCTCAACTGACACTTGTTGAAGATAGTGTAAGGGATCAATGTTAATACGAATGCTTTTGAGCAAGATATTAGGTATATCACAATAATAGTCGTTTAAAATATTAGGTCTTAACTCCGGTTCAGATACTTTTCTATGGTAAAGTCTAAATTCATTAATAATCGACCAACACTCTCTTTGCGTATTTGATGACATATTTAAGCGATCCCTTTAATAATTAGATTTTACTGCTTTAATTGTCTTTCTGTAGAGACTACGGTATTTCTGATGATATATAAGGATATTTTCATTTGTGGTATATTTGCACAATTTAGTCAAAAAACGGAGGTTTTTAGCTGAAATTCTAAGGCCTCTTGTAACCCATGGTTTTCGTTTCTTAGTTTTAAGCCTCATTTTAGGAAAGCACTGATTGATCTTATCACACAGAACTTGAAAAAATAAACTAAGTGAGTCAGAAGCCGTTGCAAGTGCATTTCAATTTACCGAAGCTGTAGCAGCAGAAAAAGCATCGTCGTAAGAATTTAAAATACTTAAAAGAGAAGTACGTGGCAAGGTTTCATCAGTGTAGTTGATACTAAAGTCACCAGCCAATATAACCTTAGAGTGTAGGGACAACTGGGATAAGAGAAAATCAAGTTTGTCCAGAAATATAGCAATATCTCCTGTAGGTGGCCTATAAACACAAAAAATATATAGATTAAAACGCTTACAAAACGAAAGAGAGAATTCAAAAACATTCTCTAACAGAAGATTATCATACTTATCAATATTACAAAAAATCGTTTCAATTGTTTACCTAGCCAAGATCATGGTTCCTCCATGTATAAATTGTTGACGACAAAAATTTGATATAGGAATCAGATATTAAAAAACATTCACTAGGCCTCAACCAGTGCTCAGTCAGAAGTACAATATCAGGAAAATTACATGTGTTAGCAAAAGATGATGATATTTATAACAATTTAAACCGGGTAGTGCGTCGCCTAGCGGAACAAAGGAAATCATATTCTTTGTTTGCTACATTGCTTATTTTATTAATTGGCTACATTTTTCCTATAAAATGTACAGGGAAGCCAATAACTGACCCCCTTAAAATTTACATGGGATTTCCTATGTTTCGCTCGGCGACGCATCACCCGGTATATTGTCTTATCACATAAATTTCGTTTTTTTTCAAAAATTCGGGTTTTTACAAAAAAAATAAATGTAACTTTTAATACATTCTTAAAAATGTAACTTTGTGTAGATTTTAAAAATGTTAAAATCTAATATAGCGCCCATAAGAAAAAACAGTGCTGATAATGGTTGGCAAAAGATGAAACGTTTCAAAAATATAAAAATACCATCATGTAGCACGAAAAAAGTGGCAATGCCAAAGTGCAAATTATTTCAAAATAGGATAAGAAATAAGCTCAAAAAAAAATCTTTTTTTTTTAAATTTTGGATGGCTTCAAATATATTTGGAACATTTAGAATTTTTAAGTTATTTAAACGGCATATTATTAAGCTCAGGAACTTTCAACTTTGCCGCAAATTAGTCATGTTCGTATCTTTTAGAGATTCCTAGATCTCCATGTTGAGAGTAGACTTTAAAACACCCTGTATATTATTTTTTTGTATTTATTTAGGCAAATAAAAGTATTTTGATTTAATTTGAGTTTTTCATTAGTAGTTTCAGTATTCATTTAACTGCGATTAAATTTAACTCATTAAAGAAATCTTTTTAAATCGTGCTAAAACCCGTGGTGGAATTGTTTTCATCATTTATCCCTACAAAGAGAAAATTAAGCATTCACAGATAATTTTGAACGTTATGATTAAGGATGATTTTGCGCGACACACTACGGTTCAAAACCGTGGAAAAATAATGATGTGTATGGTCACCTTTATAGTAGATAAAAAATAAATTGCAAATAAATATTTTAAAAGCTATAAATTTTCAAATAGGTATCCTTATACAAATGTACTTTTATTTTGATTGCTTATTGCAATTAAATTATAAAAAAATACATTTTATTAAATTCTATTTATATTTTTCTTTTTCGATAACTTTGTAATAATAATATTCAAATTTTATATAAAAAGTACTAAAATTGACTCTTTTCTAAAAAAAACCCTAACAAAACTTACTGTAAAGGTCTCCTTATAGAGAAAATGTATTATTACTATACACCATTTTTGATATAAAATCTTGAATATGTCAAAAACGGTTAGACTTAGATATAAGACGTTATATTCAAAAATCAGTTTTTATGCGTGAATGTATCTGAAAAAAAATCCAGATGGAAAATTTTAAAGAAAGGCTAGAAATTCTGTCGTCATAATTCCATTATTCTATATTATTATCCCTAAAAAGGAACTAAGAGTATCCAGAATTTAGTTTCTTTAATATAAGAAGTCCATTCCTATATTAATTTTTATATTTATTATTTATTAACTGCTTCCAAATATTTTTTAAAAATACACACTAATTCTAAAATATTTATCAACTGTGAATTGCAAGCAGAAAATAATCATTATGTTTTAATAAAACATGATTTAGAATGAAACTCTTAAATTTTGTCTTGTCTATTAAGAAAAGTTTAAAATAAATTAAAAACTCTAATTAATCTAACTAAGAAAAGAAATAAAAAGAATAATTAATTAAAATTTCAATTAAACTATTCATTAGAATTAAACCGGCTCATATTCCTAGTAATGAGTCCAATTTAATTTTGTCGTTAGAGCAAGTAGGAAAAACGTAACAAACTACAAAAGTTAGCCCAAAGATAACCACTATTCCGTATAACAGGAAATTTGTGTAATTACTAACTCTGGAACATCTAAGGAAATGAAATTAAAATTTCATTTTCCAACTTCCGACAAGACTGGGGGAATTTCGTGAATTTCAGCCAAACATTGTAGAAGTTCGTTTTTTACTTTTTCTTTCAATTGCCGAGTCGCGGTCGCCTTCGAAAGTTTCGGATTTTCTTCCGGATTGTTTTGGTTTTAGTGTGGTTTTTTCGACGGAAAATTACAAGCGTTCGTTGTCTGACTTTTTAATCCACGCTTGCCGACTGCCAAAATGTAAGGGAAAAATATAAAAGCAGTAATAAGCCTAAGATTTTTATTTTATGTTAAGTAAAAAATTTAAATGGAAAATTGTATATTTGGGGAAAGATATTATTAAAGAGATGTGTTAAACATTTTAGAAGTTTTAGAAAAATTAAATCCAAACATTTAAAAAAACTCAATATTCATATATTTTTGACTTGGTGTCGATATAATATTTCTCTCTAAGCTTGAAATAACTATAAATACTCAATTCAGCTTATTTCTTAAAAACAAAATACATAAATATAAATTGAGCAAAAAGATAATGAATAAAAATTATGGCTTATGATAGATAAGGGTATCCAGGGTAAATAAAACCTGAAAAGGAAACCGCGTGTGAGAATCAAAGTTGTTATTAAAAAATAAAGTTTTTGAACCAACTCGAACGAGAGACTAATGTTAGTCCGATTGATCTTAATGACTGAAAATAAAATAATGTTTCTTATATGTACAAAAAAATACAATTTGCAGATGTTTTAAAGTGTTTAAGTTAAAATTAAAATATTGATTTAGGAAATATAAACCTAGACAGTATGTTTTGAGGAAGTAAAAGCCTAATGTTTTCAAATAATTAACATTAACGCCTTTAGTAATGAAATCTGTAGTCTTTTTTATATCATTGTATTGTGCATAACTTAAATGGATGCGAATCTCATTTTATTTTTAAATTAGCTTTATTGTTGTAATTATTTTTCTTGTTACACTGTACTCATAATATTTAATAATTTTATAAATGAAATATAAACTGTGACCGCTTGGGCTGATCAAATATTAAATCGTAAATAAATATATCTTTAAATTTTAGGTAAATGCATGCAAATTTATTAAAAGCTAACTATAACAATTAAAGCTTTAGTATAACTTAAATACATGAAAAAATTAGAAACCATAAAAAGATAAACTCCATTTATTTCTTTAAGCAGAAATAAATGGAGAAGGAGTGTAGCAAATTTGGAACCTTAAATAAAAGTGATTTTGTTCCAGAATATATACCGATATTTTGCTCTTTTTTAAGCCATTTTTAGAACTGGAAGTAACAGGTTATAGCTTATAATTCTAAAATTACATACAAATGCATTTTAAAATAAATTAGATATTTACATTTAAAACACTATAAAAACTGGTACAAGCAAAATAGCTCAAAACCTACTCTTGCTTATTATTTAAAATGGTGATACATATCTCATTTGTTAATTTTCGAAGATAAAATTTAAGAATAAACAAAAAATTTATGCAAAAAAATTTAATTAATTTTATATTCCTTGATTTTAGAAAAAATAAAAAAATGTATAGCTTACAAGCAAAAAAAAGCTTTTTCCCCCTTAAAACAGTCAATAACAACCAAAGACTAAATTAAGATAAGTATATAGATATTTAGATTGAGAGAGAACTAAGGTAATCTAATTAAAAATTAAATTTTATGAATAAGATTACTTTTATAAAATTTTGCCAATTTCTTACAAAATAAAGATGATTAATAGGGACAGTGGCTTAATACAGATAAGAAGAATAAATAAAGCCTAAAAAGAAAATCGAAACTTTACAATTATTTTTAACTTAAGCAATGATTGTAAAATTATATTTTCAGGATGAATTCTATAAAAAAAATATAATAACGAGTCTCAGTTTTATTGATCTTAAACTAATAATAATATAGTATTTTTATATTATACAAAAAAAAACAATTTGGAGATATTTTAAAGTATTACAGTTAAAAATAAAATATTTATTCAAACATCTTCAAAAACTTTATTTGCTAATAAAATATACAAAACCATTTTGACAACACAAGTAAAAGTAAAAATAAGTTGTGGCTATAAAATATTCCATAAGAAATGATTCACATAGTGGGTTCAATAGGAATTTTGATTCACATTTATTAGACTCTTTAAAATATAGATACATAGTACAGTGATCATTTTATGTACACTGATATAAAGACATTCTTGAAAGTATCTCTATTTCCTAATCACCAAATTACTCTAATAGCCATGCGAGCGAGAGCTCTACGAGCCAAATACTCAAAAGGAAGATAAATGTAAAACATAGCAAAATATTTAGTACGTAATATACTGTGAGAGGCATATTGAGCGAGAATTATAACAAATAGCCGCTTAATAAGCTTCTCGGCAATATAATCCACATGAACACCCCAGAGCAATGTCGTATCATCGTATAGAGAGTATATTTTGTATTATACCCTTATTGCATGATTTATGTCAATTAAAAATTATGTGGAACATAGAATGGATTCCACCATACACATCGGAGTTTCTTTTTTTTTAATATTTTCTTTAATTTAAATTATGTTTACCTCTTAAATAATAAAAAACTTATGAATTTTAATACCATGCCATTATTTAGGTAATTTAACGTCCGTATATTAACGAAATATCCAGAATATGCGGTTTTACGGAAAACGACGCTAAAGGATCGTAAAGTTGGGGACGGCATTTATTACCCTGCATACTCGTATTACTAGTTAACCAGAGCCTCATAAACTCCAGGGAATATGGTTGGAATATTCAAAACACGAAGGATTGTTTATGTTCAACTTAAGCACATAAAGGTGAGTTGAAACACATATAAAGTGACATATGATGAAAGAAGACATTGTTTATTTTTATGCCTTTCGGTTAGTTACCTTAAACTTTCTTTTATATACATAAAAAGATAAACGTTTCGAGGATACCAAAAAGTCTGAAAAGTAGCAAACCTCAAAGACATAAATTATATGTATTTATCAATTAGATATGGAACGACTGATTACGTCCTATTCAAGAATTCCTGCTATAAGTACACGTGCATATCAGGAATAAAATATGTATTTATTTTGAGATTCATTGCACGTATAAGAACTAGTTGAATTTCATGACTTTGAGATGCTCGAATTTATAATTAAGAAGTATAGGTGTAGTATAAGTTATACGACATATTCAAATTGATATTTGTTTAACATCTATAAACTAAATAAGACTAACAAGAAAATACATAGGTTACTTTCCTTAATATGTATGATTCATATATAATTCAATAATAAAGTTGTTATGCACATTACCTTCCTTTAACATTAAAAAATGCACTTTTCTTACATTTACGTAATTTTTAAATTGGTTCATTTTGTAAAATTAAGGAAGCAGTTTAGTTTATTATATGATTGTTGCCAAATGCATATTGTGTAATTTTTGACTTGTGAAAATTATATTATTTTATATTATTTTAATAATTTATTCTTTTGGCTAATGGTCTACAGGTTTTACAACCTAGGAATTTTATAGACGCATTTTACTTATTCATAAGATCGCATGTGTATTTTAGAAAAATCGCTCGGACACATCAATTTTGATTTTAAGGAGAACGTGTCTAGAGCCGTCCAATAGAGGGTGATCAATGAATTATGTATTGCCTTACTGATTAGATTTAAATAGAATAACTAAAATTTTTCATAACTTTTGTATAATAATTTTTTTTCTACAAACGTTGTGAACTATTTAATTTTATTATAAAATTCTAATATATTATTTAAAAGTCATATTTTAAAAATAACATTTAATAGTTCCCATATTAACAAGGCTTTACTTTAATCTGCTCTCCATGTATTAGAAAAAAAAAACGAAAACAACTTAGAGCTTACATGTACATTAACGTAAAAGTATTAATTAATTTGTTTTAAAGAGGTTAAAGAGCTTCTGTAGTAATAAGCTATTTTTTATGAACACCATAAAAAATAACTAAATATTATAAAATTACTTTAATATTTTCTCATTCCATTATAACTCTAAATATGCTAATTATTCTTCATTAATTCTAGATCCAGCACTCCAACCAATAACTTTGTTACCATATCTTTTTCGAACTGTAAAAGTAAAAAGTTTGAGAAAAGGTTTGCACTGGAAGCCATCGAGATCAGAAGACTTAGAAATTTTTTTCTTAATTATACATATAAGTCACACATGTTAGTTAAACTTTAATATTACTTACCTCAGTGAAATATTCATGCTATTTGCAAAAATGTTCTAAAATTCAATTAAGAAAAAAAACAATTCAAAAATTTCAATATTTCTTATTTTTTTTGGGTCAAATTAAATATTAAATAATTCACAATGCATCTGTTGACTAATGAAATTAGTAGGATTTTAGATTTTACTTTCTATATTAACATTTTTAATTTTTCTATTTATGAATTCTTCTACTTAATTAAATTTCATATCCACTAAAGCTAGTTTTGGTCAGGGCTCTCTTCTTTCTAATACCAGTACTTTGTTATGGTCTGTCGCGGGAAATAAATGTTACATGGGGTGTGCATCAAACATATCACCTAGATCTTGTATTTTTTTATTTTTTTAACGATGTCCTTAGTTATTTTTATAATAACGAATGTTTGTTATACGTGAACAATCTCAATCTATATGTTCGGATAAAAATCAACGATGACTGTCTAGCGCTTCAATCAGACCTTAATCACTACTAAAAATAACTCCTAACTCATTAAGACTATCAATCTTTTTAAGAGTTATTTTTAATAGGGATTAAATTTTAAAAAACAATATGACGTGATTATCTTAAAATCATCTGAAATGTTAAGTTTCTGACGTACTAGTTACCATATCTCTGATATTTGAGCTACTAAGGTACTGTACAACTGTCTTGTCGCAGGTGTTTTAGAGTATTGTTTTGTAATATGGTTTATGTCGTATACGTGTTAATTAAACCATTTATAGCAGATTCAAAATAAGTTCTTAAAATTCTTATTGTACAAACTAAAATTTCAATAATAGTACTTATTAGACTAGAATTCAAATGGCTGCATACTACTGTTACTCAGAACAACTTAATTTAATTACCTGCTGACTAAAGTCTTACAAGTGTCTTATAGAGTCTTATAGCACCTTTAGAAACCACAGCAACATTGACCCAACTATGGACAACAAGACTTTTGCCATAATTTGACAAAAACTTATTATAAATTGTGCTCTAATATAGTTATTTTTATGTACAACTTAATGGCGAAGTTATAAAATATTAAAAATCCAGTTTCTTCATGGTGCAAGTATCAGCACATTGCCAAAAGTGCAACATAGTTGCACATGCAGAAGAAGAATGATGAATATATCTGGTAAGAAGAGTCAACCAACTTAGTTTATTCTTATTTAAGGCAATTCTAGGAGACTACAAGGAATAACAACCTCTTCGGAAAAAGAAATTTTCAAATTCAGAGGTTCATGCTACGCTATAGATATAAAGATGAAGATAAAATTTCATCGGAAAGGGTACCAAACGTCGTATTTAAAGGATTCCAAAGTTCTCAGACAAAATACATTAGAAGGAGATATCTAGACAGACTCAGATCTACCTTTCTATTGTCAAACGCCGCTTCGATATCCAGAAACAAATTTTTTGCCCGAGCTACATTATTTACTAAACAAATGCTTCAATTTCATTAACACAGACAGTTTTGTTATTTTTACCCTTTCATGAATTAAATAATTTTTTATTTAATATTTGTTAGAACCAGGTAAGTAACTTAACAAATTAAAATCAAAAAAGAAATTTTTTTTGTTCTTTCTGAAATCCATGGTTATCGTTTTTTTAAAAATCAATTTTATCAGTATTAAGTTAGTCAAATTTTATTAACATAAATATTTTCGCAATTTTTTAAATTTTAGTTTCAATAAGTAATTTATGTTAATGTATTTTTTATCTTTTTGAATTTGTTAATTAAAAAAAATGTTTGCACGAGTATTTAAAATTTTTAGCACTCTTTACCATTATTGGATTGTTAAAATTAAAATAAATATTTAGTAGTATAACTTGTATTACATAAGAAAAGCAAGCTAATTATCATCAAATTACATAGTTATAATTAATGACTAATAAATTAATAATATTTGCTATTAACCACTTAATAAAAACTGATCGTTTAGTTATAATTATAAATGTTTTAAAATATACACGTGTACAAATAAATTTTATTTAAAAAAAGACATTAATTAAGACATTTAGTTACATTAGATTCATATGCCATTTATTTGTTACTATTATCCCAAAAGTATCCCCTATAGTAGACCCATTTGTATATTCACTCAAAACCCGATTTCAAATATATTAAAAACTTCCACGACATCTTCTTCGTTTCCTTCATCAAAGAAAGTTTTATTCACGTAATATTCGCTTTAACTTTATAAAGTAAGATTGAGACGTTAAATAAGGATTTTCAGGAGATAACCGTGCGAAAGTACCAATTAGAAGAACTGAGCTCAAGTTAGATTTTTAACCATAGTTACTTAAATAGAAAACAAGTTGTAAATGTTTAGTAAGAAACTAAAGCGTCTTACAGTCTCGCTTCGCTCAGACAGTTCCCGAATGAAATAAAACGATTCGGGGATGTTAACCAATTTAGACGCACGAAGTAGAGAGAATCGCGATGATAAAAGAAACTTCTAGGATTCTTTATTTTTTCGTGAGAGACTTTAAAATGAGGTTCGAATTTAATTGAAGTTCCCGGCCGGAATCCGAGCGCCGCAAAATCCTTAACCGCTTAATAGAATTTTCGGGACATTTTATGACATTAATCATTTGCACCACTAAAAAAGAATTTTAAATTAAAGAAGATTATTTCTGAAAATTCTTATTAAACCTAATTGGGACTGAAAGAACTAAAAAGGTTTTAATATTTTCATAATTATTACTTAATGATCAGTTTTTATTGAGTTGTTAATAGCTGGTCGAATTTTATTAATTTATCAGTAAATAATTATATCTATATAATGTAAACTTACAAAACTCATAGTCATAGATCTTTGTTTTTGATATATTAATTTTAATCATCCAATAATAGTAAAAAAAGGAGTAATAAGAAGTTGATACGATTAACTGAACATTTTTGTAATTATCAAAACTTAACAACTGAAAAGTTTCCACCCCCACTCAATTAATTTTAATTTCTAGGGCGATTTTTTTTAAACTGTTATTATTATATTTTAGTTTGATGTTTCTTTTTTTAGTACGCACCAGTATTTTTATTTTATATTTTAAAAAAATCGATGTCATTGCACTGATTACATAAAACATTATTCCGGTTGTAAAAAAACATGTCAAAAAGCTCTATTAATTATTATCAATTTCTTGCCGTGCTATTAATTAGAATTCTAATGTTACCTGTAATAGAAACCTCAATTTTTATATTTTTTAGATTCTCGATGAGTTAATAAAGTGGACGTCTAATTTAGATTCTTGTGATAAGATTTGGATTAATAAAATTGGACTAGCTTAACAACAATGAATTGCAACAAGCAATAATCATGGATACCAGCAAGTGAAAACATCTTGTCGGACTTGCATTGTCTTATTTATTTAATGTAACACGACGTTTCGGTTGGTAAGTATCTTCAACCGTTATCAAGTGTAAACTGATACGGTTTACAGTTGATAACGTTACGTTGTAACACGACGTTTCGGTTGGTAAGTATCTCCAACCGTTATCAAGTGTAAACTGTAACGTTATCAACTGTAAACCGTATCAGTTTACACTTGATAACGGTTGAAGATACTTACCAACCGAAACGTCGTGTTACATTAAATAAATAAGACAATGCAAGTCCGACAAGTTGTTTTCACTGTACCATTGTCTACCACCTTCAAAAACAGATACCAGCAAGAACATTTATTGCCATTATTTTATATTATCAGTTAGTGTCATCAAAAAATTTTTTCTTTGATGTCAAATGGTTAAGTTGCCTACCTAATTATAATTATTAGTAAATGATAATTAATTTATTTCATGAAAAGGTAGAAAAAACAAAACTGTATTACTAAAATTGAGTCTAAAAAAGCTACTACCCGGTTGTTTAGTGCGTTCCATCCAGACTTTTATAAGCAATAAGATTTAGCTAATTTGATAAGAAAATTTGAATAAACTGGATTTCTACCTACTATGTACTATATTCGGCATCAAGGAAATTGACCAATTAAAAATGAAGCCGGAGAAATATCAATTTTGGGACACGTAGCACTTTAAGCACTTAAAGAAAATTAATTTACACCTCTACAAGATAAAACTTGTCCACAAACTTCAAGAGGATGACTTTGCTAAAAGATTAAAGTTTTGCCAACTATTGCCACAACGTATAATTAATCACGCAATTTTTTTATTTAATATTTGCTTTACGGATGACTGTACCTTTTATTTAGAGGTAAAAAGACACGATCGTCGATATTAAAGTAACTCCTTTTTGTTTTGTGAGGTAACATCCTGAAAAAATAATCAGGATTCGGAATACATCATATTCTAGAACTACCTCTGCTTGATTAATTTATTAATTTATTTATTCTTGCAACAAGGCAAGGTCTTAATAAATCTCTGACACCCTTGCAGTCAAATCCTTATTTATCTCTACTGCAGTTTTTCTAATCGAAAAAGTCACTTATCTTTGCTAGGCGCAATACCTTCTTTATTAGTTTTTCTATGAGTTTTCCTCTTGGGGAAAGTTGTACTCCAGTAAGTTTTGCTTCCTCCAGCGATCGAGTGCAGGCACTCAAAGATTATACATAATATAAGAGGTTTTATAAGAGATGTCTTATATAAGAGGCTGAATCATCGTCCTATTTGCAAGGTCTACACAAAGTTTCTCTATGGAATATTGCTATGTGAATATTTCTATTACGTGTAGGTGTTTTTGGTTTGTGTCTCAGTGCGCAATGCCCAGTGACTAGATCTGTCACTGTTCTGAGTTGTCTTCTGTGACCTTTAGTATCATGCAGGTTGATGAACTTTTTAGCAGTTTTGCTAAGATTTAGCCCCAATACTTAGTGCCAGTGGTTTTTGGCTTATTAATGGTTTTTCACCTCCTCGCCTTGTTAGGGAGTTTGCTTTTTTATCGTATTCCACGTATGTCCTGATACCCAGGAAAGGGTTACTCTGTTTCGGTTTACCAGACAAAGGAGGTATTGTAAATTATTTCAGGCTAATTTAAAACTGATGTTTGTGCGTGATAGAGCTTTGATTAAGGCTTGGCTGTCTGTAAGGATTGTTATATCTTTGTTTCATGATTCTCTGCTTGGCATATAGTGGTATGTTGCCCGAGTGATGTGCAAACGTATTGACTGTCGGGTTAGCACCACTTATTCCTGCTCCTGTTTCACTATCCATCTTTGATCAGTCAGTATACCATACTAACTTATTATTTTGGATTAGTGATAAGTCCCTTTTATCCTCTTAGCTTTGTTAGGAAAGGTTGTTCATTTTAATTTTGATCATCATAGTGTTACTGCTCATCTCCATGAGTGAGTTCGTAATTACGTTTGTTATTCTTTTAAGACCTGTAGTGTATTTTTTACACTATTTTTTTTTTTAACAGATAAACCCACTACAGTATCCACTCATAAATATAGAAGCAAATATAAACTTGCCAACACTAAAGTTAAATACACTTAACAATTGCTAAACCAGAAAAAGACTATTAAATTTTAAATACTAATTCCTACACAAAAGACAAAGTCCGGGACACGAATTATAGTAGCTCTCTCTTCAATACACCTCTCAGGTTTTTCTGGGTTTCAAAAAAGAGATCTATGTTATTATAAAAATTTGATAATCTCATCATTCTACACAGTGGAGATGACTGACAACTGTTAGTATTTCTGAAAGGTAAATTAAAAAGATCACTAAGTCTTAACTGCCGTGATGGAACATTAAACCTCAACCCCTGCATCAAACATGGACAATCCACTTTATTATTTAACAGTTTATGCTAAAATAAAAGGTCCGAAGTTTTTCTTCTATTGTCAAGAGTAAGTATACCAAAATGTTTTCTTATATCACCTAAGTTATTAGTAACAATATTTAAATTATCCCTATAATAAAGACACTTTAAAAATCTGTTCTACACAGATTCCAATCTATCTTTATAAATTGAGTAAATCGGATTCCAAACAACACACCCAAAATTAAGCTTGCTATAAACAAATGCATAATACAAAAAAAAAAATATAGGATCTAGAGGATTTCAAAATTTTAGCCTGCCTATTAATAAACCCTAACACTTTATAGGCACTTAACACTAAGGTATTAATATGTTTATCAAAAAGTAACTTCTCGTCAAAAATGATTCCCAAATCCTTCACATCTTGAGCCCTTTTAAGATCAACATTATTTATATTATAATTAAATTGGATTTTTAATTTATTTTTACTAAATAAAATAAACTGACATTTTTCAATATTTAAAAAAAGGCAATTGATCCGACAGTATTTAACAAGGCTTTCTATATCCTCTTGCAGGAGCTGGCAGTCTTCGTGTGATTTTATAGGTCTATAGAATTTAAGATCATCTGCATAAAGCAAAAACTCCGAGTGTTTAAAACATTTAATTATATCATTTATAAATATTAGGAAAAAAAGGGGGCCCAAATGAGATCCTTGGGGCACTCCCGACGTTACATTAACTATTTCGGAGTTTACGCCGTTTATGCAGACTGTGAACCTTCGATTTGAGAGGTAAGATTCAACCCATTTTAAAAGAAAACCACCCACCCCCACCAAAGCTAGGTTTTTTAGCAAAATTGAATAGTTACCATTACATTGAAGGCATTGTATGCCCTATTCTAGTCTCCTCCTTAACAATGATATTAAATGGTGAGAGGCATAGCAGGGTTTCCATGGCAGCAGTTGGTGTGCTTCCTTTGCCCCTATAATGCATAGGCGGGAGTTTGGATAGTTCTGTCCTTGCTCTGATTTCGGACGTAAATTGGGTTTCTACCACAGCTATTGTACTTTGTGAGGTGAAGCTCCCCAAGTCTTTACTACTAAATTGCAAATGTTTATAGAAGAGAGTTAGATTGGCCAGATCTTCCATCTTTTTTGTTTTCGTAAACGGAGTAAGTACAGTTTTTTTAGGATTCACGGTGAGGTTCGCTCGATTGCACCAGTTCTTTATGATTTACAGTTTTATTTGAGTTGCGTTTTAAATTTTTCCTCTCAATCAATTAGCTGGATTATCATCATGTCTCTGGGTGTATGTCTTTACTGTTTAATTCTTCTAGAAATTCATGCAATGCACTTGTCTTTTTCGAAGAATATTGTTAACTCACTATATCTGCGTCCTCTAGGGGATTTACCTTTTTTCATCTAAGGAGGAGAAGGAATAGTAGCAGATGTAAATAAAAAAATTAATAATAAAAATGAAGAAAAAAAATTAACTATGTACAAGAATAATTACAAAAGTACTGAACAAATTAAAATTCGTATTCTACAGTGAAAAATAGGTGGTTTTTAGAAAAAACTATGGATCATCTGTTAGTAATAAAAAATCAAATTGAAAAGTATGTCAAATATCACAACCATTAGTATTAATATTTGTAGACTGTGAAAAGGTCTTTAACATTATAACTCAACAAAAAATGCTAGAAATGCTAACAGAATGCCAATCTGAATTGCTGTAAATTTTCATTCAGGTATAAATTTAAAATAATCAGGTACCCAGCACTGAACCCTGCGGAACATCTGTAGAGTCTGAGTACATACTATCAATTCTAGCTTTTATTTTCAATTACATAAATACTATTTGAAAACACTTAGTATGTTTTTGTCAAACCCTATATAGTTCAACTTAGCCTTCAGCACATCGTGACTGACCGTATCAAATGCTTTCGAAAAATCAAGCAATACAAGGGACGTTAACTTTTAATTATCGATAGCTCTAATTATACTATCAGTTACACTCGAAAGTGCAGTGGTAGTATTGTGATGTTCCCAAAGTCCTGCCTGGAAATCAGATATATTTTTTTTTTAAATCTCATTTCTAAATTTATTTAAATCTGGATACATTAAAGCTGTGTTTCAAAATTTCGAATTCTTTCTATTAACCACTTCAAAGAAAAAATTATTTTGATCATTTGGTACAGTCAAACTAGGAGGCAAATCTACTTTACTGTTCAACCGTTTAGTCACGAAGAGTCTTCCAGCCTTTTTTATCACTAAAAGGAAAGATTTTATTTATGTAAGCATTATTCTCTCTTCTAATACTTGATAGTATGAAATTTCGTAACTTATTATACCTTAGTTTATCAGCCTCACTTTTACTGTTTTCAATTTCACAAACACCAGGTCACTTCTATCCTGATCCTAATAACAACTGCTAACCAGGAAGATCTTGAGTTACTTGCTCTTATAGTGCAAATCGGTGCATATATATGTACCAAAGAACTTTATAATACTATGCGATAGAAATGATACTTTATAATGAGTACATTGATATTTAATAAAAAATTATTGTGTATTAGTAAGAAGAAAATCTGATAATATATCATCAAGATAATTTATCATCTAATAATATATACACTTTCGCACAAACTTACACCTGGATGACTATAAACTAAACCAAGTAATAAACTTTTAATTTCCAAACCCAATGGCAGAAACAAATTGAAATTGAGATTTGAGATTATACTTCGATAAAAGAGAGATATTTTACCAAAATATGATCTTAAGAGAACTTATTTTCTTTAATTTTTTAATAAATTAAAATATCCCTCTTGATCTGTGCTTAGATCTTAAAAATATGAAAAGAAACATTACGATATCCCACTTCCCCTTGTATTTTATTTATCTAGGCTTTAAAAGTATCTACAACTGATTTAAATGAAAAAGTTATATATTAAGTAATTCCTTATTTATAAGCATCCCCTTATTGCTTCATCCAGAATTTAAATACTTTTTTCTCAATGTAGTAACAAAATTTAAAAGTATACAAGCATGCGAACTACATAATGCACAATGTCATAATCAAATAACCACCCTCCCCTCACTGCTATTAAAGACAATTTAAAACATTATATAGTTCATTCATGTTGTATACAGTGCTTTCATTTCAAAACGATCCACCGTTAATAACTTTCTTAAAAAAAAAAAAAAAAAAAAAAAAAAAAAAAAAACACGTCAAATTAGATATAGAGGGGGACGTTTAATTATGCATTTACTGAAGTTCTGTCAATCACCTCCTCACCTCCAGCTAACCTCACTTTAATATGTCATGTCAAATGGGAACCCCCATCGTGTGATACATCATAGTAAGCAGCGTAAAATTCTCTATTCTACGGTACCAAAAAAAAAAGAAATCGGTAAATGTGTAAGCAAATAGTTAGAGAAAATGTCTAGTAATAATGAATATTTTATTTACGCCAAACTTTGGTATTTTAAATGAATACTTTTAGTGTGGTACCTACATGATTTTAAAATTAGAAGTTAAAATGTGTGGTAACAAACAGTACATTTAGTTCAAGCAAATTATTTATTTTTTTAAGTAAAGAATGTGTACAATCATGTAATGTATGGTGCAATCGAATGGCCTGCGCGGTCTCCGGACCTAACCCCACTAAACTTTTTTCTTTGGGGCTACTTAAAAAGCAAAGTTTATAAAACCCCACCTGAGAGTATTGAGATTTTAAAAAATAGAATATTTCAAGAATGCAGAGAAAATAGCGGGCAGACCCTTGCCAATGTTCGTAAGGAGTTTAAAAATAGGCTTTTTTATTATGTTGCTAATAACGGCGCGCATTTTGAAAATTTAATAAAATAAATCTGTTAAACTAATTAAATTTGTTTTTCTACCCTACCGATTTACACTTTAATTGCTTCTTGGACAATCAATTTTATCTTTTTTTACAACCATTGATAGCATAATGAATGCCCTTTGAAATAATGTATCACACCATGGGGTAGCCATTTGACATACCAAAGTTTGGCGTAAATAAAATATTCATTATTTCTAGACATTTTCGCTAACTATTTGCTTACACATTTACCGATTTAATTTTTTTTGGTACCGTTAAATAGAGAATTTTACGCTCCTTACTATGATGTATCACACGATAAGGGTTCCAATTTGACATATTAAAGTGAGGTTAGCTGGAGGTAAAGAGGTGATTGACAGAACTTCAGTAAATGCATAATTAAACGTCCCCTTGTATATCTAATTTGACGTGTTTTTTTTTTTAAGAAAGTTATTAAGGGGGGATCGTTTTGAAATGAAAGCACTATATATGCTGTATCTATAACCAGAAATAGTTAAGGCAAAAAGATAACAAGATAAAAAAAATAAAAATTTTGCATAAATTTATAGATTTAAGCTTTACATTTAGGCATTATTGAGGAAAAAACAGAAAAACTCACCCCTTCATTCATATTTTATACCAGTTGTTTTCTTATAATTAATGTTTACTTATCTGAATGTATCATCTTATAATATAAAAATTAACAAAGCTTTGTAGTTCCAAATAAAGAAAATAGACTAGTAAAAGAGACTAGTAGGTACTGCAAGCGTTTTTGATTTAATTCGATAGCATGATTTTATGTGGCTCTCCTGCATATTAAGTTTCATTCTTTTATTGAACAATCAAAGAATTTATATGCGAATATTTACGTTTATACAAATTAATCAAACCAGATGTATTCAGAGCAATTTATTTTTAAAAGCTTAGCGGAGCGCTTTCGGCATATGAGCTATCATCACTGCTAAGTGAATGAGTTGGGTATTATACAGTGACCGCCTAAAGTTCCGCATAAATTCTTAAAAAAAAATCTTAATAAAAATTTGAGACATGATTTTTTGAGAAAACGCTCGGACCCGTCGATTTTTATTTTAAGTTGCGCATTATTTCATATAAATTTTTGTATACAGGGTGGAACAAAAAAAAAAGATAGGACGCCATCGGTAATTTTTTCAAATGGATTGCTATATTTTTTATTGCTTTTATGAAATATAGGCGAAATTCCAAGCAAGTTTCGTATAACACATCTTATCTCAAAACTCAACTGTTTCAGGAATATTTACATTTAACCAACAAGAAAGCAAGTAAGTACGTCTATTTACAAATTAAGATGAAATGGAGGATAAGATGTTATAAACTGTGAAAACTCTTATTAATGTATCAAGTGTTCAAACTGATCCTCATTTACTTCTTGGTAGAAAGCAAGACGGTGTACAAACTCATGTAAAACACTATCAATCATTTCGGGTGATATACGTCTAATTTCATATTTAATTCTATTTTTCAAATCTTCTACATGGTTTGGCTTCTCAATATAAACTTTACTTTTCAGGTATCCTCATAGAAAGTAGTCACAGAGATTCAGGTCTGGTGACCTGGCTGGCCACTCTATTGGCCCTCTTCGTCCTATCCATCCAAGTAATTACGGACATCTCGAAAGAAATGTGGCAGTACGCCATCTTGATGAAACAACAAATTATCTATCAAGACAGCAGGGTCTTGTTCGTCTGGGTATAGGGCAGCTAAAGCAGAGATAAGATCTTCTTGAAGAAAATTCAAATAGCGTTGTCCTGTTAAGTTTTCTTAGAAAAAGTATGGTCCTATAACTTTTTTACGATATTAGTATATTGCCCTATTTTCGACGATACCAGCCCAAACATTAATAGATTTACGTATACTATGTATGAGCCTCAGTTACCCAGTGTGGCTTTGACACTGACCAGTACCGGCAATTTTACCGATTTACGACACCGTTTAAACAAAAACTTGCTTTATCCGAAAACAAAACTCGTAACATAAACTGACGGTTATTATTGCAAATGTTCATCATTTGCTCGCAAAATTGGTTTCTTCGATCAGGATCGTCCTCATTTAATTCGTGTATTAGTCTAACTTTTATAAGAATGGCATTCATTTGCTTTTAAGATGCGTCTTACTGACGTTCCGGCTATATAATTATCAACTGAATTTTGTGAAGTTGCATTGTTTGGATTTTTTTCGACGGAGAGCAGAACGTTTAATTTTGTTTCTTCAGAAATTTCAAACAACAGAAACAACCTGATCTTAGTAAATCCCTAACATGACCTGAAGTTATGAATTTGTGCTCTATTCTACTAACTGTTGACTGATAGGATAGTTTGGGTATTTGGCATTAAACAGTTTACTTACTTCTTTTTGCGTGCGCACTCGATCCCCGTACCCTAGCATCATCAAAATTTCAATTCGTTGGGTTTCCGTTAAATTAGCCATAATTTATTCTGATAAAAACTAATAATTTTCGAACTGACAGTGACATTCGAAAATGGAGATTCTTTACAAGTGCAACCATGGAAATAGAAACAATTGGCAGTGTTTATAACATTATGTTTATCCTCGATTTTATTTTAATTTGTAAATAGACGTACTTATTTGTTTTCTTGTTATTTAAATGTAAATATTTCGGAAACAATTGAGTTTTGAGATAAGGTGTGTTGTACAAAATTTGCTTGGAATTTCGCCTATATTTCATAAATGCAATAAAAAATATAGCATTCCATTTAAAAAAATGACCGATGACGTCATATCTTTTTTTTTTGTTACCCTGTATACAAAAATTTATGTGAAATAATGCGCAACTTAAAATAAAAATCGACGTGTCCGCGCGTTTTCTCAAAAAATCATGTCTCTAATTGTTATCGAATTTATGCAGAACTTTAGGCGGTCACTGTATGCGTAAAAAAACATAGTTAAAGGTGAAAAATTTACGTTTATGGCTGACTGTTCGCATCTATCGACGTCCTTAATAAGCACCATATTTTCATTTTACAACTTATCGATTTTACCTTGGGGAAATTTTATATCTTTCTATGCTCACCAGCGACCTGCTGCAACTTCTTATCCACCATTTTCATAATTTTCCTGTTAACTTTTTCAAAAAAATCACTGGTAAAAACATCTTTAATATTTTTTTAAATTTTCGTCAAATCGGCAGTTGTCAGCCCCATTGAGATACTTGTACTGCATAAAATCACGCGACAACACAACTAATTTTGGTAAATTAACTGAGTTTTAAAGGCAATACCATATTTTAGGGAACTGACGCTAACCTAAACACACTACTATGGCATTTTATTACAACTGGTAAACATTTTTTTTAGTAAATTCTGAAATTGGAAAAGCAAGTTGTTTTTAATATGATGAGATAATGATCCTTAATAAAAGAGTTACTATTGCTTTTATCTTATCAGCCTTATGTTAAGATTTATTAGAAGCAAGCAAGATATTTAATGATTACTTAGACACTCTAAGTGAATCATCTTTTTTTTAAACGTATTTAAAAAAAATTAAATTTTTTTAAGGTAATTTTAAGTTATTTGTTTCAGATATTTGAAGATGTTTGGGTTTAACATGATAGAGGATTTAATTCATGTAAAACAGGCATTTAATGACGTCAAGTATCTACTACTACTCAGATTTTTTATTATGTTTGAGCTTTTCTCCAGGCAATTCAAGTTCAACTAATGTTAAGCTAATTATCTGGAAGAAACTAAAATGACTTTAAATGCCTGTAAAATAATATTACTTACCATTTTCTTGCAGAATTTTATCTTAATTTAGATAAAAAAACGTGCTGTACAATTTACATTTCTCAAATCATAGATTCCCCAGTCAAGAATTCTTTATTAACATACAATTTAATGCTCCGTAACTCCAACCAAACTCCCTTATTTCCATTTAAATGACATTTTGTATTATAATTTCCTTTATACCAAATATAGTGGATTACCATAGATATCAAGGAGATAGGCATTATATTTCGAGATATCGCCTGGAGGTATAATTTGATCGGTTAGTGAGATATGAAACGGTTAAATTTACTAGCTAGTGCGTATTGGCGTTTGGCGTGTAAATTTTGAATAAAGGGGCATAGCTACGGTCAGTTATTAGCTTTATAAATAAATCTGAAATAACTCGAAAAGTTGAATTAATGGAAAAGGGGGAAAACTTATAAATTTAGGCTGTTCTTTATTTCTTGTAGACATGTGAAGTAAATTATTAGAATTTTTACACAGCTGAGGTTTTTTTCAAGAGCTTTACGTCGTTTTTGATTTCTTTGAGGCTTTTTCCAATTTTCCCCAGGCATATCACGAATATAATAATATCTTCTAGGTATTTAATATCTTGTGTAAGTTTTTTAAGATTTTTATATTTTAGCTTTACTTTCCAGGCAATTAAAAAATGTTGACTATTGATAATTCAAGTGCCTAGAAGAAACTTCATTAAATACATTAACGGCATCCACAGCATCTTCAAATGAAATGAAAGAAATATAAATGGCATAGAAAAAAATAAAAATTATCTTACCTAAGATGACCAATAATAAAATAGGGTTGTTGGCATATGGATCAAGAAGAAGTTAAACTTACGTAAAAACTTCAAAAAAATACTCCTATGGTGGCAAATAAAATACCAGAAAGTATAAAAAAAGATTTATTTATTATCTCTAACGTGTTTAACAATACATTTAATAAATTTAAATTAAATAAAAAAAGATTTTTCATTACAGTGCAATTAAAAAGTCTTACTCTCATTTTAATGAATGGATTTTATTTATAACTGACACAGAGCTTCTTAAAAATAGGGTTAAAGAGAAATTTATACAGAGAATTACTTACATTATTTTATTTAACATTTACTTGGGGTGGGAGGGGGAATCGGGTTGAAAATTTACAAAAATCACATGATAAACTCAGTTATATATAACTATAATTAATTAGCCAATAATTTTTATTTTAAATAAAATTTACTGCTTCATAATAACAAAATTCATCGCCTCTGAATGTGTGCAATTGTGAAATTAAAATTAAGTTAAGAGTTTATAGAGAAGGGCAGCAAGTGAAAATTAATATTAAATTAACTGGCAGAATTATAGTCGTAATAATGTTTTTTATTGCATTTCAAAAGTTTAAAGTTAAATGGTTAATTATGAAATCCATATAAATTTAGAGTAATTTAAAGTAAAAATTATTGGCATATTCACATTCTTTTAAATGTAGTATTACACGAAATGCATTTTTGGGCCTATGATCTTAAAAAACTAAATACTATTATAAATGCATAATAAATCACAATATTAAATTTCAAATCCCTAAAATATTAATTAAATATTTTGTAGCTTAGTTTTCATCAAATTTTAGTGGCACCGATTAGTTTAATTATTGATTTTACGCCAAATATTTATTATTTTATATATTATTTTATCATAATTAAATTCCTTTAAAACCTATAAATTTAACACATTAATTTTAGTAATAGAGTGTAGAAATACTGTACGACAAAACTGATTTTACCATTAAATGAGTTAGCCAAACCTAGTTGTAAAAGGATACCATATTGATGTGCTTATTATGCTTTTTTTTGTGATTTTGGGAAAAGGATTATTGTTGTTATTAACTTTGATTCTACCATTAGATAGTAGACTAAAATTAGCAGAAAAAAAGTACGGTACCAGACATAGTATAGGTTTATTGTAATTTTATTTTGTGATTTTGAGAATCTGGTTAATTATAATATTATTAAAAACGAGTGCCATGCCGGTGAGTCATTTATGATTTTTAAGAAATATATTTTGATTTGGAGAGTACGGGTGGTTATAACAGAAAAAATCTTATTTTACATTCGCTGAATGAAAGCATAATATGGATGGACTTATTATTAATTTTTAAGAAAGGATCTTTAGAAAAGAAATTAGGGTCAATTTTAAAATAATATCGACTACATACAGTGCTTTCATTTCAAAACGATCCACCCTTAATAACTTTCTTAAAAAAAAAAAAAAAAAAAAAAAAACACGTCAAATTAGATATACAGGGGGACGTTTAAATGTGTAAGCAAATAGTTAGCGAAAATGTCTAGAAATAATGAATATTTTATTTACGCCAAACTTTGGTATTTTAAATGAATACTTTTAGTGTGGTGATGTAGGTAAATAGAAAATGATGTAGGTATTTTAAAATTCTTAAATTTTTTATAATAGATCATCAAAAAAAATACAAGCAATTTAGAAGTTAAAATGTGTGGTAACAAACAGTACATTTATTTCAAGCAAATTATTTATTTTTTTAAGTAAAGAATGTGTATCGTTATTTGCGAGAAAAAAGAGTGTCTTCAAATTTAAAAATTTGGGGCTACTTAAAAAGCAAAGTTTATAAAACCCCACCTGAGAGTATTGAGAATTTAAAAAATAGAATATTTCAAGAATGCAGAGAAATTAGCGGGCAGACCCTTGCTAATGTTCGTAAGGAGTTTGAAAATAGGCTTTTTGATTATATTGCTAATAACGGCGCGCATTTTGAACATTTAATAAAATAAATTTGTTAAACTAATTAAATTTGTTTTTCTATCCTACCGATTTACACTTTAATTGCTTCTTGGTCAATCAATTTTATTTTATTTTTTACAACCATTGATAGCATAATGAATGCTCTTTAAAATAATATATCACACCATGGGGTAGCCATTTGACATACCAAAGTTTGGCGTAAATAAAATATTCATTATTTCTAGACATTTTCGCTAACTATTTGCTTACACATTTACCGACTTCATTTTTTTTTTGTTCCGTTGAATAGATAATTTTACGATGCTCATTATGATGTATTACACAGAACTTCAGTAAATGCATAATTAAACGTCCCTCTGTATATCTAATTTGACGTGTTTTTTTTTTTTTTTTTTTTTTTTTGAAAGAAAAGAAAGTTATTAAGGGTAGATCGTTTTGAAATGAAAGCACTGTATAGCTCACTATTGTGTATTAGATAGATAATATAAGCCACATATGCATCAGGTTTAATCAACTAAGAAAAGAAATTAATTTAAAAGAATTCAGAAGTATATTATTTTAAATTTCCAAATGTATTGGGAATAATTTTCCATAAATTTTCAAGAAGTTAAACACTATTCAAATAATAAATTTGCCTCGACCAATGTAGTGGCTAATATCTTTCCTTAGTACACAGAACAAATTTGTTCACCAGAAGGCAGGAGCCAAGGCGTCAATATATAATATGGCCAAGGGCTGTTTGTTAACCTGCCAGAAGCAACGAACCAGGAAATGGAATTTTCAGGTATATGCTTAGTTGCAAACATATTGATCCAGGAAACAACTTGTATAATAATTACTCTATAATATACATTACATTAAATAATACATTAAGTATGTATAATAATTTACTCGGAAATTTATATTTGAAAAATGCCCAGAAAAAAATTAAAATATTATTAAAATTTTTTACAGGATTAATAAAAATTGGATATGATTACTTAGTCTTATGAGCTTAAGTATACGATGCAAAATGACGCAATTTCTATTCGAAATCACTGATATTCACAAGTTGACTAGGTTAAGTCGAGCGATCGAAAAGACCTAAGCTAGAGTACAGCAACTCGTTTCACCTCCTACAAACGTTAGGCGGTTACACAAAAACTTGTCATCACGTGGAATCAATTAAACATTGCTTAAAGCCTTGTCAGATTCTTTCCAATAATCATTCGGCTTATTCAACTTCTATAGATCTAGTTTCTTCTCTTGCAACCTGTCGGAACTGCGGTGACCGTCGACGTCACTTCCGTAAATGTTCTAGACTTGTTCTACGTGTGCAAAAAATGAGTCACCGGCAAAAGCATAAACGTCCTTACCCGGGAAGTCATAGTGATAAACGTCCTTATCCGGGAAGTCATAGTTAAGTCTGCTTAATACTGAAGCATCTCGAACTATCCTTGGTTCTACAGGATGGTATGTTTTATTTAATTATTGTACTCTTAAACAATCTTGGACCACTGAGTACACCGAAGCCAATGGACAATGTTCATCAAAAAGAATTATAACCTTGCCCATGAAGCTTTTTCATCGCTCAATTCTTATTATTGTTTTGGTTTTTTTTTTCGACTCTATATCTTAATTTAAAGTATTGATTTTTGAACAGTAATCTTAACACTAAGGAATGGCATTTCAACGATACTATTTTAACCTACAGTCATGAAACTGCAGCAATTTAATCTATTGACACTCTTACTTCAATTCAACAAAAAGGACTTGGCAGAATTCTCGAGGAAGCCCTTTTTAAAATGAGTATAACTTTAGTTTGTGCCGATTTGGTAAAGCTAGAGATTAAGGTTTACTCGACAACTATTAAACAGCAAAATTATCTTCTTTTCGTGTCCTTCAAAAGGATATCAATGCGGCGTTGGCACAAATGATTGAAAATAATTTGGGTGCAATCGTGAATTCACCCTGATCATCTCCAAGAGTAATGGCAATGGGTTTTGCAATGATTATGGAGCGTTAAAACGTGTAACTCTTAAAGATAGTTGCACCATATCTTTTGTTTCCACCTCTAGACAAATTAAGAAATGCCATACACCTTACGTTACTCTACCATAGTATGTTAAATATTAAGTCCGTGTAGTAGCAAATTCCAATCTTGTTCTCTTACCGCATTCACAGCTCCTACTAAAGGACTGATCCATTGCACCTATATACCCTTTTGGTTGACTTATGCCTTCGCAGTTTGGCAAAGACTCATAAATTTTCTGATTGGTGTAGACTTAAAGCCATAAGTCTTCGTTTATTTAGATGACGTAATGATTTCACGCAGTCGTTCTAGGTACATATTTGTATTCTACGTGAGGTCATACAGAGAAATTAAAAATAGGTTTAACTCTTAAATAAATAAATAAATAATGTCTTTATTACACCAAAATGTACAAAGGCGAAGTCTAGCCTAAGTCTAATCAACTTAACCTTCAATTATATGAACAAAAATATATACCATATTACATAGAAAGAAGATAATAGAAAACCCGTAAAATCCATGATATCTATCTTGAGTTGAAAAATAAGCAATGACATAAAACTAAAAAAAGAAGGAAAAAAAACTACACATTTTCCCTTTAAATTATAAGGAGATCGTAACGTGGAAATGCGACTTTCATTTTACTTTAAAACCTGCAATGGACATGCACTTAAGTGAATTCGGAAGGTCATTATACACCGAAACAGCATTAAAAAGAAAACATCTGTAAAATAAGGCAGAATGAAAACGAGGAACCGATAATTCACTTATACATATTACATTGACGTCGTGCACATCTCTTCGAAAACTGAATTTTTCACGACGGTAAGCAGGGGAGGATGTACCAAGCAACCGATGCACAAAAACAGCCAGCTGATTAAGATAAAGATTCTCTACACGCAACCATCCAATCTCTTAGTACAGACAAAAGCACCTTTTGTAAGCTAAAGTTAAAATATTTGGCGTATATTGTTAATTCTTAACCCCAAAGGATATGACTGATATTTGATGATTGTTGGACTCGCATCTTGGTAGTAAATATTTGTCCATAACTTTTCTAGTATAGTAGATTTGTTGATTTTATTAACCATGAATAATACGAATTTTATACAGAGTCCAGTGTGTGAAAATGCTCTTAATTGCTATTATTATAAATATAAAGAGGACTGATCCTAGAGCCTCCGTTTTTACATGTCAAATTATACACATCTTCATTTTCTTGCCCAATGTGACACTTTTGACCACCAATTTTATATTTGGAGCTGTTCTTTATCAGGTTCAAAATGGGGAAGGGCCTGACATTTGTTTCTTGAGTATATCTTTTACTAAGAACGAACATCCTAATAGTACAACAAAACAGAAGTATTTGGCTGTCTTTTTTGTCATCAAAATCTTTGTCATGACAGCATCAGACTACACGTGAAAGGTGGGTATATTTTACGATGGTACCTGACTAATATACTTTCAAATGGCTTAACTCAATAAAGGATCCTGTTAGTTCGCATTGCTCCATGGGCTATAAGGCTACAGGAGTATAAGTTTGATATAGTTCGTAAGGGTGCAGATACATTATCTGATTCGGTAACAGTGACAGATGAGGAAGCATCTCCGAGTGACATCTCAAGTGACGATTCTTCCTTATTCACACTAAATGGCATCCTATTAAGTACTAGCCATCTAAGTACCAATTTACTAAAACTGCAATAATAGGCTCTATAACGGTAGGAAGTCGTACTCGTACCCCGCCTTAGGCAATTCTTACGATACTTGGTGGCAGGCTATATTTAGGAATTTACGATCCGATAATAAACAAACTCATCATGACACTTCGACTTGTGGTCACTTAGATATGTTCAAAACAATTGCCCTTAAAGCCGAAAGATTAAATTAAACTGGATGTTGCTCACTAAAATAAATAGACATAAATGGTTGAGTTGTATGTCTAAAAACAAAGCCTTTACAAAAACGTCTGCCTAGACAAATGTTGAACCAACGACCAATTGCATCCGTGGAATGTTCTGAGTATTGATCTCGTTGGCCGTCTACCCCGTTTTCCTTTGGGTTTAGGGTTACTCTTGTTTACTTTCAGTTTTAGATGTATTAACCTCAATAATAAATGTGATAGGTGACAGAAAAATTTAACGCAGTAGAGGTTAAAGAACCAGAAAAGAGCAGGCATAAATTGAAGACCACATGTAAGATTCAATATGGATGTAAGTTTCATGGAATATTTTAGGTAAGTAAATTTAGTTTAATGAAATTTGCCCTTTAATAAGTTAAATTTATTGGTGATTTAAATCAAACCAATAGCAGGTAGATAAAAAGGTATTCAAAGAGAAACAATAACAAACATTAAGCATGTGCTAATTTACCGGTGATGTGATTGCTTTTGAATAATTAAAAACACCCGAGACAAACTGTATAAAGAAATGGGGTGATATAGGGTCCCCTTTTTTAAAACCCATACCTAGCGAAACTATCTGAAGTCTTACAGACTCAGATGAGAAATGACCTTTTCACTTGAATCTGTCATTATGGTTTCCGTCAGATTTTACCATGTATACGTAATTTTTCACCTTCCAAAAATGTAAACAATCCATACTATAAGTTTTCTTAGTATGTACCAGCCATAACACTTAAAGAAGAGTAAGACCTTGAGAAGAAAATCAATATTTAGGTTTAACAGTTAATTTGTTTAGAATTTCAATGAAATAACTCATTACATTTTATCTACAATGAAAAGATATAAAAATGAAAAGCAGACCTCACACCTAATGAAATCTCATTCCAATTTTCAGATCAATACTGGCTAAGATGACCCAGGCATCTACAAACAAAAGCAATGAAACATTAAAATACCAAGAGTATCAACTTATTGGAAATGGTATTTTGTATTGGCCAATTTTTAAAGAAAACTATTTGTTTCTGGCCAAAGTTTCGAATTGTATTTAATTCATCTTTAAGGCTCTAAAATAGATAGCAAGAAATAGTGTTAAACATTTTTAATACGTGTTAAAAAATTATAAAAAACATAAGATAACATACAATGTCAGTATGCAAATCATAGAGCTTCAAGAATTTTTCTTCAAAATTCTTCAAGAAACTTCACCATTTCTTTCTATCTATTTTAGAGCCCTGAAGATGAATTAAATACAATTCAAGACGTTGGCGAGACCATAGTTTTCTTTAACAATTGACCAATACACCCACAAAATACGATTTTCAGTACAAAATCTCTGGTCACAAATTCACAAGAATAACTTTTAACTTAGTTTAGATTATGTTCTATACTCATTTTAATTTAAATAAATTTGCAATAAACCTAGTTATTTAATTAGGGTTGTTTATTAAGTTATATCAAAACATTTTGACATAAAATCAAGTCTTACACTCAAAAAAAGCTTTAAAAAACACACATAATCTTTGAGGGTTTTTGGCATGGGATAATCGTTTACTTAGAGGTACATGTAACCTTTATTAATTATTTATTGTAATTCTTGAATTTTTGTTAAATCCGAAATTTCACATTTATTAAAAATTCGCTAATGCTACATTTGTCTTTTTTCGAAGCATATTTATAATGTTTTAATAATCTCACATAGATCTGGTTAATATTATATTATAACAATAATCATAAATCATAACTCCGTTAATGAATTGATTTTTACTTTAACTTGATCAGAAATTTGAATTATTCGACATGTAATATCATTGAGCAAAGGGGTTTGAAACTTAATAAGCCTTGCGATGCGATAAATTAAAAGTCAGATAGCTACAGCATACAAAGCGAAATATTACAAAGTTTCCTTTTACGCAAGTTGGCAACCCTTTGATTTTATTAAATGGATCCTTTGAAGTATCGCAAATCAAATTGATTAAATTAGTATAATTATTGATTTTTAAACTAACTACGTTATATAAATATAATAGCCCAATTTTAATACATTACAAGTAATACTACATTTATGGCTTATTTTTAAACAATATATGACTCCATTTAAGATATACTACATATTTAACTGATCAACAACTGTAATAAGATATTCAAATGATTAAGGATATATATTCAAATTCAAAATGGTTTTATTGGTCACAATCCATATTACAATATAAAATTACAAAATATTAATTATCTTTGTTGACAAGTAGGGCTCTGTCGATTATACAAACCATTACTCCATGTTAGGCCTACGCATAACGTGGGTGAGAAATCCTTTAGACTCAAAGATTAAGACGGAAAGTGTTTTAAAAACAAAATACACAAACTTCAAACTCGGTATTTCAGATTGTAAAGTAGCAGAGATCGGATAGAAGGACACAAGGAGAAGGCGAAAAGAGAACCCACAAAAGTCCTTTTGATAACACAAGATGTCGGTTAGTCCTGACAAATACAATTTATTATAATTAAAAATATTTTTGTTGTTATTGTTTTCTTTCTTGATTGGTTTACATCCCTTTGTTAAGCTCGCTGTATTACGGAATAAGAACAAGATAAAGAGAGGTAAAACAAACTTGTTATTTTAAATTAATTTGTAAGCTACCAGTATTATATAGATATTGTAGCAAACATTCTCTTCAGCTAAAAAAAAAAACTCCTACCTATGGAAAGATTAAATTGAAAAATGATCTTGAATAATAAATATGTTATCCGATTCGAAATTGCAGCAATTTGTTGTTTTTGAACCGTACAAAATTAGACAAAGATATATGAGCGGGCATCAGATATCGTGGGCGGAAGGCGAATTTCCTCCTAATGAAAACCAAATTGTACCTGTCGAGAGTAAAAGCTATAAAAGCAAATTTTAATAATATTTTTTATTAGAGATCGGCTTTTACATGAATTTAAATAAATTATATTAAATAAATTATACCGCATACGATGAATGTAAAAAGAAATTGCTGATAAGGAAATCTGAATTTTGTACCGGGTATGAGAAAATCGAGAAATTGAGACCGCTTGTAAGGAAAATTTGTTAGCAAGATTTTTTTATATTGGCTACGATCTCTTAACAATATTAGCAGCGTCTGCAACATCACTAGTATAATAAGATATACGTAAATCATGTAAATTTTAAGGTACAAAAACTTAATAATTTGTATAATTTATTAGATGTTTTATGCATTTTGTTGGATATAATACTATTAATCAGCATTATTAAATATGAGCTTGTTTATCAAAAAAAAAATCCATTTATGTGTCAAAACAGGAAAATATTTTATCCCCGAAAGTCTATAGGAAGGAAAAATTGTGTGTATTATTGCAGATCAATGGAGGCATATCTGGACTTAAAGGGTAATTCGGTATTGTGCTCTCAACAGTACCAAAATTATACCTATTGCTTATTATAAGTTCCTGCCTCACTGGTTTCTTTTCCTTCCGGTTAGCTTTGATGTTTAGTTTTGAAAAAAATATATGACAAACAAGCTCTATTATTGATGGCAACAAGCAATTTCCTTTTATTGTTTTTTTTTTATAAAGGAAACAGTTTTTCAGCGTAACTGAAGTCAGAACATATCTGCTATATATGAATAGAAATGTACGGACTCAGTTTTTTGGACGATATAATAATGTTAAAGGAGATTCAATATGAAGTACAAAAAAATTTCAATTTACCACAGATTCAGGGCTTTTAGAGAATTATTGATTTGGTTAAAAAAATATTCGGTATTAACTTTATTAAGTCCAATTCAGCAATCTCCAAAATTATCCCAGATACAAAAAAGTTAATATAAGTTAAAAAGTTACGATTGTTTGAGTAATTTTGAAAATCTTTTTCAATTGTCCAACATTTGACAGCTATGTTATAAAATATCCTTGTTAGGATGTTTACTAAGAGATTTCCTATTAATATAATTAAAAAGTTCAATTACGTAGCTCTAACTTTATAAATTACAGAGTATAACATCAAATTAAATAAAGCCTTATTTGCCTCAACGCTAAAACTCTTTGACAAGGTTTATTAAAAGACATGAGATATACTAATAAAAGCAGTAAAACATTAATTAAAATATGGCAACGAACAAAATTAAACTGCAGTAAAATCTTACAAAGTAGAAGAGGCAAAATATAGATGCTGCATAGGTCTACAAATTAAATTAAAACTGTAATATTCATCAATTCAATATAAATAATGTAATATTAGAAGGTCAACTTTAATTCTTACCGTCCCTAAAGAAAAAAATATTTTCCGAAGAATGTCTTGTGAAAATGTGCAGTGCAGTTTCTTTTGAGGTTAAATTGTTAGTAAGGTCTCGATATTTACGTTGTGATTTTTAATTTTTTTTTTGTATTTATCTTAACATATTTTTTGAAAAGTGGTAATATCTGCAGGAATTGTTGGTAAGTGTATACAGAAATGTTTTTATATAAAAATATTTGCGTAATGAATCAAAAGTGAACAAAATCTAGTATGTATAGGTTAGGTTACCTGTCTAAAAGTCATCATTTTTCACTATTACAACATTGGATAGAAGTATCCTAAATTGAATAACACCGATCCAACAAATTTTTTTTTTGTTTTTGTAAAGTAATTTTGTAAAAAAAGAGACATGAGATTGGATGATATACAGGGTGTTAAAAATTTGAGGGTCATATTTTTTTGATTTTGAATGATATATCTAATTGCTTTTTATTTTAACTACATGGCATTAATTGTTTCTATAAAAAAACTCATAAGTTAAAGTTTCCATTAATTTTGAAGGCATCTACCGGGTGACACAGGAAAATAAACAAATGAAATTTGGTATATTGATAGAATAGTCACAAGAGCATATTCTGTTATTTTTTGTTATTTCCGGTTTGACAGAACGTGACACTAACTTTTTTATTTTAAATAGGACAATTAGTATATTATTAGGTGTTTTGGTAGAAAATAATATTCTGAGAATAATAATACCGCATTTGCTACATTTTGTTTTATACTCATAGGAAAAATATATATTTTTTTAAATTTTAAAATAAGGTGCCATCTTTTCATTAGATATTATCCATTGGTATTGGAGATTTTATCCACATACCATCTTTAAGATTTTTTCAAAAAACTCGGGCAAATTTATTAAAAAAAAAATCAATAAATAAAAAAATGTTCTGTTGCAGTTTCTCCTGAAGCAGTCACTAATTATGGGACTAAATCTAGAGAAAAACAAATTTAAAAAAAATAATTGTTACAGACCGATACCTTATAACAAGTTTGTATTTCCTTTAATTTTATTTCTTTTATATAGGGTTTCCTATAATTTATTGAACACAGACATATTTATCACAAAAAATATTACTGATTTGACCAACTTCGTCTAGTCCGAAAATCAATAATAACCAAGATGCAGGGTATTAAAGTTTAAATTTTATATTCATTATTTTTTAATAATTTAAGAAATAACATATCAGCACAAACTTTAGTAGAGCAGGGTTTTTGGTAGCGAAATTCGAATTCAATGGTAATTTTTCTGAACATCCTAGAGAGCGCTGTAAGCGGCAGTCTCAGGTGATAAAGACGTGTATAATTTTTGATGCACCTGTGTTTATAGAAACCACTTTTACTAGAAGAGGTGCTTTATATTGTAGAAATAAACAACGTTGAGATATTAGAAACCCCTATTTGAAAACATTTTGAAACGTCACTTAATAAATTAAAAATAAATGTTAATGATCTCCTATTGTAATTACCGATGAGATGCATGATTTTAATCCAGGATGATGCTTCTGCTTACTTTTCCAGATCTATCAGGGAATAGTCTTGATCAATACCTGGATTGGTCGTGGGGTTCGAAGCCCTGACTTTAACTCCTCTGACTTAAGAATATATGAGATCAGTTGTTTATCAAGACGCAATCAATACTCGGGGTCAGCTATAGGAAAAAATCCAAAATGGAGTAGAATGATTTCAAGTCCGCAGCATATTTTATGTAATATATCAGGCAGTCAATAAACGGGTAGCTATGTGTATTAAAGTTAACGGAGACCACTTATAAAAAAAAAATTAAGTTCCGTTACTGTAATAAATAAGGGGTTCCATTCCAAAACTCGCCTTATCCATTTTTTGGGAAAAATAAGGTCATGGTGTCTATAGCATCTGTTAATGTCCCTCTATACATTAGACAAACTTAACCATGCCAAAACTCGCCCTTACCTACGGTATAAGCGTAGGAAAAATTTAGTATCATTTCAAAACTTGTCTTATCCATCGCCAATGAAAGCGCAGAATTTTGTTTTCATGCTGGTGGTCGCGTGATTTATTATTTTTGCCTCATTTTAATGAGTAAATCCTAAGCGTTTAGTCTACGTTTTTAAACAGCTGTTTAACAAAAATTTTAATAATTAAAACAAGAATGGATCGTAATAATGATTCATTTTGTTTACCCGTGGCACAAGGAAAAGGCTGGCGACGTCCCAGTGAAAAAAAGTGTTGCAAAATTAAAAAGGTACCTACATTGTTTTCATTTATAACGTTTAAATAATATTATTTAGATATTTTTTTGTAGGCGTGCTCCATTGCAACTCCCAGTTTTTCCAAAATGTCACCATTTATCGGGTAAAACCTACCGCTGTTCAACTCTTACAATGCAAGATATTAAAGAGTTTCATGCCCTATTTTATTCTTTAAAAACAAAGATTGAACAAGACAATTTTATTTTAAAATATATGTCTGTTGAGATCCCATCCAGATCAAGAGCGAGAAAACCTGATTCATCTAGGAAGTCGGTGGCGATTAAGTATTTTATTAAAATACGAGAAACAAAGAATTTCAAAATACAGGTATGTCAAAATACATTTAAAGGTATTCTGCAAGTTTCTAAGGATCGCATTCAAAGAATTGGACGAGTTTTTCTACAAACTGGCTTACCACCTAAAGAAAATCGTGGTGGCTCAAAACAAAAACCTATGTATGCCCAAAAAAAAAAGGCTGTTAAAATATTTATTGAGAAACTACAATGTTCTGATGTACATTATTGTAGAGAACAAAGCAACAGACAGTATTTGGCTTCTGATTTAACTATAAATAAATTGTTAAATATGTATAATAATCAAGTGCCTGAAAGTAAATTAAAAGTCAAAAAAACTTTTTTAGGAATATATTCTGCCTTGAATATAATATTGGTTTTGGATCACCAGCATCCGACATTTGCTCTCGTTGCAGTTCTTTAACAGAAAAAATTAAACAAGAAAGGGATAATGACAAACGTAGTCAGCTTCAAATTGAAAAAAGGGTTCATATCTTAAAAGGCAAAGCCTTTTTTTCCAAGTTGAGAGAAACAAAGGAAAACATGCTCATCTTATCTTTTGCCTGTCAAATAAACTTGGTAAACCCAAAAGTCCAAGATCAGATCGCCTATTATAGCCGCCAGCTCTATACTTATAACTTTACCATTGTTAAGGGTTCCTCAAAAACTAAATTACAAAATAATAACGTGTTCTTATAGACCTGGATGGAACACGAGTTCCATAAGGGCTCGAACGAATTTGCCTCAGCTGTTTTCCATTGCCTATAAAATAAGATTGTGTGCTGATGGCTTTGGAGAGCAAAACAGAAACTCCACAATGGTTGCAATGTGCATTTACTTCTTGGGGAATATTGCACCACCTTATATTGGTGAAATCGAGCAGGTTTTTCCCATTAGAGGTCATTCCATCGGACCGTGTATTTGGAATCATCCAAAAAAAAATTAAGAAAACTTAGTGAAATCACAAACCCCAACACGTATATCGATATCTTTAAGGAAAGAGGAGCCGTCATTAATTTAACAGATTCTGGTGTCAAATCTTGGAAGGAAGTTGCAAAGGAGTATCTGAAAGGTGTGCAGTCTTGGCACTTTAAATTTTCTAAAGCGAAAAGGATTGTTATTGAGAAAAATGGTGATAAAATAACAGTTAGTAGCGAAGAACACTACAACACTGATGTTGGAGAATCCAAGTGGGTAACATTGATAAAGAAGTGGCGGTTAATGAAAATAAAATACTAGTTGCTCATTATGCGGAAGATTGGATGGGGAGAAATGATTTAGAATTTTATAAAAATTTCTTCGAGGAACAGGAGAATAACATTGGGAGAATGGACGAGGAAACTGAAAATAATAAATTTTGCGAAAGAGGAGTGGAAGAAGACATTTCGCTAAGAATTTAAGAAATTACGATTTTTTAAATAATATTATCTTTTTTTAATAAAAAAATAATATCAGTCAATTGCTGTACTTTTTCGTGCTAAAACTTGTCTTATCCATGCAGTCATACCAAAACTTGTCTTGTCCATATTGTTTTAATAATTTTTATGGAAATTAAATTAATAGGATTTAAATGAATGCTAAAATTAGCACACAAATGATTATAGTAAATCCATACATATTAAATTTGTATTTGAAAATCTTCTAAAACGTTCTTTGCCAATTGTTAAATTTTACCCAATATGGAGAAGGCAAGTTTTGGAATGGAACCCCTCAAATAATATGTTATAATGTTATGTTATAAACCATGGTATAATAAATAATCTTATTTATTTTGTAATAAATTATTGTATTCAACACATACTTAAGAATTAAATAAAGATATCATGTGTTTACAAAATAAACGACTATGCAGGACACCTTATTCCATCTTATTCATTAATTGAACAAAATAAAAAATGAAAGCATGTAAAGTAATATTGATACAAATTTTAAGATTTTTATGACAAATCCATATACACTAAGGCACCAGAAGAGTGTACACGTTTTTATTCAGTCGGAGTATCGCCGAGAGGGCCTTCTAGGACACACATAAATTAACATTGAATTCGTGTTTCTCGACCAAAAACTCTCTGTTACTAAATTTTGTGCTGATATGTTTTTTTGTATGAATTTTAAAGCAAAAATTTAAATAAAATTGAAAACTTTAAACATCCTAAGTCTCGGTTATTATCAATTAAGATTTAGGCAAATCGTAATATTTTCAACCAGAGAACATGCTGTTGCTCTATGTTCATTAAGTTATGGGACCAAATTTATATACCCTGTATATACATATACATATAAATATATACCGGAGGTCTCATAAATAATAGTAAATATTTTAACAGTAGATTCCCTTTGAAAAAAAGCGGTTAAGAATTTTTTTGTAGTTCAAAAGCCAAAGACAACCAAGATACAGGGTAATAAGCGTAATGTATTTTTTTTTAATTTTGGCCATAAAGTTTTCATTTATTATTTGTTTTTAACAAAATTTCAAATATGGTTTACTTTTTATATGGCAAATCTTAATACTAACCTTTTTTAAATTAGATCATAGGAGGCGACATTTTGATCTTTTTTTTATTTCCGTTACTTTTTTAGACTTGGCATAATATAATTTTTTATTTGAAATATGTATTGTGCAAACAGTTGTGCTTAAAAAAAGGTATACTTCAAAAATCTCGCTACGATTAACCCTTTTCGAGATATTAAGATTCAAATTTTTCAATGCTCTCAACAAAAACGACATTCATAAACTATTTAAATTGCTTTATTACACTTCAAATGAATGAAAAAATATAAGAGATAAATTAAAAATATGAATATCTGCCAGTTAATGACGAACGTGATCTCCATTTGTCTCAGTATATTTTAAAATTCTTTTTTCTTCTCATTTCGAAATGACAGTTCATATTTTTACCATGCTCTCTTATGATGCAAAAATCCAATGGGTTAAAGTCTGGATTTCATGCGAGCCAAGGTTATTTGACTTCCACGTGATATGCAATAAATCACTAAACTAACAGAACAAACATGATAATAGATAATATTACTAATTGTGTGATTTTAATTTTTTATAACCACTCATCAAAATATCTGTCAAGAGCTTTACTTTTAATGGTTGTTTACTTTAAATGGCTGTGAATGTTAGTTTATGACGTAGCGTAGTTGATAAATGTAAACCGAAACATGGCTAAACCCAGGCATGGACATATTCTTAAGAAAAGACCGTGACTATAGAAAAGGAGGATTGGGTCTATATATAAAAAAAAATTAAAATACTCGATTTACCATTTTGGTTTTGCTTTTACTGACATTGAAATATTAGAAATAAGTTATAGAATAAAAAATGAATCATTCTTATTATTATATATATAGGGTGTTCCTTAAAGACGTGCTAATTTTTAAAGGGGGTGATTCCTGGACCCATTTTAAGAAAAAAAATTCTATAAACATATGTCCTAAAAGTCTTAGCTTTTGACATACAGGGTGTTAAAGCTTAAAAAAAAGCAGTTTTTTAATAATAACTTAAACAATATTGTAGACATTTTTATGAAATTTGGTACATGTATTCTATGTATCAAGACGCATTTTTTGATGTGCAAAAAGAAATATTTTCTCTGCCAGTGGCGGCCCTATAGGTCTTCTATTGAATATTTTTTGTGAAAAACATACATAACTATTTTTAAAATCCCCAATTACTTTTTAGCAAATTTAATCTCTTAGTTTTTTTTTGCGTCCGACGCATAGTTTTCGCTTAAAAAAATAAAAACAATGTTACTTCGCTAAAAAGCCAACGAGCTGGCCCATAGCAACGAGCAATAAGAAGCATGCATAGTGGACTCAGCGACTTTATTTGCGTTAAATAAAGACGCGTTACGGCACTTTTTTACTGTATTTCTTAAATTATTTACATTTTTTTACTTTTCATACTTTTTGCAATAAATCTGATCCCTTAATTTGCTTGCAATCGACGAACAAACATTTTCACACCGCATCAAATTTTTAGGGAAGTAAAATTGTTTTTATTTTTTTAAGCAAAAACCATGCGTCGGACGAAAAAAAATTAAGAGATCAAATTTGCTAAAAAGTGATTTTAAAAATAATTATTATTTTTAAAAATGATTTTTAAAATCACTTTTTTATTGAGGATTTTAAAAACAATTTTTATTTTAAGAAAAAGCAGTGGCGTAATAATTTTTTCACTAAAAATATTCAATAGAAGACCTGTAGCGACGCCACTGGCAGAGAAAAAAAAATTTTTTAGACATCAAAAAATGCGTCTTGACGTATTGAATATACGTACCAAATTTCATAAAATGTTTATAATATTGTTTAATTTATTATTAAAAAACTGATTTTTTTTTAACTTTAACCCCCTGTATCTCAAAAGTTAAGACGTTTAGGACATATGTTCATAGGGACTTTTTTTCTTAAAATGAGTCCAGGAATCACCCCCTTAAATATTAGCACGTCTTTAAGGAACACCCTGTATATATACATATTCGAAAACTGTATGTATCTCTTTTTCTTGATAACTTGGAAAAGATTTTGGCTAATGTAATTACACAATTTATATTTATATTTTAGTGGCAAGAGATTTTCTTTCTCCTACATGTCAATAATGAGTCCACTGGGATAAGTTCTAGTACAGGCAATCCTTCTCTCATCGATATGATAATTGCAATCAAAATTCTATATTCATTAGCTCTGGAACATTAGCAGTTTTACAATCTCTAACTGATTGGTACAATCTTGTACCATTTAAAACTAAATCTTTTTACGAAAGACCTTATGCTTCTTGGATAACTAGCAACATTAAACTATTAATAAAGCTAAGAGAAAAGGCATTTCGAAGATTTTAAGAATCAAAAAATGATCATCACGGACAATATTCTAGGCAACTACGTAACTCTACAAAACGCGTTATTATTAGGGAAAAAATAATCTGTTTTAACCACATGGCAAGGCAGAAAGGCAAAGAATTTTAAACCACAGCAAAGAAACTAAATCTCACATATAATAATAATAGTAATAATAGTAATAATAATAATAATAACGCAACAATTTTTTTTTTTGAAATGCATTCAAATATAACTGACACCTTTTCTCCAGTTTTGATTGATTATTACCAATGTCCCAGATATACTCTTGAAAATTTGCCATTTTCACTTTTGGCTCATAGCAGCTTAATAAAACTTATTTCTTTAATATCATCTAATACCATTAAGGTAGTTGGGATATTTATAAGGGATATTAATTTAAGTATGCCGTTTTGGGTCAATCCATTAATAAATATTCTAAATACCTCTATTCTCGATAAAATGTACCCTTCAATTTGGAAAAGAGCCATTGTTAAGCCCATTGGAAAATCACAGATCCGAATCAATGCAATACGTGAGACCCATAAGTATTTTGCTGTTTATATCAAAAATAGTCGAAAACGCATTTTTAATCAATTCATTTGCCGAAAACCAGAATATTATTCAACAAACACAAATCTGGTAAAAATATTGAACGATATGCATTCAAATGAGAATAAAAAAATAGTACCTGTATGGCTCTCCTTGACTTTAATAAGGCCTTTGATACTTGTGAACCGAAGTTAAAATATTTTGGTTTTTCCAATAATATCATTGCTTTTTTCTAAAACGACTTAAAGATTCGAGACGAGAATTTCTTAGAATATTAACGATTATCCTGCGGCGTTATCTCTTTTGCTTTTTTCAATTTATGTGGCCGACATGTATTAATCTGTAAAACATGCTACAATACAACAATATTCCGATGCCTCGCAGTTGTACCATTGTATATACCGGTTAATGAAGATAATATTCAAACTGTTTAAGATCACCTTATCACTGATATAAGGAACATTGAAGTTTTTCCTCCAAATCGTCACATTGTCTTCGGCAACAATTATATAAGAAAAGAAATTGAACAAAGGATGCATTTCGATATTTCAAATAATTTGAAATTAAAAGCAGCTTATATACGACCTTAAAAAAACTTTACACAATTATAAAATATTTTCCAGCCAAACAAAAAATGTATGTATGTGAATCTCTAATCCTGTCCCTTTTTGACCATATTGACATTGTTTACGGAGGCTCTTTAATGTCGCGAATAAAAAGAACTATTTTAGAAAAGTCAGAATAGCTGTATGAGATTTTCGTTTAACATTCTTTAAAGAGACCACATAACTTCCTATTTAATTATTAATATTATTTTAAACATGGAAAACAGAAGAAGAAAACCTATGTATAATTTTTATTTATAGAATTATTAAACAATTCAGACCAAGATATTTAAGAAGTATATTTATAATACAAAGATCACAGAACATTTTCTTTTACCATAACATCGAACTTTTGGATTTCTTGTAGCTTATATGTGGAACAACTTGCCTTCGATGGTAAAGGCTTGCGATTTAGAGATTTTTTTAAAACATGTTAATTTAAAATTATTACTGGAACAGCAAACATAGTATAGTTATTTTTGAATGTTAACTAGCAAGGCTATTGTATATTGGGCGCGTTTTTAAATTCAGCAGGATTCTTTGATGGATTCCATCAATTGGTTACGAGTGACAGCTGCTTTACTGATAACGTAAAGCAGCTGATTTGTGATGGAAGATCAACCGATAAAAAAAGTAACGCTTTTTCATATTGTTGTGTTTTGTTTTCCTGTTTTGATTTGACTTTTCAGTTGATTTCCAAATTTATTTTTCGTCCTTAGATTTCCTCTTTCTTGTTATGTTTTAATAGGACTTCACGTAACGTGCCAGGGTGCGAAAAAATATTACCCCTATGCCCTTCTATCTTGCGCTTTGTAAAAAAAATCTTAAATTGAATGAATGCAGTTAAAAGCTAATTATCTTGTTTGTTTTGGTCAAATCAAAAATTATTTAAAAAAATTATAAAATGTAAAAATCAACGTTAACATTTCCATCACACCATCCCACCAAAACGAATATACGATGGACCAGTGATTGCCATCAGCCAATCATTGATGGACCCATCATATAATAAAGAAATGTGATGGAACGCAGATAATTTAGAAACGCAAATAGCAAATTTTGCTTAAGTGGTGGATCGACTGCTGAATTTAAAAACGCGCCCATAGTCTCTGATATAAGATCGGGTGTTGCAGTTTTTTTCATTCGGCATGACATTCAACAAGTTAGTAATTTGAACAAATTTGAATCAGCTTTGCTACTTTCACGAATACGGTCCCAATGTAGAGGCACAGTCTAAGAAAAGTCTAAAGTCTAAGTTGAAACCTATATACTTTGGTAGAGGGTTTTGTCATGTTATTGGAGTTTTGGTTCCATTAGATAACTAATATTACTATTTTTTTTTTTTTCTTGTGTCCTTTATGTCAGGAGATTATTTATTATATTTTTATTATTATATCTAGGTTGTTGACAAATAAATGCTTTTTGAATTTGAATTTGATCATAAACCCTGATAGTGACATTTATAATAATTAATCTTGTCACACAGGCACAGCCTATTATTTTAAGCGCATTGAAAACTTTAAATGTAAATTTCTCGAAAAGGATTAATTGTAGCGTGATTTTTGAACTTTACCTTTTTGAAGGAAAACTATTTGCACAATGCATATTTCAAATAAAAAATTAAATTGTGCTGAGCCTGAAAAAGTTACGGAACTTAAAAAAAATCAAAATATTGCCGGTGGCGCCCTCTACGACATAATTTTAAAAAATTAAATTGCCACATAAAACGCTGTCTAAATTTTGTTAAAAACGAATAAATGCTAAATGTATGGCCAAAATTCAAAAAAATAATTTAAGTTTATTACTGTAATTGTATCTTGGTTGTTTTATTTATAGGACAGGCTGTATAAATTTCAGTTCAAAATTCCAACTTCAGAGGCCCATGTACCAATATCAAAAAAATTATATTAGTCACCATGTATATGAAGAAAAAGTGTTTCGTTATTTTGACTAGCCTTCCCTAGGGATCTTTAACGTAAGGCCTTGAATATCTATAAATCTGTATGTAACTGTAAAATTATAAATTAATTTTACAAACAAAACAGTTGTTGATCAGCGATCACATAAACATTGAGACAACAACAAAAAGAAAACATTGATGTGAGCAAAGGCACTAATTGAAGATTAACCATTGTAAAAAGGTTAGAGAGAGACAAATTCTTGCGCAACAGGGACACACAGGGGGGGTTTTTTGTTATTAGTAGGATGAGTAGGGGGTAACTCCGTCAAAATAGGAGCGTCATCAGGAACAGCAGAAACTAAAGCGTTGGCGGTGGCGGCCGCGGCGGCATCTGGTAGAGACAAGGTCGAACTACCGCCGGCCGTCACCCGTGGACCCATATTATCGTACTTCGGAATCGGCGCAGGAGGCCGTCTAGGAAGCGTTGCCATCCCGTGATAAACGGGCTTTGGCCTATTATGAGGTAAGTCTAATAAATCTGGACACCTAGATATGTCCACCAAGTTCGGGTCGCGACTTACCGAAACTGAAATGAAAATATTACCATACGCCCCTGCCGGTAAAGTGCTGGTAGAAAATTCCGGGGGCGGCGGAAACACCACCATCGGCAGGGGTTCTCTTTCTATCGTGATATGCACGGGGGGCTCCAACATCATGTCCATCTCGGGAGGGCCGATGGCTTCCGAACTGCCCGTACCCCTATCGGTCGTCGTGGCGATACTTACATCTAATAATTTCTTTTCTTGGTCCGTAAAACTAACACTCGCCTGCATATTCCGGTTATGCATGGCATGGTTACGTTTCCGCGCGCAGCACATCGCAGTTATTGTTATCACAGTAGACAGTAGCAGTACGACGGATATCACCACTATACCCCACCAAATCACCGTAGTAGTGTCCGATTTACTGAGGGTTGTAGCCGTGACCACTTCCGGCAGCACTAAACTCACATTCACCTCGACCGAGTCGAGGAAGTTCTTTGCCACACACGTATACACCCCGACATCAATCTCGCTTACATTGTACACGGTAATGTTCGCCCACTTATCCGGCAATCCTTCTTCCGCTTCAATTACCAGCCAGGTGTGATTGATGGAGTGTCCCTCGAATAGCCAAGATACTTTCGGTTCTGGATCGCCGAGCACGTGACACCCGAAACTAATGTTCCCGCCCGCCTCCGCTTGCACTTGTTGTTGCGGAAAGGCGAAAACTTGCGGCACACAGGCGAATTCGGACGAACCCAAGTCCTCCCAACGTTGGTCAGCTAAAATTTCCGGCTCGTAGCACAGTAACGACACCGAGTAAAGGTTACTGGATAGGAACCAATTGCGAAAACCGCGAAGTTCGCAGTCGCACCGCCATGGATTTCCCTCTAGCAAAAGTGTTTTTAAATGTGCGAAACTCATGAACGTTGCCTCTGACAAGTTCCGCAATAAATTGTTTTTAAGGTTTAAAGTTTCCAGGGCGCCGAGGTGAACGAAAGCGTCTTTATGTATAAATTGCAACTGGCACCGCTCCAAATCCAAATTCCTTAGATGCGGTAAAACGGGAAATTGGGCCTGAGTCAACTGTCGTAGCGGATTCCCGGTGAGATATAGTATCCTTAAACGTTCGTTTCCGTAAAACGTTTGCGGATGTAACTGGACAATATTGTTATTAGATAAATCTATTTCGACGAGAATCGTGAGATCCTTAAAGGCCTCTTTGTGTACCTCGCCTATACCGGAATTCATCAAGTAAATCCTTTGGAGATTAATCAACCCGACAGACTGGAAAGCTGCCCGCGGCAGTTTCGGAATGAAATTCTGGGATAAATCTAGGACCTGCATGCCCTCATCCAGATAAGCCGGAACTTGCGTTAAGCCTTGCTTCTTGCAGAAAGCGGTCTTCTTCCCAGAAATCCACTTACAGTGGCACGGGGAGGGACAATCAGTCCAATCCGGTGCTGCAAAAGCCAACGCTAACGTCAGCAAAAACACAAGAGCGAGAGCCATTGGTCTAAATTCATATTGAATACGGACATTTCCATTTCAACCGCCACACTGTTTCGGCCCGATACAAATTTAAAATTAGACACATCTTAGTCATTGACATTAACACGTTTAACTCCCGAACATAAACTGCATATAATAATATTTTCTGGAAAAGGTTCCAGGAAAATTCACGTTTTAATTTAAACGGAGACGAGAAGCGGGAGCGCTAAAAGTAACGCGGAAAAGTCCGATAAAATCGTAATTTGTCGGCGAAGAGCGTCGCGACGATGCAATCCAGAATCGAGTTCACCGCACTATGATTTCAGTCCGCAGCTTTACAGGATGGAAGGCGCCCGTATTTGTTGCGTCGGCGTCGAACTGTTGGGTTTTAAGAGAGATGATGCGCCCGCCCAACTCTATGCAGCAAGAACCTGCTGCTTCTCACCTCCTGTCGAAACCACCGAGGGTTTTCCTGGATTTATAACAATTGATTCTCGACGCCGAAATTAATCACATCCGCTATATTTTTCAACAATTCCGATGGGTACAGGCATAAGCATCACGGGCACACCTTACAGGAATTACGGATGTCCGATCTATTGATTTAGTGTTTAACTTTATGAACAAAGAAATATTTAAAGAGATTGTTTAAAAAAAGTTTTAGCCCAGTAAGTTTAAATATAAAATTATATAATAAAAAGAAATTATTTTGTTTAGAATTGCGAAATTAAATGGTTTTTTTTAATTTCACCACCTATCAAATCGTTCTACTCATTTAAATTTGATCAATAACGAATCTTAACTCTTTCGGGTACAAGATTTTTCCCCGTTTCTAGTCCCATGTTGCACAGATATTAAAAGTTTTTACAAGCTGATTTTCTAAAATTTTCTTTAAATTTTCTCAATCATAATTGAACTAATTCATAAAAATTTAAAGATTCTTATATATTTTTTTTTAAATGAAATGTCAGTTTGACAGATAATTGGTGGTACGAAATGTGTACCACCGTGCAACTTGAACTAAGTCTAGGAGGCAATTATGAAAAATAAAAAAAAGATTATTCTACAGAAAACCAGAAGTATTTTACTAGTTGATAAATCAAAATTAACAATACATATCTACTTTGTTTTAAGATATTCTTGAAAACAGTCTTTAGATTTGCCTAAGCATAACGGAACTTTACACACTGTACAAGACCATTCAGTGCGAACTTGGTAGATTCTGGTACTACATCTGGCACATTTCGGTAAGTCTTGTAGTCCTTACAGGCTGATGATCTGATGACGTGAAACGCACTTCGTCTGGTAGAACTCTTTTTATTTTCTTGAAAGCTTCCGATTGCGTTTTATGATCTGCACTAATTTGCACGTATCGTTCTGCCAATAACCCATCAACAACTCTTCGATAAAAATCTTTTAGGGGTAACCTTTTTAGACCTCTTAGTCGATAGAGAGTGAACGAATTGACGACGCAGCAATCAATGAAATGGAATAAAATTCTCATCCACCATTTTTTACTTTTACGATCTAGCTCATAAAATGATTTCGTTTGGTCAAAACGGTCCACAAAGTTCATGTTACTATTGTAGTCCACCAGTGCCATAGGACAAGGAACAGGGATTTTACTACCATCCTTTTGTTTTCGTTGCACAGAGCTTTTTACCGTTGGATCATGATAATTGGTCAAAATATGGACTGCTTTTTTGTCTTTCCATTTAGTTAAACTGATCCCATCAGAACTTATTGAATAATCATATTCACCTTGCTTCAGAAATTTATCTTTAGTCATTTTTGGAAGATGTTTTCTGTTCGACTCAACTGTACCACATGCATGAATGCCCCGTTCTTTGAGAATTTTCAATAAAATATACGAGTTGAAAAAGTTATCGAAGAAAAGCGGGTGATTTTTTAGTTGGAGATCCTCGGTAAGTCTAAGTATTACCTTTTCCCCTAATGAATGTTTCACGTAGTCATCGGTTTTACCGGTATAAATATCAAAGTTATATAAATATGCATTTGAATCAGCCAAATTTTGTAGCCTCGTTTAATAGGCTTTTTCGGCATATATTGCTTCAACGTACTTCGCTCCTTAAATTTTACCATTGATTCATCGATTGCGATGTTTTTTGTACAATCATAATATTTTTTTTTTTAATTCTCCTTAATTTTATCTATAAAGGGCCTAACTTTATACAGTTTATCGAATCCTGCATCCCCTTTTTTTGGCATTACGCTATTGTCATTGAGGTGAACGTGGCTAAGCAACCAACCGAATCTATTTACAGCCATAAACTGGAAACTGTAATTGTCGTGCATGTCTTCGTTGACACTCCAATAGTCTCTACAACTAGGTAGTGGTTTAATTCCCATGAGAATATTAAGACCAAAAAAGACCTTCATTTCTTTTGTATTTGTAGGATTATATTTTTTGTTATTTTTTTGAAATTCTTGGTCAGCATAGAGGTTTGTTTGAAAAACATTGTCTTCTATAAGCTCGTCACTTATAAACAGATTAAAAAAAAGTAAGGTGACAACAGGTGATCTTCCTTTTGTAGTAACTCAAGACATAAACCTTGATTCTCAGTCTCAGTAAACGGCTGGGCCGGGTTTATTTGATGTCAATTTTGAGTAGACCATGAAACTTTAGGTGGTTGATTATGACCATATGCTTATGGTCATCATCGCTGGAGTCATCATCACTACTGATCATAATATCATTAGGCTGTAATTTACAGAAATCATTTTCATTGTCGGACTCTTCTGAAATAATTGATTCCTGATCACTTGGAACTTTACCTATCATTTCTAATTCGTCGTAGAACTCTTTTTTAGTCATATCGACCAATTTTAAGTCCATAGGATATTTACTGCTGCCAGCGAAAGCCATAGCCTGCAAAAAGAAAATATCCTTATTGCATAGTGGTACAAATTAGGGACTCATTAAAATTGTTTTTTTCAAACCATAATCCTTAATTTTTATTGCATTTATGTTTTTTAAATAAGTATATACATCATAAAACGCAAATAAAATACAGAATAATCCGAAATGCTTACCTTATCAAAATAAAAACAACACTAAATATTTATAAACAAAAACACGTGCTTCTTGCAACATCTAATGCGTTTGACCAGTCAAGACAGGAAATATTTATGCAGTATAGTAAAAATCCGCATCCATGTTCATTAAATATATGGTAGGGATATGTGGTACAGAATATATGTCGCTGTGCCGAACAGGAAAATGAATTTGAAAAGTGGTTTATTTTTTGTACCACTATGCATCTTTTAGCTATTTATTTGTGGTACGATTTATGTACCACACTGCCGAAAAGAGTTAACCCGTGCATCCCAGTCAACACTTATTGTCCTAGGGACGTACTATATTGCTCGCAAATATCCTGCGTAGGATGGTCCAAATAAAAATACCGTGGGACGTCTCTTGGATTTAGGATATTCATGGAAATCCTTTTGGATATTTATATTTAAATCCCTTATAATCTAAATAATTTCATATTTTTTAGTTAAGCAATATTCATGAATGTAGATATAGCTTTTCTAACGTTTAGTGTTTTTTTTTTTTGATATTTTAATAAAAAAATTGAAATACTGATTTATATAAATAAAACACCGAACATACATAAAATAAGCGCCATAGTCGATATATGCGACTGTAGGTTCTCTAAGAACAGTACATTCCCAACTAGTTTTAAGCACACGCTCATATAATTCTTGTAATTGTGAAACGTGTTGATTTTTATTCATCCACTTTTTACCACAAATCTTATTTTACCATTTATGCTAGGTTTTTCTAATAAGATGAAAAGAACTGCTAAAAGATTTAACAGGAAAACTATTTTTAAATCACAAAACACATTAAGATATCTAGTAATAAAAACTAAACCTTTCAATGAAAATTAATTTAATAAAAATGTAAATATAAAATTCCTTGTACTTGTGGTAAATTTTATATAGCTGAAACCTGTAGACTATTACCAAAAAGAATTAATGAACATAAAACACAATGATTTTCAAACATTTTAAATTACGCATCATGCATTCGAAAATAACCATAGAATAAACTGGGCTGCTTCCTCAATTTTTTCAGCAAAGAAACCAATTTCAAAATTACGTAAATTAAAGAAAAGTGTATTTATAATGTTAAATGAAGATAAGTTCTACGTTCGGTTGATTTTAAGAATACACGGATTCCATTAAATCATTAAATTACATTAGAATCACACCCTTTTATTTAAAAAAAAAGTAACTTTAAAATTAAGCACATCAGTAAAAGAAGGCACACATTTTTTTTATATTTATTTAATTTAGTTCTATTTGCCTTGATATCGGTAGTAGATATAACTACCGAAGCCTTAGTTCAAATTACACATTTTTATTAAATAAATAGGTTTTTAATTCTTTTCAGTTTCAATATTCAAAATAGAGTTAGGTATAGTATATTGAAAAGAATAAAGGAGCTTAGAGATCAATAGATAAAACCTCGGCTCTTGAATATACAGGGTGTGCCAACAAGGTGTACGGCTAAGATAGCGCCTTAGCTATACGAGGTAGAGCAAAAAGTTCTACAGCAAAGTTGTAGGGTTGACAAAAACCTACGAACTAAAAATATATTTATGTATACTGGGTGTGTCACAAAAAAGTTACTATAAAATATGATTTTTTTTTAAATCGTACGCCCTGTATATTATGGTACTAAAATGTGAGGCAAAAAGAGTACTTTACTTTGGTATAACGTTTTTTAAATTTCCGTGCGGCGTTGCAACATAATTAATTTTTTTATGTTATTTTTTGCCTTTTAGAGGGTTCGTTTAAAAAATCATATTTAACTTAAAATTTATTCTGCATCTATGAAACTTGTACAAAGTTTTGATCAAGATTGCTTAGAAACATTGGTTTAAACGTCAAATAATAATTGTCAGATTATTAGTTTTATGACAGCAGTAGACAAGATCAATGTTTTTTCTTCAAAAACCATTTTAGAAATTATTATCAGTGAGTTAGTTAATTGATTTTTAGTTTTTATTGTTCATTTTGTAATCAATATGAATTTTCCTCGTGAGGAATTTGTTGATATGATATATGCCCTTGGAGCTGCTAAAAGAAATAGCCTTTGGGCATCTAGAATTTATGCGCAAGTTTATCCTGAAAGGAGACCATCGCCAAGCGCAAGTGTTTCAAAAACTAAAAGAAAGATTTGAGAGAACAGGAAGTGTAATTTATGAAAAACATGAACGGGTGAAGCCAGTTACAAATGAGGAAAACAGGATGACAGTAGCTTTAAGTGTCATTGAAGATCCTCGTAAAAGCGTTAGGCAGCTTGTTAAAGAATTACCCTTTAGTGCAACATTAATATCTCGCATGCTTCGAAGCGAAAAATTCCATCCTTACCATATTCAATTGTTGCAGGAATTACTTTCACAGGATTATGAAAGAAGAATGGCTTTCTGTCAGTGGGCGCAAAATAAAATTCGTCAGCCTGAATTTTTTAATTTTGTGCTTTTTTCGGATGAAGCTAAATTCCATAATAATGACAGTGTTAATAAACATAATTTTCATTATTACGCCACCAGCAATCCATTCTTCACCCGAGAAATTCATCATCAACATAAATGGTCGCTTAATGTTTGGGTATGTTTGGCTACATTACGTTATTGGACCGCACTTGTTTGATGGACATCTTACAGATGAAATGTATTTAAACTTTTTACAAAACGATTTTAATGTCCTTCTACAAACGTTGCCTGACCATGTTCGAGATAGGATTTGGTTTCAGCATGATGGCGCTCCAGCTCATTATAGCCATGCTGTTAGAAATTTTTTAAATAAGCATTTTGATGACCGGTGGATAGGGGAGGTGGGCCGGTCCCTTGGCCCGCAAGGTCCCCAGATTCAACCAAACTAAATTTTTTCTTGTGGGGATATGTGAAGGAAAAAGTCTATCAAACATCTCCTACCACAAGTGAAAATATGAAAAATATAATTCGGGAGATTTTTCAAACGGTCACGCCAATTATGCTGGAAAAGGTTAATGACTCATTCTCAAGAAGGGTAAACGCTTGCGTACAAAATTTAGGAGGTCATATTGAACACAATTTATAATAATTGTAATTGACCTTTAAATTTAAAATTAGTATAACGATGTACATTTATGCAAAAATACCTAAAAAAGTACCTACCTAGTATGTAATTTAATTTTGCTGTTTTTTTAGCAGTTTAGGTGAATAATTGTGTTGGTGAATTTTTCAAGTATGTAATAATAATAATAATAGTAATAATAATTGTAGAAAAAGTAATAATTCTAATTCTTCAATATTTTTTTCTAAGCAATCTTGATCAAAACTTAGAATACCCGTTTTATGCATCGTATTTTACAGAAAAGTTAAAATATCTCAAAAAGTACTTGGTTTAACTATAGGACATATTAAACAAAAAAATGAAGGTATTTGAGGGACAAACTTAAATAGATAAAAATATACAGGGTGGTCCATTTGAAAAATTTGAGATATTGCGTATTTAATTTCAGCAAGTTTGAAAGTTCTTTAAAAACACCCTGTATAAAAAAATCTAATATACCTCAAGTAAATTATTGAAAATAAATTATTGATTTATTGAACTTAGATTAAACTAAATACAACGAAAGGTATTGTTAAAGAATTAAGTTAATATTTCTTTTAAATAAGTGAAGCCTTTATTTGCTTCTTCTTTTGATATTTTGATATTTGAGCGTGAGTATTTTCTAAATCGTTTTTTATTTTAGTAGTGTCGTAATTATCAACAAAGTAAGTAGTTTATTATGAATTCATCACAACACAACAGATTGTACTTAAATCAAGAGTATACTTATAGATACTTTATTGAAAATAAAATTTCTAAATGTTTAATTAAATTACCTATATCCATCCTAATCCCAATACTCTATTTTACATTGAAACTCCCTGATAGAAATTATGAAATTTTATTCGATTTTCTTCTAGATTTTCCCTGTTGACTATCCGTAACGTTTGTAAATTTTTCTTTTAATATAAGTCTTTTAATAAAAAAAAATTGTGGAAAATCACATATATTTACTAGAAATATTGCTATTTTTAAGCATGATGGAAGCGTATATATTTTAAGCTTAATTAAACAGTTTTATAAGTTTATTGTGCGAAAGTTTGACATAATAAACAAAAACAAGTCCATTAAACATTCACGTGTATCCAAAAGTTTAGGTATCTTGGAGGCGGAAAATGCAAATTATTATTAATAATTTAACTGGGGCTATTGTGTGGGAAAATAGCCACAGACTAAGCCCGATTGCATAATATTGTTAGTCCCAGAGCCAGGCATCGTCGGACGAAAATTAATATATTACCGCGAAAATTACCCCTGATGGCATAGAAATTAAAATTTCGTAGCAATTAATTTCGCGAACATTTAGCCAGGAAGTGAGTGCCAGGAAGGAATTAATAATATTTTCCGCGCGACACTCCAATGAAATTTATATATATATATATATATATAAACATACAAAAATATTTATTATTAAAATACGGAAAGCGTGAAAATTGGAAATGATGGATCCGCGCGATTCACAATAATGGGCGAGCGAACGCGTAATGTTTCGGTGTTATTTAATAAATAATTTGATTGGAAATTCTATTTGGATGAAATTGGTTGTTTTTCATATTTGTCGTTATTCAAACACTCGTTTTGTTGTTTATAAGTGGAGGTTTAGTAAATGGTATAATAATTTTCAATTTGGATACTTATATAAGGCTTTCGACTTTAACTCTTAATCGGCTAATATATAAAATACACAGAACCTCTGAAACTGTTTTCAAAAAACATCGTAATAATTTTGCGAAAATGGGCAATGAATGCTGAAAAACAAAAAAGCATCTAAAGCAAATCTGGTGGTATAAATCGGATTGCAACTTGTACCATTTTAGCGTCTTATTCAATGGCGTCTCAAAAAGATCTTGCCGAAGTGAGTTTTTTTTAACTATGAAAATATTTTAAAATATTATAAGCAATATAAAGTTAATACTTCTAAAAAAGTAATTGTAATCTTTTATTAGTGAAATATTTTTTTTCCTTGGATTTAATTTGTATCTGAGAATACACATTGCCCATTAGAGGTACCTAAGTCTCTCGCAAACACAAATAAGCTTTATTTATTTTTTTATTTATTCGTGTTGTTTAAAAGTGTTTTTTACATAGTGTTTAGTAAAAAAACTAAATTCTTTACAAGATTTTATTTATTAAAGTTTTTGTACAGTCCCAAAAACCAAAGAAGAAGAGAAGTGGATTATGCTACGTTAATACTATCCAAGGACTGCTACGTTTCTATTATATCGAAATGTGATTTTCATCCCTTAATTTGGTCACACCTTTCTACCATTTTAATTGGTTTAATTAGGCATATTAAAATGTCAAGTAAGTTATAACAATTTCCGTTGCGAAGGGAGAGGTCGCTAGCAGATTTGTCAGAACTACTTCTCTATAGTTGCAGTATCACGTTAAGGTCTAATGAACTGTTTGATTTTTGACTTTCTATAATTGACTTTTTATTTGTTGATTTTGAAACAATCTAATGATTACGATAGTTCCGAAGACGATATGCAATTATTTAATTTCAATTCACATAATTTCAAATGGAAAAACGAAGACTTTTAGCATTTTCAAACGCCCATCAAGATTGAATACAGTTCTCCAGATCGTATTCCTATTTCTCTTTAATATTTACAAACATTTTGGGACAATCCTATTATTCAGTACATTGTAGAGCAACCAAATATGTTCTTATGAATATGAACCAGTACATCAACATACAAGTCTCCAACTTCTTATAGGAATTGTAGGGATGTGATGCTTTGAAGATTACTAGTCTCTGAGTTTCCGATAGAGTGTTATTTGTGAGCTAATTTCAGTTAAAAGGTTTACAAACCTAAAGAGGCTTATACATTTTCAAGACAACAATGTTGTTGCCGATGGGGATCGTGTTATCAAGATAAGAGCTTACGGTGTGAATATCAAAGGTAAGATAAGTAACCTTTATTATATTCTTAACATTTTTCATAAAGCATGTGCTATACCTAAGTGTTAAAATTATTCTCATTTAGAATTTGAAAATTCAATATTTCGGCATAGGCCATAGTAGTGACATAGTAGGCTTCGGATGTATGACGCAGGATATAAAAGAATAATTAATGTCAATAGTTATTATCATTGACAGTTTTGTGTGTATTTTAGTAATGTTTTATTAGTTTTTTCAGCTTGTTTTCATTTTTTTAACACTAAATTTTATTAATAAGCGGCTTATTGAGACACAGCGCATAGAAATCCTGATGGTGATTGGCTATGGTAGTCGAGTTAGAGCACCTCAGAAGGTTTGTGACTTATTTAATAACAAAAACCTTAATAGTCCGCTAATATCGCAATCATCAGTAAGCAAGATTGAGCAGAAGTTTAGTCAATTCCGTCATGTAAGAAATGTTCCTACATGTGGTCGTCCTCAAGTTAATGAAAATAAGCAGTTAGAAGTTTTATTGGCAGTTCAAGATGATCAGCATGTAGTATCTAGGCAGATAGCAGAGGACATGGATATTGGAAAATTAAGTGTTCTTAAAATACTACAAATGAATAAATACCAAAAACGTATCATCCATTTTTTCTCTAAGAAACCAAACGAAAACAAAACAAAGGTAAAAACACAAAGTCACGGTCTCATCAAATCCATATAATTTAAAAGCTACACGTGTTTCGCTCCTATCGGAGCATCATCAGGCCTAGACCTACACAGATCACATTACAACTCATTAATGTGATCACTCATTACAACCAGTTGTAATGTGATCTGTGTAGGTCTAGGCCTGATGATGCTCCGATAGGAGCGAAACACGTGTAGCTTTTAAATTATATGGATTTGATGAGACCGTGACTTTATGTTTTTACCTTTGTTTTAAATAAATACCATCCTTATAAGATGAAAGTTCATCAAGAATTCAAGAAAAATTCATGAGCATTTGCAAAATATGTGTTTGGAGAATCCAAATTTAGTAGAAAATATACTATTTTCTGAGGAAACCACTTTCTGCTTAAATAGTAGCGTAAATACTGAGAACTATCAGTACCGGTCCAATGCAAATCCGCACTGGATGAGGAAAGGATATACACAATTTAATCGAAACCTAAATGTGCGGGCTGACGTTGTTATAGTGACGTTTTAATCGGGCCTTTCTTCTTTGAAGAAAATTTAATAGATGAGAGATACCTTAATTTTTTTAGAAGAGGAACGTGTTCCAGCTCTGGCTTACCTTTTTTCCGAGATTGAACGTCTGGATTTACCACACTATAACACCTGCTTCCAACAAGATATTGCTCCCTCCCATTTTGCTATGGAAATTCGAACTTATTTGCACAACATTTTCCCTAAAAGGTGGATTGGAAGAAGCGGTGCTATTGAGTGGCCACCAAGGTCAACACCATTAGACTTTTTTTATGGGGATACCTTAAATGAGAAGTTTTTAAAACGCAAATCTATATAATGATTAAAACAACACATCCGTCAAGTAATAGGTCGAATAACGCCCGAAATGGTTCGAAATGCCCAGCAGAAATTTGTAGATCGATTAGGCTATTAAAAGATAAATTAATTAATTAATAATTATTTAAAAATAATTTAAAAAAATTCTTGTAAACATTTTTTTGAAAAAAAAAATTTTTTAGTTTTTTGCATTTTTGAGCACATTTTTAAATGGCAAGTCTATTTTTTTTAATTTTATCTGAAAGTAGATAAAAAAACAAACAAAATGAGACCTGGATGAACCTCCTACGACGATTTTTTGAAGGATAAATTTTAATTGAAAAAATTGAAAAAATTGAAAAAACGTCATTTTTTTTTTAAAACTTAATATCTCGGAAAATTTTCAATATTTTGGTCTGAAAAAAATTGTGGTTTTTAAGGACACACGAAAGTATCTTTTTGCCAAGTTTGATCAAAATCAGTGTGTTTGTCCGAAAATGAAAAATAAAAAACAAAAAAATTAAAAAACAGCAATTTTTCGGGATTTTCTTGGAAATTTTGAGGTTATGTCACAAAGTGGCCTCTATAAAAGTTGTAGATTTTTTTATTATCTACAACTTTTCCATTATACATTTTTTTCTTTGACGTCAACTTTCGCCGCAAACCGAAAAGGTACAATTTTTCACCCCTTTTCACCCCCCCAAAACTTTACTTCCCTTAACCTGCTCCTGCATGAATTTTTTTCTCGTTCCTGATACCTCCCCAAACCTTTTCCCGTCGTTAGTTTCCGGATAACAATTTTTTCCTTTTTTGCTTAAAATTGGTACAATTCGCCTGGACTATATTGTCAGTTGACCAAAGGAGAACATTTCGAACAATTGCTGATATAAAATTATTTTTAACTTTACGAAGCTTTTTCCAACAGAATAAAACGTTTTAAAAATTATTTTATTCTTCCTTTTCTTGATGAACTTTTTTCAATCTTCAAATTTTAAGTGAGAATACTTACTTAGGCTTGGGTATAGCATATGCTACATGAAAAATGTTTAAAATTGTCAGTGCACTCCAAATAGCAATAAAAAAGTTGTGTTGTAATTAAAAAAAAAATTAGCAAAGCTTTTTTGAGACACCCTGTATAATTTTTTTTTTCGCAAAATATTCACCGAAAAAAAAATTTACAAGATATTGAATTTATTTCTTACTTTACGACCAACCTATATATACTGTTTCTACTACTTTTGACAATATGAGTTTGTCCAAAACCGAAGCTGAACTTGGATTAGGTGGTAAAATAGTTTTGTAAAAGAATTGCAGACCCAGCTAAGAGTTATGTATATTTTGATAACTGGTTTACCTTTTTAGACCTGATTATTTTACTGAAAAATTAATATAACATAAACAGCTTGGGTACTGTGCAAACTAACCGATTGCATGGGTTGCATTGCATTGGAGCAGGATACATTTTTACTGAAGAAGATTAGGAGGACTTTTAGTACCACACACTCCTACTTTTTAAGTAAAACAATACGTCAAAGAGATGAAAAAGAATTAAATACAATTCAACATTCATGAGAATGGTGTAGACCTAACTGACATGCTAATAGCTTTTTGTAAAACACCTTATAATTCACGGCGTTGGTATCTTGGGATATTCGGATAACTTATTGACATTTATGTAAATAATGCTTGGTTATTGCACTTGCACAGAAGAGACAGTGAAGACTTGGACGCTTGAAACATGACCATTTAAAAGAATACCGAATAAGTCTGGCTTTATCGCTAGTAGAATCCGAGCAAATCAAAATGTTAGTAAATGCAAGACCAACTGACGATATAAGACATGACCAAATTAGACAGTCTCCTATATTGACACATAAAGGACGATATATGTTGTGTACCAATGGACAAACTACGAATTTTTGTCAAAATTGTATTCTTAAATTATGTTTTGTGCAAGAAATAAGACCGCGCAATTGTTTATTAATATATCATGTTAAAGATACCTGAACGGTCAATGTATTCTACAAGTAAAGAAAAAATATGCCAAAATATTTTTTTTAAACTTGCCTGATTAAGGGGGTAAATTTTATAAAGAGACCAAAAAAATGTACCAATCTAAAAATAAAAAGACCCGTATTCCTTTATTTTTTTCAACAAATAAATAGGCTCTCTAATACTGAATTTATTCCAGTTAAAAACTCCACCCTGTATATATACTAATATTTCTCAACGCTACTAATTTGTATTGTAGAGTAACATAGTGTAGGTTGAAGTAGAGTCGATGTTGTTCTTAATTTACTGTAATGACTTACCTTATCAATTAGAACAAAAGACATACAATATACGTTACAACGTTTTGTGCATCCCCAGTCCTGAATTACACTAGGGGCAGTCGGGGCAAGTGCCCAGGGAGGCAGAATTTTGAGGGGGCGGCAAATCTCAAGAAAGAAAAGAAAATATTTTCAACGTTTATACTTAAAAATTACTATGGGGAATGTTTACATGTCAAATATTAAGAGTAAAATTTGCTTTAATGAAGTAATTGGGAAAATATCATCGAACAGTGCACAACACAAAAAGTCAGACGCGTCTTTCGATGAAAACGACACGCTCATATACATCTTTAGATTTCTATAGATGTCAGATAGTTTTTCGAAACAGTTAATAATATTTTCATTGACTACATGATCAAACAAGTCATGTAATTAAAAATCCGTCTCCATTTTGCAATTGTATTAAATGACAGAATATCTTCTTTCGTCAATAACGTCTTTCAATTCTTAATAAAAAGTATTTTTTTCCTGCTATTTTATATATTTTTTGTCTTAACCTCCCTTCGTGATAAAAAAAACGAAAGCAAATTATATTTAATTGGATACAAATTAAATTCTAAAATAAGGATTTTACTAGTATTTCAATATGGTAGTTTTAGATAATATGCAATCTAATATTCAAATTGATCTAGCAACCTCACTCGTCGGGATAATAAAACATATATACACACCTTAAAAAAAAAGAATGATAAGCTAGGATGTTGTATTACCATAGAGGTCAGATACCAAATTTTCCTTCAATTACAGTAATACGGCACGTTATTATATAAGTAGTGTTACAGAGTTGTGTGTTCTTCTTTCGAGTTCTTCAAAAGCTATGTTAATTTTTTATTAAATTTAACTTGGGTTAAAAAAGAAACGTTTGACTCTTAAAAGTGTAAAAAAAAAGATGGAATAAAACATTATTCATTCAGCCTAATACAGATCGTATGAAGCAAGAGAGAGATCGAACGATAAAATATAAGTTTATTTACATACAAGTATTTTTATCTGTAGAAACTTGAATAGCATTTGCTTCTTCTAAATCGTTATTGATAAGGCACAGTTCACAGGCCACAAATATAATCTTGTCACTTTTTACTGTTTATTTTGCTATTCCTGTTTTGCAAAAAACACAATAATATGTACGTAACGTAAATATAACGGTAGAACGTATGTGTAAACGTAAATGTACAAAATAAATCAGTTGACCAGCAACAAATAACAAATCTCAGCATACGATTTTACCTACCCTAACTTCGCAAGCTAAAATCATCTCAAAAAAAAGGCGGCATTTTTCACAGTGCCCAGGTTGGCATTTTTTGTAAATCCGGCCCTGTGCCTCCCATATGAATTGAAAAACATCCTGGTCAAAGAGACACTCCATTTGGCAAAGAAATGTTTCAAAGCCAACTCACTATTATAAACCCTACAATAATCCAACAGATAAAAGTCTGCCTTTGACATAAACCTTTCAAACCTCTTTCTTTTGTGACGATGCTGAAACTTGGTACAAGTTTTTCATGCAAATAAATGATATTTGGTATATAAAAATAAACAAGTTTAGTGCTGATACTTTAGCCCCATCTCAGTATGTCTTAAAGGTACACTATTTCCAGACAGTATAAAACTGTAAACAAGTTCAATATTCAAATGCATCCCCATTTTATCAGTTTCTTACTTGTAGTATCGCATACGAACACATTTTCTTTTACAACCTTAGTCATAAATTCATATATGTATTACCAAACTTTAATCCTCATTAGTTGATTAGATCACAAATTTACTTTAAAAACGAAAAACCTTGTACAACGTCTTAAATTTAAAATTTTGAGAAGACGTTGGCGTCCTGATTGAAGTATCTCAGATCACGAGAAATCCTATTTAGATAAAGGCTTGCTCTTTGAAACTAAACCTCCGTACAGCAGCGCATCCGCTTCATCATTTTTATAGATCGCTGCAAGATAGATGTATCTGCTGACTGCGAACATTTTACGTATAAAACGACTTTACGATGTTTATATTCACAACTAATGGATTTTTCAATTGAGTAAAGGCGAATTTAGAAGTAATTTTTGTAGTCAATTTATAACAAGCTTAAAATTAGATAATATATTAGCTATATATAACAAATAATGTAATAGAAGTATTTTTTAAGTAACAAAATGAGTAGAACTAGTTCTCATAGAATTGGTTAATAAAACAGGAGCATGTTTATAAACTGATCCCTTTGATCATAGTACACCAGTTTAGCGCCCTCGTTTTATTCTTTTTTCTTAATCCTTTGATACTCTATTATATCGTTAATAAAATATAAACTTATAGTTTAATATAAATATTACTTGGCTCATCAAAATGAACTAATTATCTATATATTTATGAATTCTAAAAAAAATTTATCTTTAAAGACCAGACTTTATATTCCTCAATATCCAGTATTCAATAACTCAAAACATTTTAATCCGATTATTGAATGATTGCTTTTAAAATATATTTTTAACAGAATTAAAACGTGAATTCTGAAAAACCTTAAAAAGGCAAAATATTTAGTAAGCCCTGCGGTGCTGGCAATATAAATCGATTCATCACCGAAATAACCATTCATCCTGTAATTTTAACCGGAACACCCTTCGATCCTTCGAGTCCTCAATAGCTTCAAAACAATTGCCTTTCATCGAAAAATTAATCGGCTTTCGCGGTTAACGACTTAACTTTCCGGTTGGGTTTCGTATTTGTCCCGGCTTTTGTGCCATCGATGTGTCATTTTTTCGATTTAACTATCATTGAGTATCTGAAAGGCTGTTTTTTATATACGATTAGTTTTAAATTATTTGCTAATTCACACACATGTCATCTAACCTCACTATATCATCTAAAAATATTCAAAAAATATTAAGGATCTAGATGTTTGGTGTAGAAAAAAACTAACTCCCCAAAGGAGACATTATAGGAATAAATAGAGTCTACTGTTATTTCTTTCTGATTGCCGTATTAGTACACAGGAGAATATAATTTCTAGTTTTAAAACTAGTTAAGACAGCCGGCAATAATAAGGGTTATACCCGGATATATGTTTAGAAATTAACAATAAAAAAAAGGGAAGATCTTAATACTACTGAGTTATTTAGCTATTCAAGCACAAATTTGATACTCCGCATAAAAAGATGTAACTGACACAACAAATATTTTCCACGTTCCCACACTATTTCTAACTCCTATTGATTTTTTCAGGTTGTTGATTATTTTGCCAAATAAGCTCTCAGCGGGTCTTAATGAATTACCAATTATTATTTTTAAATATGTTACAGAATATAAATGTCAGTCATTTATAAAAGAATTTATTACTCGTCTAATTTCACAATATGAAGGTGCAACATCTATAATACTACCGCGGATGAAATGCTGTCTGCACAATCTTTAAGTTTTTTATAATTCTACCCAGATAAACTTGTAATTTTTATGATTTGTTGACCTTAAAAAATGCGCATCTTCCACAAACAAACAAACGCCTTCTGAAGCCGAATCAAGAAAGCATGTCTCTTTTATTTCGTCATAGATTTCTGCTTTAAGCAATTCAAGGAAGGCGTGCAAACAGCATTATATACTATCGTTCTGCCAACCATCAACAGCAGGGCAGGCTCGAGAAATATTTTTGCCCTACACAAAGTTAAAATTTTAGGAAGAGACCTCCGTTCTTGATATTACTATTTTTTCTTAAACAAAGTCGAAAACCGAAGATTTAAAGATTTATATTATTCAGTTCAAGAATTTGATTGGTTAGAAATTGTTGGTGCAAAATTTTTTGTAATTGGTTCTTTATAGAAAAGAAATTCTCTTTTTTACTTTAAGTGCATTGGAAACTTTTAGATGGAAATAAATAAGTACAGAGCAAATTATTTCCATTTACATAATTAGTAATCTTTTATATATACAATGTTACGAATGCTGTTTTAAGTGATAATAAATTTTCATTTTTTTATACCCTAGCATTTAACTTAGAAAACGATGATACAATTATTATTTAATCGATTTTTCCGGGTATATCTTGTTGAATGGAAAGAATCATTAAACTTACAAGATGTTCATGAGTCATGGAGTAAATCAGGTGGGTTTTAATTTTGAAAAGCTATCGCCACTTGCAATGCACATTGGAATTGCTAGTAAAACTCGCATTGCATTATTTAAATTAGGGATAAGATCTGACAATTTATGTTGTGAAACGTAATTTAATAAATCATAAGGATTTGTCGATTTCGGCACTCGGCTTGCAATCTTTTGTAGTTCATTACATCAATCAGTAGCGTCAATATCTTATGTATTATAAGGTCAAAGCTTGATTTCATTTCTGACAATATTTCCATATTGTTTATTGACTTTGTGTAAATTCTGAACATCGTTTAAAAATCCAAGAGTTCATGGGTTTCAATTGAAGAAACCTTTCATTATAATAGAATTAATTTAATTGTGCAAAGCAAAACAGAAATTTAGTTTTTTGCGTTCCATCTAAATGAAGTTTGTCATTTGCTTCTTAAGAAAACTGTTTTTATATGTTTCGTTTTATGTTCGCTGGGCTTGAGTAAAAGTTCAACATCACTGATAATTTGTTCAACACCAATATCAGATCGCATATTTTCTAAAATAGTTTTAGTGGTAAAACACTGCTCAGTACACATTACTTGAAGATTTAGATCTCAGGAGAAGTTTACTGCTCATATTTATTTTAGAACAAAATGTGTATCATACAATTAAATCCACGACAAATTGATATCCACTAATTTTTGCCGCGAGAGCTTTATTTCTTCTTCGAAATGCGTTACCAGTTGACCTTTGTAGATTCGTATCGCTCAGTCGATAGCAAAGAGGTTTTAAAGCATCTATATCAGTTTCCCATCGTGTAGATCTAAGGTATTTCAAAGTCGAACTAGGTACATAACGTAACAAATGTGACCAACTTTGCAGTCGGCGCAGAAAAAAAATATTTAGAGCTTTCACGTCTAGAAAGACTAATTTAGCTTCCAAACAGCAATTAGCAGTATCGTTGACTACAAGGCTTAAAGCCGATTATTGCAACAAAAGCTGTTAACATCTTTGCGTTGTATACTCATTTTTACCTTTCATATTACTTCCATTGTCCTCATAAATTTTCAATCGACAGACCTAGTTCTTTTAATTTATTTATACTAGCTTTACATATACTAAAGCTATTAGTTTTATTTAAAGATACAAAGCCTAGAAAAGCTCCTTAGCCTAATATGTATCACCTTCTAATATCCCAAATTTGATAAAAATTTGTTTTGATTGAAAAATAATTTGCAGCTTTAGCAGGATCTTTAGAAATCGAGCGCCGTCACTGCACATATTTGCCGTTTACAAATAATCTATTGTAAAAGATTGTAGACAGTACAATTTTCTGTTAGCTGTATCATTAGCGCATCATCAGCATAAAAGATACGTTTATTTAAATGCGGGCCGTTTGGAGTCAGAATTTTACCTAAGGCGTTGCTAATATAATTTTCTCAGAATCCTGGATTTTCAAGCTTCGCATTTAGATGAACTGATTTATATTAAAAAAGGGTAGCTGGAATTTAGAATTCATATGACGTATTCAATTCATAATTTTTTTTTCTGAGTTCGTGATGACGAATTTATGTCCATCCTCTTAATATCTAATGTGTCGAGCTCATGACTTTCGGATTATAAATATAACGAAATTATGCCTGTCTTTTTTTATTATTACTATGTTCGCCTCGCCTTCTACATGGACTTCCTTGTTCCATGGTTTGTGGTTGCGTATTCTCTGATTGTTTGAAATACTATTTTTCGAAAGTCTTTCATTAGCAACATCTCCATATTGTTTACAGTAGCTTTCCTGTGAGCCACTTTGTAGGTACTTCAAAAGTACGTACATGCCAAGAGATACACTATTACACCAGACTTTTTCAATATATTTTTTGGTGCCTCCCAAAAGTTGGTGTCCTATGCGACCGCGTTGTTCACATTATAGTAGAGCCGGCCCTGATCAACAGTTACACTTTTTCTTTAATTTGATACTCATCCAATCTGAAGGGACTGTACGTAACTTACTGTAAGTAACTTACTCACCTTAAGGAGACTAAGAAACTAGAACTTACTTATTATTAGACTTAGGTCCGTTTACATCTCACATATATAGTATGATATTAATATCAGACACTAGTTCTCACTACTAAACACATTATCATACGTGCGAAAAATGCCCATTTTTGTAACTAATCTAGAACATCTAAAAAGCCTCTTTGGGATAAGGTCAAAAAAATTGTACAAGCAAAAAATGATTACACAAATATATGTACATCTAATAAACGACCGAAAATGTATATCTCAGATATATATATTGTATATATTAGTCTTCAGTAATATGTGTCGACATATCGATCTGATTTATATAAATATTACTGCTTTCGCAAGTTTCTACCCGCCGGAAATAAATCGCGCTAGTTGATCAGTCTTCCACTTTTCAAGAAGTGTCCGGAAATTTATTTTCGGGTATGTACGAGGGGTGATCAATGGCTAAAAAGTGAAATTGATATATAAGTAATTATTAACTAACATAAACCTTAATAAACCAGAACTACATCCCAAGTTCTTGTAATTCAATGTTCAATGTAATTTTTATAAGAGAGCTTGGGGAAAATTTTGGAGATAAATAATCAAGAAAATTTATAACTTAAAAGGAATCAATTTAACATATAATATAATAACTTAATAGTCACTTATGCCAACTTCTCCTTACGGGCTAACAAAATACTGTCGAAACTCGTCTCTAATTGTTTTGGCGTTATTCGTATAGTTATTACTATCCTCCTGCGTTAATAGGATTAAATTTTATAATTTATCTTCGTGCGTCCAACTTCTCGAAACTACTTCACCGGTTTCTGGATTTTCTCGATCAAATGTACCTTCGAGAGCACATAGCATTGCGGACGAATTTTGAAATAATAAATAATCATGTAAAGAGCAAGCGACCAAAATTGAATCGATGCGTTCTGGACCAAGAATAATTGGTATTCTAAGTTTTCTGGATACACTTGACATAATAACAAAAGCATTTTCTATTAACATTAACATTAACTTAACATTACTTACAAGCATGGTCTTTCTGGAAGTGCCGATTACTTAAAATTACCATGTTTATAAATGGGAAACTCCACTAGCTGTAAGAGCTCTATCAGAAATACTTATTACTTATACCATTAGAAACAATGTGGCGATAAAAAATTTATATTTAGCACTTTCGTTTTGAGATGCTTGGATAACAACCGATTGCCGGCGATAGCCCCCAAATAATTTAAGAAATTCAATGTTGCTTCAAATAATTTTTTGCTAATGCCCTGCCAATCTTCTGGTATATTGGATATCTGAAATATAAGATAATAGTTATATTTCAATTATATCAGATATTCAGGTATAAAATAAATATATATTTGAGTTATTAGTTCTAAACATAAATTTTACAATATAATGATGTAAAGGCTTTCCGAATGAATAACGTGTCATATTTTATTTCATAATGTTTTTTCGAAATTTATGTTATGCAATAGTAATATATTTTTAACCTTTTCAAATTGCATTCTCGTAAAAAAATCCCAAACTAATCCGGTAGGTTTTTTTACTGGACTCAAGTTGTCAATTTTCCGGACTCTAACCAAGTATGTACGTAGAAGTACATTTTACAATACAATATGAAATAAGTCAAATATATGATATCCAGAAATCTAAAATTTCATGGTTTTGTAGGTTGCTATGGAGGAGAGTGAAACTGAAAATCAGATACAAGATGACAATCAAGACGTGTCACTTCAGCAATCTGAAGTAAATAGTGCTTAATTATATTAAACCTATAGACAACAGAATTCTAGAAAAACAAATTATATTAAAGAACGTGATTTGCTCATGCAAAAAGCAGTTTACGTTTTGAATGAAGAAGAGTATCGGTACGATGTGTTTAACAAGTATATAGCAATTGAACCGAGAGGGCTTTACTTCCAATATTTACGTAGGAAGTTAAAAAGAAAATTTCAACAAATTATATTAGATAAATGTAGGGACAAAGATCGACTGAATTCAGTTGTCTACACTCTACGGTAATCCCAGTTCAATGATGAGCCATGCAGAATAATACAGTCAACAGACTTTGTCACAAACTGTAGCACATTACTTGCAATTAGAAACTTAAAGTACTTACGTAAATTTGTAGCAATATTTTTTTTTTATAAAAAATATATAAAAAACTTTCTTTTATAACAACATTATTACTTCCAAAATAATTACATTTATTGTGCATTTCGGTATTCAAAATAAATAGGTCAAAGTCACCTGCAAATACTATCAATTATTGTTCATTTTAAAACGTAACAAATAACAAATATATTATTAAATATAATAGTGCATAACAAATTGTTAATTTACTTACCAGACGCCATGATCGCTTTTTCTTTCAATTTTTTTTTAATCAAAAAAAAAATTCAATCTGTTCATACAAATTAAAATAGCAGCTCATTTTCTTTTTGATATTTTCATCGTATCCACTATACCGAGACAGTATCTAGTCGAAACAGATCTATACTTGAATGTATATTTATTGTAGGTATCAAGAATATATGCGATGTCCTATGCAAGTATATGATATATATTTCTAGTAAGTTATTTAATAATGTAAACATTTAATGCTACTTATGTCGGATAGTCGACACTTCGCTGCCCTAGTATTACAAGGGTGTATGTAACAAATTTGGAAATTTTTAGATTTTGGGATAACACAGTTCTATGTGTAATAAGGTATACATAGAAAAAACCTTTAAAACTAAAATTAAGCAAACAGTAATCTCAGAATCATAAAAAAACTAAAGGTGTATGTCCTAAAAATTTCAAAATTCAGTAACATAGTACTATGTTGAACATACACCTATGATATACTCATTTTTTAAAATTTTTTTTGGTGTTTGAGTATAACAAGGTACTATGTTGCAACATACACCCTTGTAAGTTTAAATTTTTGGTGTTATTCGTGTGATTTTGTATTTTTAAGGTTAGGTTTCTTTAGTATTATTTATATTTTGCGGAGTAACGCCGTGTATGTTTTTGTATTTTTTTAACATCAAAAATGAATAGCCGTAATGAGGGATTTGATATTTGTGATGATTATGATTCTGACAAAGATGCAGAATATAAACCACCTCAAAAGAAGTCTAAAAAACACATAAGGTAGGTGTAAGACAAGTTTTTTTTTATAGTTCCAAGAATACGTATTCGAATATTTTTAGCATTACAATACGTGGCAAGAAAATTGATATTCCTTGTCAACCGGAGACTTCGGACTCTGAGCCTGAGTTTAATGAGGGTTTAAACAATAAAAGCATTGGCAACAAAGAGAAAATTTCCAGGTAACTTTTTGCTCTTACTTATTATTTTTAAGGCCGTGGTATCATCATTATTAAATTTGTAAATAACCTTACAGTGCAGTAGATCGGCAGTTATTCCCAACCCAACTTAACCCTGAGGCACATTTTACGGACTATTCGCAGGACCGCTCCCTAAAACGTTCCATAGACCACCCTGACGAAGTTTCCATAGAACCTCCCATACAAAGCTCCTTAGAAACCCCGAGGGAGTATCTAGTGGATGATCCCCTAGATCGGCCCAATAATCACGTAGTCGAAAGCCCCGTACAACATCTTGTTGAAAATGAAGATATAGAGCCCGATATAGTGGTATAACAAAAAAAGATTGTTTGAATAGATGTTACTTTAAGTGTGCTACAAAAATAGGTGAAGACGATAGAAAAGAAATTTTTTCAAACTATTAAAAGCTAGATGCCAACGAAAAGAGAATGTTTATATTAAATACGACGACCAAGTGTACAGTTGAAAGAAGAAGAAAGGGAAAAAATTCGGAAAATTCAAGAAAAAATAATACTTATGGCTATTATTTTATTTTAAATAATAATAGAATACAGGTCTGCAAAGATTTTTACTGTGGAAAACTAGGTATAAGCCAAAAACCCATATATACCGTCCATAATCATGCGACGATTTCCCACACACTCAATAAAAGTACACAGGGACAACATAAAAAGAAGTGTATTCCTGAAGAGTCGATAAATCTGGTAAAAAAACATATTAAAATGTTTCCAGCAATAGAGAGTTATTATTGCCGAGCAGAAACCAAAAGAAAATACCTAGAAGGTGACCTGTCCATTAAAAAAATGTATAACCTATACGAAGAATATGTAGCAGGAAAAGGTCTAATTCCCGTGAAATTTTCTGTACCGAGTTTAATTACTCTTTTAATAAACCAATAAAAGATTTATGTGATCTGTGTGCCGAAGTTGAATTAAAGAAAAAAGAAAATACGTTAACTGACGAAAAGAGAGAAGAATTTGAGAAGCATATTAATGAAAAAAATCTTATGAGAGAGGAAAAAAAAAAGACAAAGAAAGTGGCATACCAATTTTAAATTTTGACTTAGAAAATGTTTTAACTTGCCCAAAGGGTGGCGTAAAAAACTTCTTTTATAAGTCCAAACTTAACTTTTACAACTTGACTGCACATTTTTCAGTGGACCAAAAAGTTTATTGTGCAGTTTGGTCGGAAGCTATTCGTAGCCGTTGTGGTAATGACATCGCAAGCGCTGTCTACAAAATTCTTAAAAGGGTTACAGAGAATTATCCTCTATTAGAAGAATTAATTTTGTGGAGCGATAGCTGCGTCCCACAAAATCGTAATAGCTTGATGAGTTATGCTATTGCTCATCTTTTACAAGTCAGCTCGAGTTTAAAGAAGATTACAATGAATTTTTCCGTACCAGGTCACTCGTGCATCCAGGAAGTCGATTCGGTTCATAGCTCAATTGAGCGCACTTTACGTAAATCTAAATATTCATCTCCCATTTCTTTAATTAGGATACTTCTTAAAGTTAATTCCAGAAAACCGTATACCATTCTTCAAATGAGGGAACAAGATTTTTTTGATTTTAATCACTATTCCGCTAAATTGAATTATAAATCTGTTCCATTTTTAAAGGTGATTGGTTTAGAATTTAACAAACAACCGTTTTATCAAATAAACTATCGGGTCTCCTTTTATGATGCTGAATATAAATCTTTAAGTTTAAGATTTAAAAAATGGTCGTCGCCGTCAATGCCATGTTACCGCAGAAAGTCTTAGTGAAGATATATTTCCCGAAACACTGAGAAAGAATGATTCTGTAGTAACACTTGCACAAAACAAAGTAGATGCTTTAAAATCTATGTTTAACTGGATGCCAAAAAATGACGTAGCTTATTATGAGACCATTTTTAGTAGAGTAAGCACAAACAAAAAATAAAATATTAGGTATACGTATTTAGGTATAAGTTTTTGATATGTTTAATGCTTTTTCATTTTCTTTCGACGTCCTTGGGGTAGGCAGGTGGACTTGATGTTGATGAGCCGCAACTGCTAGACACGTCCTTCTTGCCGGAACAGCCCTGGGTGGAATCAGGCCTGCCAGCACAGAGGAGCACTTACCGTGATAATAACGGTAGAATAAACAGAGATCAGCCACCTTTCTCCTGTGCTTTAGACTATCCAGACTCTTTGTCAGTTCTGGTTTGTCGATAAGACGAATAGCTCTCTTCTGTATAGAATCTAGCAGCTTTAAACTATGCTTGGGTGCAGAGCTTCAGACATGCGAGCAATACTCGAGGGAAGGGCGTATTTGAGCCTTATAAAGAGTCAGCAGCTGATCTGGTATATACAGTTTTTTCGTTTTGAAAAGCACTCCGAGTTTTTTGGAAGCTGCCCTGGCGATCTCGGCAACGTGGTCATGCCAGGACACACTGTTGGTGACTTCGACTCCTAGAAGATGTAAAGATGATTTCATTGGCAATGTTTTTCCTGCCATAACCAGCTCCGGGCCATCAACGTTAGTCTTCATCGTAAATACTGCAGCCTGCGTTTTTTTAGCGTTAAAATTGACCAGATTGTTACCGCCCCACTCCAAGAATGCTCTAATATCGTTGTTGGTTGAAGCTACTTGTTGCTGCCTAAGATTCTGAGAAGTTGCGGCTGTCGTTGGTTTGGCGGACTTAAATGTGGAAATAAGTGTGCTATCGTCCGCAAAGCTGTAGATTGGATTGACAGTGGTTCCTAGCAAATCGTTGATATATATCAAGAAAAGGGTGGGGGATAGAATGCATCCTTGAGGGACTCCAGCGTTAATGTTAAATTTGCCGGAAAGGTGTCCATCGACGGCTACTTGGATTGTTCGTTGTTCAAGAAAACTTTTGATCCAATTCAATAATGAGTTTTGTATGCCGATTGAGGAGAGCTTGGTTAGTAGTCCCTCATGCCACACTCTGTCAAATGCCTTGGAAATGTCAAGAGCGACTGAGCGGGACTCGCCGTGCTTCTCCATGGCCTCCGTCCACAAGTGTGTGACGTAAGCCAGAAGATCGCCGGTGGATCTAAGCTTTCGGAAGCCGTATTGATGATCGCTGATTAGTCCAGATGATTCCAGATATCTTAACAGTTGTTGGTTGACTGCTTTCTCCATAATCTTCGATATTACTGGAACTAGTGCAATCAGGCGGTAATTGGACGGCATCGTTTTCTTACCCTTTTTGGGTACAGCTTGCACTTGAGCAGTTTTCCAGCTTGTTGGAAATAAGCCCTATTTATACGATGCCGTGAACAGTCTACATAAGGGAGGAGTCAATTCGTCTGCACAACGTTTTAGTACTAGGGCTGGAATTCCATCGGGTCCAGAAGCTTTGTTGGTGTCTACGCTTTTAAGAATTTTATTTATAATTCGTTGGGGAAACGAAATTTCTCCCATCGATGAATTCACCCTTGGCAAATATGGCGGTGTTTTGCCTTGCGAGTGCAGAGTAGAATTGGACGCGAAGAGTTTACCCAGTAAGTTGGCTTTTTTCCTTGCTGTTACCGCGATAGAACCATCATCTGCTGTTAGGGGTGGCAAGGCCGACTTAGCAAATCCTTGACTAACGGTTTTCGATACCAACCAGAAAGATCTTGTTCCATTTGGGCAGTTTAGCAATTTGTTTTTGATCCTGTTGTGACTCTCTTTGCATTCATCAATAATTCGCTTGCAGCTATTTCTGGAGGTTAAAAAATTCCTCCAATTTTCGGTGGAAGGATGTTGACGCCATTTGCAATATGCTGCGTTTTTAGTGTTTACTGCCTCTTTGCAATTCAGGTTGAACCATTGCTTGTTGTTTGATCTGCATTTAGTAGAAAAAGGGATATAAACTTTCATTCCTGCCAAGATTGTCTCTGTAATTTGGTTTGCACATTCTGAGATGTTATTGGTTCTAAAGCAGACTTCTTTCCAAGTGAATGAGCGATAAAATTCCCGAAGATGGTTCCACTCTGCTGATTTATAGTGCCATACCTTCCGCGGCATCGGAGGATCCTGCGTTTTAACATCCAACTGGCAAGAGACTGTGATCAATTTGTGGTCCGATGTTCCTAGGAGGGCCTGTACTGATACAGTGTACGAGTCAGGGTCTGAAGCCAAGACCAGATATAGGAGACTCGCGAACTCGCTGTCTCGATCGGGGATTCTGGTAGGTTCCTCCACAAGCTGTGTAAGCCCGCATATGGTGGCAAATAGCTCAGCTTTTCGTCCTTCATCGTCGTTCTTGTTGCAGAAGCGCAGCCAGTTGATATTGTGAACGTTAAAATCACCCATGACGATGATTTCTGCGCTTGGGTAGTCAATTTGCAGTTGGTTAATGCAATCAACCAGGTTCAAAAAAAGCCGCCTATATTGGGTGTCGCTTGGTGGTCTGTAGATACAGCAGATAAATTTCGTGGCTCCACTGGCTATTATTTTGAACCACATAACGTCGAAGTCCGCAGGTTCAAGCGTTTCCTCCCGCTGGCAACTCAAATCGCTCTTGACAAATACTGCCAATCCAAAGTTTAGTCGAAATCGGGTGTGTAGATCGTATCCAGGATAAATGAGGTGAACATTTGTTGTTAAAGGTTTCACCTTTGTTTCTGCCAATGCCAGAATGTGAGGCTTATTTGATTGCAGGTGTTGGTGTACTGCATTAATATTGTATTGTATTAATACTCTGATGTTGCAGAAATTGATTTTTAGGCTTTTAAATCCGCCTGATGGACCCCCCGACCAGCCTCCACCCGGAGATCCGAATGGGAGGCTAGTTTACCTCCGGAAAGTATTGGTCGTGAGGGTGCCATCATGCATTAATTTTACTACTTCATTTCCCCTTTGGAAACCGGACACATCGACATGTTACTATGTTACCAATATATAATTTTTTTTTTAATTTTGTAAAAATTACGGCGTCCTATGTTTTTTTGTTTAAATAAATAAAACCAATAAAAAACCAAAAATCTGCAGATTTTCGTTTTATTCCTTATACCTTTTAGCTATAAGAATCATCAAAAATTAAAAGAACTAAAAAGGCACTCAAATGTAAGTAGATTTAAAATGCTTTTATTTAATATTGATTTTCTCAAAATTGGTAATTTGTAACATAAGAGTATGTAATACTAGGGCAGCGACTTATGTCTTGCCAAGTCTCGGATGTAAACGTACCTTAAAATATTGTTGCGAATATTGGCAATTCTGCGGTATAGAATGCTGTTTGCACGATTGTCACGTCTAGAAGCGTCAGATAACTGCAATGCAATGTCAATGTCATCTTGACAATCGAATGTAAATAATGGAAAGGGCAAATAGAGGACAATTTTTAAATTTTTGGGTTTCCTAACCCATTTTTCTGTTGCAAAAAAGCACAAATATTGCCAGTGAATAATAAATAAGAAAGCTCACACTGAGCTATGCAAATGCGAAGAAACTAGTCACTAGATATTAGTAAAATAACATATTAACACTGTACTGCACCACATATGCTGAAACCCTTCAGCATCCTTAAGATTTTAGTAAATTTTACCTCTAGAAAGAAAATGTTTCTCAACGGTTCTCTGACGTCCCTTACCAGCCTAAATCGGGAAGAGCTCCAAGCATTCCTGGACTCTATTGACACATTTTTGTTTGACTGTGATGGTGTTTTATGGCTTGAAAACCAAGTCATTTCTGGCTCAGTAGAAGTTGTCAATAAACTGAGAGATATGGGTAAAAAAATCATGTTTGTTACCAATAATTCCACCAAAGTGAGAGACGATTTTTTTATTAAGGCCAGAAGAATGAATTATATTATTGAGAAGGTAGAATTATCATCGTTTAGATTTTGTCATAAGGTCTCACCGTAAACAACTAAAAACAATAATTAAGAGCGAAGTGTGTGACGAATAGTTTTAAATATAAAACAATAATAATAATTTGAAAATTATGTTTGAAAGTCATAATGTGATATATTTCTTATAGGATGAAATTGTTACAACTTCTTACTTGGTTGTTAGTTACCTTAAAGGTCTAGGATTTAAGCAAAAGGTGTATCTGATAGGATCTAGGGGGATTGCACAAGAACTAGAAGCTGCTGGTATAAAATATCATGGTGTTGGGGTAAGCATATTTTACACAGAGGTTTTAATATTACTTAAATCATTTTTACAGCCCGATGTACTTCAAACTGTGGCTAATACTTTGGAAACCTTCCATATGGACAAAGATGTGGGAGCAGTTATCGTAGGATTTGATGAGCATTTTTCTTACAATAAAATGATTAAAGCTGCCACTTATCTTAATAATCCAGACTGTATATTTTTGGCTACCAATACAGATGAACGGTATACAAATAAGAAAAAAACTTAGTTCTCATAAAAGCAATTTTTTGCTTTCAGATTTCCTGTAGGAGGTAACATAGTCTTGCCAGGAACCGGTTCTATTTTAAAAGCAATAGAATCTTGTTCATTACGAGAACCCACTGTTGTGGGAAAACCTAATTCTTATATAGCTAATTGTTTAATTAAGGAGCATGGGATTGTACCCAGTAGAACATTGATGGTGGGAGACAGGCAAGAAAATTATTTATTGGTTTGTTTTTAGTTGTTTAAAACTTTTCTTTTTAGATGTAACACAGATATTTTGCTTGGAACCAGATGTGGCTTTCAAACTCTTCTAGTCTTATCTGGAGTTACACAATTAAAAGATGTTAAGAAATGGAGTGTTTCAGGTATAAAGGAAGAAAAGGACTTAATTCCGGATGTTTACCTGGAAAAACTAGGCGATCTATTACCCTTTTTAGAGTAAAATGGTGCTAGAATGATTATAGTTCAGTTTCATTTTAAATTATTTCTCTTACTTGATAAGTAACCCTTTTCACATTTATTTGCAAATGTTTGTAATGAAAAGTAAAATAAGTGGTTTCATAGGACACAAGATCTTTTATTGAATAGTCTTTAACAAGAATAGTAAAATTTAACTGTTGTGTAAATATTATATAATAGATCTTAAAAAAGTTATCAATAATTTAAGAAGGAACATGGCAACAATAAGGCAGCTGACAAAGATATTGAAGTGCTAATCAGACGATATGAAAATATTTGTGTTTTAAAATTGAAATTACATTCATAACAATTAAAGCTTAATATATGAAAGGTATTAAAGCTTTTCTTTTTTTGGGAAAATCTTCAAATTTTTCTTGATACCACCAATGCGACAACATAATTGTTTCCACCTAAAAACCATTAAATAAGTAAACAATAAATAATTTAAAAATATACATGGTATCCACATTTTTATAACAGGACTCTATAATTAAGAAAAGTAGCCCAGAAACTGCCACAACTTTTACAAATATCTTCTCTCAGAGTGTTAAAAAAAAACAAAAAGTTATGTTTTTAATTCCCCATCACTACAAAAAAAGTTAAAGTACTTAATGAGAAATTTATTGATTGTTTCAATTAAAACCATTAAAATATTAATAAATTAAAAAGGAAACTTCTCAACAATTACTCACCCAAACTAGAAAATTAATATAAAAATTATATAAATCTTATTGACAAACAGAAAAATCATTATCAAGGTTTAATAGAAAAAAATAAAAATATTACGAAAAAAAATTACAACAAAATAGACAACAAACAAAAACCTTCAATAAATAATACTATTAACGTATGTAATGGAACTGTGATTGAGTTTAAGCAGGATGATTATGAAATGAGTAATTACTGCAAAAATTACCTTTGGTTTAGATATAAAACAGAAAAAAACTGACACTTTATATTCCAGCAAATATTAACAGATGCGTTCCGGACTCCTTATACTTAATAAACTATCCTTACAAAATATCCTAGAAAACATATTATTGCAGGTGACATATATAATATTAATTTATTGGAAAACTACATTAGTTACTAACTATAAAAACCTATTAACTATAAATAACTTTAAAATACGTAACACAATTAATAATGAAAATGCAACAAGAGTAACAGTAAATAGTAAGAGCATAAGTGATCATGTTTTATCAAACCTGAGTTCAAAGATATTAACTGAAGGTGTTGACATTCTCTTACTGATCATAATCGCCTCTTGTTTAAAATAAATTATAATAGTAAAATATATAAACCAAAAGTAAACCATCAAATCAATTGGATAAACTACAAAAAATGTGTATATAAATTTAGTCAAATTAGTAGGTCTGTTATTGTATCATCATTTCAGGACTTGACTGAACTGATCCAGGTAGCTAAAAGAGAGTCACAAAATGTAAAAATAAAAGAAAATACTACATGGATTAATAGCGAAATTCTTGAAATGATTAGGCAAAGGGATGATGCTTATAAAAAAAAAATCAAAATCCGGGTAATCTATTGTATAATGATGAATTTCGAAAAATTAAAAATAAAGTTAATAATAAAATTAAAACACTGAAAAATCAATTTTTTCGTAAGGAGTGGGATCGTGCAGGAACTGATCAAAAAAGGCAGTGGAAATTTGTCAATAGTTTTTTTAATAGCAAACCTAACAATGCTCAAATAGACTTTTTAAATATAAACGGCAAAATAATCAAAGAGCAAAAGGATATTGCTGATAACTTAAACTTTTTGCAGGTTGGTGAGAATATTGTCAAGGAGTTAAAAAATGAAATTCAAATTTTAAATAATGACAATATAGGTTTGGAGAAGTAAGTAGCAGTGACACTCTTATTAATATTGAACCAACCAACCCAAATGAGGTCTGTGAGATTTTGTTGGAGTTAAAACGTAACTCTTCTCCGGGTGAAGATGGAGTGACGGTCTTAGACTTAATTAATTTAAAGGATCATGTTATAGGTATTATTACAAATTTAATAAATAAAGTGTTTACTACTGGCGTGTTTCCTCAAGAATTAAAAAAAATATAAAATTATTCCAATTTTTAAATCTGGTAAAAAGGAACAAATGAACAACTACCGACCTATTACTGTTATAAACACTTTATCTAAAGTCCTGGAAAAAGTTATTAAGAAAAGGTTAATGAATTTTGTTGATAAAAATTCACTGCTTGATCAGTATCAATATGGTTTTGTTAAAAATAGTAGCACCCTTGCTGCTACTGTTGATTTTATTAGTACCATTTCAAAGGCATTAGATCAGGAAAAAATTGTGGTGGTAATATTTATTGATTTGAAAAAGGCTTTTGACGTGGTTAGTCACGATTTGTTGATGAGAAAACTGCAGGATTTGGGTCTGGGGGCACTTTTCTTAAATCTTATGAATACTTATTTGGTGGATAGAAGGCAGTATGTTGATTTGAGCGGTATTAGCAGCGAATTATTAACAAACAAGTATGGTGTACCACAGGGGTCGGTACTCGAGCCGCTATTGTATGTATTATATGTTTTAAACTTAAAATCTGCAAAACTAAATGCACGATATTTTACATTTGCTGACGATACGGCTCAATTATACATGGGGGAGAATGGGCAAGAACTTGTAGAAATAATTAGTAACGATTTAAGTTTGTATTATAAATGGTTAATTTCTAATAGGTTAAAAATAATCATCGATAAGACACAATTTATGTTGTTCAAGCAAAAAAGATAAACATATAGGTAATATAAACATTAAAATAAATAACTTTAATTTAGAAAAGATATCCTGTGTAAAATATCTCGGTTTACAAATAGATGAATCTCTTAACTGGCAAATGCATATAAATAAAATTACACAAAAAAATCTCTCACTTATACCATGCATATATAAAAGTAGGAGCTATTTAACACATAAAACCAAAATGAATGTATATAATGCCTCTTATCACATATAAGATATCTTTACTTATATGGGGTACATGTTCTAAAACAAAATTTAGTGATGTTCAAATAACACAAAATAAGGTACTTAAAATAATGTTTAATTATGAGATAACTACACATACAGAAACCCTGTATAGTGAACTAGGCATTTTTAATTTGGAAAAACTGTTGATTCTTGAACAATGTAAATTAATGTATAAAATCTTAAATAAACAATTAAAATGTAATTCCAGTATAACATTCTCCAACGAAATTCACAGCTACAACACCAGATCTCAATCCAACTTATATGTAGTATATAGTAGAACTAATATAGGAATGAACAGCCCAATTGACCGCGCATCTAAGACATATAATGAATTGTTTAATAATTTAAAAAAAAATTAAAATAAATAAATTATTTGTAAATAAATTAAAATATTTCCTTTCTGCATAGTATATTATAGTTTTATATAGTTTATTATAAATAGGATTAATATCGTATAATAATGGTAATAATGGTAATAGTGATAGTGGTAGTAATGGTAATATAATGTACATTATTATCTTGGGAATAACACTAATTTTTGTTGAATATTCTACAGTTCTCGAGGCCAGAGCTATATGCACTGTTTAGAGTTGTTAAGTTTGTAAAATTGAATTGTAAACTTTTTTTTCAGCAATATATGCTTCTTTTAAAAAAAAACATATTATTTTAACTTTAGAAAATAACACATCACCTGGTTTTGAAAATTGTCACAATTGACTAGATAGAAAAGTGGTTGAAAAAATTTTGAACCCATTTAAGCATATTATAAATTCAATTTTTAAGACTGTTTAGCTAGATTTAAAACTTGAATATTGTGCTCAATTTTTGAGAGTGATGAAAAAATAGTATTAAAAATTTTAAACCAATGAGCCTTATAATCCATGTAACAAAATCTGATTTTAAAGGACCACAAGTAGGCTATAAAAATATAAAAACTAAATTCTAAAAGAATAAAAAAGAAAATTAAATATATATATATAAATCGAAAAACTTAAAATTCTTTGGTTGACTAAAAAAGAAAAGAAATTCGTATTAAGTAATGTATAAATGAATATTTTATTTTTCCTGGTTTTTCTACTTTTCTTAATAATAGTACCCTAAACCAAAATGATAGACTACTCATCTTTATAAGCAATAAAATCAACGTTAAACACAATGTAATACCGATTTCACAGGTCAACTTAACAGTAAGTGAAGTATCATAAATATATGAAACCAAAGCTAGTCACGAAACTGTAACTTGTAACAAAAATGATGATGATGAAAAAAACATATACCCTAATCAAGCCATGAACACATTAACCGGTAACAATTATAAACCATTTCAAAATACAAAACAAATTGCAAACTATTGTAATGATTATTTTACAAAGTTAGGACAGCAAATGGCAATAGAATAGTTATTTATGTAACAAGTGTGTAAACTGATTCTTTTTTTATGGACACAAGCACCTATAGTCTTTAAAGCAGTTTTTCTATTACCTGTTATAAAAAAATGTGGAGAATTTGTATTTATATTTTCTTTTACCTGGTTTGCAACAACCCATATGAAAATAAAGGACCAAGTAATATTGTACCATAAAATCCACATCAGACAGCTGTACATTATAATTTCTGCTGTTTGATGGGGGCAGGACAAGTATTCAAACCAATCTCCTTGTGGAAGTTTATACTCATGTGTCACTATATCACCTAATAAAAAAAAATATTAAATTTTACCACAAGGCAGCAATATGTTCTGAAATACCCTTTTCATTTTTCCTGAGGTCTGCCAATATTTGTGTACAAATTTGCTGGTGCTTCCATGCTATAAGGAATATTAGAACTGCTAGTATATCAGAAAAAGAAGTTGAAAGTAAGTCAATATCAGCATTGTTTATAGAATCTAAAATTGGAAAAAAGTATAAGGCTTATTGCATATGCAGGGTGTCCCATAAATAATGGTAAATAATTTAATAGCAGATTCCTTTTAAAAAAAGAATGAAATTGAGTTAAAGTTGCCTAGTCAGAAAGTCAAAGACAACCAAGATACAGCATAATAAACTTAATGTATTTTACTTTTTTTTATTTTTGCTATAAATTTTGCATTTATAATTTTTTTTATATGGAAAATCTTAAAATTATGTCATAGAGGGTGACACCAGCAGCATTTTGATTTTTTTTTTAAACTTCGTAATTATGTTTAGCATAATTTAATTTCTTATTAAAAATATGCATTGTACAAACAGTTTTGGTTAAAAAACGACACTTCAAAAATCTCTCAACAATGTGTATGTACATTTAAAGTTGTCAATTCATTCATGATAAAATTTTATGATAGTACTTCAGGTTAAAATAAGTGTTAAGTAGAATGTGCCTGAGAAGATGAATTATTATAAAGATAACTGTCAGGATTTATGTTCTTGTCAATTAATTTGATGAGTTGTTATAAAAATTCAAACTCACATATTTAATAATGCTATCTATTAACTTTTATTGCTTTCTTATTGTTAGTTCTGTGAGTTACTACATAAGATGTTAGAGTCAAAGACTTTGGCTCCCACAAAGTCCAGACTTTAACCTATTAGATTTTTGCATATGAGGATGAAATTAATGGTAAAAATATTAACTGCTACTGAATCATTTCTAAATGAGCAATTATTTTTTACAAGAATTAAAAAATATATTGAGACAAATGGAGGTCAATTACAGGCCAATATACAAAATTTTTTATTTACATTTTTCTTGTGTATATTATTATTCATTCAAAATGTAATAAAGCAATCTCACTATCTAGTTTATGAATGTAATTTTTTTATGTGCATTGAAAACTTTAAATGTACCTTAATATCTCGAAAAGGGTTAATCATAGCAAAATTTTTGAAGTATACCTTTTTTAAGTAAAACTGTTTGTGCAATGCATATTTTCAATAAAAAATTAAATAATGACAAGCCTAAAAAAGTTATGGCATTTTAAAAAAAAATAGATATGTTGCTGGTAGCATCTATGACATAATTATGATATGACATAAGATTTCATATGAAAAATGGACATTGTCCAAATTTTGTTAAAAATTAATAATAAATGCTAAATTTATGGCCAAAATTCAAGAAACTTACATTAAGTTTATCACCCTGTATCTTGGTTTTCTTTGACTTCTGGACTAAGAAAATTGTACTTAAGTTCATTCTTTTTTTACCTGTAACACTGATTGCTCTGCTGTTAAATTATTTACCATTATTGATAAGACACCCTTTATAAGAGAATTTATGAAAAGAAAAAATAAATATGTACCTGGTGCATTAGCAAATAAAGGGGCCTCACAAAGAATAGCCATTGCTGCTCCAGGATAATAAATCATTCCTATTAAATAATGTGAAAGATTCATTTTGCTTTTTTCACCATAGACTGATATATATTGAGTGTCATAATATCGACGGTATACTTGCATAGTCATCAAATACATAGAGATAAATACCTTATGTTTTGGAACTAAAAAGAAAATAATATGAATACCTAATATATTATTGGATTTATATATTATGCAAGATATTACAAAATTGTGGTAAAGGTTTGGTAATAAAATACTCTATCGAAGCATCTAAAACAATAAATAAAAGCCCTATATGTTCACACCTACTTCTTTAATCTAGTAAATTGTTTACTTACTAAAAGATACTCTATTAACTCCACAAACCAAATCCAAAATTTGTTTTATGATTTCAGGTACTGGCAGTCCAAAAAAATACACTGCAATAACCAATCCAAAAGCGTACATATATTCAAAGATAGCGGCATAATAAAAATGCTTGAACCAGGATTTTGGTACTTCAATGGCAAGGCAAGATTTTCTTTCTGCAGCAAATTTTCCATAGCGAAATATTTGTGAAAAAAAATTTGGCAATTTTGATTCAAAGAGATTGATTACAGTCGAAAACATTATAACACTGGCTGCCATCAGGCTAAAGAGGGCTTGGATAAAATTCATTGTGCATGTAAGGGATAAGTATTTTTAATAAGATATGTTGAAATGTAAAATATCATTAAAACATTTAGGTTGCTTTGGCAAAAGGATCACAATAGTAAAAAATATTTAATTCATCTTTAAATTTAAATAAAATTATTAAAAAATTAAAGCAATAATTTGAACTAGTTAAGGAGGACGAACACGAACAAATTGCAACGGTATGACCGCAAATGAATCCATTTGAAATCTTAGAGACTTTCCAAACTTTCACATAATATAAAAAAAATAAAACAAATATTTACAAAAATTTCAAATGTCAGAAATTCTAGGTTATGTTAATGTGTGTGAAGCTAGCGTTCGATCGAAGGAGACTAGAGTGAAGGACACTGATCTGTATGCTGAACATGTATAACCGAACATGAACGAAAGTTAGTGTCAGAAAGTTGCCACATCTGCGCTGTCGGGCAGAAGTGTACGTCACTCTGATTGGCTGAACCCATCATTCCATACTGTTATTGTTATAAAGTCAAGTCGAAATTATACCCATTTGTAATGACGTCATTTTTATTTATCTTTGTTTAGCATATTCCAAACAGCGGCGACAACAAACTTTTGAAAAAAATTGGTGTCTGATGATTATTTATCTTTTATATACTAGGTTATGTGAAATATCCGTCACTGTCAATCAAAAATATTGGTTTGTCAACTTGCTCTTGAAAGTTATTTCGAAAAGTGTTAGATAATACCTAAAAAAAGATATAATAGGTATAATGAACAATCGCAGCTGATCGAGGAAAAGGAACAAGTCCGAAACGGAATTGCACTTCAAATTGAGAATCTTATACAGCGAGCCGCAGATGCAACAATATTGAGCACAACAACGATCGCAAATATAAAGAAGAATGGATTAAAATCAGAACAGGATTACGCAGCCCGTATATCTTCCAAGCAAAAGACAGCAAAAACCAAAATTACAACATATTTGAAACAGAGAATTCGGGACAAAATTTATTCTATGTATGCCAGAAAAGAATATGTAATATTGGCAACAATAAGGGAAAAGTTCAGGGAAGAAATTGAATATTTTGAGTTTTCCATTGACTCCTTAAGAAGATGGATCAGTAGTATAGGCTTCAAGTGGAAAAAATGAAATAACAGAATATATTTGATGGACTTACCAAATATTGTTCATAAAAGAATTAATTTTTTAAGGGAGTATATCAAAAATAGAAATGTAGGTCCGGAAGGTTTTACTCCAGTTTTCATTGACGAGACGTGGATTTTTAGCAAGGAATCATTTCGTAGTAGCTGGCAAGATGACACCAAGTACACGGATTCAAGGAAAAACAGTGAAGGTAAAAATTATCTGGTTATCTTTTTAGATTTTTTTTTGAATAAAAACTATTGCCCTTGTAAGGGCATGTTTCATATAATTTGTCTCTAAGACAATATGAGGGAATTTAACTTCATACGCTACTCGTATGTGAATGGAACATTACTTATTAATTATATTAAATTTATGTTCTGGAAGAATGATTTCTAAAAGAAGAGAATTGAATTATCTTTTATTTTTAAGGTCATCGTTATATCGTGGTCCACGCCGGAACCAAAGATGGCTTCATCAAGGGTGCAAATTTAATATTCAAAAGTGGATTAAAGACGGGAGATTAGCATAACAATATGAATAGGAAAAACTGGTTTAAAACTCAGCTGGTTCCAAATCTTCCCCCAAAGTCATTTATAATCATGAACAATGCAAGTTACCATTCTGGTTTATTAGAAGAAATCCCGAGAAAATCTTGGACAAAGCAGAGACTGACCGAATGGTTGAAGAAAAAGAATATTGGCTTTCCAGAAAAAGCCATGAAAGATAAAATATGGAGTATTGCACGCAGAAACTGCCCTAGTGAAAAAAAGTACTTCCTTGATGAATATGTTAAACCTTTAGGACACAAAATTTTGCGACTGCCACCATATCATTGCCAGTTTAATGCAATTGAAATGGTATGGTCGGAATGTAAACGAAAATATGATCCATATATTTCCAATTTTAAGGGGTCACCTTCAGAAGTTCTGACTACATGGGAAAGGGTAATAAACGAAATTTCTATAGATCATTGGCAAAAATATGTTTTTCATACAGAAAAGGTAATTGAAAAGGTTTGGGAGGCAATAAAAGTGTGTGATGCCTATGACATTCTGCCACTTGTGATTACGACTGACGAAGACGATGATGACGAAGACAATATCTCTGATTTCAGTTCTGACTCTGACAATACTGACGAGATTGATTAAGCTTTTTTTGTTCTAGCCAATTTTATTTTATGATCGTCGTTTGAGTATTCAATCATATCGTTGCAATTTCATTAACTTGGTAATGCAATATGGCGTGTTTTTTTTGAGTTTGTATGTTTTATTTTTTGGAATGGTATTTTTATTTTAATGTATTAACATATTCCTTCAAGCAGCATTTTTTTTCATGAACAAGTAAATTAAATTGTTAGTATTTAAATTTTTCCCAGTGAGTTAAAACAATTGTATACCATTATTCACAATTTTTGTAAGCTCGGTTTTATTACGTCTACTGCTCGTGCCGAATTCTACTTTTCAAATATGTTGTAGATTTGGTTTTTGCTGTCTTTTGCTTGGAAAATATATGAGCAGCGTAATCCTGATCTGATTTTATCCCATTCTTCTTTATATTTGCGATCGTTGTTGTGCTCAATTTTGTTGCTCACATTCTCAATTTGAAGTGCAATTCCGTTTCGGACTTGTTGTTTATGTCCCATTATTTATAATTAATTATAATAATATTTGTTAATTGTTAAGTTTGTTAATATTACAATAAATACTACAAGATTTTTTTTAATTTTTTGGGAATTAAAGTTTATACACGAATATAAAAATATAATAATATGCTACTAAAATAAATCATGTGTTAATTTCTAAACGTATAAAAACACATTGCAGACTATTAATTTCTGAAGGCGATGGTAAAGTTTCTAACCTAATATTGATTGGCAAAAATATCTACGCCATACGTTTTTTCTCACCTGGATGACGTAACTACAAATGGGTATAATTTCGACTTAATACACCTAATGATAATTGGCAGCTGGAAATAATTGTAAATATGAAATTTGGCATTATGTTGTTTAGTCCAAAGATTTTTAATTACATAAAAAAAATAATAATGTGGTGACGCCAAGGAAAAAATGCACAAAATATGTTTTTTTTTAATTACTGATTGAAATATCAGAAAAATTGAATTAGGAATTGTTTTTTGAAAATAAAAAATTAATGTCTTTATTCTGCATAGCAAAAACTAGCGGTCTATTTATTTCAGGATTTTATTTACATGTCACTTCCATCCTTCGAATGAATTTCAAAATAAATATATAGATATGAAATATTGAATAGAAAATGACTCATATGAAAATATTATAAATTTGTTTAAATAATCATTTTCTTTTCACAAAGAATGTTGAATAGAAGGTGTCTGAAACAAATTATCTAAAAGGAATGCATTAAATTACCTTATTTAATGATAAATACACAATTATTTTACTTAAACACTAAATTAGCTTTTACACCTATTTAATATATTACATTATAAGAAATATTTTTGTTTACGAATATTATAATTTTACCTGAAATTCTAAAATAATTAAATAAAAATCTACTTTCTAAAACTAATTTGGCATTCTTTCGTAGTTGTTTTATTTTTTTTTGATACAGGTTCTTACTATATTTGCCTGTATTATGTTTGTTTGTTTGTTGCTTTCAGCCCAGATTCAACGTGAATTGCCTGCCCTGTTGTCCATCCTCTAGCACCATGCTGAGCAGCCGCCTTGCCTGCGTGACTTCTGTTCTCAGTAGTGCTTCTTTAATTACAAAGGGTCTGTCTAGCTGTGTGATCAATCAGTAGCAGTCAGCAGTCAGTACTGTTGACATGGCTCCTGCTATACCCAGACACGCTATTCTTTGTGTATTGTTAAGTGTCTGAAGAACAGTCCTCCCTTTCTGCCGTATGCCAGCATATTCGTTCTGCTTATGTGATGATAGGTCTTACCTTTATTGTATATACCCAGTGTATCATTTTTGCTGATCGCAGACTCACCCCTTGCTATTTGACCTCATCGTCGAGTCCTAGGTATTTGCCAAAGAGCAGTAGGTCTCTAATGGGCTCTAGTCTCCTTTTATATCTATAATAGTGATCTGAAAAAAGACATTTTCAAATCGAAAATCCTATTCATCTTAGACTCAAACAAATAAAAGATATTATTTTACTGATTTCAAATATATCATACAAAATATCATTTCGCCACACAATAGGGTGTCAGTCTAAGAGACACATTAGTAAGTTTAGCAAAATATTCTTTTATTATGATAAAGCTAAATTATTAATTAAAAACCTTAGTTTATCCCACGCAGTTTATCATTAAGTAAGACTGAAGCTTACACCATACTAACTTACTTTGTATTAAGCCTGAAAGATTAACCGAACGTATGCCAGATGGTTTAAGGCTCCTACTTGAATTGGACTTGAATAAATGTAAAGTGAAATAATTTTCACATGCATAGAGTTGTTTATTAGTGAGATTTTCACGGTTTCAAGGATTAACAACCTGACCCAAAATATTAAACACATCGGGCCTGGTAAAAAATCAGGCAACCCGTGTCTTTTGCTGTCCACAGATTTAACACAACAGCTTCCTCTTAGAATCAATTTCTCACTTTTGTTGTTTACATTTGCACTTATCATATTCACAAAAAAGCTTTCTTGCAATAACTATTTATGCAAATGTTATGTCGCCAATGTCTATATTTGATTCAAAGTTTTTACAGTTTTTACGTGTTAGCACATCCAAATGACAACTAATTATAGCTGATAAACAATACACTGAACTCAACAAATGAACAAATTTTGTGCGAAATATAAACAGATCAATTTAATTATTAAAGAAAGTGTTTCGGCAGAAGTAAAAAGAAACCCTGTGCAAGCAGAAAACTATGAAAAATGGCCCAATTACATGACATAATTTGATGCTTGACAGTCCGTGCAGACTCGGTTTAAGAGCTAGTTTTAGTAGTTTTGAATTCTTAGCGCCATCTAAATGTCGAAAGTTAGAAGCTTTTTAGTGGTCGGTAAATGACACAAGCCATCAAGGCCTTAATTATGCAGCTTTCTCTATATTTCTTTTATTCTTGCTGGTATCGATTGTACCTTTGACAAAAAAAGACACGGGACAAGTTAGTTTAGCAAATTTTAATGCGAAAGGAAAATTTTCTAACATAGTGATGTTAAATAAAACAACGGTTTAGAACAATAGTGAAGCAACATATTTATATACATAATATACATACCTACATATTAACAAAATATAAGTTTATATAAAAAAATAAAAATATGTATTTAAACAAATACTACATATAAATGTTTTTTTTGTCCTTTGAACAATATCAATTTAGTATATTGGTTTCTAATGGGGGTCTATTACTTCAGATTACCTTTTACTTATAAAGTGTAAACGAATATTTTAATATTGTAAAATAATAGACTCTATTAGAAAATAAATGTGATTGGTGTTGTTTTCAGAGACGTGTTCTTCTAAAGAAGAAAAATATTGATCCAGTATACAATTAAACATTATAATACTTTTTAAGAAATTTAAAACATTTTAATTTTTTATTTTATTCTCGTTAATACGCAAACAATATTCACTGATTTTACAAATTTTAACCAAACCTTTTGATAGATACATTAGCCCACCGCCATTTTTTTGCGATATTAAATAATTCAAATAATTGTTTTCATCCCCAATTAAGGATTGTACACAGTTCTCATATTTAATTAATAACTGTAGCTTACGACATACAAAACCAGCAATATAAATAATAATGTGTGTAGAACACGCACTAATAACATGGGTATTTATTATATATTCATGGTCTTGCCAAACTGCTTGTAAGTTCAAGTAATTTTGAGATACCTCTTCTAACATATCAGGTTGTGCAATATTAAGCTCTGGTTTTTTAAATATACTAGATCCTACAAGTATCGGTATATTATCTAAAGGGAGACAATTCCCCATCCCACCCTCACGTTATTATTACAGGTAGGGTTATTGTTTTGCCCACCCCTTGACCTAATCGATGAAAAAAATAACTCTAAATGATTATGACCGAATTTCTATTAGGGAAGGTAAACTAAGGAATTTTGAGAAACAACCTCTTCATACACTAATAATGCACTTTTGAGGGAAATAATAAAACCCAGAAAACCTGTTTTCCTTTTTGAGTGATTGACTAGTTCTCCGGTAATTAATTTTAAAGTAAATAAATATTCAATAGCATGAAAAACAAACTCTCTAGTTATTTCAATATTTTTCTCAAAAATAGCTTTCTTGTATCTACAAGCTGCAAGAGACCGACTTTTTAAGATGTCAAAAATATTATTTATTCTTTAAGTAAAATAAAGTATACAGTAGCTTTGCAACCTCTAAAATTATCAAGAACTAATGTTTCTACACAAAAAGTTAAAGCATCAGCCACTGACTCACTTAGCAACTCACTACTGCTAAGATCACTACTGGCTGTTTCCAAGCTCCATTTATACACACAATCATTAAAACAAAATGCCTCTCTAGCTAAGGCATTCTGATCATCTTCCAAATCAACACCATAATAAACATACCCATGGCATTTTTTTTCTCATTCTACTTACTTTCTAATGAAATCTTATCAATAACAAGTGCAACGAGAACAGCCCTATCTGATAGCTGTACATATTTTTTTAATGTTAGAAATGAATCTTTTGTAAATCCTGGTTCAGCATCAACATTCCTAAACCATTTACCAATTGTGCTTCCATGGGGTAAACATATATTAAAACCCCTTCTAACATAATCATATCCCTTAGGGGAAAAACTCAGAGTATTTGCAAATTTTCGCAATTCAGGAGAATATTTCTTATTTTGTTTCCATTTACGTTATTGTAATTCTGTAGTTATTTTTGGCATATTATTTAATAAAAAGGCATTTTCAGAGTTTAATAAATTTTGTTTAGTTAAACCTTTTATAATTTGTTTCAAATATACCACTATCTTTTTATACCTTCTTACTTTCTGTCTTAACAGTTTTATTTTTTGTGTTTTTTCGCGACTTCTGGATTTCTACGCAAATAGTTCCCTCCGTAACTTCTTTTTCCGAGGAGTGTCTTCATTCACTTCTTCTTTCACATCTGTTGAGGTTGATGCTATTGGCTCTCCAGCTCGTTTTTGGGGAAGAGCTCTCTTTAAGGCCTGAAACAATACACCTATTCGTTAATTTTTATTGTAAAATTTACAATTACACTGAAAAGCTGCAGATCTACTTAGAGTTACCTTATAGTTACAATGTTGTATGTTACAATTTATTAAATCCATATTATGAGCATAACATTAATACTTGTGCACCTAAAATCTTCCAGAGTTACCGAGTTGTATGTGTCAAAAATAACACAAGATGAGCAACCAAACATTAACATATGTATATTTGTATGACTTATTTTAGTATGGTATACCACAACAAATTGTTCTCACAAGGCGTTATACATATAATAGTATAACGCTAGGTAGCATTATATAAAAATGAATAACATCATACCTTCTTAAGTGGCAAATATTTTGAAAGTTGCACAAAAATGGTTGACACTGCATCATCTAGAAGTCGTCGTCTTTCACCCAAAAAATAACACCAATTGCTTTCAAAATGTTTGGAATAAATCCTCTCATTTTTTGTTGGAGATCAGTCTGCAATTTCTGTGTTTGGACCCATAGTTTACTTACTACACTGTCTAGATTTATAGGAAACCTTATTCAAAATTTTTTTTATTAATACTTATACAGTCTTTGCTTACAGGCTGTAAAAATAATTAAAATTAAAAAAACCGCCACCACTGCCTTAACGATTGTTTATTCTGCTGGCATAACTCATTAATTATAAATTCATGAATAAAAACCTTCATTGTTTGTACGGAGACTGTTAGATATGGCTTATTTAGCAAGTTTACAGATAATATTAAAATATCATCGTATATCAAACACCTTTAAGATTAAATTAAATGTGTTTTATTTGATAAGAGAAATAGTAGTTTATAATATCTTACCTGGGGAAACTGATTCCAGGCTCCCTTTTGTCACTTCTGCAGTTGTGAGCACAACAACCATTATTATCACACTAAATTTATAGTTCTAAACACAGTTTTTCAGAGATTAAACCACAAAACAAGCTTTAGTGGCACTCCTAATGCTCGGCACCAAAAAATGGCGTCGACTCGATTTTCGGCTTCAAATTCGGCGCACAGTGTGTAACGCGTCCTCTCTCTTTTCTTGTCTAAGGATCGGATACTAGCTTCACACTCATGAAATGGACTGACTAGCTAACCTTATGACGTCAGTGCACTCATGCATTTATTTAGAAAAACAACTCAATTCCTCAATTCTTTTCATATGATTAACTAAATTACTTTTTTTATACTTTAATTTATTATCCAAAGAACCCAGTAGTAATAAGCTAATAGTAATAATAGTTATAACTGATCTAACGTGAACTTGGATGAAATGCATTTGGCAACATCGGTTATAAAAAAAATTACTGACAACTGACATTGACAGTGACAGATTAAAAAGTCATAACAAACACTAAAATTTTCAAGTTTTGATTCACCAGCCACTCCTTTGATATCTTCAAATCAAATTTCACTAAAGAAAAAATTCTAATAAAAAACAACTGTAGATCATGCCAGCATACCATTCGAGTTTCCTGGAGGCTCAACAGTCCATCGGAAACACTGCAATCCTGCCGTTTAAAACGAGTTTTCGAGGACCTGCACCCCAACAGCAAAATACTGAGCAAGACATCATAGATGAAGCATTATACTATTTTAAAGCTAACGTATTTTTTCGTACGTACGAGATAAAATCCGAGGCAGACCGCCTTCTTATTTACATCACGTTATATATAACTGAATGTTTGAAAAAGTTGCAGAGGTGTGCTAACAAGAGCCAGGCCCAAAATGAAATGTACACACTGGCCATATCCCGATTTGATATACCTGGAGATGCGGGATTTCCTTTAAATTCCGTTTATAGTAAGCCGGGAAGTCAGAAAGATGTAGAGTTTATGAAGGCATATTTGACGCAGTTGAGGCAGGAGGTTGGATTAAGAGTTTGCGATAAGGTATTTGGGGAAAATGGTAAGCCTAGCAAGTGGTGGTTGTGTTTTGCCAAGAAGAAGTTTATGGATAAATCACTTTCTGGACCAGGACAGTAATTCAACATAATTCTTTATTTTGTAAAAAGAAATCATGAATGTTTAGAGATATTGGAGTATTTCAAGTCCGCCTTTTTGCTGTGCGTTAATAGTTCAATTGAAAGTAAAGGTTTTGTTGTTTTTTTTTTGTAATTATATTGTAATAACCTCTATTAAAGCAAATGTCCAAGTAAAATTTTCTTTGTCAATGGTACTAAAATTTAAACTAAGGCATTCAATACATATATATATATAGTCTTTGTGAGATATTATTTTGGATACCTATTGGAAATCCTGCTTACTGTATACTATATTACTACTGCTATTCACATGATTAAGTTCTTTACCAGCAGGTTCTTGAATAGGTGACCAAAATACATTTTCTGAAGGTGACTATGTCGAATAATCTTGTCCTGTTCAATTGTAATTTGAGCCTTTTTATTTTATTGATTTTACAGCAACAAAAACCTATTTAATTTCTATAACTTAGATATAAACTTTTTATTATAAATTTCAGCATTTAATATAGGTTTTTTAAATAGAAAATTGGTTTAATTTTTTTCTTGGACTAAGTAACTATTCAAAACCTAAGATAGAATATAAATTGATCCTTTTTCAAAAATACAAATGACAAGGATGATAAAATATTCAATGCTCTTGATTCATGTTACTTATATATACAATGCATTACACATGTAAACAATTTAAAATTACAATGAAATATGAGCTTAATAAAAAATAAAGTAAACATTAAAGCACATATCAACACAATACATATTTAAGAGAAGACATTGGACGTTATCTGGATTACATTTCCATTTTAAGTGGACTTAAGTCACTCTTTATGCCATTAAAAGGGTATAAAACATCTGTTTCCTTTTTGGTTTGAGATTCTTGGTTAAGTTAAAGAAAAGAGCTCATAAGTGTTACAGGACCATTGAGCAGCTGACCATCAATTTTTTGAATTTTGGAGTGAGATGTAAAACTTTGTGTGATACTTGCTATCAAAATTACCTTTTGAACTTAGATCAGCAGTGCAGCTTTATACTGACCCTAAAGTTTTTGATTTAATTTAAATAGGGACAGAGATGTAAATAAAATACCTTGATATGATAAATTATTAATTTATTAATAATTATAATAATTATTAAATATTAATTTGATAGATTACAAAGATAATAATAATAATAATAATAATAAGCTTTATTTCCAACAGGTTACATATACCCAGTTACAGGAAAATCAATTAAATATATAAATGTACGAATGCATGAATTGTATTAGATTCATGCAACTAAACTATAAAAGAACTATAAAAGAATTGCTATATAATAAAAAAAAAAAAGTAGTGAACTTGAGAAAATAAATAATAAAAAATCAACACTAAATTAGGATAAGAATCAAGAATTAATTTAAATCAAAAGACCAAAAAAAAAAAAAAAAAATTAGTAAATAAATGTATTCAAGCTAAAAACTAAATAACCAAAAACTAAATAACCTAGCCTCCCCCACCGACCATACGCAGGTGATTCAAGATAAGTGCCAAATCATCATGGTGAATGTCACAAGAATCAGCAATAGTGTTAAAGTTTTGACACATAAAGTGAATAGGACTCTGGTACAGAATGTTGGACCTGGCTGTGTCCAAGTTAAAAGCTGGACACTGTCTGGATCCTAGGCATGGTATATGAAAGCAAATCCTTTGCAAAAGGGATGGGCAGTCAATTTTATGGTTAAGTAAATTAAACAAGAATTTCACCGAATGCATCTCTCTCCTCTTCGCAAGTGACCGTTCAGTATATCTGAGAGCAGCAGGTTATGGTCAAAACCCCTTGGAGGATAGACTCCATCATCCTTAAATGCCAAACATTTAAGGAATCGCCGTTGGACTGATTCTAATAGGTGAAAGATAATAAATTCTTGGAATGTGAGGGAATTGCTGAGGGTTTTGCTCAATTTTTTTCCACTGTATATGAACAGAATAACCCAAATCCTTGTAGTGCTTGCGATCAGACTATGGTAAATAATACAGTCATTCCCAATGTAAATTTGTCAGTTGAATTAGTATTTAATAAATTTTTTAAGCTTAAGCCAAAGCTAAGTTCAGGTTCGGATGGTGTTCCCATTACCATGAATACTGCTTTTGCATATATTTGTGGGATATTCTAGGCATATTGTAATATAATTTTTCAATTGAGATATAGATAGCATATTCCAAGGCTATTAGGTGCTGCCTAGAAAATCCCTGAAAGATACAAAAAATGCCATAAAGTACCTTCAATAAATAAGAAAAATATTAAAACTTCTAAAAGACATAAAAATTAGACATTTTATTTGGATAAAAATTAATTTTCTACTTGCTTAGGTTTCTAAATATCTAAACATATTTGCCGGGAATTAGAATAATTTTCATTTTATTCCAAGATATTTAAGGTGATTTTCTCATGTTTTCCAGATACTTATATGTTTTTTCTTAAATCGCTGGAAGAAGCACAAATATAAATCAACTACCTTAAAAGAATAACGTCACATTTCTGGAAGATAAAAACTGATTTTGTTCTTTTTCAAGTTACCAAAAATCCTAAAATTACCAAAAAAAAAAATTAAATAAATTACACAGACTAAAATAAATCCATGTTTTACAGAAAATTTAAAAATTTAAATTTTATGCCAGGCATTTGTCGTAATTTGGTTTTATGACTTCAAGAAACTTTAGGTAATTTTTTATTAACTCAGATATCACAAACACATTGCATGAATATTTCTAGAATATCTAATTAATATATTCATATCTGCCAGGAATATCTCATGGATCACTTGGCATATGCCAGTCTTATTCTTAGGGATATTTAATTCCTATGCTTGCAATTTTTTTCATTTAAAACATATCCTGGCATACCTAAATTTTAAAAAAATATAAGAAAAATAAAAAAAAAAGTTATCCGGGGTTCTCTAAGATACTGATTTTTAATCCAGGTTAAAATAAAAACCTCTAAATCTACACTATCAATTAATGTCTTTAATGGGAACATGTTTCACTTTAAGGGCATCATCAGACAGGATGTTCAACACGTGTTTTGTTAAAAAGAAAAAGGTTTTTCTACTGTATATTAACTGCAAAAATGAAATATATATTCGATTCGATACCTTCTACAAAAAATTTGAAAATTTCAAATCAAATCAAATATATTACAGAAATACTGATATATCTAAAAATTACATAAGTAATAGTTGTACACCTAGATATATATCTGTGTGTGTACAAGAGAACCTTACAACAATCGCATATCCACCACTTATTATATTCATTTCCTAATTCTAACAACTATATAAAACTTATCTATTAACAATTAATGACTTATATACCTAATTTGTTTAGTATAAACCTGAAATGCATTTTTTTGACCTGTCCAAGATGTTAGCAAACATATCAAAGTTTTGACTCAAATATAATGAAATTTTTTTATTAAATAGATTTAGGTTATGGATGCGTCTAATATCTGTAAGGAGAATATTGTAAAATTTAGGACCAATATATGTTACAAATCTTTGATTTCTCGTTTTAGTCAGAAAAGGGATTTTCACAGACTCCGCAGACGTGCTTCTTGTATGTTATTTGTAGTATATTGTTGTCTTAAGCCAGGATGTTTGTACACTAATAAAAGAATTGACTTAACATATTACCGTCATAACTTGAGCTTGAGGTTAAGAGGAAATCTTTGGATGTGTTTGTGCTGCCTGGGAATACAATGGCTTTTTACTTATAATTTATAATTATTTATATAAACCTACCAAATCCTTATAATGAAGTTTTCAAATTTCAATAGTTCATCTAAGGTTCGTAGCAGAGATCTCATTCGGCATAATTATAAAATGTTTGTTTCCGCATGGGGTAACTTTTTTATTGAATTTCTATTGAGATTAGTATTGTATGTCACATATTATTATAATATTTCTATTAAAGAGAAAAAAATTATAAACTTCTATTGATTTTCTGACATTCTGTATGTACTTACACCAGTCATTCGTATTGTGACATAGTAATAAGCCAGATTCTCTTGAAAAATTGGTGAACAAAAATTTTCCGACACTCAAGGAAATTTTTCATTACATGTTTTCTGTGGGAATATTACAAAACTATATGTCTTATCAAATCAAAATTATATAATGACCCTCTAATTCATTGCAATAATAAAAATTCAATTCTTTATATACTAGGCATTTATTTAATACATTTATTGAACTATAGGCTTTATATGTATTAAGTAATACTGAAATTTATTACTCCTGGCAACATTGTGCGGTCCCACCAAATCGATTTTCCCGCTTCTGCTTCGGTGTAGAAGCCGCCAAGTTCCTGCAGGCCAGGCCGACTCTCGAGATCCTGCAATCAGATCAGCAGTTTTAGTTATTTCTGTTGATCTTTGCGGAAAGAAGGCTCACTGACTAACGCAGAGAATTATTCTTGATCTCGCGGACGCGGATCACGCATTGATTATCGTAAATATTTATATACCGGGTCGCTTCATTAATTCGTATATTAGTTTAAAACGTTATTGACGATGGTAAGATGACGACTACCACCACCATTCGAAAATCCTACGGAAACAGGAAACTATACGCATTTCCCGAAGATTATCCTATCAAATCGTCCCGACTGAAAAGTGGATCTGTGAATAATTTGTTAAAAAAAAGTGAACAAGACGTTAATAAGTTAATTAAGTATATAGACGATAATATTGTTGGAAGAAACAATGCTTTTCTAGGTCCATTTGGAAGAAGAAAAGGTAAATTCTCATCTGATCCTAATCTAAAATAATAACCTGATTTATTTTAACTTAATTTCAAATCTGTTGGCTTATATAATAGGTGGAGCCATAAGAAGCGAAGCTCGAATAAAACTTTTAAGGCATAGGGCAGTAACAATGTTGATAACAAATATAGGTAACTTTTCACATTTCACTTTTGGAATCTAAAGTCTTATTACCTTAAGGGCATTTATTACTTTTGCATAAATCATGAAAACAGAGAAATCATTATAATACTTTAAGCTATAGGGCTTTATTTTATCCAATGAATTTTTTATTACGGATAAATTAAAACTCTTGAGATCCAATTTAAATTCTTAAATTTAGTCTCATTACTCTTGGGACACCCTCTGTACACAAATCATCTTAATGATAAAAAAAATTATTAACTAGAAGTGACTTTGTCCAATAATTTATATACGATTTGAATAATAATTACATACTTATATAGTGCACAAAAAAATGTTTAAAATGATAATTAGAATTCTGATGAGTAACGTACAAAGGTAAACATACGACGTTAAAACACAACGAAACCATTAGGAATCACACATTATTGCCATAACCTTGAATTTTTGGTTAATTTTCTGTTTAATTTGCATACACCTATTATGAGGTTTGAATTTTTATTAACCGGAAAACTATTATTTTGTGGGTTATTGACTAGAATATTAGGTACGTCAATGCCGAGTAAATATTATGAACTTTATTAGTATTTTTATCTAAGCAAACTACATAGACCTTATTTACCTATATGTTTATTTCTTCTTTTTCACACTGATAAAACTTAATCCTTTAAATCAACATTTGTAGGTTTGTTGTTTTGAAAATGACTAATTCAACAAAACAACTTGTGAAAGATCTTATATTTGTGACTACGCCAAGCTTTGAAAACGTGTTAAAATTTGTTTGTTGAATTAACATTTAAAACTTTATTTCAACAAATTTTAAGACATAAGTAGACTTTTTCTGCATATTTTCATTCAAAATTTAAGAAACCATTTTTTTTAACTAGATGTCACTTAAATTAATTTTCACTTAGTACCAGACGAACGTTGCTTAATCTTTAGGTAATACTGTAGGTATACTGTACAGTCACATCTTACTACATCAGATCAACTATGTGTTGTGGTGGCTGTATTGTCCTAACCAGACCAGGACATGCTAGGCAGTAATGTTCTAAAGAGTTTATATTAACATTTTTGTGTTTTAGTTGTTTTTCTGATTATAGTTCGTCTAAAATATATGTTTAGTAAGGTTGACTGATCTAAACTTAGCTATCAAATATCTCCACTCCACTTTAAAGTCAGGCTTGGAGCACCATTATTTATTACCGAACTTCACATTTATGGTCGGTGACATGTATAGTTCTTTTTTATAATTTTTTACGTTTTTTATGCATAACATAAATGGTTACGATACATCGTTTATTTTAGTTTAAAAATAATTTACTATTATAGGCTTTCGATTTAGTTGTGAGAGAAGAGTAGAGGTTGTCCTTTGTAATTTATTCCCAATGGATTAAATAGAGTAATATTCGTCTTGCTAACTCTAAATTACTCGTACAAAGAAGTTATAATTAGCCTCGTATCAGGCCAAATAAAACCTTCAACGAGTTTAAACAATCAAAGTGGTTAAGGGATTTAAGTACCTAAGAGCGGTAATCACAGATGCCAATCGAATAGAAAAATATGCCTCAGCACGAATAATAGCGGGAAACAGGCCTTATATACTCCTGCAACACTAATGAAATCTAAACTGCCAAAGAGACAATCCAACCTTTGTAAAGGGCAATAATTCGACCAGTAGTTACTTATGGAAGCAAAACCTGGACCCTCAGTTAACGGAAAAAGTTCCTTATTTTCGAAAGAAAAATTCACAGTTGTTTGAAGTCGATAGAGACGAAACAAGAGTATGAAAAAAACGCCACAATATCAGACACAAGAGCTAACTGAATAAGATGGGCTGGTCACAATGGTCTCAGTTGTTAAAATTAAGTGTTCTAACTGTAATTGTTGTCTCAAGTCTTAATCTTGGATTCTAAGACTTGAAATTCATCCACAAAAATTGCCATGGTTCAGGCATATCATTATTAGTTATGATTTTAATATAATTCTCAATACTACTAGTCCTAAAGGAACCACCTTTGTCGATCTCGTAAGAGGGTACAACTTAAATCAGTAAATCTTTAAAAATCAAATAGAGACAATTGCATTGATAATACTTACAGCTCTCTTTGACTACCTCGCTGTAGATTCCCAGATCCAGCTTCTTTTGCAAGGTACCAAAATTGAACCTTCTTTTAAAACCTACCAACCTCTTACTAGGCGATGCCTAAATAGTCTTTATGAGTCATTAAAATATCAAAATTGGGGTTTCCTGATAGTGCTGACAGCATTTTTAATTGTGTTTTTTCAAACCTAAAAGTAATTTTAATGAGTTCTTAAAAAGTCCAATAAAACCACAAAAAATCACAAAAAAAATATCGAGTGGTTTAATATTGAAGTCAGAAATATGAAAGAAACCTTAAATTTCATAAATTGGGGTCAAATAATCCTGAAAAACTAAAACCAGCGCTCAATAGTTAGACGAAAGTATAGTAAAATGTATAGATCTAAATTATTAATCGAGACCAAAAATTTCTATACAAACTATATTCTTGACTCTTGACAACATAGTCAAAACTTCCTGGGTCTTGTAGGGGATAAAGTGGAAAGGAGCCAAATGAAAGCAGTTTGCCACCTGAAAAGTTTTTGCAATCTCTTCTCTAATGTTGCTGCAGAATCAGTGTCTGAGCAAATGTGTCATAGAGTCCTTACGATCTGATGGGTTACATTTTCAATTTAATACAGTTAACTACAACCAAGGTAGAGATGCCATTTGCTCTCTAACAATGAAAAACAAGACAGATATTTATAATATGAATATCCCGTGCTGATAGTACGTGACGAATTATTAAATTCTTTTTAAGCTTATGACGGTGCAACTTTTAGTTATGGCTTGAATTATTTCGGATATTTTTTCAATTGAACGTTTTTGATGAATGTTTTCAAAAGTCACCAACAATGAAATATTTTCAGTTATATTTTCTGTTTTCTTGTACATAAATTATTTGAAGAAATTTGCAAAAATAAAAACTGGTTTAAGTAAAGTGCCGAAAAAAAACTTCTGTGATCGATATTGTTGCGAAATTAATGGGTCCCGTAATTTTTTTTGTAAATTTCCTATTTCGATCCTACTAATCTTAATAATCGTGATACATAATCTGATGACTGGAACAAGACTTTTTTAAATTTAATGGAAAATTCTTTAGACAGGTTAGGGTTGGCTTAGGGTTTAGTCTATCTGTAAGACTTTCTACTACCATTCATGAAAAACTGAAAACATTACATGAATGTGCTAAAAATTAAAAGTTAGACCTTCCAGAAAAATTGGAAATTAAAAGAGCAAAGAAAAGTCCAGTTCTTAAGTGTGTCAATAAGATTGTTAATTTTGACCCTCAATTGAACCTAACTTGTGCTACTCTTGTTTTGTTTATATTTTTATTAAATGACAATAAGTCTTCAGCCTGATTTATCAATTTAAACTTTTAATTTCTACCCTTGACTTGTATCATATAGTGTTGCTTTTTTCGTGATTACCCAAGGTTTGAAGTAATTAGTTTATAATTTAAGTGTAAATTAGTTTTAACTAATAAGTGTTAGTATCTGGTTCATTGAAGAGTTTCACACTATTAAACGAATGGCTTTCATTTGTAATTAATACTTTAAAATATTTATTAAACATAATCACCGTATTTTTTTTATCTCAGTGCAATTTATACGAGTATCTATATCCTGATCCTCCTTCTGAAAAGAAGAACAAGTTACTCGCTAATAATGAGCAAATCGACTAACGGTCGTAATACTGTCTTACTCTCGGCAAAGTTTATTATGTAGAAAATTACCTTTTTCTTCTAACTCTTTATCAACGTGATGTTAAAATAGTACCGCGGTACGATTAATATGGTAAAAAAACATTGAACTGAATTACCTTGTATAGGTTCCAGACATTTATTAGCAGTCACTCGTCATCATTGTTGTCTCGAGTGCGGCGGTCAATAGTTATTTAAATTGTTTAATGTGATTGTAAGGTGATGTGTCTACGCTAAATATGCCCCGTAAATAGAGACTTAAATCAAAATAGTGATACGAGGATTCCTTATTATTTTCTGGAACATGTATTTTGGAATCCAATACCCTCTAGATACCAAATTCCGGATTTTCTGATTGACAATGTTTTTTAGAGGATGGAAGATGGCCTTGGCTTCTATTCTAGCCTTTGTGTAGCTTTTATATTAGGTCCGGCTCTTATATGATAATTTTTGGGCGCTATAATACCAATTTCTCGTTGGTTTTCCAATTTCCAAATCAAGGATTGGAAATATCCTTAAACCATGATAAAATATCTTTGAATTCAATGGTTCAAAATATTGGCTACTGGGACTCAAAAATATTGGCTACTATTTAATTGGGCGTGACAAATGGTGTATTTTAACATATATTTATGGTCAGATGTGAATTACAAGTGTACACTTTAACTTTGACGGGCAACTACTTCTAAGGCCTTGACTTAAAGTTTTGTTTATTGTGACTATTGAAAAATGAATATCTTTGGGCATAATGAATTTTTTGCTGGAATCTAAAGATAATCATAATAATATGATAATAAGATAATAATATGACTAGTAATAGCAATAGAGAGTACTATCCCACTAGTTTCGCTGTGGTTCTCTATAACCATTGATGTTTGGTTCTTTGTAAGAACGAGAAGAAACAGTTTGGTGTTTAAAGATGAAGTATGGGAAGCTGAAAAGAAGTTTTCTTCATCCTTTGATAATTTACACAAACTTAGTGAAGAACTTAAAATTAAATTAACGGATTTAAAAACTAGAAAAAAGAAGTTAGTGTCACTACTGAAGCTGTGCGAAAAGAAAAAACTGTAATATACAAATTAATGAGGTAAATACTTTAATAAAAACCTGATTATGATAATGAAAACATGAGCCTGCAGCCAGAAAATGAGTCTGCAACCTTTAACACGGAAACTTATTTGTTACAAAATGATGCTTATCTAAGATGATAAAGGTGTTGAAGAGTGCATAAAGGTGTTGAAGTTAAACAAAATATAATAAAAAGAACAGCAAATTTTATATAAATTTGTCGACAGCAATTCTCCAACATAGTTTATATGTAGACCAAATAGGCCAAAGGTTTCAGCAGTTTTGTTCTAAATATACGCTCCCTAAGATATAGGATTGATGAGCTTCATCTATTACTTGATTCATATGATTTTAGTATTAGTATAATTAACTGAGTACTGGTTAAGGCCAAGTGAATGTTTTCTTATACCTGATTATGTTCTTTTTTCAATATCTGTTCGTCAACAGTCAATACATGGAGGAACTGCTATTTTAGTTAATCAAACTCTTGAAACTTTTTTCCGTAAAATTGATAAGTTTGATAATTTTCTGTTGAAGAAAGTCTTTGAATTCGTACTTTATTTTTGTAGGCGTTTTAGTTTATATGTTCTTTATGTTTATAGGTCACCCACTGAAGATATTCGTAAATTCATGGACAAACTTGACTCTCTGTCATACCAATTGTCCCTGCACTCTGAAGTTATATTGCCTGGTGACTTTAATATTAACTTCACTGACGTAACCTTGCCGTACAATACTTCTCTTTTAAGTATATTGAAGTCTTACAACCTAAAAATGCATGTTCTTTCTTCCACACGAATAACATCCTTATCCTCAATTATTCAATACTTATGTACAGACTTAAAAGATTTATTATGTACTAGTATTTCAGACCATGAAGTCATTAAGATCTCATGCAACTGTAAGAGTTTTTAGCAGAGCCAATTTCAATGCTTTGTCTTCTGCTATAGCCTTGGTTAATTGGAATGCAATTGAATTGGCTTCTGACTGATTAAATTAAATTTTTTATGTGCTTTATGGCAACATAAATCAATGTTTTCCTACAAAAGGCTTAAAGTGGGAAATAGACAATTGGTCACAACATGTCTCAGAATTTCGGCTAAAAACCTCCGTTTTATGATTAAGTAGTCTATACAGAAAGATAATTAAAGCACCAACGGCTAAATACGAGGGCGGGTCAATAAGTCCGTAAAAGACAGGTTTTTATATAAAAAGTTATTTTATTTTTCAACATAGTCTCCTTTGAGTTCTATACACTTAGTCCAACGTTTCTCCAATTTTTTTATCCCTTCGGAAAAATATGATTTGTCGAGGCCATCAAAATAGGCATTTGTTTGAGAGATGATTTCGTCGTTGGAGTCAAATCTCTTTCCGCCGAGCCATTTCTTTAAGTTTGGGAACAGAAAATAGTCACTGGGGGCTAAATCTGGAGAATAGGGTGGATGAGGAAGTAATTCGTAACCTAATTCATGGATTTTTGCCATGGAAACTGCACATGTGTGGACCCTTGCATTGTCCTGATAGAAAAGAACTTTTTTTTTGGCCAAATGTGGTCTTTTTTCTTTCAGTTCCTCATTGAATCTATCTAATAAGTTGGTATAATATTCTCCATTGATTGTTTTCCCCTTTTGAAGATAGTCAATGTGAATTATACCACGTGCATCCCAAAAAACGGTCGCCATGACTTTATTGGCTGACAAACCCACGTTTGCCTTGTTGGGCGCCGATTCACCCCGAGAAATCCACTGTTTTGACTGCTGTTTGGTCTCCGGTGTGTTGTGGTGGATCCACGTTTCGTCCACGGTGACGAAACGACGCAAAAATTCGTCCATATTGCGGTTGAATAACGCCAATCACTCCTGGGAAATTGTCACACGGTTGCGTTGGTGGTCGATTATGAGCAAACGCGGCACCCATCTTGCGGAAAGCTTTCTCATACCCAAATGATCATTCAAAATTGAAACTACTGAATCATGTGAGATGCCTATGGCTTCCACAATCTCTCTCACTTTCAATCTCCGATCGGCTAGAACCATCGTGAATTTTTTCGATTGTTTTGGATGTAGAGACCTCGACTGGGCGTCCAGAACGTTCGGCATCTTCCGTGCTTGTACGGCCACATCGAAATTCAGTAAACCACTTCTTTACCATGGAAATGGATGGTGCAGAGCCCCATAATATTTATCAAGCTTAGCCTTGGTTTGAGTGATGGTTTTTTTCCGTAAAAAATAATGCTTAATGAGCACACGAAATCACACAGAACACACTTTGGCATTTTCTTCTCAAAACGAGTGCTAATCTGCTATCAACAGCTGTTAAACACAAACTAAATGAAGCAGCTTGTTCAAATTTTGACAGGCGTCAACTGACAGTTCTCTGTTGACAGGAGCAGAGTTGCCATTTCAAGGGCGGGAAATTCAAAAAGTCACGGACTTATTGACCCGCCCTCGTATTATAGTAACCGCTTAGTGTCATCAAATAGGTTGAGATGCTGTTGGTTAATTATTAATGATTTTAGGCACCCCGTGCAATACATCAACATGTGTAACTTCAACATTCTTTTTTATTTTAGCCTGTTGATCTCACCGCGGATGCAATTAAAAGCTTAAAAAATCATTATTCATCTGAAGCCTCTGGCTGACTCCTCCTGGCCTAACGGCATTTTCCATGTTTAAAAGAGGTAGTTGTTATCCTTCCTCAGAAGAAGAATTTCCGTCCTCTTCTAGATAGTTGATAAACTTGCAAAAAGAAGAATTTTGTCTTTTTTTGCAACATATTAGCATTTTGGATTTCAAACTAGTAAAGGAACTCATGATGCTGTTTTTAGCTTTTTCTAAGGCGTCTTACTGTCCTTACATTCTAAAGAGTCGGTGGCGACAGTGTGTTTAAATAGATCATGGAATACTGTTGTCACTACAGCATTGCAATGACTGAAATCCTATCAACCAAATCATAATCAGAGTGTTACAGTATTTGTACCTTAAGGTTCAGTGTTGGGACCACTAATATTTTTGTTTTATGTTAATGATTTAGGCTCAAGAAGACTGTAAGGCAAAGTGGTTTCTTCTGTCTGAGTGTTAAATAAATTTGTAATTCTCTACTTGTTAGGATGCTGGTACATAAAACTTTTACGTTGATAGCATATTTTCTTTTTCTTTTACTGTACAGTCTGTGGGTATTTTCTGCTATTTCGGAGCAAAGCCAATTAAAATAAAATGTTCTTGTATCAAAGTTTATTTTGTTGAAGAAATTCTTTTGTTCCAAGAAAAAACAAAATAAAATTTTGTAGCATTTTTGATAAAATTTGAATTGTCGCTTGCTTTCTGAAAAATAAAATAGTATTTCGTTACCTAAAGTGTATTTTATTTCTTATTTTAAGCAATTGCAACAGAAGGCGATATGACTAGTTAAAATATTACAGGAAAAATTATTTTTATTCTTCTAATGTTTTTATTAAATTAAATAAATTATATTATCATTCGTAGAAATTTTACAGTTTATTCTATACCTAAAGTTGTTTTATCAAAACAATATTAGTTATTGCATTCTGCCTTTCACTCTCATTTCAGAATCAAAGTAATAAACAATTCTTATAGACTGCTAATTGCAATGAGTTAACAGTGTTGGCTCTGCTTGGTTACTCCAAGAGCTCTGATAAATTCAATCATTTACTTATCTATTACTGGCACTCCTCTGCTTCAAATTTAAACTTAACTAAATGTAGATTCTTTTTGGTATGATCCAGTCCAGCTCTATTTAAAGTCCTGAAATACTCTTGGATGTTAAACTCAAATTTAATGAGCATATTGATCCATGTATTAAGATGAAATGAGAAATTTTAAAAGACGTAGGATTGGTGAATTGAACTCAATCAAGTGGTTAAATATATCTGAAAGGAGGTTATTTCATAATTATTCTTGAAGATAATTAGGGAATAATCTGAAGATATTTAGATGGCAGATTACCGGAATATCTGGTTTGAAATCAAGCGGCATTTTTCATTAATGCTTCGAATATCTAAATCTATATATCCATGAAATATTTCGGGTCCAAATTCTCAAATTTTAATAAATTAAAACTATAAAAATATAACAAAAATCAATATGAAATGATAGAATAGTATTATCCGCTTTGTATTCACGTGATAAAAATGCCGATATTGACCTATATCGATACATTTCTCAGAACCATTTACGAGAATTGCATATAACATGGATTTCCAGAAACTCGAGCTACTTATTATCCTTTTGCAGCGCATTTATTATTTTTTAAATAAGATAATCGTTAACAAGAAAAATGAAAATGTATAAAAGGTGAATTGTTACTTAAGATAACATAATTAAGCTTATGCTGCAAAAGGTAACTTTGGTATATCTTTGTTACAAGTACAAACACATTTCACTCGAGGCATGCAGTTCCTGCATGTAAAATATTTAACCAGGTTGCTTATATCGTTTATGGTTATTTGCATAAGGTTTTATTACCGCCTTGGTCTTTATGATTTTTTAGAGAAGAATATAACGTTAAATCCAATGTCAACAGCAACGTTTATTTTTACTTTTTTTTTATTCCACCTACACTGCGTTTCACTTGCACATATTGTGTATTAAAAATATCCATGATTCAGAAATGATGCAAAAAAAATAAGCGCCATTAGTGATTATACAAAATAAAATAAATAATACCAATATTTACCATGTGAAAAGCTTGAAATTATTTGGCTGTTCATTAATGAAAACTTGCTTGTCAGCAGTAGACAGTCGGTCGCCCAGATGGAATTTGTTAAACAAAATAAAATCCTTGTCATGAAATATTAAGCTATTTTACATATTAATTTTACAAGGAATAAAAATAAAGTTGTATGTATTCCTAAACAAAGTAAATTTTCAAGTATTTTCTTATGTCATCTCATGACACTTAGCAGCCACTCAATCACTATATATCAAATTTTGATTATCTACCTCTATAAAAAATATAAATCCTAAAGTAAATTTGCCAAAAAGATAAGTTTGACATTGAACGGCTTATTAGATACATGATACATAGAGTACCAAAATTTACTATACTTCAATAAATAAATTGCGCAACTAATATTTATCTTAAAATTATATAATTTAAGTTGTCAAAACATAAATATTATTTTTCCATATCGTTTTCGTTTATTTGAAATGTTGTAACGTGCTCTCGTGTATATCCATCGTAGATCAATTAATTATGTCATTAAGTGTTATTATCGTAGCAGACCATATGTTTTCCACTGTTACCAGGCGGTCTGGCCTGTAGTTTTCAGATAAATAAATATCACATTGATATGTTTTTAACGCATAATTTTATTTTTCAAATTGAGTATGAGTTTCGTGTTTATGGTATCCATATTAATGCACCTTTTTTAAATTCATGGAATTCTGCCCATGAAAACAACTTAATTTTAGGGCTACTAAATATCAAACAAACACGTTGGGCTTACCGAAGCAAGAATCTGCTGATCTATTTTTCTGAAAGCTAAGAAAGAACGTAAAATATTCAAAATCCTAAATTATTCGGAATGCATTGAAGACATTGAAAATCGCCGATAAATTCGGTAGTGTAAATGCACCTTTAGTGTTTAGCGGAATAAATATAGTAGCCCACATCGGTATGTCAATTGTCCGTCTATAAAGGTGATTTTTCAGGTATCCTTTATACGATGGCCCGAGAATCCGACTGAACTTTGATTGGTTAGACAATTTTGGTGCCAATTTTGAAATTTTAACAAATCTTCCGTTATCATCTGAAGTTGAAAGAAATTTATCTTTTTATACGATATCAGACCTATTTAACAACTATGACATTTTGTTCACCTTTCTTGTTTGTTGCCGTTGTTGGATATACAGGGTGATTTTCAACCTATGCGCATAAACTTGGGAAATGGTAGATGAAAATCAATAATGAGTAATAATGAGAAAAAAATGTAGTAAAATATTTTTGGTTTCCGAAATAAAGTTAAGCAAATGTCAACAGAATGTGTAAAGTCCAGCGCAACGGTATATTAGAATGGTCACCCGTCAAAACACCAGCATTCCACCTGCCAAACAATGTCAACCACCTTCTATTTACATTGTTTGAGAAGTAAAATGCTGGTGTTTTGACGGGTGACCATTCTAATATATCGTTGCACTGGACTTCCCCGAAGATATCACCCGAGACGTGGGGCTTTCTTGCGTGTTATTCAGCGGGGCAGAGAAACTGGCAATTTGCGGCCGCGGCCTGGACAAGATTGAGGAGCTATTAGACCTAGGCACATTCTAAATCTGGAGCAGAATATTTTAGAAGTTATCGAAGAACAACCTGGAATTAGCACTATGACAATTGCAGCGCGATTTGGAATATCGCAATCTACAAGTTGGCAAATTTTAAGGCACGAGTTGCTGTACCCGTTTCATGTGCAGAGGGTACAAGCCCTACTTCTAAGAGATTTGCCGCTTCGAGTACACTTTTGTGAGTGGTTGTTATATCACCAGCAGTTAAGCCCAAACTTTACCAGGAACATTTTAGTTACGGATGAGGCAAATTTTACGCGCAATGGAATTTTCAACTTTCATAACACTCATTACTGGGCTTTGGAAAATCCGCATATTACACGAATAACATACTTTCAACAACGTTTTTCTGTAAACTGGAATGTACTGGCTTTCTGTAAATTCTGAACGGGATGCTCATCGGACCTTTTATTCTGGAAAATCGTTTGACTGGTGCTCGGTATTTAGAATTTTTGCGCAACAATTTACCAGTTCTCCTTGAAAATGTGAATCTCAACGTTAGGTAGAACATGTGGTTTCTTCATGATGGTGCTCCACCACATTTTTCACGACCAGTGCGACAACATTTAGATCGTGTGTTTCCCGGACGATGGATAGGCCGTGATGGTCCAGTTGGGTGGCCCTCTCGCTCGCCTGATCTTAATCCATTAGACTTTTATTTGTGGGGTCATATGAAAACAATGGTGTATGTAAACGAAGTTGATACTGAGCAAGTGCTACGACATCGTATAAACGCTGCCAGTGACGCAATTCGCCAACAGCCTGGTTTGGCCCGTGCATGTACGTCTTCATGGATTCGACGAGCTCAAGTCTCTTTCGAAAATAATGGAAACAACTTTGAACAGTTGCTTTAAATTAGTTTAAACTAAACACGTTAAAAACTACACGTTTTTTTTTAAATGGATATCTCCAAAATTAAAAATGATTTACTAATGTTTTTTTTCATTATTACTCATTATTACTCATCAGCTATCATTTCCCAAGTTTATGCGCATAGGTTGAAAATCACCCTGTATATCACAAATGTATATATTATTAAGTCTGTTGTTACTTAACTTTAAAATGTAAAGCAGCAATAGAAAACTTAAGTGAGGTATCACTTTTAAAAGGTGGGACCTTTAAAAGTTTTGATTAAGAATTCAAACACAGGAGATGTAAATATTAGACAAACATGAAATAATGCAAAAATATTGATAGATGGCAATAATTTCCTATCCATCGGTTATCGGACGCATGAAAACAAAATAAATTTAAAGATAAGGTAATTCTCTGACCAATTGGAAGCCTGTTTGACCTATAAAAACGATTTTGTACTGTCGTATGATCATATGACGGATGCATGAAAAATCACCTTTATAGACGGACAATTTACATACCGTTGTGGCCTACTATGTTTATTCCGCTAAACACTAAAGGTGCATTTACACTACCAAATTTATTGGCGATGCATGTGCAGCGACACGGTTTTGCTTACAGGGAAATCCCAATGCATTTATTTACATTATTTTTGCAGTGTTTTTACGGTTACGTAAAGCAGTTCACGACTTTTGATGCCAAAATTCAAATGCACTGATTTAGATGAAAATTTTCGGTTATAACCTTTGTTTAAGATTAGAAAAACCACCAGTGAACTTCAATATCGATGGCGCGTAAAGACAAGCTAGATATTGAGATCTATAGAAAGAAAGAAAAGCACAAATGAATGTTAAGAGTTTAGGCTTCTAGTTTTAAGTAAACAAAAAAATTTACCATGATATAGATAGTCAAGAAGGTTAGTTGTGGATGGACTAAGATTGAGGCTATTATAAATAATGAACTTGGATCATATACTTTTTACATAACTCTCTACAAAATGAACTAAAACGGGATTTCAATGGGTTTAGCTATAGATGCAAGCATTCCTAATACTCTATAAATGTTTCTAATGTTGATATAAAGTATTTGATTACAAAAATTAAGGAATTTAAACAAAATTATTAGTAATTAGGTGTGCTTTAAACAAAACAGCAGAAACAGCTTGTGAACAAAATTAATTTAGAAAACAATGTTTCGCATTCTCAGGCAATATAAATTTTGGTAGCATATGTAGAGAAGGTCAAAATAATGTTTCTAATTTAATAAAATCTAAAGTTAATTAAAACTTGGTTGATGTTGGTTGCTTCTTGTTGCACCATACAGTTGTGACAAATTAAAGTTAATATAGAAACCATAATTCTTAAAAAGTTTACCTATTTTAGTATTTACATTGTAACAGATGAATCGCTAGAAGAATTTTGTGAATTGGTGAGTACAGAATAGGAACCTGTAATAAATCATTCCAAAACTAGCTGTTTTTGTTTCCCGGTATGGAATGAATTTTAGAATTTTTCAGATGTTTCTTATATTCCTCCTGTTTATTCTTTGATATTGTCTATTTTCCATACAAATATAGAAAAGATTGAATATCAACATAATACTCTGGTGGCGACATTGGCAATTTTAGGTAATCTTGACTGTACTTTAAAATAAAGCCCACAAACTCATACCTTTAACAAATCGAGAAATTTCAAATAACTGCAATGGTTTAGAAAGTGAATATGATCAAATTATATTAAAGCTATTTGATTTGTATTAAAATCTAATTCAAAAACTGGCTTAAACCATTTGAAACATTGCAATGCTTTAAATGGATGAGCTTAAATAATGTCACCAGTGGAACAGGGATGTTATGCCCTCATTATTATATTTAACATCAAAATTGAAATAAACTATGCAAAATTTTTTGAGTCTGAGTCTGATGATCAAAATTTGCCTACTAACGAAAAATGGGTAAAATATTTTAACGAAAGTGTTTCTCTTTTCGGAATCTAATGTCACAATGCCACATCTTTTGTGAAAGGAATAATTACGACTACCTTTAATATGAAACAATGAGCTGTTTAGAGTTTTAAGATTTGGTGCTTTTGTTAGAAAATTTCACTTAATTTTAACAATTTGCGTTAAGGTTTGTACTGATCTTAATATTAAATCTTCGAAACAGTCACTCCAATAAAAGTAACTAACATAAAAATATAAGAGAGTAGATAATGACTCAATCTTTAACTTTAATGATATAGCTCATGGCTGTAGGTCAACAACAAAAGAAGATATAATTGATTTTTGTGTCGCAACGATATCGGCAGAAACTCAGATGGTCACTAATACCAAATGAACGATTAATTTAATAAAATAAATAGATTCATTTTGAAGGGTATATTATCCAAAATGTCCAAGAACAAAAAGCTTGCTCATGGAAAGCAAAATATTTAATAATATATGTATAACAAAGTTTCTAGTCATATATCTCTAACAGGAATGAATTTGGAGCTAATAATTGATTGTGACTTTATGTCGTTCGTTTTATTTGTTTATATTCAAGAATTTTCTATGAGAAAATTAACTTTACTAAGGTTTTTATGTTCTGTAGATATGTGGCAATAAATTATAGCTAAAGTAAGTTTTTCTTAGAAATCTTAAGCCAGAAGCCTCAGTGTTAAGTAATAGGGCCTATCATGTGCGATTTCTCAAAAAATCTCACGACTCATGACTTTTTAGTAATAATGAAGCTTATAAAAGAATGGTTTCTATATACCCTATATTCCATTACATTTCAAGTTAGTAGTTGAAAAATTACTTTTCGTCGAGTTAAGACTTTTAATCAGAAGTATTTTTACCGGAACAAAGGCTTGATATGTTCCAAGGCCTTTTTAGTATTAAGGAAGGCTGTAGAAGGATATTTTCTGTAAATTTCACAATTTGCTTCATTATATTTACTTTTTGTCGATTCACCAGTGAGCCTATTATGCTTCATAGCTTCAAAAATCTTACTTTAATCAAAGCACGAGCAGGACAAAGAAAATTTTTATCTGCATTTCTTCAAAAATATTCGCCCATTGTATGAATTAAGCTGTAGATCCAGAGTTATTAACTAAAAACTCTGAGGTTAATGGAGCAGCAGTCTATTGACGTGAAGCAAACTTCAAAAGTTATAAATAGAGATAATAGGTATTTATTGAGGTGTGGCTATACATATAAGATAGGATAGAAGAGGTAAATAATATAACTCTGAAAACTGAACAGGTTACACACTGCCCTTATATAGATATTTCTACTTAAAAAGCTTGACATTTTTGAAATTTGTTCAGGCTAGTTTAAATTCTCAAAATGGGTACTCTAAGAGAATAGGTCTATTAATCCTATTAAATGGTTCAATTATTTAAGTTTTTTTCGTGTGAATGCGAAGTGTATTTTTTCCTTATATCCCATCAGGACTTTTAGAGGTCTGAAATTCGTTGAGACTTCGAAGGCTGATGCTTAATATTTTAATTCATAATCATAGATCGCATCTTCCCTTTTAAAAGCACATTCTTATATACTCTCTTTTTATATTCTCAAGACTGTTTTAATTCCATGCAATTTAAAATTATTCTCCACAAGTTTGAAGACGATTTATAAAATCTCATGCTATTTTAATTTTTTAAGTATAACGTTTGACAAAACCACATTTAAACTACCTAAATTCAATTCAAAAACCAATAAAAATAATAAATTGCCTGTTATAAATGAGAAAAAAAACACGGCAGTAATATATAACACCCACGAAAACACTTGAGAAACTCAAGGTAAATATACGCGTATATTTGTATACGATATGAGAAAAAAATATTTTTACTTATAAAATTTCCGTGCTTGTGGCCGCCTAATTTAGCGATATAAAAATAGGATTAAAACAACAGTTTAGGGAGATAAATAAACTTTAATCCTAAATAAGATAACAAATAATCTTTTAATTGAGTGTTCAAAACAAACAAAGAAAACAAATAATTGCTGGCTCAACTAATTGGACTAACAAATACTGTCCACTGACCTAATGCCTTTATAATGACAGTTTAATGACTTGTTAATATACGGTGAGAAAAAGATTGATTGCAGTCAGCACAGTAAGTTTGCCAATGGAAAAATTTCTTACTACAAACTGTTGTACTTTATCTTATCTGTATACCAATTTTGAGAACCAATGTTTCCTTATTGCATGAATTTCGTCATTTTAGGGTCAAACGCCACAAAACAACAAACACAAAACTCATTTCACATGTAAATAAAAAAGTAATAAATTTGCTCACCATGTTACTCATTTATTTGCGTGAAAACGGACCATTTTAATTTGGCCGTAAAGATAACCGACACGTGCAGATATTCCACAGAGCCAAGGTTATAAGTACAATATGAAAGTATATTACGTCACCGCTAAATCTAGGGGTTTTCTAGAGCGGGAAACACTATTATGCTGCAAAATATGCTATAGTACTATATATGTATACGTTTGTTTTTGAAACGTTATGTTTTTAATTTATTACTTTGTTTTGGCTGTTTTTGTTTATGAGTGATTAAGCTTTGTGTTAATTACTATTTTGGCAAAATGTGTTTACTTTGTTGAACTTATTTACTTTTCCTTGTTTTGGGGCTTTATTTTGCCTCCATTTAGGCCATATATAGGTAATCGTTTTACTTGTTATTCTGTTACAGTAGATGCATTAGTGTGACAGAAATGTCTACAAATAAGTATTACGTTTAGTTTTAAAAATTAAGAATATGCAGACCTGCGCTAGCATATGGATATTATAATGGAAGTGGTAGAGCAGTGGTGGTTATTTGTACCTCCGCCAATATTCAAATAAAAAAATATCTGATAGACGATTATTTGAGAGAGTTTTTGACTACTTACAATTCTTAAATTGTATTAATCTGTATATATTTAAGATATTCTAATTTATTCTATTTAATTATTTATTTTTTTTAAATTTTGTTTTGTTTTTCTTTTCTTTAATTGTGTTTTGTTTGTATTTTTGTGACTTTTTTGTTTTATAGCTTTGTCTACAAATTGTAACAATTTCTTGACAATAAAGCATTGATTGATTTTAATCAACTGAGAGCAACAAGATCACTTCCAGAAGTTCTCATACGTTCATCAGCAGCTGCCCAAGATTTAATACTGGATAGTGTTGATTGGTCTCCATCAACTAATGTTCGCAGAATGTCACGTTGCACTGGTTTTATCTGAATGAGTATATGCATAACTTTAGATTATACACATTTTATCTCCAACCAGTCCAATCTCTGCAGCTCAGTGGTCTGAGCTTTTGTATGCAGTTCTGCAATTGGCTCATTACACGTCGTAAGATGGTTAATGATATTTTGTTTACCGATGACGCTACATTCACCCGAGACGATGTCAATAATTTAAGCAATTCCTATTATTGGCATCTTCAAAATCCCTATGCAACAATTGACTGGAATTTTGAACACAGTTCAGTGATCAGTGATCAGTTTGTCTCAATTTACTTTCAGTTGTTACGAAAAGAACTGCCTGTGTTGTAAGACGATATTGCGATTCAAAGAAGACAACAAAGTTAGTTACATCATGATGGTGCTTTGTCCCACCCGGTAGTAGAAATGTAACTGAATATTTAAATAATAATTTTTTTGGACGTTGGATTGGACGCAGGGGCGCAGTTTCCTGACCCTTTTGCTCACCGGACTTAAATTTCTTTAGACCATTACTTGTGGGGGACCTATGAAGAATTTAGTGTATGCAGAGAAATCGCATATCAGAGCAGCAGTGCTTCGTTCCTACGATGTAAAGGACCCATGTTCATAGGACTAGAGTTTATACAGCACGTAGTAAAATTTTGTCCCTTACCTCTAGGGACAACCTATATAATAACTGATTGTCTTAAATATAGTTCAATTCCAAGTCCAGACATTTCCCTTGATTCCGCAACTACAACTTATTGCATATTTCCCAAAAAGTCTATAACATCATCCAGATTTCTGGAACAATTTTCTTAAAGTTAATGTCATGCTGACAAATAACGAAGACTCATAATTCTCCCAAAACTTTTGCCTAGGAACTCTGCATCAGCTCTTATATTGTGACCTTGGTCTTAAGACAAATTGACATTAATACAAAAAAAAGTGTTTTATATAATATTAAATTTCATGTGATCTACTAGTGAATGGCTATTAAATAAGTGTGTAATAGTCTCAATACAACTAAATACTCGAATTTGATTTAATTATACAAGCTCTCCCAAATTTACTTACATATGTTCGCTTCTTTTAATCTCCATTATATTTAATATGTAACTACATAAAAGTATTGATTTTGACCTTTGAACAGTATCCATTATAAAATCAATTTTCTTTACTTAGAGTTAAAATCTGATATGGAGATTGTTGACTCCTTCATCTTTGCTTGAAGTAGGATTGCCTTACTTGTATTGGTTAAATTATGTGCTAGATGATATTCGCCCTTTTTCTCTTAAGCAATATTAATAGCTTGAACTATAAGAAGATAAATAGATTAATAGTTTCTTGAAATGTTTGAAAATTCCTAATTTGGATAAAGAATTATTTTATTTTAAGATGACATAATTCTTGGAATAGAAACATCTATATATCTTTGATTACAACCTTAAAGCATGCATATAGAAAACATTTTTTAAACAAAATAATCCAACAGTTTCATAACAAGCAACCGATTGCAGAAGAATGATTTCCTTTTCTCAAAGAAGATAAATAAATCATTGAATTAGGTATTTGGGTATTTTTTATTCTTTTCTGTTTTAAATTAGAAAGAAGACAAAAGACCGACCTTGCATCTTTGGATTTAACAAAAGCTTTCGACACTATCAGTTACTAATAATATTTGGTCTATGTCATTGCATATTTCCCAAAAAGTCTAGAAAATCATAAAAATAATGAAAACTTGATGATTCTACAGAAACTTTTATCCGGGCACTCAACTCTTATATTCTGATCTTGGTCTTTAGATAAATTAAAGAAAAAATAAATATAAAACAAATTACATTTATTGTAATCTTTTAGTATTGGTTACAGAAGAAGTATCAATATGAAATGAACATCTGCTGGATATCCGGCAAATGTATAATAAAATAAAAAAAGGTTTTTAGTAATCTCATTGACTACAACCAAACGCTGATCTTAGATCTGAGTTTTCGAGAAAAATGACTATTAAACTATGTCAAAGAACCAGAACTCTAAAAATACATTCCTTTAACGACCAATGTTCATACTATATTTGGCTGATATGTCTCCATGAATATTATTGATAAATTTCTTTGCTATAGCTTCATGTTAGCGGAATTCGATTGGTGGTAAATTATGTGGAGATTCTTCGTTATTCTTTTAAGCAATCTTAAGAGCTTGGACTATAAGAACCTCTATTCTACAACTTTGAATCTGATAATTGCCTAACTAGATTCTTAAAATGATTAAAAATTCCTAATTTGGAAGAAGAATTTTTTTTTAATATAACATGACTTGTTGGAATAGATCTTTCATTACAACTTCAAGGCTGCCTATTAAAGACAATTAATAGGAAATATGATCTAATGCTCTTAGAAAAACAACAGACCGAAGAAGATTAAGTGTTTGATGCCATTGAATCTTATTATCTTTCTTGCTATATATGCTCTTGCTGCTCCTCAAAGGAGATGAATACATAATTAAATTACGTCTTTGGGTATTATTTTTAGGCTCCTCTGTTCCACCTGTTTTATATTAAGCTTAAAAATTATGAAACTACTGAAACTATAAACTTTTAATCATAATAACGATACCAAAAAGACCACTGATTTGTAGTAAAAAAAAAAGATCAAAAGGCCGACCCTGCATCTTTAGACTTTGCAAGAGCTTTTAACAGTATCAGTATCAATGTTTGGGCTGTATAAAATGCTGGCATTTGTTCATCATAAATTAAAAGTTTTATCAAAAATAAGGAAAATAAAGGACTACTGGGAAATTTTCGCCATGTGGCAAAATCCATAAAATTTAAATTAAATAACCTTTAACAAAGAAGTAATAGTAAAAAGTTTTCTTAAAAGAAACCTTAAATGGGCTGTTTTAATTTTAAAATCTGTAAGTAAATATCAAAATATTCCTATGGGTACATATAAAAATATTCCTATACATATTGAAATATTAACACCATTAGCTTCGCACAATGGAAGAATATGCAGTTTTATGACGCAGAAAATTTCTGAGTCATTTTGAAAACTTATACGAATTGCGTTGTTTCCGTGCATTTTCTAATATGTTAGCCAAACAAACCTATAAACGCCATCGGGTACTAAATATTAATGCCACAATAAAAACTGACTCGTTCTAGTGCTAGACATTTTGAAATTGCAGTAAAATTAATATTTTAAATGCGAAATAATTAGACATGTAGCAACGAGTGGCGCCTACAGTATTATTCTATAGGTATCAGAATCACCAACTCTTGACTACTTTCCACTATTAACGAATTATACAAAACATCATCAGGAAATATATTTTTTTGTAAATCAAACCTGATCGTATAACGTATATCAATCATGACATCAGCGTATTATTATTTTCTATCAACGCTGCAACAAGATTTGATTGACTTGGAATAAAACTAGACAGAGGCTTTTGAACTTTGTGGTTGCATAATCTTTAGATACCGTTTATTACAGCCCAGTTATAATTTGGGAGTGTGCCAACACTTTGCTTAGATCAAGAGATCAATTTCCGCATAAAAGGCTATTATAAGCATGTGTATTTTTTTTAAATTCAGCATTTTACAGCATAGTTGCTCAAAGTTGCATAATATACCATTGAGATAAATACTGTGAGATGATAATAGATAAATATTGATAAGTGTATGCCATCCAAACCAAGAAAGAATTAATTAATTTATTTATTGGCTATGTATATGGATTTATATATTTTATTTTTTAAATTAAATATTTTATGTTTATAAAAAAACTTGATAATTGTTCTTTACTTGTTATAAGGTAATAAATTTTCATAATTATTGCCAAGGAAACAAAAATTCACATCTGTCTGATAAATAAAAAAAGGAATTTTTTAGGAATTGATTCACTGTTTAGTTAATAAAGGCCAAACTTGTTTTTCTGATAATGGATGGTTGATAAATCTGTAAATGAGGTTAATCACTTCTGAAAGAAATAAACTAGATTTTTAGTTATTTTTGTTAATTTTTTTGAGACAATTAATTTATTTTGATCGGCCCACTTTATTATAAATATAAGATTTTTAAAGCTTCTTAAATTGTGATTAAAAGCAACCTAAAACTAAACATAATTTTTAATAGCATTCTTGATCCCTTAAATACAAATTCTTGATCAAAAAGATTTTTGTTTGAGAGAACTGAAAAGAAGAGAATATAGGTGCAAATCATAATAATGAAGAATTTCAAAAGAGTTAGTAAAATTTGTTTTGATTCTGTATTTTACATTACCAATATCCTCTTATTCTATAAAATAGTGCGATATTCATCGAAGCAAACCTCTATACAAATTTTATGTTCATAATTTTTTGTACTATTTTAATGAAAAAATCAACCGTCAACATAGCTTTTAAGTTATCATTAACCATCAGTCTTTATTCAGAATTTAAATAATACTCTATCAAGATAGACCGTTTATTTGAAAGAGGTATACGAAATATTGTTTAATTTTGGTGATTTCGACATTAATTCCAGAATTAATTTCAAGCATGATATAACCAAGAAAAAGATAAACATATTTTAAAATTATATACAATTATCTCTTTTATTTTTAGATATTTTAATTATTTTAAGAGGATCCTTATAAACTTATTGTATTTAAATTCTTCCTTCTTTAGGCACATAAATATATCTCTTTTAAGTGTTTTTTTTAAGATTAAATTTTTGTGACTAAAATTCATAAAATATCAAACATAGCTTGCAATACTGACACGTGGATTAAATTATCACTCACCGACAATTGAATATCACTGCCAATTTAAATAAATTAATTAATTACGAATAATGAATGTTTCTGGGTATTTATTCAATACACATTACTTGCCTGGTTTATATTTTAAAAATATTTAGACATTACGTGTAATTGGCTCTTGAGTATTTTTAGTGTCCTTAATATGTCAATTTTTTTTGTGAAAAGTATTTTTTTAATATTGTTGGTTGCTTTGAAGTTATTCATATTTACCCTACTTTCACTAATGTACTTGACGTCACAGAATTTTTTATTTTCAAAAAGAAAAAACTCGCTTTTCAAGTATTTTCAAATAAAGATATTGCTGTATTAAAGGTACTGTCTAAAAAAACCTTTTTATTAAAAAAAATATTTTTTTATACCATGCAAATCATAGAGAGAAGCATATATTTACTATATAATTAAACACATAAATACAAATTGGACCATCAAAACATACAAACCTGCTTAAGCAGATAATGAAATTAAACATTTAATTTAACCTTGAAAAAAAAATAGATGAAATTTTAATTTATTGGCAAACGGTGGTGTATTGTCAAAACAAACAGTTGGCGTGTTAGATCGTATCCTATTTGCATAATATTACTCCGTTACATATTCATTAATTGTTTAGTAGTAAAGAAAATAAGCACTTATCGTTTTAATAAGGCAGACGATATAAGAGAAATTTGTTATTGTTATGAAAAACGCAAATTTCAGCACTTGATGTAAACAAATAATATGCTTATGCGGAGCCGTCGCAGGTCTATAAATTTGGGCATATAAACTCAGAAAATTGATGCTCAAAAAATGACACAGAACTTTTAATAAAATATACTTTTACTGGATAATTAATTCTATAAATAAAACTGCTGATAATGTCATATTTTCTCTGAACAATACGGAATCAGGTCAGAATTAAACCAACACGCGAAGAGAATAAACAGCACCATCATAAATTTAATTTTATCGTTGACTGCCACGCAGTTTACCACACGTGTATTTTTTGTACGGCGTTAAATAATAAAGGGAGAATATCAAAAATTAAATTGTGGCTTTAAATAGACTTAACACCTCATGCAAAGTTATGCTTATTTTTTATTTATGTTTCTATTAAAGTTGTACCTAATTTAACACATTTTTCGACTGGTTGTGCACCTTAAGAGCCAAAATTGTAACGTAATGTAACACATTTGTTTATATCAATTTAAACTTCATAAGATCGTATCGTTAATCATCCCTATCTATATGTTGACCTTTTGCGGATATTGGGTATTTTTTCAATAATTCAGTGTGAATTTTTTTTGTTACTTAACTCCGCTTAATAAAAATGTAGATTCATATTTCTTCTGTTCTCAGTGTTTTTCTAAATTTTGCTTACCATTGATTGCGTTATGTTTATATTTGGATATTTTTCATTAAATAATCTGAAAATTATTATTTTTCAAAGCACTACGTTTTTTAATCTATATCTTAAATATTATAGAATATTTAGTTTGCAAATTGCTCACATTTCGACTTTCAATAAGCCCAAAACTGTTAGATTTACATAGAATTTTACGTAGAATCGAAATTTAAAAGAATCGATAGGGTGTTATAATTGAAAACTAAAGTTGGGGAATATAACTGCTATAGCTTTCCTGTATACTAATTTTTCACAAAAAAAAATTAATTTAAAAATTAAGAAGAATTCTTTAAAGTGCATCGCTGCTTCTACACCTAAAATAATTTACTACGTTTCTTTAAAAGAAATGCGGAAATAAATTCAAAGCAAAGTCAAAAATCAGCATTTGATTAATATTTCGATATAAATATATACATACTTACAACCTGAAGGAGAATGATAAAAAATCATATTTAAACAAAGCTTGTCGTCTATATAAATACATAACATAATACAGAAAATTTTTGTTGTAAGGCAGTTCTAATTAAACAATTAAATCTAAAAAGTAATAATAAATAAATTTCTTTTGCATTATTAAATATCTATGAATACCAGAAATTTGAATTAAAATTATTGTCATCATTCGTAATGGTAAAAGTACATTGAAAATAAAATTTTAACACCAGTTTTATCTTAATCGATGTTTAAAAGGAAAAACCTTTGAACAAATATCCTTACTGGTATTGTTCTTTAATTTTTCTCTGCTTCTGTGAAAAATTTTATTGATCCTAGGCTTGTCAAGATGATATTTTCGTTAGAGATTTATCAACTTTTCACATAATAGCCACAAAAATAGTTGAGACCTCCTGGCCAAAAGAAAATAATAAAACCACAGAACTTAAATTCTAATAAAACTCTCTAAATTTTTACTTATTTTGATTGTCGACTCAATTTTAACTATTTTTTATTAACCATGTTATACCAAAATTGATATTTTTATTTGAAGGGGCTTTGGCAATAAAACCGCACATTAAAAAAATGTATTCTTTCGAAGTAATGAGCGTTACAGAATGTACGCAAATAAAACAAATGTTTTTTACACTAAAAATTATAGTGTACAAAATCGGCCAAGATCGGAAAGACCTAGGACTGCTACCTCCGAGGAGAAAAAGCTGGATATACTGCTTGCGATAAAAAAAATATCCCATACACTCTTGCTTATGATAATGAAATTGATTAGAAGTCTTTACAAACCATTCTTTATACTAAGAAAATGCATGTATAAAAGGTTAATATTGTGCAAGAACTTTTTCACGTTGACTGTGATCGAATAGACAAACTGGTGTGAAGGGCTGCATACACAGTGCCCTGAAAATTCTGGACTAAATTCTCTAATTGGCTTCTTTTTTATCAAGACAAATTTGATCGGTGATGGATATCTCTGAATTATTTGGCAAGGAATAGTTTGCAGCTATAAACAATTCAAATGCTGATATTAACTTAACCTTGTATCAGCAAGATGAAGCTCCTTGGTATTTTACTAACCTAGTTGTTAGTTACAAACAAATCGATGAATAGGAAGAAGAGGACCATCACACTATCGAATGGCATTTATAGCCTTGATCTTCTGGTATCAGATTTCTTCTATTATAGATCACCTCAAAAGCTTAGTTTATTAAATAAATCTAATAATTTGGTAGAATTAAAAATGAAAATTGACAATAAAAGTGCGAGAATAGCAAGGGAAATTATATTAAATTTTAAACACTCAAAAATATTTTTGGGATAATTTTTATTAGTAAATAGGAGCAATTGTTAGCACTAACACCAAAAATAGAGCAGATTTCACATGATTTGTTAGTGTTTAAAATTCAGTTTATCGTTTTTGTTTGAAGTTTACTTAATAAATTGTTTCTTGAATTTTAATTTCTGTTTTTCTACTGATCAATGGTAGGAAAGCAATAAATTTAGGTACAGTGTGTTTTATTTAAAAAATATAACTATATCATTTTTTACAACTTTGTGGGCGATCGTGTATATTTTAATTAATCATCAATATGTAGATTTTTAAAATCCTTGCATTTTTTATATAAGAAGTCTTTTAATTGATGACCCCCTATAGTATGTTGCAATAATCGACCGATCTGGCAATTTTATTGAAACCAGTATGTCAGAACTAATAAATACATGTTTGGCAGTTGTGATTGCCTTTTGAACTTTACTCTTTCAAGATACTTGGACGATATTATTACTTGTGTTGATAAAGTTTAACGATGAATGAAATTCTAAAACTTTTAACTCTTTTCAGCTAAATAACAATTTACGACTGAAACAGAACAATTAAATAAAAGATAATTTTTAGATGAGTAATACATCTATGTAATATTATGATTAAAATATATGATGGGTAAAACTATAAATAATGATTTTAATTTTTTATAAAATGGTATCCTTTATGAGCTATTAAAATCATCGCAAATACTTTAAAATTTAATAATTACTTAACCAGACAATTTTCTGTAGGTCCTTTCTTAAATCCTGTTCAGGATAACCGATTGGAATTTAACCAGGTTGTTACAACCACCAGGATGTTCTGCTTCTTGCTCATGTTTATTGATCATTGTCAGGTTGACACAGTCTATATTAATTTCTCAAAAATATTTAAGACAAAGGCATAGTCTTGATTTCTAAAATGTGCAAGGCTGAACTTATACGACATATCTAGTGTTTCAGAAGAATATTCTTTAATTATTTAAACATTTTATGAATTAAACATATTTCAATTGTTTTAAAATTTATTTAAATAGTGAACAAATTTAATTATTGAATTAAGCGAGGGATGCATAATCTTCCCTAAAATTTTTCAATCTGTACTCTGTAGCACTGCAAGATATTGAAGTTGAAATGCTGCTAAATGGAGAACGATTGAATAACATAAGGCATGCAGATAATACACTTAAGTACTTAAGAAACCATAGGCAATATATTTTGTGATAACGTTTTTTCGAATAGTGTCGTTGCTTTGATAATGTCTTAAGCCCTGATGATGGCCTACGGCCTAAACCGCTAGGCGGCAATTTTTAATTTATTATACTCTGAATACAAGTAGTGTGTTTCATTTATTAAAATATCTCTGACATACATAATTGTTGTATAATATTTTATAATGTTGCATAATATTACATAATGCATAATGAGATCTGGTATGTCCTTTTGCATACGATCCTCCAAGGCAAGGTATATGGAGCTGGAGAGAAGGCAAAAGGAGAATATCGTGGTTGAAAAATGTAAGAACGAATGTGTACTCTAACCCAAATTTAAAAATAATTCTAATTTTATTTCAAACAAATCATTAAAGCTTAATGGATTTATTTTGAATTCAATAATATTTTTTGTCTTAAAAATAATTATTGCTCTGTTACCAGATAAGTTTTGTATATTGAAATGCTCTCCTTATTTTAGGTTAAAAATGAGAAGTTGAATATGACCTTTCCATAATTTATCAAATTTGAAAGTAAGGAGCTTACTGCTTAATGTTACGCTTATAAATATTAATTATTAATATATCATGTCTAAGTATGTTAGAAGTAACAACAATTTAAATTTATGATAACTGCCTAAAGGATTTTAGCGAATAGCAAATTCGTAAATTAAATTAAATTTTTTCTAGAACTCAATATCTAATTCTGGAAACGCTGTATAGAAGAAAAACAAAATTTTTAATAAAATCTAAATAGAAAACGAAGATTTGTGACTTCCTTTCACAACTGGCTGATTTCCTGTTCGTATTCTTCTATTCGTCTTAATTTTGTTACAAAGTGGGTGACGTTATAGTGCTTCGAAATCGATAAAGGAATAATAGACCAATGCACTTTACGGAAGTCTAGAAATAGATCGAAGTGGCCTGCCAAGACTATCGGTTTGTCCTTTTTACTATTTAAAATAAGCTCTTATCTATATGTATTAGTGGTATGTTAATTACCCATGCTCTAAATGAAAGTTTCAATAATAATTTATTAAATGTAATGCAACCAAGTTGTTTGTATTATCACGTTTTAAAAAATATTTTATTACAGTGATAGATAGATAATTATAGTTAGAGAAATTTCTATAAATAGAAACGATTGCCATTTTCTACTAATTTATATGAAAGTATAATAGATTTATTAACTAGTTAAAATAATATCAAAAGAAACAGACAAATGCTTAAATCAATAATCTTTTTTTTTTGGAAAATTTAATTTATATCATAATATTATCTGACCTCTATAAGTCTAATTTATTTATTTAACTATTTAGATTGGAACGAGATTATTTGAGCAGTGTGATAAAGTCGTTCAGCCTTGGTTAGTTAGTCTTTGAATAAACAAAAATAAACCCAATGTCACATGTGGCTTGCGAATTCAGATATCTGTGTAATTTATTTTTTAATACACCATTTTTATTGAAAATATATTAGAACAACAGGTTTCATAAGTATGTCTTTCTATATAAAAAGGTTAACAAGAAACTCTTGACTTTCAGGTAAATCGACTTTCGGGCAATTCAACGTTGATATTATCGTTATATCTACTATATCCAATATCGAAAAACATAATTAATAGTGTTTCAGGTGTAACTTTCTCAATATAGCCCCTTCAATTTCTATAGAGTGGACGACATAACCTCCTGATCTTCAAGATTGCTCCAGTAATAGATTCTTGATATGAATAAAAGCATTGAAATGGTTACATCTCTTAAAATACTGATCTATTATAAAATATAATAGAATTTTACAGAATATGGTTGTGATGTGTTGTAACTTTTTTGATTGCAATATTTCGATTAACAACTCAGATATTTTTAGACGTATTCGGTTTGATTATCTTTCTATTTTATAAAGTTAACAAAAAATTTTGGAAGGATAGTTGGTTCTTGGTTCAGGAGGTCTCAACTGTAAAAAATATGCCGAATAAGGATCACGTCTCGGATCATGTGCATATAGCCTGGCTTGGTACCGTCGTCATCGTGGTCCAGGTCAACGGTATAATATGAAAGGGAATATCGATTCAACATAATTTGGGAAAAGGAAATACACGCGGGCATTGAAGGGAAAAACAGATTGGCTTTGACTATTGAAAGTTTAAGTCGATCCCGGTGACTTATATTTTGTTTGCTTTTGTTCATTTTATTTTTAAATCTTAAATTGTAAATAAAGTAGTTATTTTTTTTTAAAAGTTGGGTTTTATTTTTCTATATTTCTGACACAACTCTCAAGTTAATTTTATTGTTAAATTGATTTATATCCTGAAAGGTGACTGACAAGTTTTAATTTGACTATGTCCAGTACTCAGTATTTCAAAAATAACTTTTCCTTTTAAAGCCAAATTACATTAGAAGAGTTCATATCCCTCAATGTCCGTTGATTTTTCTTTCTGAGCTAGTAGATTAAAAAATGTCTCCAAGGTTGGGTCAAGAGGATATCGCTGCCTGAATAAAAAAATTACTTCCAGAAAAACGCTTTATTGTCTATTTTTCTTCTCTTCCTTTTTTCTAGTTTTGCTTTTTTATTTTTTGGGAATGGGCAAACAGGTTCAATCGGCCGGCATGTCCTCTCGATCAAAGGTCTATTAATTTTTCTCTCTGAGCCACTAGAAAATAAAAATTTTCTACGAAGTTACCTCAGTAAAAAATTGCTGACGTATATATAATATCTCGTAAATGACTGATTAAATACAAAATATTGGTTGAAATATGTTGTAACTTTTTTGATTTCGATTAATGACTGAGATATATCTAGTCGTAGTGGGTTTAGGACCTTAGTAATTGATATATGGTTTATAAACTTCTTTAGGCCACTTACATTAAACCCACCAGTAAGCTAGTAAATTTTAATTTTTAGAGACTTTATATAAATGTGCCTATCGGAAAATTGCTTAACATCAGGAAAAGATAGAACACACTTGCAGACCGCACTACTGGAGGGAGTGATGAATCTTTTAGAAGTTTGTCTTCGTAACTCCTAATTTCAATTCAAAAATTGGTTTTACGTCCAGGACGAAGGACCTCCAAATACATAATGTAATTCGAGGAGCATGCCATCAGGACAGCTCAATCCAAACCCAAGGTGTATATGTTAATAATACATTTATATTTGGGGTAAAAGCGATATACAGCTAGTACACTTTGAGCTTCTGAAGTACATCAATAACATTGATATTGATCAATAATAAGGCTAAACATCCAGTTTAGGATAGAGTTGGAAACTGAATTAGCACGTCCTTTTTAGATGTTCTTGTCAAGAACAACAGGGGATGCCAGTATATCATTATATTGCTAACCAACACAGACAGGGCAATATCTACATTACAAGTTCAATAATCTTGGTTCAACAAAGACGGAAATCATAAAAGGTTAGGTACAATATGTAAGAATCATGTTGACCTCAACGGGGAAATAGAAAACAATTATAAAAGACTTATTTTGTGCATAATATAGCATAACGAGTTTTTAAGAAAACTAATAAAGACAACTGTTAAAAAAGTAGTAAAAATAATAAGGAAAAAGCAACAGCAACAAAGGAGGATCCAACAGAATTTTTATCGATTCCGTATATTAAAAGAATTTCAGAAAAAATCAAGAGCGTTTCCAGAAAATTCAACATTAAGACTGCGTGTATTTTTAATACAACCGTATGAGATTTAGTACCGCTGAAATGCTGGACATCACGAATCCAAAAAGAGGACACCAAGTCCTTTGCTAATATGGAGAGTCATACATAAGCGAGACAAAGCGATGACTGAAACGACAAAAGAATAACGAAAGTGGTCCTAAAAGGAAGAAGAGGTTTTCAAATCAGTAATAACAGAACATGCTTGGTCCAATGACGAAAAGTTATATTGGACAGAAGCAAAGATTTTGGGCATGGAGTAATATTGGAAGAAAAGAATATTTCTGAAAGCAACTTATATGACGAAAAACTAAGGATTCTTCATACATAGTTTAACATTTTATTTGATCAATATGGTTTACGTTAAATAGATTAACAGTTACTAACTTAGATATAACAAGGATAACAAGGATCTTTTGATATAATATACTAATATTCAAAAGGCTGTAGCTTCTGATAAGTTAATTCTCTAATTTTAATTATAATATAATCTTGTATCATAGCTTTAAATAGATCTTCATGCACATAAATCAGATATCAGAGATCTTGTAAATGTATTTGTGCCGTTTTTTCCTTGAATGAATAGCAAGTTAAATATCTTGAGTTCTACTGGGTTAAGAAGTTAATTAATGTTGATAAGTATGTTTAAGTAGATTATTGATCAATACAAATGAAATATGTATCTGTGATTTGAAAACTGTCTTCAAGATTAGCGAAATAGGCGATTGCTACCCTGTATAAAAAATTTATCATTTACAAAAACGCTTTATTGTCTACTTTTCTTCTGTTTTCCTTATTTTTCTTCTTCTCCTCTTTTTTTAATTTTTTTTACTTAGGTTTAATAGACCAGCATAACCCTGATCTAATGTCCATTTTTTTCTGACCCAGTAGATTGAACATTTTCAAATAAAAAATATAGTAGATCTTACAGATAATAGTTGTAATATGTCGTAACTTTCTTGATTAGGATACTTCGATTAATGAGTGAGATTTATTCAGTCGTAGTGGGTTTAGTGTTTTAGTAGAAAATATTAACATTTTAGTGAATAATTTCTTAGTAAACCCAACATTTATGTTGAGCATTATCCAGCTATTGCAATAACACGGACTCCTTTCTATGAAGTTCAGTTCATTTTGTCAAACTATTTCAGATCATTAGCGTTGGGTCACTGATAAACTAGTAAGCTTAGAATCGCTTAACATCATTAGGGGAAAAGTCAAACCGGACACACTACTTGTCGAACCCACTAGACCTTATGTGAAAGGAGTAATGGACCTTTTGGAAGTTTGTCTCCGTAGCTCCTATGAGCTCGCCGTTATCTCAAGTGGTGACAACATATACATGTTCCATGTTGTTCATGTAGCACGCCATAAGGACAGCTTCATCCAAACGAAAGCTATGGCATCGATATGTTAATAAAACATTTATTATTTGCTACTAAGGCGATATAGAGCTAACAAATTTCCTGTGGTACATAAATAACATTAGGTCAAGCATTAAGTTCACAAGGGATTTGGAAACTGAATCACCAATTCCATTCTTAAATGTTATTGGAAGTAGAAAACATTACAATACAGATCCAAAAATCTCATCCATTATTCTCTAAGAGACCAACATACAAAATTGACGAAAACAAAGAAAAACACAAAGTCATGGTCTCACAACATGTAATAAACGGGCTACACGTGTACTACTTTAAAAGTATTTATTCGACTAAGAATTCTGTTGATCTAACCAACCGTTTGCAAAATCTTATTATTCCTCATGGATCTAAACTTATTTCCTTGGATGTAAAAAATCTTTTTCCCAGCATCCCTCCCAAAGACTGTTTAAAGTTAGTGAGAACTCTACTATTAAAAACATCTCTTAGTCGTATTTTAGACTTACTCGATATAGTGATCAACCAAAACTTTTTCCACTTTGATAATAAAATTTTCAGGCAGGTCTCAGATTTGGCTATGGATTCTTGTCTTTCTTCTCTCCTAAGCGAGATTTTCATAAGTCATCTAGAAAGAGAAATAGTTGAGGGTAGGTTTAGAGATTGTCTCACGGTATATAAGAGGTATGTGGATGACATTTTTATAATCTGGAATGGCAGGGAGGAAGACCTACCAAATTTTTTTAGTTTCGTAAATTCCTTACATCCTAACATTTCATTCACAATCGAAGAAGAAAAAGATGGTAGTTTGTCTTTTCTTGACCTTCTAGTTAAGTTAAATGCAACAATAAACTTATTTTTGAAATATATCGTAAGCCCACCACTACCGATAATGTAATTCAGTACTCTTCAAATTCTCCCTACTCATATAAATTTGCCTCCTTTAATTCATTTTTGAACTGAATACTATAAAACATATTGCTCTCAATAATGGATTTCCCCTTTATTTAATAGACAAAATTTATTACACATTTTTAAATAAATAAATATTGACATACAATATTGTTCATAATAACGACTCAAAAAGTTCCTTTAGATCTTGTCCTTTTTTGGTTTAATCTCCGTAAATTTAGCAAGATTCTTTAAATCTCTAAATGTAAAAATTGGTCAGTACAGTGGACAAAGCAAACATCCTTTCTAAATCGGGAGTTTACTCTTTAAAATGTGACGACTGCAACGCAGTATACATTGGCCAATCTGAAAGAAAAATCTCTAAACGCATTAAAGAACACGTAGCGCTTTTTGAAAATTTTAAAAATATCAATCTCAGTGATACCAAATCAGCGTTTGCTAACCATTTGCTGGTCTCAACTCATAATGTTTCTCTGGGGATGGGAGCTGAAATGCTTCATGAATGCCCTAAAGGTAAGAAGCTTGACCTTCTGGAGAAAATGGTAATTACAAAAGCTAAAAAGAGTCCTGTTCTCGTGTGTGTGAATGACGTGTTTACTTTTGAACCTAATTTAATTTTTAACAATTTAATTTAGCTAAGTATCTTTTAACATTTTCCTTTTAGTCACTTTCTTCAACTTACATTGGCTAACGTGTTAAGTTGTTTTAGCATTAGGTCCGTATAGTCGATAGGTTTTACACTTATACTTCTAACCTTGTGGTACCGGGTTCGATTCTCGATGAGTCTATGTTGTTGCGTTCCACTTTTTAATTTTTTATTTTTTGCATTGTATAATTATAACCTAAAAATTATTATTTATTATGGCTTCTAAAGGTGTTTTATTGTTTTATATAAGTTTTTAGTTTTGTTTAAGTAATATTTTTATTTTAGGCCTGATGATTCTTTAACTAGAGCGAAACACGTGTAGCCCGTTTATTACATGTTGTGAGACCGCGACTTTGTATTTTTCTTTGTTTTCGTCAATTACCATTACAGTATAACGGGTATCCAATGGGATAAGCAGCTGAAATAACGAGTAAAGAGCCATAGAAACTGTAGGACTCTACAAGATTTTGATCGGTTTTCTACAGCAAAATAATTTCCGAGAGGTTTAGTATCAACTCAGATAAAAATCAGAGTGCTGGACATCAAGAACTTCATATCCTAAATCTTCTGTGAATGTGGAAAGTCATTACATAGGTGAAACAAAGCGACAACTGAAGTCAGGACAGAAGAACAACGAAAGTGGAAATGAACAGAAGAGGTTTTTTAGATTAATAATACCAGAATACGCTTGGTCGAATGACCAAAATTTACATTAAACAGAAGCAAAGATTTTTTATAAGGAGTAACATTGGTACAAGCAATATTTCTAAAACCAACTTATATCACACAAAATCAAGGAATCTTTAGCTGTCGGGACACTATAAGATCTAATGCACTTTACATTAATAATACTATGCACAATACACATGCACTTAATATTAATAATAATAATAATAACAATGAAAAAAAAAGAGCACTTTAACCTTAAACATAATTTTTTTCTAAGATATCTAAGCAGCTAAAATTCCATATTCCTATTAACCATAAAAAAAAATATATATATCATAGAATAACAGGGGAATAAAAGGGAAAACAAAATCTAAAGGAAAGGTAGCTGACCAAGAGATGATTAGGATTTTGAAGCTAACAAGTAGATACATTTTCCATTTGGCTTTTCAAACTGTATATCTTTAAAAAGAAAAGTAAATAAATAAATAAAGTCATATAAATAGAATTAAATGAAATATAAATATAAGTTTTTTGGTATTTTGAATTCAACTTTACCAATCGTCTAATTGTACTTAATTTTTTTCTACCTCACCTATTAAAAATATTTTTCTTTTTCTTTTTTGTTCTCTTAAGAGTTCATAAGATCAATAATATTTTTAATTTTTAATCTTCTATTTTTTAGAATCAATTTTTTTAATTAAAGCTTAAAGCTTTTAAACCCTCTTACACTAAGGAGCCAGAGGGTAACTCTCTGTGAATTTTTGGGCTAATATACCAGTAGCTGCGTTGAGCAACTATTGTTTTGACTTTGGGCAGTGATCCAGTGTAAGCTTTAAGTCGTGTTTCATGAGTATGTGAAATATTTGAAAGAGTATCTTTCTTTTTATATTGCCTTATCACAATGCTTTAAAAAAATAGTTGTCTGAGATCCAAAATTCCAGTTTCTCTGTATAATTGATCTGAACAGTATTGTTTGTTTCTACCTAAAAAAATTTTTTAAATACATTTTTAAACAATTTTCAATGGGTGTAAGTACATCTTTAGTGCTCCGCCCCAAACTAAAATACCATGGTTCAAATATGGTTGAATAAGTGCTGCAAATAATAAACATTTCTCATCAAAATACTTTTTCAGTAAATATTTGATTTTGTTCGCCCTCAAATACTAAGGTTTTTAAAGAGTGGCAATATGGTTTGAGTTGAATAGAATAACAGTCTATTTAACTCAAAGATATCCTAAGATCCAACAAGCATCTACTGATTTAAACCAATATTTAAATGGCTGTAGCTTGTGGTAAACAAATTCTCTAAATCCAATTAGAATATAATCTTGTGTCTCATCACTTTAGGTGACCATAGTGATTCATGGTCGTAGATGTTTGTTGATTTTGAATTCAGAGAAATTCCAATAAGAATTTTATTGGAATTGGACGATAAGGATCTTCAAGTAGATCATTGGTCAATAAAAATGAAATATAATTCTAGGGAAGAACAGATTCTATTTTAGGTTAAGTAGATGAAACATCAAACAAATAACCACTTTAGGGATTTGCTGACATCGCTGCAAAATTAATAATTCCAATAAAATTTTATAAAAACGCCTTAGTAGCAATTTTTCTTCTTCTCCTCATCCTTAACAAAAGAGTTTGCTTGTTATACAAGAGAATTCCATTATATTCTTAGATTAACCCCATTTATTCAGAATAAACCTACGTTCGATTACGTGAAACTCTATCCCAAAAACCTATTCTTAGATATCTTTTCCAGCTATCCAGAAACTTTCCTTATTGATTTCCTCAACACGTGCAAGGCGTTCAACGAAATTTTCTTTGTCGGCCCCAGTGGCCCCTTATTCAAATGGCCTTGGAAGAGGGGACAAAGAGTCTCGGGTTGTGATACTACACATTACGAAAGCAGCCAAAGCGAACCGGAAATGCGTGACTAAAGAATTTATGGGGTTGGGGTTAATTTGTTCTTTACACACACACGCACCATGTTTGAATCGATATCGTATAAGTTTAAAAACTAACAGTTTCTAGTTCACAAAAATTTCTTTTTTATGTTACAAACTAATTTTCGACTGTTTATTGTATAGGTCTTGGCGTGAGTAATCAATTAGCACATCAGACTTAAGGATAATAAACATTTTTTCTCTAATTGATTTTACTATACTTTAAGGCACGTGGAAGCCTTAAAAAAACTTCGGAGTAACCTTGAATTTTTATTAAACAAAACATAAAGGAAAGAAGTATAAATTATAAGGAATTTATCAAAATATTAATTTAAAATTTGTGGCCCAAATAAAAAAAGCTGTAAATAACCCACTATGATTTATGACTTTTACTAGATAAACTAGACAAACTCCTAATTTTAACTGTGCCTCACGTAATATATCTTGAGAGCCATCACTGTCAGAAGCCCCATTAATTCGCATGCCTAATCTATATCTATCTATTTATCCTTTCTCCAAGCACGTCACGAACCGGCAATAAAGAACTACGCTTTAAAACTTCTTTTTTAGAAATGATGTCATTGTTTTGCGGTAAGCACTGCAAGCGGAGTGGTTTCAAAACAGGTTTTTTTTTTCTTTTGTTTTTTAATTTTTCAGAGCGCTTTTGTTTTGCTCGCTTTCTTTTGTGGCAGGTTTAAGAAATTGTAGTTGACGGACACACAGGCGGTGCTGAGGAACGACGCGACGTACCGGTGCATGACCCTGCGTATTAAAAAAATATCTCAAGAAATTTTTTTAGGCATGTCCTTTGGTCTTTGGTTTTATTACTATTAATAATTTTTTTTTTTTTTACCTTGAGTCCTCGGTGTCTCTTTAATGGGACATGGGTGCAAATAATCCCCGATTGGAATAAAAGTCCCAAAAGGTATAAGAATAAAAATACGGCCGTATTTGAACCGGAGAGCAACATGGAATATAGGAACTCTATGCAAGGCTATCAAAATAAGAAACATTGCTGTGGAGATGCGCAGAATGGATATAAAGGTCCTGAGACTTAGTAAAGTGAGGTGGCCAAACGCAGAACAGTGCAAGAACGTTGATGTGGTGTAATACTACCAGCGATGCCAGGTCTACCTTTTTTGCGGTAGATCTACCGTTTTCATGCTTTAACTACTGGTCTACCGCAAAGCTGTTTATATCTACCGTTAAAACTTCTACTTATATTTGCAAATTAATTTACAAAAAAATAAAGAAGAATTAATAAATATTAGTTATTACGTTGCGGTAATTTCCCCATGTTTTAAAGAAATCGTCTTCGCACATGATATATAGTCAATAGTTTAATAGACAAATTGTCGGTCTTTTTAAATATATGTTAACGTTTTGAGTGAGTTTATAACAGAGCTAATAATGAGGAATATAAAATGTCAAAAAATATAATTTTTTTTTAAATTATTATATATTGATGACTATGATATTATTTTGATGACATAATATTTAAAAATTGTCATTAATAAACCCTAAATGTATTTTTGAAGGGACATATGAATCCATATCTTTATTAATAAATTTTCCAACTTTAGTAGCAGATGATTTTTAAAAAAATAATAATGAAAACAAATAATGCTAAAAAATTCGGATTTTTCTAAAGCATCTTATTACAAGGATTGAAGGATGACAAGGATTTTTCATCATCAGCTTCAGTAGATGCCATTCATCCCAAATTATGCCATTTTAGATAATTCAAGATTTGATATTTAGGTTAAGCAGTATGCTCATAGTCCAAGGTACATAGATAGTTAGTTATACCGAGGTATATCTATCCACTAACAGTAATAATGTTGGTTTGATGCTTTAGAAAGAATACATCAGTTATATCTTATCTATGGTATATGTAGACAGCAGTTAATGCTTTAACTAAAAAATTGGTCAAGAATTGTTGTCCTAACATAATAATAATAATAATATGTACAAAAAATCCGATCACCTTCCTGATTCAGACAATATTAAATATGGACTTTTAGTCAGATTGTTAATATGTAGGAACGAAAATTCTTTACCGCCTAAGGTTTTATGATTTACTATTTAACTATGTATTATGTTATGTCAATTTATTTTTAACATTTCTTGATTCACAGAAAATATATAGTATAAATGTTAAATTAGTATTACCACTCATAAAGTCTTAGACGGTGGCGACTTTAGCGAACTTTTGTTAGGTATTTATTTTTGACAATAAAACTTTTATTGATCATAACTATATTTTTGTGTTTATTAGGTGTTAAAATGAAAAACGATGTGTTTAATAAATTTATTTCTTGTTTTAAATACAAAAATAAATCTGCCGTTTTATCTTGGAATCTACCGGTTTTTTCATGATAAATCTACCGCTTGCGGTGATTTCAACCTGGCTTGTATACTACTTAGGATATATTATCAGGATCGGAGAGAGCATGGTGTGGGCATTATGATTAAAAAAGAGCTTTAACAATACGTCTAGAATATCTTATATCATGACCTACAATAACAATAATTGTTTGTCTACTCCCTTGCAGATTGTGAATACTTTTGCAGATTTCTTTGGTAGCATTTTTCACAACTCCACTCCATCTGCTGATTTGAGCCATGTACCTGCAATCTATTTCTCAAAATTTCAATTTGTCACTACGCACAAGCACTTTTTCCAATCTCCGGAAAAAAGAATAATTTGCCCTGCCCTTAAGTCAAGAGAATGAAATATGGTGGACTTTTCTAAAGTAATTAAGGCCTGCATTTATAGAAATCTGTTTTACCAAATTAAACATCTTATTTTACTTAATCAACATATTTTTTTCTAGGGTAGATTAACAGTCACTAATTATGACATGAAAATCTTTCGTCTTATAAATAATCGTCATGACTTCATGCAGCTGCAAGCAAAACTTGATATAAAAGATTTGAATTTATCATACTCTTATTTAATCTTTGGATATGTAAGAAGATGTCAATTTCTTTGCTAAAAAATGAGATTGACTTTAGTTACATAATAAATGATACGACACTTCCAAATTGTGAGTGACTCTGTGTCCGTGACCTGGGAGTCTGTGTTAGTAAAGAGCATACCTTAAATGCTGATATAGATACCATCATAAGATCTTCTTTAAAGATCTTAGGCTTCATTATAAGATCAACAAAACAATTTTTTATAATATTTCAAGCAAATCAATTATTTTGTTTAACTCTCTTGTAAAATCATGCCTATTGTATGCCTCTTTATTATGGTTTCCTAATTATTCAGTGCACTAATTTTTAAAAGTGGAGATAAAAGTAGTTGCACAACTGTCGCTCGCTTTCCTTAACTTCAGCATTTTCAAAAATTTTCGAAACAGCTTCTTAAATCAAGAATGGTAGACTTTATAAATAGAAGCAAAATTTTACTTGAAAATCAATTCGGATTTCGGCGAAACCTAGGAACTGAAGAGGCACTCACGCATGTCACAAGAACAATTTACTCAAATTTAAACGCACCAAGACCATCTACAGGCATTTTTCTCAATCTGCGAAAAGCGATTGATATACCGTCCATCTGAATTTATTACTCTTTAAAATGGAAGCGTACGGTTTTCGAGGAGTAGTATTACAGCTATTAAAGAGTTACCTTAAAGGTCGTATCCAAAGAGTTACTATTGGTACTAGTGAAAGCTCACAAAGAATTGTGGAATATGGAGTCCCCCAAGGAACTGTTTTAGGTCCGGTGCTGTTCGTTCTGTACTTAACTGATTTTCTGGATCATCAGGAGGATTTTGAAATTGTGTCTTTTGCAGATGATAGTGTGTGTCTTATAAATGCTAAGACTTGGGAAGAAATAAAGATTAAATGCCAAAAGACCTTAGAATGGGTTAAAAGTTGGCTAGACCTAAATGATTTAAGTCTTAACTGGGAAAAGACAAAAGTGCTACCATTCCATATAGATTCTCGATCGAAACCCCAGTTGGGAAACTTAATAATAGTACACGAAGATGATTGTACAAAAACGTAACCATGTAAATGCGTTAATAACGTTGAAATGGTCCAGAAAATAAAATATCTTGGTATAATTTTGGATAGCCAAATGCATTTTAAATATCACGCAGAAAATATAAGTACCAAACTACAAAAAATCATATTTATTTTACGGAAATCGAGGTCTTATATGAATAAAAGTAATTTAAAGACTATATACTATGGCTTATTTGAGTCTATTCTTCAATATGGCATTTTACTATGGGGAAGCAGTTATAAAACTGCATTAAGTAGCATGGAAAAAATTGTGTATAAAAACCATTTTATATAAAAACAGCATGTACCCAAAAAAATTATTATTTCAAGAGTTTAGTGTTCTTAGGGTAAAGCAACTTTATGCGACCAGACTCTTATGCTATGTTTTAAAGTACCCTCAAAAAATAAAATTGCTTAACAAGTAGATTTACGAATTTAGACAAATAAATCAGATAGTAGCTAAAATACCAAAAAATCTAATAGGGTCTCTCAGAAGTGCATTTCTTATATGGCACCTAAAATATTTAATCTGCTTTCTACCGATGCAAAGAAAATGATGCACTTCAGAGCAAAGTTTAAAAAAGCCGTAAAAGCCTTTATTTTGAACTTTGATTATAGAAAGTTGAAATCGAGCTTTACATAAAAACCTCTTTTGCCTTTATCCATACCAAATATTTTATTTTTTATTTCATTGAAGATTTTACGTTGCTCTTTAATAAATACTATTTTAATTGTGTACATATGTTCTTCTAGTAGTTATTTTGTTTATGCTTGTCATAGTTTAGTTCTTGCCGATTTCCTGATTTTATATTTTTAAAATTAATTAGTATAGGTTAATTAATAGAACAATTTAAGATAAAACTAACATAGCACTAATTATTAGAGCAAGGCTGAAGGACGAAGAAACGCTACGCGCTGGCGCACTAGTTGCCTTAGTAGAAGTCTTCTTTTTCAGAGTTAAGCAATGTCGCAAGACTGTAAATGTGCTCTAACGGTTTATTCATTTAATAATTTTTTTTACTTAGTTGTAGTTTCAGCAATTATTGAATAAACTATTTTTGGAAAAAATTTAAGTATTAACAGGCTCGAATCAACTTAGTTCAGAATTCTTGGTGTTTTTATTTAAAATATGTAACAATTAAATTGATGCTTTAAATCAATTATCAGCTTCGAACTTTGCTGTTATCTGCATCCATACAAGAAGACACAATGTATTTTATCTTAAGATATATAGCACCAATTTGGCCAAGAATGAACATATAGAGCATGCAACTGGTTCAATGATATTCAGTTACGGTGTGTTGATCTGTTTAGCCTGAATAATTTAAAATCTATTCTTTTAGATAAAATTAGATTGATAGTTATTTTAAGCGTTGCATACTATTAGTCTTATAATGTATCAGCATTCAACAGTCTTTGGATTTGAATATATATTTTAGGTCAACACATATATATTATGTTAAGGGTTCGGTAGGGTAGCTATTATAACACTAAGGCTTTTTTTTAAGACTATATGAAAAATGTACACCACCCCAATAAATACAAATCTTTTACAAACATATGCTCCTACAACCGAGAGCGATGAACAAACTGTACATAAAAACTGTACGTAAAAAAGCTGTATTTGGATTTGGATAAATTAACTAAAAACCTGAAAAAATACGAGCGCAGTATCATGGGAAAAAATTCATGGGGGATTTTAACGCCAAAGTTGGTAAAAGCAGAGTTGGCAATGTTATAAGAGATTTTGGTCTAAATGATAGAAATGAAAGATGTGGAATAGAAGTTGGTCACCACAATTACCTGCAATGAACTACTTCCTTAACGATTTTACAATCCGATATATTTTATGCAGACTCATACAGTGCTGCCAGGAATAGAAGTTCGTCACCACAATTACCTACAATGAACTACTTTCTTAACGACTTTACAATCCGATATATTTTATCCTATCCAGGTACCAATAGTAATACTATCAACAACTTACCATTAGCCAATGTAAAAATGAGACTAAAGAAACTACAATGTCCGATAAAACCAAAGAAAGCGAACTTTTTCATCTAAAGCATTAATAGGAAATATTGATACTGTCTGAAACAAAGTGGAAAAATAAGTTGTGGGTAGAAAGGATCAAACAGCAAAAAAACCATGGATGATCCAGGGCATTATCAAGCTTATAGAAGAAAAGCGTTATCAGAAAAATACTAAAAAAGAAAATTGAAGCAATTGAAAAGACAAATAGAGCACGATATAAAGAGGGCCAGACAAGAATGGATGGAAGAAAATTGCTTCAATATACATGAAAAATTAGAAAAACATACAAGGGATACAAGAAAAAGTGAGAGAGATGTAAAATGGTTTGTCATATTTTCCAGGCTTTCAGTGTGTTTTTTTTGTCTTATTCCATGCATTTGACGTGATTTTTTATGCCTTTAATAAAACAAAATTAATACCTTTATTCTCAGAATATAATCTTACATTCCAGGTGTACTTTTGTTGTTAAAAATTTTAATATTTCTATAAATTGACCTTTCAATAGGTAAGAAGCAATTATACTAAGTTATAATCCAAATATATCAGTAGTAAATAAAATTGAATATATCTGAGGTTATAGTTAAAAAAAGAATTCAATTGATAATAATTTACCCCATATCCATAGTCCAAGTGTGCCAGTAATAAAAAAATTTATAATTTTCATAAATTTACCCTTACACTTGGACTAAATTTAATGTTATAGTCCAGGTGTGCCTTTATTAAATAAGTCCTTTAATGAAGAAACGTTAAACACCATACTCATCATATAGTCCAGGCGTCCCAGTACTAAAAAAATTAATAATTGAATTTTCATTAATTTAAGAAAATTGGACATTTGGATTATCCAAGCAGAATTTTTGGCGTATATCCTTTACTTATAGTCCGAACGTGCCAAAAATGGGAGAAAAACTTCATTGTTAGAATAAAATTTCGCTTCTACATTTTAATTATAACCTGATAGTCCATGCGTTCCTGTAATAGAAATAAAAATAACTTCAATAAATTTTGCAAAATTTAGAAATTGAATTTAAAATAGTTTTTCAGATGTTATGAGAAAAAACATACTAATCGTCAAAAGAAACATACAGACATTCAGAAGACTGGGAAAGAATACGTGACAAACCAATTTGCAGCGAAACTAGAATATTTAAGGAAGGAAGATGGATCATTTAAGTATTCTTAAAAAGCTTAAAATAAAATATGCGATTAAGGCAGCAAATGACAACAAAGCTCTAGGAACTGACAACATTCTAATAGAAATATAAAAAGCATTGGACGAGAGAAACTATACTAGCCATATAGAATACATTAACATAGTATATGAAACGGGAGATATTGCAAGAAAATTGCTTAAAACGGTGCCTATTCTGCTACGTAAAAAAAAAATTAAATCACGTGACGAATATAGGATGATGAGCCGGATGAATCACACTGTAAAAAATCTTCTAAAAAATTATCAAACATACGGCAAATATGACGAACAACTGGATGGGAGGCAAATCGGTTTGAGAGGGGACTTATTATCTAGAAACACTTTGTTTGCCCTTAAAGTAATGCTCTCAAGATAAAATAAAAATGTTGTCGTCTGATTCGTCAACTTCTAAAAGGGCTTTGAAGTCCAACATAATAAACTTATTCTAGAACAGAATCAGAACATAAAGAGTATTAATCTGGACCAAAGCAACATACGAATAATAAAGAAGTTATACTCCAAGTAATCTCAAATAGCAGTATACTCTAAATAGTACCAAATACCAATAATGCGTGTTAATATATGAAGACGGACGAAATTAAAATACACATAAGAATCTGACAAGGCTGCATCCTGTCCCCGCAACTGTTTAACTTGTTGCAACTGGTTAACTTCCAGTTTGGGTTTCGGAGGGTGCTGGAGAAGAGAAGGAATGAATATTGGAGAAACTCTAATTAATAATCTTAGATTCGCGAATGATACTGCAATAAAGGCGGAGAAAGCAGAAGAGCTACACACCCTTCTAAAGAGAGTCAACCGGGTAGTAATTCATGATAGTGAGTAATTCATCCTTAATATTCACCCTCCTAGTAGGTTTAATGAAAGACAAGTAGAGCAGGTCCCAATATCTAAGAACAGTCATTAACTTACTAGCTCCAGACAAACTAATCAAGATTAGAACAGAAGACACTTAGTGCTTACTCTTTAATGTCCACCAATAGAAGTTTATACCTACGAATTAGACTAAGGTTCATGGACTCTTATGTGTAGTCGGTGTTACTGTATGGAGTGGAAACCTGGACCTTTATAGCCCAAACTCTTTAAAGCTGGAGTTATTCGAGATGTAAATAAACAGGCATATACTAAGGATACTCTGGACACATAGAATAACGAACGAAGAAGTACTAAGGTGCATTGGACATAAAAGGTAACTACTAAAGATTATTATAATTTGTAAAATGGCATAAATAGGTCATATTCTATGTAACGATAAATAGATACTGTTACAAGGCATAATGCAGGAAAGAATACAGGGAAAAAAAGGAATAGGAAGAAAGAAAAAATCCTGAATTTGTAATTAAAGAGAATGGATGAGAATTAATGTTATGAAACTGAACAAAAGTGTGGTCGCCAACCTTCAATGAGAAGATGGCAGATCAGAAGAAGAAGAATATGAATGAGGGTACTTTGAGAAATATATTTAAGTATTTAAGCCGTTTCAAGAGAAAATATAGAAGAGCTTAAAAAACCAGTTTAATTCAGGGTGGACCAATTTGGAGGGCAAAAATTAGTTTTAGAGAGTTTGTTGGCTAAGACAAAACTGCTCAGTTATTAAAATCTCACATTAAAACTGAAATTACAAGCCTTGGACGGAAAAAATGCAAATAACCAAGAATAAAAAAAAACATCCAAACAGTTAGTAAAGTCAAAAAAATAAATAAATAAATAAGAAATGCATTAGATACAGTTTTTCAGACAGTGCAGTCAACTATCCTAGTGAATAAAATCAAAGATTCGTTTAAGCTAAAACGAAAAAAAATGGACTTATTGTAGTGAGATTTGTAAAACAAAATTTAACATTGCAAGTTTAAAAAAAAAATAACAAAATAAAAGGAGTGAGTGTGGATTAAGTAGAAATAATGGAAATATATTCTTCAATGAAGATCTTATTAGTGCCTACCAGAAACTTTTTAAAATTACCTTCTTCCTACTTTAGCTTTTGTTCCTACTTTATCAACATTAAAAACATTTTAGTGCTGTCATTATTATATCATTATTAAATTATTATTATAAAAAAATTAATTGTCCTAGAAATTAAAAAATAATAATAGGCCTAATTGATCATTAGGCAACCTGATTTAAATTAAAATAATATTATTTAACTAATGGTATTAGTTCATTAAATGGAACTAAATTATTCAATAATCGCCTAGTAGGTTATTCTATAAAGAAACAATATTATTAATGATCCAAGCTAACCGAGTGTTAAAAAAAAACCTAATTTACATAACAAATTAGAGAGTTAGAATGAGAATATCACCGTAATCATAATAAGAAAAGTTTTTAAATGGCTCTTAGTAGAAAAAAAATTATATCACGCCTGCTAATGCACCCATAAAAAATTTTCATATTTTAAATCGATTAAATAAACGAAAATGGAAAATTTTATAACTAAACACTTCGAAATTTATAACCGAAAGAACAATGAGCATATTTCAAATATTAATATCCATAATCGTTAAAACGTAATGGGTATGTTTTTGTTGTACTGAATAAATTAAAAGCGATAGCGTTGAATATACGTGCCGCAGTTTATTTTGAAATTTTTATCGGTTCTTGTTTAATTTGATTAAAAATTAGGTACATTTTGCGCAGCTAAAAAATATGAATCATATTTAAAAAAACGATTCATTGTGGTTGCGTTTATTATTTCGCCAATTGATAAATTAATAACTCAAGTTGCTCAAGATAAAGATAGCTTTTGAGATATTGACTTGTGAACTTTTAGAAGTATCATTTGGCTTGATTAACTATCTTCTATTTATAGACTGCGAGTCGATGACAGATTTGCATGTAAATATATGCTTATTTAGATAAATAAGGGTAAAAAAGTGCCGAATTACGGTATTAATTATCCTAAAATGTCAGTTTTGTCAGATTATTAGATACAGATTAAGAAAAGAGTAAAATATAGTTTTTTGTTTATTTTGTATGTTTCCACAATAGCTTAATTTTCCAATACATCAATTTTCTATTAATTGTCCCAAAATATAAATTTTTTTGAGTATTCATGTTTGATACAGATAAGAAGCTTTGCTTTATTGCGATTTTTTGGTTAATCTAAAATTAGATTAATCTTTTTTAATTGAAGCGTGGAAATTCACAAGCGTCTAAGTGCCAAAACTTGTTTGTTCTAAGGTTATTAAGGTATTGTTTACAATAAATAAGAAAAAACAGTTAATAAAAGAGAACAAGTTAGACAGAAAAATATGTAACTAATCAGTAATAAGTATTTACAATATACAACATTAAAAAAAAATTAAAAATGGAGATATTATTCACATAAGAATACCAAACTTATAAAATTAAAAAGTGCTAAAGTACCAAAGGTTTAAAAACCTCTGCTTTAGGTAAACTTACTTTGAATAAAATTTAAAAAAAACGAACCTAAAGTTCATTAATACGATGATTTTTTTAAATTTAAATATTTCAAAGGTCGCAACTTTAGCATATCCCCAATTTTGTATTTTCTTTGCCGATATTCCATTTTTTCATTTAAGGATTCAGGTTGTTCTGCTACTATATCCTGTATCCTTTTTTCGATTAATACATTGCACTCAGTCCATTCTTCCAATTCATCAAAAGATTTTTTCGTTATCACCATAATCGGATTTTCTTTATTATTAATAATACACGAAATCTGGGGTATTTTTAATTTATATTCAATCATATTCCACACGTTCTCAGCAAGTTTCTAAATATTTTTAAAATCTTCGAATTACATATTTTATGGTGTGATGGCTTTTGTTTTTTCTTGCGGTAAAATTTGAGTTTAATTTGCTCGTATACTCCCGAGGCAACCAAGAGCAATATTTTATTGTCATTTTGACTAATTGTCGCTCCAGATTTTTTTTCTTCGAAAGTCCCTCTATGACAAATCTAAGATAACAAGAAATTTCATTACATGTTGACATTGTTGTAACAAGACAGCAGTCTGTTATAAAACATTACTGAATTACCAAATATGGGAATGAATAAGACCTGTTCCAGATCAACTGATACCACGCTGATCACACTGTTTTTTTTTGTGAGCCCACCATATCTGCATTCATTATTTGTTTTGCTCGTTTAGCTTTCCGAAAATCTAACTGCAACTCACGTTTAAGTCATCCCTTTTCTTCATCATTTAATCTACGTACTTTTATTTGAATATTATATAGGTCATATATTTCACAGGTATCAATATTGGGCTTTTCAAAACGTAGATTAGGAATTAAAAAGCTCCGCATATAATTAATAGGTGACTTCAAAATGTGGAATTTCTTTCACGTATTCACAATGGAATGGAGGAAATCCATTGAAGACTTGCTTTGACTATAATGGTTTTTCTGAATGGGAAATTTACTAATGTGTTGCTTAATATGATCACGAATTTTTTGGAAATATTTTCTTTTATTTGTGCTTTCGCTTCGCTGATCGGTTATTATATTACGTCCAGTTTTCATTTTATCCACGAGAACTTTATTCTACTGCTGTGTGTCAATGAAAATATTGTGAAACCGTATGGAATACGGATATTAGGACCTTCTTTAGGGCTTTGATATGTACCACGATTTTTTCATGAAATTTAAGTAATTTGAATAAATTGCAAGCAAATAGTAACTTTATCAATTGTAATCAATAGTTTCAAAAAACTCGTTTAAAAGTGATTTTGTATGTTCTCCGCTGAGGTTACAGCACCGGACCTTCCAAGAACATGAAGCCTTTAAACTAGAAAATAGGTTTTTTTCCCCAAAAATAGGTACACAAAATTAAATTATCTCGATTTCAGGTGGTGTTTTAGATGCATGCCAAACACCTTTGTAATTTGTGCATTGAAGACCATTTAGCCCTAAAGGTTTTCTTTCTTTCTTGACACTTTCACTACCCTTTTCCCGTTTTTTACAATGGTATTTTAATAAATAACTTTCACGAGTTTCGACTATTAACTAGTATTATGGTTATTTATAACCCCACAATTTTGAATTCCAACAATTTGTAACGAAATGGCACTTTTCAGTAAAAACTGTTGTACCGACGGTTTTTTCGTATAATTGCGAACCAGAACAGAACCTTATAGGCTTCGGAATATAGATTACAATAATAATAGAAAGAAAGAAAGAATGAAAATGTGCTATATTACGTAAGAATAATCTTGTGTACAAGCATCCTATAAGCTAAAAAAACAAAACAAAAATACAATTTCAAAAATTGATAAAACAATGAACAAAATTAAACACAAGAAAACAAAACTTTTTGAACATACTTGAATTAAAGATAACTAAATAAAACAATCAATTACTAAATAAAGGTAAACTTGTTGACAAAACTAGAGAAGAAAAAAGGAAAAAAAAAACTCATTAAAAAAGTCATCCAGGTTATAATATGCCTTAGCCAATAAAAGCGTCTTTAATTCTCTTTTAAATTTCTTAACATCCGATATATGTCTAACATATAGAGGAACATGATTGTAAATTTTTTTACTTATATAAATTAATGAGTTTTTGGTAAAAGAAGACGTAGAAATAGGTAGGGGAACATCATTTACACGACGAGTCAAATGGCCAGTGTCAGAGGGTAGTTTGGGAATTTTGTGAATAAGAGCAGCTGTTTCTAAGATAAAGAGTGAAAAAAGAGTTAGGATTTTTTCCGAAATGAAGAGGGGTTTGCAAGAATCTCTTAACTTAGCAGAACACAGGTATCTAACTGCTTTTTTTTGAATAACAAAGACAATGTTAAGTAGCCCCTTATTGGTTAAACCCCAAAAAGGCAAGCCATACCGAATATGAGATTCAATAAGTGAAAAGTACACTGAACGTGCAACTACTCCTCCCAGCTCTTGTTTAACCATTCTTACTGCAAAACATCCAGAAGATAATTTCAAAAGCTGTTTTATCAATACTATTCTACAGGTAACTTACAGGACTAACAGGACTAACAGGTATTTGGTAAAAACCTGAAGTAAATTTTATAAGAACCGTCTTTCTTTTTTACCAATCTATTAGGGCTTGTATAAGGAGAACATCTGGGTCAAATAATATTGGCTTACAATAACTCTGAAACCCTATAACGAACAATTTCACTCTCAACTAGTTCCAAACGATAAGGTCTAAGGTCTAAGATTGAACATATCCCTATCAGAATTACTTAAAATCTGTATTAATTTGTTTACTATTAGCCTCACAGTTTTTGCAAACCAAGACACAATTTTCTCGGGTTATAACTAAATTTTTGATGCTTAATGAATCATTTGTGTTTTGACTTATTAAATCTCTCGCAATAAAACATCAAACGAAATATAGTCTTCAGGCACAACACATACAATAAGTTCAAGAAAAATATCAATGATATTCAACCAATACTATAATTTATCAATTACACAAGATAGCATTCCTACCTAAATCCTTTAAAGAGAACATATAGTTTTTATTTTTTCTGTTTCAAAAAATTGAAACACTATGTTTAATCAAATGACAGTCAGAGCCGGAATCAAACAGAAGAGAAACAATCTTTCCATTTTTCAGTTTTATTTAGCCTAGCTGCAATATTTGCACCTACATTAAATTAACATGTCTTTCTTTACATCCAGGTTTGCTAGTAGTAGTTTACTTATAAGAACAACAAGTTACAATATCTCTGGTTTCCATAAGAAAAACATATAACAGAATTTATTGTTTTGCCATCATGCCGATTATTCACAGATGCAACATTCACTTAACAAGGTCCAATTTTCTTACAGACATTACACGTACCCATAGATGGTTGGTGCTTTTTGGTGGCGGAGTAAAGGCACTATGCTTTGAAATAATTTGATGATCAGTTGAAAAAAGCGCCGGCTATTTACCCGTAGCCTTTTAATGTAAGGCACAAGCTCTTTTTTATGTTCACCTACAATCGCTTACGCACCAATTCAGAGATATTTTTACGTCCAAAAACTGCTTCCTCGAAATCTCCAGCAGATCAAATCAAATCAAAATACTTTTATTTGCCTTAATAAACACAAAAAATAAATGTATATGCATAAGTATAGTAAGCAACTAAAGAAATGTTCATGAGACAAATTAGGAAGACATGGCAATTATAAAACCGATACACAGACAAGAACAACAGTGGCAAGTCACCAATATTGCCGTAACCGTCAGCAGGTTAAAATGTCAATCAAAGTTTTCTGCAAATATCCTCCTATGTTTTCCCAATGATTAAAAACGAATAAGCCAATTTGCTGTTTCTCGTTTAAGTGTACACGAAAAACTAGTCACTAACATAATTCCCGCAGTATATATTAGTAGTAACTTTCCGGATCTGCAACATTTGATTCTGTTTCAGTTTCCTTCGTCAGAATACTTTTAGTTGATCGTCAACACGCCGATCCCACTTCTGATATTGGATAAATTACTATCGACCTATAAAGATCATGTTGCATATCATTTCTAACGTCAAATAGTTCAGCACTATTAAAATAGAAGCAAGGCTATTAAAGAAAGCCGTCAGTCACTTAGAAAGTAATATAAACAAATACCCTTATATTAAAAAAAATAAAATTAACAAAATCGACCAACAATAATGATCTTGATTTATTAATTTAGTACACATAAAGTTGAGCGGCATAAGGAAGCATGTATGGCACTGCAATTATTCCTTTAATACCTTAAAATTATCATTTAATCTTAATTTCCGGAGGTGTGCCCGTTTTTATTAGCAGTTATAAAAGAAATTATTACTTGCATTCGTCTTGCTTCCTTATAAATCAATTAGGTTTAGTTCGGGATGAAATGATGACCTTAAATGGATTAACCACTTAGCAGCTAGTGTAAAGCTGTACTGCTGATGTTATGTTAATGTTAAGCAACATCTTTTATTGTGGTTAATATTATAAAAATTAATTAAAATAAATTGTGGTATCTGTGATCTATTATTGTAAGGTCAAAGATATTAAATAGCTGCCAAAAAATAATTTAGATTTGGTAAGAAGGTCGATAACTTTCGAGTGGGATGATCTTTATATCATTTTGAGAGACCTTGATGCCACCTAATATTTACAAAAGTCAATTATCACCATTAAATACAGCACAATGCAAAGAGAAAACTTACATTAAAAATGTTGGTTTTTAAATTAAGGATGTGTTCAAACACCTTATTTTAATAATCAGATTAAAAGGCTAAGAAATGTGGAAAAAGTCTTACATTGCGTAAAATAATATATAACTTGCAAAAAACTTTAAATAGATCTGGTTAAAAACTGTAAATTTCTCATGTTTTAACTGAGGATCGCGACTAAAAAATACTACCGTCTTGTGCATCATAAACTTATCACGTGGACCGTGTTAAACAATATTTTGAAAAACGTTCTGATGAATCAGTTGCCAAAAACTAGCCAACTTTCAAGCCAAGCCGTCTAGGAAGAGATATGAACGACAAAATAGATGTGCAATTTTGTATGGTTCTGGCATTTTTCTATATGTTTTTCTAGAAACGTTCATTTAAATAGAAATTTAAGGATGCATATGATTAAGATGAATTAGAATTGGTTCTTGGTACGACGATTGTTATGCAGTCTGGTAACAGTTTTATGGAAATCTAAATTTTTCGTATAAAAGACGAGATGAAAGCTGAAAGATCAGATATATCTTTTAATATACAGGGTGTCCCGTAATTAATTGGACATAGGTTAATGTAGGATACCTGACATGAAAATAAACCGTTTGATCTCAATATCGCTTAGCAAAATGTTATTGGTTTTCGTTCTACAGGGTGTTAAAACTAATTTTTTACCAAACAATTATTGAAATATTTTGGAATCCACTGGACAGATTAACCTAAAATTTGGCGTACTTCTATTATTTGGGATGAGGAACACGAATACGATACCTATTTTGCCATTGCCACTAGATGGCGCCACACACAACAACATTGAGTGATTAAAAAGGTCATAACTTTTTTGACCTCCCTGTATGTATATTTGCTAGTAAAAATAATTAAACAGCATTTAATTCTAGTCAAAAAAGGTATACTTTTTTGATCTCCAAAAAGTAGACCGTTTTCGAAATAAACGCATTTTTTTATTAGGTTGCCTGACTGCAAGCAATGATTCTTCTTGGACCCTGATGGTATTGACTCCTTTCACAATCTTTCGCCACAATTCCTGACGGTTATTTATTTTATTTTTATACACAAGTGATTTCAAGTAGCCTGAGAAATAAAAATCTAAGGGATTAAGATCGGGACTACGCGCAGGCCACGGATATTCACTACCTATACCAATCCATTTATGAGGATAAATTTCGTCCAAGTAATTTCTGACTTGCAGTGAATAATGTGCCGGTGCACCATCGTGCATATATCCAACTGTCACGTCTTAAATTTAGGGGCACATCTTCTAGAAGAATGGGTAGATCATTCCTCAAGAAATTTAGACAACGTTCTCCATTAAGCTTAGCTGGCAATTCAAACGGTCCCACAATACAATCCCCAAAGATTCCACACTAAATATTTATTGAAAACTCATGTTGAAAATGGTGTTTTGGAAAGCAAGAGGATTTTCCATCGAATAGATATGATTGTTACGCCAATTAAAAATACCTCTCCTTGTGAATGTGGCTTCATCCGTAAATAATATTTTATTACAAAAAAATGGATCATTCAATTGACGCTCTCTTAAAAATTGACTGAATTGGAGTCTTGCAGGAAAGTCTTGAGGTAGAAGATTTTGAACTGGAGTGAAATGATACGGATACAGTTTTTTTTGGTGTATAATTTTGGACACCGAAGATTTCCTTACACCAGTGGCTGCCTCAATACGTCTTGTGCTGGTTCCAGGATTTTCGATAACACAAACCAAAATTTCATCTTCAATAATCTGCTCCAATTATCCTTGGTCTTCTCGCATTTACGTTTTTTGAATGAAATGAGCCCGTTTAGCCTAATCTAGCGTACTACGCTTTAAATGTTTGATGATTTGGCTGCCTTCTATCCGGATACAGATCTACATAAATAACGATGCGCTGCTCTTCGAAACGAAAATTTTCTTGAGCATATACACATACCATATCCTGCATCTGAGCATTAGAAAAATCATTGTGACGCGGCATTTTTAGGCAAAAATACTTCACACAACAATACTTTTCACCTTGACAGGTCGTAGTTATGATGTGTTCATCCTAGGCAAAGCCTACATTGTAAAACTCCGATAATGAATTGTTCATACGCAACCTAATACAAAAATGCGTTTATTTCGAAAACGGTTTACTTTTTGGAGATCAAAGAAGTATACCTTTTTTGATCAGAATTAAATGCTGTTTTATTATTTTCACTCGCAAATGTGCGTACAGGTAGGTCAAAAAAGTTATGACCATTTTAATCACTCAATGTTCTTGTATGTGGCGCCATCTAGTGGTAATAAGAAAATAGATATCATGTTCGTGTTCCTCATCCCAAATAATAAGAGTACGCCAAATTTTAGGTTAATCTGTCCATTGGATTCCAAAATATTTCAATAAATGTTTGGTAAAAAATTAGTTTTAACAGCCTGTAGAACGAAAACCAATAACATTTTGCTAAGCGATATTGAGCTCAAACGGTTTATTTTCATGTCAGGTATCCTACATTAATCTATGTCCAATTAATTAAGGGATACCCTGTATAGAGTGAGCATATTTCAGGTCGAAATAAAGCATAACTAAAATGGACAAGAATTTCTTTCTTAAGCGAGAATTATATTAGTATTTTTTTATTTGAAAACATTATGTATGTACAAAGTGAAGTTTTAGTAAAAAATAAATAAATTAAATATTTTATTGAAGGCAACTATTTTCATTATACTATAATTAAATAACTTTTTAGCATTCTAATTTTTTTATTATTTATTAATATTTTAAAAAAGTCTTAAAAAATATTTTACTAACGCAAAAAATTAAGTATTTTCTTCATATACTGACGTAATGATTAATTTTAAATTGATATTAAGTGCTAAATTAATTTAGTTTTAGATTTAGGTTAGCTAAGAGAAAAAATATAATTCCCTTAAATTTGATAAAAAATATATTTAAAAATAATTTTTTTTTAATAAATATCACAAATGTATAAAAAAATTATAGTATTGAGGTAAAGCGGTTTTATTTTGTATGTTTTATTGTTGCTCAAGCTAACGTAAATTTTTTAGTTTTTTAAAAATTTAATCATAAATCAGAAGTTTTGTTTATTTCAAGATTGACTTATAGGAAAAAATTACATTTACAATTTATTAAATTTGCATAATTTTTAGAAAAAATATCGAATTCTTATAGAAATTGTACAGTATTTGTGTAAAAGTTTCAAATTAAAGAGCAATATTTTTTGTGTTCAAAAATTAATCATAAGGTACCACTATCATTATATAAAAATGTTGAATTAAGAGACATCAAATATTTTTCTAATTTTATTTAAATAAAAGATTGAAAATCATTATTATTAAAGTAAACAACATATTTAAATTGAAAATAGTGTTAAGATTGCCCTAGCAGACATCAAAAATACATCAATTATAGCCAATTTCCAATAAAATCTACACAAAAGTTATTTTTGAAAACTCAAAGCTCTTTCTCAAAACCGCAAAAACACATAAAATCAAAATGCTATAATTGCCAGATACAAAGTCATAACATGGAAGTTATAAACCAGGAAAATCAGTCGATTTCAGACAAACACATCTGATGTTTTGTAAATTGTTTTTGCAAGTAATTGGCATGACCCATTTCTTATTAATTGCCTGAAATTTTTTTGTAAAGTTCGTTAAACCCGTGCTAGTTTTGGTTGCTCTCCATTCATTGGCCTATTTTAGATTGACACCAGGAGAAATGTATTATTTCAGTTGTAAAATCTTAAAAAAATAGTTAGGCTAGCAGCGGCTTACTTTTATTTAGAAATAAACTGGAAAGTGGGAATTTGCATAAAACTCTGTTAACAAACTATATTTTCTAAGTTTGTTTTTCTATAATAAGTCATTATTATATCATGATACACCTTGTAGATGAACTTTATTTCGTAGTTGTTTGGCTACAAATTACCGTATAAATCTTGGGTTACGTGTGGGAGCATTAAGTTTTTCTAAAAATACACTCTAATTTCGTTAGATCAAGGATAAGTTAAAGCGAAATAGACTATTAGTGGATACATGTTCCCATACTGTTTCTTAGTAATAGAACAATGGCAACTTAAATTGCTACTGAGGGGATTTCCCTCATTAAAGACGTATTTATTCTATTAAGAATAATAATTCACCAACCATATTTAGACGTTTTCTAGAAAGTCACATCTTATGTTATGCTTCTAACGCATTAAAGCGTTTATCTTATTAATTACTATAATATTTACATTGAAAAGCTGTTAGCTTTAACACATTTTCAAACAAAAACATCTTAATAGTTTATCAGGGTCTGTTATTGCAAAACCTACTATCTAGAACAATCTTAAAGCAATAATTAGATGCATTCGAATTAATTTAATGGCTTTTCCACAAACGTTCTTAAACCGCAGTGTTAATAATTTTCAACGATAAAACAACCATTTAAACTCATAAAAAAATCTTCTTTTTAATAAGTGGTTTGTTGTAGCTGCAATGTTTTTATACGAGGTTAAATGTTGCAAGAAAATATCTTATGGGATGCACGTGTTAACTAAATCTGGTTTATTTAGTTTTAACTAGAAAAAGCTAATAATATGTTTAAATGTCAATACCAATCCCTGCACAGCCAATTACACAAATGTATTACATGCATATTATAACGATTTATTAGAAGTAAATTAATTGAAATTATTTATTGTAATTTTTTAGCAGTGAGTGTTTCATCTATATCTAAGTGGTAAATTTCTGCCACTTATATCTAAGATATAAGTGGATTAAACTGAAAGTGTCCATCCAGTTTGTACTTGAAACTTCTGTTTTTACAACTGAATTATTTGCTCAGAAGAATTACAAAGGAGACAGACACATTGCCTTACTGAGATTACAGAAAATAGTGGTACCATGTGTTCAAATACTTTATGATACCACAATTTTATCAGAAGTACTTCGTATTCTGCTTTGGCAACTGTCTAGAAAGAAGAGGTTGACTAAATTGTGCTCTTTACACGTGGATCATCTTGACTGGACTGCAATTATAATATTATTGTTTGTTTTTTGTTTTGTCAGGCTTATACACTTTTTATACTCAGCTTATTTCAATTTATTGTCACATCATTTAATAACATGATTCTGGTTACTTTTTTTTGTAAAATTTCTGTTCAGAAAATGTTTCTGCTATGTAAGACATTAATAAAAAAATAAAACTTATTCCGAAAACAATATTTTTTAATCAGATAAGAGTAAATATGCAAGTTGAGTACTAAAGAAAACATAATAAAACAATACTCTTAAAACGAATTTTTAATTTTTATTGTATCGTAATCATAATAGTGAATATTTATAAGTTATGAGACAGATATCTAGATTTTTGCGGTTTTTTCTTTATCTTGCGATAAAATATTCCCCTAGACGAAAACATGTTTATCAAATAGAAAACTTATCTAATCAATTTTTTTTTCAATAAGATTTATGAAACTGGGGAAAATATTCCGCTTATTAAATAGAGCAAGGATTACTAATATTTAAGAAATGGTATGTGTTATATACCATACATATTATAGTGAGAACTCATAAATAAGTTATTATTATCTATCCTACGTTAAGAGCAAATAACATTACGGACAAATTTTTATTAATATCAGTTCGACAATGAATCAATCTTTTATTGCTTTTTAATATACTATTTGCGTCAGTCTTATATAAGAGTGTACTTGTTATGTATAAATGAAATATTTTTTAAAAATAAATAAGATTTAATACTATTTTTTGTTTATTTTTAGTTGTGTTTTGTGACTATGCCGCCTCAGGAAGATCACTGCAATTTATTGAAGAATACATTTTACGAGAGGTACTCCCAACGTATGGCAACACACATTTTACAACAAGCATTTCATCTTTACAAACCACATTATTTAGGTAAGTTTTTACCGTAAGAAATTAAGTAAATTTTTTTGACCTGAAAACTAAATCTCTTATTCCAAGTATTCAAAAGTTAAATTTTTCAAAATTTACTGGCTAAATTATTTTTTAAATTTCGAAATATTTAATACGCAAAAAGTTTATATTTAAGGTGACCTAAATAAAAATGTAAATTATTGGTAACAATACATATTTAATAAAAAAACATTTATAGTCGTGTCAATTCCTTATATCACGATTCAGGAAATATCTCTCCTTAAGAGTATTTCTTACTTCTATTTACATAACACCTTATTATAATTAACAATCATTATATTTATCTGATTTGCACTCGAACATACTTATCTAATATAAACGTAGTTAATGATTTGGTAAAATGTAAAGATAATTGCATTTCTATTTTTAGATATAACGTATCACTTGGGCAATTTATGCAAACTCGTTCAGGTAGAAAATTTAATGTCAATATTCATTTGTCCTTTTAAAGAGAAAAAATATAACAGTAAATAGGAAAAATACTTATTTCTGCATAGGATCAAGTTCAACATAAAAAAAATAAGTTTAAAAAATTACTTTTACTTTAATATTCAATAACACGTAAAGGCAAACAAAATATTTAACGTAAGAATAAGTGAGAACGAAACAAATTAAGATGAACTTATATAAAAAAAAACAAATACAAAGTAATTTTTTACTAAGTATCCATCAATCATGCTGCACTTTTATTGATTAATTTTTATTACACAGTTTCGCTTATTAATAAAGGCAGTTGCATTAAAAGATCAGATAAACAAATTACTGTTGATGCAACCATAGTAACACAATAAGGATTTCCGGTGAAAGAATTTCAAAACGCAATTATATAAAATTAGGCACAACTCTTGCCTTATTGTATAACGTGTAATGCTAGAATAATACATAAAATTATAGTCAATTTTTACGACCCAAATAATTGTTAAAAATTCAGCCTTGATGAGTAACTTCGTGATTTTTAATAATTCAGTGGTAACATTAAAATTCAGGAAGTTAAATAGCATTAAAGATGCAAAATACTTATAATTACACAATGGGAATTAGCATTTTTTTTCATTGTTTGTCACATAATGAACAATTACATCGTTTGTTTTTAATGTTTTCTTTTGGATTAAAATGTTAAAATAAACAAATAGAGTTTAATGCCTCTCTCTTAAGTAAATTAGTAATTTAAAACGAAAGAATTACTTTGAGAGAAATATTTGGGAGTTTGTCTATTTAATATTCGTCACAGTTGCACTTGATACTTGACGCGGTCAATTTTATAACTCTTTTAATCTTTGCCTGGAAATTTTATACCAAAGGCAAAACACATCAATATACTTTTATTAAATAAATGTGTTTATAAAAGCAAATACTATATATAGAAAAATCCACTTGTTTTTAATGCAATATTCTGTTAATTCATTCTCTATTCAATTTTAAATCTTCATAAAACTAGGAATAAATTCTATTTAACATAATCAATGATCAATTCAGTCCTTCGATTCGACGAGCTGTTCTTAATAAATAAAAGCCTAAACATTTAAATATCGAATTTTTTCCAATTTTAATATGCCAGATTTTCATATAATAAAGAAAACTAAAATTCATTTAGTTAATGCAAAAATATAATATAATATAAATAATGTTAAGTTAATAATGTAAGCCACAATATCAACTTATAGTAGAAAATTAAAAAGAAATTTTAAATGCCTAGATAGTTTAGAGAAAATAAGGTTGAAGAAGTTTAAAAAAATATTAACCTTCATAAATTTTGCATACCATATCCTATTATTTAAAAAAAATAATACAGTATACTAAACATAAACATTAAGAATGTAGACCATGAGCTTTCTTAATTCTTGTAAAAACTGCAACTCGTAAAATTTAATATTTGTATGCATAAGTTATATATTATTCAGTGAATTTAAGCATAACTTAAATGAGCATGGCTTACATTAATTTAATTTTCTTTTTTTATCTATAAATTAAGGCGCTTAAATTTTTAATTATGTAAGTTTAAATGAATAATAATTTTTATAGACTTCCATATAAGAATAGATCAAAGCGACAATATTTAGGAAATTTTTCTTCGCGATTTTTATATTTAAATACTTCGTACTACTACATTTCACTGACTAAATATTTGTTATTAAATAATATATTTCTCTGTGAAAAAAATAGTTATATGTAAAAATAATATGGAACTAAAGAGTTATGTAACAGCATAATAATATGAAGGATTTAAAAGTTATGAAGAATTAAAATGCTTTTATTTTCTTCTGAACACAAGTTTTTAAAACCTAAATTCTAAGAATCTAAATCCTCCTAATACTGAATTTCTCATCTTCTACTTCATCAGATCGATTATGCATTGCTTTATGATAGGTTCCTAATTTAGATTTAAAAAAAAATCTTTCTTTTCTTTAAAACAGATTAATTCATGGCGACGTTACTTTTATAATTTACTTCTCCCTTTACAAATATTGCAGCTGAGCCTTTTGAATTCATGTTTTTTATTCTTTTAATTCTATTTGATGCTGCAAATTAAAAATGCGATTATCCAGCAGGCTTTATATTTTATTCGATATCATGTTTCTAGTAAAACACTTCTTAATTACTTAAGAATACTTGCGAACTTGAATAATACCTTTCTTTGAACCTAAATAGTGACTTTTGTTTCTATTCTTCCAAAGTTGCGATTTGTCTGTAGAAATGAATGGCCCAAAGATTTCCTTGACCCTAGAGTTCATCTTATTAAACTTATAAATAAGCATACACTTTGTGTATAGTTTTTGCGTACATTTGTTAACTTTTTATTTTAACCGGAACACCAATCGCAAAATAGTTTTATTAATGTTTTATTACCGGAATCTATCATAAAGAGCTTACGATAATCATTGATGAGCTTTTATTCGATCTGTTCACGTATATGAAGTGGTAAGGATCCTTGGTTATTTATCAATTAAATTTCCTTTACCGATTGTAAAATTAAAAAGTTAGTAAGCTGATTAATCTTCGACTCGAGGCAACACTAAACTTTTTTTGGCAATTAAAAGATTCATAAAAATGCTTTTACCTTAAGTTTGTCCACTTGCGTCATCCATAGCAGCTTAGCTTTATTATCATTATTATTTTTAGCAGTTATTACATTTTTTTGATTGATAAGCAGGCATTAGTAGCAGGACTATTCAAACTTGTGTAATTTTTTTTGTAAATAATGCCTATAATAGTCATACTTTACATCAGTTTTTGTTTTCAGCACAATATGTTTTTCATAGTTACCTTATAAATAGGTCATTTGGTCAGTATTGTCGTTCTGATTTGTTAGTCTGAAATTAGACGCATTTTAGTTTTAGGCTTAACGTTTTTACGTTTTCTCTTCCATTTATGGATTTCTTACTTATCCTATTATCTCGTATATTTTTTTGGTGGTACACTGTGCACATATAACGTTTTGGTATATTTTGAACCCTAAACCTTGAAATTGTTAAAAAGGTCTTATTAAAAGTCGATAAAGTTTATCTTTAGTTTTGATAAAATATGTTAAGGAAACCTCATTATTTCTAGTTTCTTTTAACAGACGTTCTTTTTTGGAAAATTCTATGATGTATATTTGAAAAAAATATTAATTTGAATTATTTTTTTATAGCTAGACCTTGGGTGGCTAGGTATAGTTTTAGGTTTGTACTTAAAAGAAAATTATATTTTTAAAAAACATGCAAAGGAGTCCGCAAAATTATGGAAACTGGTCCTGAACCTGTCCTGAACACGAATCCCTAAAAATTCGTTTTTTCGAGTTAGAGCCATTTGAAGTCATATGATAACATGGTCTACCTTTATAAATCCTCTACTTACTGACAGGGATCGCTATGAGAAAATGCAACAATGGTAATTGTCAAGCACACAAATAATGTTAAAGCAACTATAAATTGTTGTAATCAAGATCAAGTCGTTTTCCAACAAGATGACGCACTTTCACAGTATGCTGCTAATGTGAGGCTTGATAAGATATTTCCTGATCATTGGATTGAAAAAGGGGATCCTGTATGGAACGGCCAGCTAGGTCACCTGATTTGACGCTACTTGATTTTTTTTATGGTGGGCATTGAAAAACTAAAGTTTACGGTTCCCAATCAGAAACCCTGGAAGACTAACGCCAAAGGATCATAAATAAGTGGCAAATAATAGATAACACCTGAAGTTTTAGAAAATATCTTCGTTTTGAACAAAACCTTTATTCTTGTATTAAAGTGGGAGGCGCTCAATTGGAGCACTTAATAAATTGATATAATTTAATAAACTTGTTTTATTTAAACAACATGAGGGCAGGTATTTCTTTTCTTATCTATCTACTTTACACTCGCAAAAGGCAGTTATTCCTTAATTTTTTTATTTATTATGAATCAAGATCAATAAATTTTCTTAGAATTTTATCAAGATGTCATTATTAAAAGAAGGCCACAGTCACTTTAAGATATTTAGTCATATTAAGAAAAAAACATTAAAATTAGATGCATGCAGCTGTTTTTGGCGAATATAGTAACTTTACTAACTTAATAAATATTAGGGGTTATTTCATACCTCCTTGAAAAATGAAATAAATGCAATTGAAATTAATAGGTAAATTACTAAAAATGCCTGTGTTTAATTTTTTCCTAATTTCAGAATCTGGAAATGCTTTTATATCCAGAGAAATAATAGCAGAAACTTTTAACTTAGCAGTTGTATTCATAATTAAAAGACCTTTACACGATCCTTGTTTCCATTTAAGATTTTAGGAATCATACCACCTCCTCCTATGGGGTTACTGACATTACGATGCCTTGCAAATTAAAAAATAAAATCGAGTATAAAAGTAAGGTTTTTGAAAAAAAAAATTTTTACACCGAAAATGCCTGTTTCGGTTTTGCTGAGACACCCTAATTTAAGAATTATACCCTGTATAGACTAGACTGTATAGGTAGTGGCTGAATACATTATGTGCAAAGCCATTAAAAAACTAGTATGATTGTTCGCTTTCTTTAATACTTTAATGAGAACCGCTTCAATTATTGTTTAAGTTAATAGATAAGGCATAAATTGAAGTTTCTGTTTCTAGACAAGAGGCCAGAGATATTATTCGGGGGGCAGTTAACGCCACAGACGACGAAGCAGTCATATTCTGCGGACACGGTTGCATCGACGCATTAAATAAACTAATTTGGGCTCTGGATGTACGAGAAACTCCGGTGATTTTCACCGGACCTAGTGAACACCGTGATAATTTGATGTTATGGCAGAAAACTGGGGCAAAGGTAAGGTTTTTTTCTGGAAATATGAGATTTTTTATTAGAATAAATTCAGTTCAGTAAATTATTTGCTTCATAATGAAAGCACTAAATTATATGATCCATCACTGATTATTGATATGAAGTTTGCATTTCAAGTCTTCTATTAATTTTGACGTATTTATTGTTACTTAATTGATTGCACTAGCCCATAAATCCTGCAAACCTATCAGTATATTGCAAAATATTTTGAGTTTTCAGATAAACATTATTATTATTACCTACCTTCATCAAGATGACTATTAAGGTGGCTCGATTTTTTTTTTAATTTCAAACCACCCTCCTATTCCTAATTTAAAAGGTGTAATTTTTCGTTCTATTTTAAAGATTTCTTTTTATTTCTCTCTTAATATTCATGTAAAATATAAAATTGTATGTAATAATATTCTCCGTTTTATCCATAAAAAGACAATAATTTTGTTCAAAATCCAGCACAAAGTTCAAATTATATAAGATCCAGAAATCCCTTAAAAGCTACATTAACAGATAAGATAATCCTTGAATTGTCAAGCAGTAAAGATTAAGGCATTTCGGTTCAGTAAATTTCAATGTGGGACGGCTCAAGTGCGCCCGATTAAATTATTATAAACCATGATAAAGTGCATTCAGTGAAGGCGAACTATCATTATTCGCATATCAATGAACTTTGTACAGGTGCAGTTTTGCAGCGGCGATTATTAATTATCTGAGTATTAATGATTATTGAATATGAGTGAAAGGAAAAGGATATATGCTAACAAAACTTAAAATTAAATCCGAAAGACAATCGAGTAATAAAGGAAAATTTTACTGCCATTCAAAAAAAATCCTTATGGCAATGAGCCTGTCTTAAAAAATAGAATAAAATGATAATTAAAGTCTTGTTTACAATTTGTACATGGCGACATTGGCGACTTTTTAAATATTTGACCGGGTGCCAAAAAATTACGGGTACGATCCGATACGTCTCATCGGCTTTGTTAAATTGGTTTTTTTAATTAAAAATTTAAATTTTGGGATTTAATTTTGAAGCCCAACCATATGGAATTATTTTCTAATTTTATATATATTAGAATGTGCATATCGCACTCGAATTTCGCTTTCAGTATTTCAAGGATTTAGGTTTTTATTTCCTTGAATAAAATGCTAATAAAGATGGAATCTCCTTGTTTAAATATATTTTAATTTGAGTTTGGTACCCTTGACCCAACCTCATAGGCAGTTAATTCTAAAATTAAACCTTCAAAAATGAACTTGAATAATGTGGGTTAATAAATTTATTTAAACTTCTCGTTAAATAGAATGATGGCAGCAGGTTTTTTGGATAAAATTGAAAAACTCAAATTCAAAGATTCAGATTCAAAGATAAAATGTTTTAAAGCAATTTTTTATAAAACATAGTGAGATCCCCTAAAAACGTTTGTCATTGATTTTAACGCTATATATATATTTTTTTAATTTAACTGTTTACTAAGTAATTCCAATTAACCGCCTATAACCAGTTCTCTCTACAAGTCTCGCCGGCAATTGAAGTGCAAATTCATCGACGCCCATTCAAAATTCGTATGATGGATTAGCATTAAGGTAAAAAAAAACTAGGACGAGGTTGTCGCAATCGAATCGCAAAATCTAAACGCAAAATCGGATTATCAAATTTATGTACGATTGTTCTCGTCTATAGTAATTACTGTCAGAATTTTGATAGCTTTCTCTCTTCGCTATGATTATATTGGGTGTTGCCAAATATCAATTTTCGCAAAATGGAGTCAACGACCATTTTATGGGTTAGTTTCCAAGGTAAAATTTTGGCAGTTTGCACGCATATGGACTGTAACGAACCGTGAAGGTTATAGGGTGGGTTTTTTTCATTGAATAATTCTTTGTTTTATTAGTAAGAATATAATGATCGCAATTTGTAAATAATAGAAGTCACTTAAGCTTTTTTTATGGCAATATTATATCTAGATATATTATTAACTATAAAAAAAATTGCAATTTTAAATTGCAAGCAATAAGATCAAATTACTAAAAAAAATTAATTATTTCTTATTCTTTAATAATTTATCATATAAAAAATTACACTTTTTAATAGGAATTAATAAGCAAAAAATAGTTTATATTTTTGATCTATAAGCAATAAGATTTCTTGTTGACATAATAAGTTAAGATTTAGGAATAGTATTCATTTAAGTTATGCATTAGTTTTAAAGAATTACATATGTCCCGAATTTTATGTTTAAACGTAAATTGTTAATTTTTCGATATTCTATAAATAATTTAATTTTTTTTAATAAGAGTCAATAAATAAAAATCATCTTTTAATTATAAAATTTATATTAGATTTAAAAAAAGCAATTATTAGTTTAAGCTTAAAACACACAAATGAAATTTAGAATGTACAGTGTTTTTTATATGACTTAAAAGCACAAATTTGGATAAAATAATTATTTAAGTTATGTCCTGATCAAAATCTCTTTTACACAAAAAAAAAAAAAAAATTTTAAAAAAAAATTACCAAATAAAGATAAAAATACTCAAAGGCAATTGAAAATTTATTTGTGCACCTTGTCTGAATAAAGAAAAACATTTGCGAATTATACCCATTAAAGTTATGCATCCGCATACCAAAATGATTTATGTACATATTTTAAGCATATTATACTGTAACTTGTAACTGAGGTATTTTTATAGGAAGGTTATAGTATCAAATCCAAAAAAACTCTGTTTTCTTAAGAAAACCAATAATAATCTCTATATTTTATAATTTAAAATTATTATCTTAAACATTTCTTTTACAAGAAAACCAATTGAAAGTCAAAGTTTAAATTTTATATAAAATTTTATCTGCAGTTTTCCATGGTAATTCAACAAGTAGTATTATCTAATTTAGTATATTCCACTGAGAAGTAATTGGGTTATTATTATAATCATAATAATTATGAATATTAATAAATATTATGTTTAATTATTGGTTAAAATATTTAATGATTTAGCGTAAATAATTTTTTTTTCAGGTGGGGTTTTACCTAATATATTTTTTATAAAAATAATTTGCAACTATTGTAAAACTATAATTCCATCTAATCATGTAGCTTTACTCAAGAAAACTATATTTTGACACTTTTGTAACATGAGTATTTCAACTAAGCAATATAGTATATAATTTTTCTTCTGTATTTCTATTCTGGTATTTTTTTTGTCTTTGTACTAATTTTTTATAATAGCAAGATAATTAAAGCACCAGGCACAGTTTTATTGATGAAAAAAAAACTTCAAAAAATTATTGATCTAATACACCTTAAAATACAAAACAAAATAAAGTCACAGACAAACGTACACTCCTTTACTTTTTAAGTTTTTTACACGTATTTTGCCTTTTATTCTTCAGAGCATCAATAGATCTAAAAGTTGGATAAAAAATCACAAATGTGAGCCTAATCGGATATATTATCTACTTTCGAAATCTATCTCCTAATAAAAATAGACTACTTTGAAGTTAAAGCTGTCTAAAAAAATTAAATTAAGAAGAATACTGCAAAGCACAAACAGTTCATTTTAAAAACAAATACACAATAAAACTAGATTAGGTTACCACAATGAGTTATGAATATAAAATTAACTTAAAAAAATAAAAAAACAACAGTATGTCGATGTAGGCAATCAATTCCAGCGTCCTTAGATCCAATATTACACTATTAGACCACTAGGCTATATTGACCATGTCTCTACATTGACCATGTGTAATAAATTCAAGTTGTTGAAAATTAAATGTATCTCAAAGTTAAAAACAGTCATTGATGTAAGATACAATCGGACATTTCTTGATTTTTGTAATTTCCATCTTTTCCAATAAATTAAGCTTAATATCCTTAAGGCACTCATGCAAGACTTATATCTACTGTATCAGAGTCTTTAGATTTATTATAACAGGTCATGTGTTCCTGAATACTTGTAGAGATTTTGACTGTCTTATGCAAATAGAATTGCAATAATTGAGTAAACCCCTAATATTGGAAAGGGGTCTTTTATATCCTAATTATTCATGAGATGTGTATATAAAGTATTTGAGTATTGAATGATATTGATGAGATGAGTTTTTAAAAATGACCTAGTGAAGAAAAAGGAATTATAACATTTCTTCTGACAAGCCAATTTAAAGAGAGGGATTTTAAACAATTGATAAAAGAAGGAAATAAACGCAGCAAATCTGTACGAGATTTTGAAAAAAATTGAATTACATAATCAGTTTTTGAGGGTTTTCAGTAGATTTTAATGTGAATCTTTCTTTTTATTTTCTGAATAAAAAAGATCTAAAAAAAAGTGTTTAAATATTCTCTTTCTATAATGTGAAAATAATATTTGGATACATAGAATTAACCAAATTCAGGAAATCTTTGAATTTTTTATTTTATAAAAAGACAAACATTGGACAAAAGAACTTTTCATTATTATACTCACTAGATTATGCTTAAAGACCTTACTAAATTATGGTGACAAATAAGAGCCCATAGCCAGACTTTGATTAGGCTTACGTTTATGATCTTTTACCTTACTCTTAGATGTGATATTGCCTTGGCAAAATAGGTGTCACTTTAATATACGCCTTTATCTGTGACTTTGATCTTATGTTTTGTATTTTATTTACCAGCAAATAATGCATTTTATTTAAACAAAGACAAATCATCTATTTTCTTTAAGAGACCATACAAAAAACAAACCAAAGATGAAAAACACAGTCACGGTCTCATTAAATATTTGTAATTTTCGTAAGCTACAGGTGTTTCAGGCCTAAAAAGTAGACAAGTTTTTATAGTAAAATAAAATAAAATATGATTAGGCTTTTACCAAGACTACACTTACATAGAACATATTACAAATAACAACAAATCAAATGTTATGTTAGGCCCACATACCTTAGATAAAAATTAACACTTAAAAAATAAAATCGTAAAATGTGACAAGTAGGGTGCGATCAGCAAAGATATATTACCTTTAAGATTCACAGGCACGGGTCTAATCTATAAGTCACCAGATTACATAACAAAACGAAAAATTAAAAACCAATCTTAACTACTCGTATATTATCAAGTATATACCTAATAAAATAATAAAAAAAATTAAAAGACTTAAATTCAATTAGAGAGGTTGTTAGAAATGAGGTGAGATTCATACGTCAGAATATCGTTTACATACACAAGGACGGGCCTTTTCTTTGGTTATCTCTATTTTTTTGTAATACGTGTAGTTTTTTACTTTTTGAGTATTCATGTAAAATATGAGCTCCTTGGATTAAAGAAAAATTACATGAGGAGGCCTATAAATTATTTGTTAACGCCGATTTAAATATGTCAGAATACAGTAATTGTCCACTAAATCTGTATGCTCTGGTCGAAATTTGACAGCCGATTTCTCTAGGTAAGTAGCATTACAGTCAGTACAGAAATCAGCCTTATCTATAGAGTAACTAGTTGCATTCTTAAATTGGTCGTTGTTTAAAAAGCAATTTGTAGACTTTGCAAGCTGAAAAGAAATATTTGCAAGGAAGGATATTGATCTCTAAAAGTGATAATTTTTTTACCATATTTTATAAGCGTTCTTTCTGTAAAATGTATAATTCATTCATTAGACATGATTATGCTCCTATGGGAGCGAAACACGCGTAGCTTACGAAAATTGTTAAAAACATTTAACGAGGCTTTGACTTTCTGTTTTTTACCTTTGGTTTGTACCTTATTTGAGTCGAAAATAGAAAATGAAGAATTTGAAAACATATCCATTTAAAATATGCATTAATTTTATTTAAATAATATTGATTTATACATTTATTTAACTGTTTGAAACTAAAAAAAAACTTATATTTCTAATATATATTTATTTCTTTGATTCAGATTTCAGGATCTACATTTCTTTGGTTGACATACGTTGTGTATCAACCAAAGAATATCTTTGTGGATTAAAAGAAGTAACTAATATGGATCTTTAGTCTAAAGGGGACTACACAAAGTCTCGGTTTCAAAGAATGTATTATTTTAGAAAGGTTATAGGTTTTTTATTATATTAGGTTATACGTGTTCCGCTCCTAAGAGCATCATCAGATCTTAAAAGTTTAGGTCATATTAAATACACACTGTGTGTGTTAGATTAGATTTTAGAATCTAAGTCTCTTTGAGATAATAAGCGACTTATTCTACTACTAACGACTTATACTTACTTATTTTAGATTGTCCGAATCTCAGAAACCAAAGACGGCCTCTTGGACCTAACCGACCTAGAAACGCAACTGCGCCTCCACCAAAACTGTAAACGTCAACTGATTGGCTGTTTCTCGGTGGCATCCAGTGTCACTGGAATACTCTACGATGACGTGGCATGCACCATTTTGCTACACCAATATGGCGCCTTGTCATTTTGGGACTACAACATCGGCGCCCCCAATGTCTTGATCGATATGAATCCGAGCGTCCAGGGGGTCGAGGATGCCAGTTTGGCCCATAAAGATGCCATTTATTTCTCTGGCCACAAGTTCATCGGAGGCGTTCAAACGCCCGGCATTTTAATTGCTAAGAAACATATGTTTAGGCGGCTGAATACTTGTGAACCAGATGGTTTTTTCGCCTCCAACGAACGGGAAAAAGTAAGTCTCTTATTCTTTTTGAAAACTTTCGTAATATACGAGTACAATAATTTAAAATTGCTTCGATTTTGACAACTAAGAAGTTCGTAGTCACCTTGGATTCAATATGCAAAAGAACCAAATATATATTTTATATACGTTGTCGTGTGTATGAGGTTACAGACAGCTTTCCTTTTCAAAAAAATTGTAAGCTTTTTTACTTGACCACAATAAAAAAAAAACAGAATTTACCGCATCATTGATATCAAATTCGTCTTTTAATGCTAGTTTTTTAAAAAAGTATTGTAAGTTATAAAAATCATGAAATTCACTGCTATTCTTTGATAATATTTAGGTTTAGATAGCACTATAAAAGAAACCATTTATTTATATACGAGCATAAAAGAAATGCCTATAAGCTTAAACCATTTTCGTCAGAATTTTGGTGTATTATACTTTGCAGGTTGTAAGGGTCAACGCTCGAAAATTACGTAATTATAGGTTGATTTTTGGATTGCGTGTCGAGTCTGTTGTAGTGCTGACCACACCAAGGCATTACAATTTCAATTGGGTTTTGAGTGCATGCAAAAGGTCATAGAGGTTTAAAAGTAATTAAAATTTAATTAACTGGTTTTGCTTTTTGATGGACACATGTTGTGGCTATAGAACATAATTGCTAAGAGATAAAAGGTTTGTGTGCCGTAATTTTTAGGAGGCATGACTTACTAAATTGAATTTTTGATGCTCCAAAGATGGAGTACAAGTTTTTAATTAAATACCGGTTAATTTAAGTAATTTTTTTAAGAGAATCTCAGAGGACTAACAGTAATAAAAACCATCATTTGTATTTGAAGCTTTTGTCTAATTTAATTAAATAAGATTAAGAATTTGATATTACGAAGTATGGTACTCATAATGGTGATTTTATTATTAGATTAGTTAATGAGAAGTAGCTGAACACGAGTACGATAAGAATGAACAAATTTAAGATTAAAAAAAAAAATTGATCTTGGAAGAAAAGTAGCTCGAAACGATTACCATGACGATGAAAAAAACTTGAATTTAGAAAGAACCGTAAATAGTACTAAAAACTGATTTCACCATTGGATTAGTTAAAGAAAAGTAGGTACACACGAGTACCATGACGATAAAAAAAATATTTTTAAAACAGTTTGTTTTGATTTAGGCTTTGTATGTATACTCCCTGAAAGAGCAATTTTTTATTCAATCTGCCTTTGTATTAAAAAGCAGCTATTTGCTCTTTTGTAAGAACTAAAAAAGTATCCTTAAAGTTTTTCAATTTATTTTATAATTTTCAAAAAATGTCTCTGTTTTATTTTATACCTTATAGATATTTTCAATTTTTCTTTCTCTCAATTTCTTGATTTCTCCGTACGATATTATGAAATTAGATTCATAAACAACTATTTTATTTCTCATCAGCTCATGTATGTCATGAGACTTTATTATCATACTTTTTAAAACACTCTAGGAATTGCAAAACTACCTTATATTTTTTACCAGTTTTTAAAGATTACAATAATTAATATGTTGTGATAGTTGTGTCATAAATATAGATTGTCAAGTTATTGATTTATATGGTTATTAAATGTCAGCTATCATCATGACCATCATCATCTTATAATAAACATAAAATGGTCAAATAATTTAAAAAGGAAGCAGAAGTTTTTCTTGTTACAATAGTAAAAAACTTTGCTCCCTTGGATTCCTAACCAATAGCAATTGAATTGCTTATGGAACTACATTTTCAAACTTTCCGATCTTGATGACCATATTGTTGTTACATATTGTTTATTTACTTTAAACTTTATTTAATTGTGTTCTTATTGATTATTAAACAAAAAAAAATACAATATTTTTAGAACTATCAGATCCACAGTTTCATAATTCAGTGAAATATTGCACGACTTGATACATCATTCCTCAAAAGCACTCATCTCTTTATTAATAATTTGGGTACCAAATGCACGAATTATCTAGATTTTACTTCTTTTTAACTTTTTAAGGAAAATATATTTTATTTCTACCATATACCAATCAAATTTTCAACATAGACAATTGGATTGGTTATTGGTATTGGTACGGAATTTAGAAAGGCTTGAAAAAATGGATAGGTGAAAGCCCATCTCGTATGTCAATTTTGTCAATAATTTTGTCATATCATTGGTAATTTTGTCAAAAATTTAAAGGTCAGGCTCTTAGATACAGTAAAAGAGGAAACAGATATCCCACCTGTTACCTAGGTAAAGCCAAAATGTTTGTTGTTTGATGTTATCATTAATATTGACAGAAGCTTTAATATTTAAAAACTTGTAGTTTTTTAATAAAAATACATTGAGATCTTAAAGGTTTTATTTAAAAAATCATAAAGAAATAAATGAATAGCTTCAGAAAAACGTAGAGCCCTAATAAATCAAACTAACTTTTTCCTAATATAATAAGTTAAAACTTTTTTGTAGAGTAAAGGTCTTCTGTTCTACCTTTTATTTTAATTTTATATCTGTCATAATCTACTGCGTTGTAATTTTTTATGTTTTTACTTTTTCTTCTCCTTTACTACTTCTTTCTTTGCCCTAATAAATCAAACTAACTTTTTCCTAATATAATAAGTTAAAACTTTTTTGTAGAGTAAAGGTCTTCTGTTCTACCTTTTATTTTAATTTTATATCTGTCATAATCTACTGCGTTGTAATTTTTTATGTTTTTACTTTTTCTTCTCCTTTACTACTTCTTTCTTTGATCTCTTTTAACAATTTTTTTCAATACGTATTTTACTCCCTTCTTCAATTTCTACTTCTATAGTCCCAGCTCTTTCTAATTTATATAATAACTTTTTAATAATTAATAGGCATAATATATTTTTTTAATGTATTCCCAGTGAATTTTTCTCTTTTGAAAGTTATAACTTTTATGTAGATATAGTAGATGATGAACAGTATTTATCTTGAATAATTAGTTATTTTGAAAAATTCTTTTGTTCATTCCTGGCACGATCAAGGTATTTACTCTATTAACATTTTTTATGGACAACAACAAGAATAAAATACACGTGTGAAAGTTGCTGCTTTTAAACAAAAAATAAAATCACTTTAGTATGTCCTTGGAATTATACTCCAAATACCTTAATTGTCTTGATAATAACTATTCATAAAGTACCATAATTAGCAACTTCAGAGAAATCTTATATACGTTGTATTTGAGAGATCACATGAATGAAGCTAAATAAATACCGCTTAGTCTTCACTCGCATATTCTTAAGACCATGATTAATTTTATCCAAAGCCACCATCGCTAATTGGAAACATTTGAGCCAACTCAATCTAATTTCAGCAAAAAAATTAATGATTTGACATACGAGTTCAGTGACATAAAATTACTTATGGGCGTAGCGGCTGGTTAGTTAAAATTCATCACAGACATGATTTATGAAAGCGAATTCATCAAGAGTAATTATTTTTATGATAATTTTGTACTTTTTGCCTGGTTATCTTTTAATATTAATGCTGGTAACTGATGTATTTAAAGCGATGACATATATTGGTTTCTAGTCAGAAGCAGCGTATGCTGAATGTAAACAATGAGGAACATTAAATTTAAAGTTCATATATGTTATTGTTTTTTTTATTTTCATATTTTTTTTTGTAGGGTTTTGAGCTGCAAGAAGAAGGCAACTGCGTTGCTGTGATCGAGTCCATCCGATTTGGACTAATAATGCAATTAAAGGAGACAGTTTCTGCCACCCATATACAACAAAGACAAGAAAAAGTTAACAAGTAAGTGAAAATATTTCAATAAAACTCATTCGGTAATTAATTACCCCATATTTTGATTGAAAGCCTTCATTCATTTTTATAAGGCTTTATTAGATTGCCTCCGATCTATAAATAAACTTCTCTCTCTCTCGGTAAACGATGTGTAATTTCGCACTTTATTTAATTTCAAGTGTACTGGTTAATGCCAGACGAATAGCTGAATAACAATGCTAACGAACTTATATTTATGGGTCGGATGGTTTTTTTATCAGAAGTCTTTAATTTTCCGGACAAAAGCGCAAACAGTTTTGAAATATCGTGTATAATCATTAGTGACATTGAGCGATGATATGGGCCAAAAAATGTATGCCAAGGATTAGGATTGATCATGTTTAAATAGCCTGCATATCCTTAGTATAGGCTTTTATCATTGTTTTTTTTAGTTTATTGATTTATATGTTGATGGAAAATATTAACGTAAATTGAGAAGTTTAGTGCGTTTTTATGTTTTAATTTTTACACAGTAATGCATAATTTTAGTAACGCCATTTTATCTAGCAGGAGCTGAGTCACATTTAGTCATATGCTGATGCAATATTAATTATTTTTATTATAGAACTGATAATTAAAAGAAGCTGCACTTTATTAAGAAAAATCATTTATTTTTAGTATAAAATTCCTATGGAAAGTTCATAGCTTAAGTAGAACATATCAAATTAACCACCTTGAAGATAAATTTAAGGGTATTTTAATATAATACACAGAAACCCTATTGGAGGAATTTATCACACTTTTAACTGTAAAACTAGGAAAAATTAAACCCAAATACATGTTTTACTCTAACCTTCAAGCTTAATTTATACAGATCATCGACTGAAAATTCATTCTCATTGCGTTGTTGTCATATTTTTTTTAGGTTAGGTATGATAAGATGGACAAATAATGATATTTTATTTAGCCTGGAGTCAATCAGCTCAATTGCTATTAAGAAAAGAACTTTTTTTCAAAGTCAAAGTTAGGTTAGGTTTGTTTAAAAAAAACTATTTGAGGAATTGTTCCATTCCAGATGGTATTTCCAGAATTCGTTGAGGTTAGATATGGTTAAATAAATTAGTAAATATGTTTTTTTTTCGGTTATAATACGTTAATGATCTGAGTTTTATTTCAAGTAAAAACTGCACTTTTTTATATATTTTTTTGTATATAGTAGTTAAAGGTTATATTGGATATCCTTATTGTTATTAAAATGAGTAGCACCGGAATTGATGCAAGATAGAAGACATTTTTATTCTGCAACAAAACCATTATGTTTTAAGTCAAGAAATAATTTTGATTTCTGCCAAAAGCATCTTTTCTAATTTTTTTCACAATCTCTTTTGTTTATAAGACCAGAAACAGTCTAATACATTGGCTTGTATCTACTATTAAATACCCTTTTTCTTCTAATGCCGCCTTCTCATTAAAGGTTGACGGCCACATTTCTGAATGCGTCCTTATTTCGTGCCACATAAAACAGTTCTTCAACATTTATTCCTATCCTTTTTTTTATGGTACGAATCTAAGATTTTTCCTTTCTTTATATTTCCTTATTATCCTCTTCTTCCCTGTGTTACGTCTTGTAGCAGTATATATTTGTCGTTGCGTAGAATATGTATGTTGTTATACGGATCTTAAGGAATCCTTAACATGCGCCCATATATTCACATCTTAAAACTCTTCTAGCTTTTTGACAGTCTAGGCTTTTAAGTTCTAGGTTTCCACCTCATACAGTATCACTAATCAAACATAACACTCTGTGGACGTAGGTATAATTGACATGTACAAACTTCTATTTGTATGTAAACTCACACGACTGCTTTTTGATTAAAGTGAAACTTCTTTATCATTACTTTATCTTTGATACAGATTAGTACTCTTTAGCTTCTTGATAAGTTTTTTGGATAAACGAATATATTTTTATTGTACTCTTTACACTAGCAATACTACTTTTTAGGGTTAACAGACCCTCTCAAGTTCCTAGTTCCGTCAAGCTCCTCTGAAAGCAAGCTGTGTTCCCTTCAACTGTGCTCCATATTTGCATTATATTCTCTATGATTTGGGATTGTTTTTCAATAAGGCCCGTTCATTTAGCCACCCGTTCTGATATGATGGAGATAATGCTGTCGATGACGCGCATATATGTTTTGAAGGTCGTGGCTTAAGTATGTGACAGTTGGCATAGTTTTCGACTAATGCGCATGTTTCACGCGCATGCTAGAGACCATGAGTGAACGTCAAGTGCCGACTGTCGTTGCTCAACGAATTGTTAGTGATTTTTTAGTATAGCAAGGCGTTAAGAACACACGAATTTTTATGGGTTTGTGGAAATTAGTTTGGTAGGTAGTGCCTGAGTAGAGCTGCTGTATTCAAATGGGCAACACAATCAACGATGGCCGCGAAACATCGAGAATGAGTCGCGTGATCATCGACCGCGAATCAGCATCAGGCAGGTAACATTTGAACAACTATTTTGGAGAATCATAGGATGAATGTTCGGGTCCCTTCGACTAAACTAGGTATCAGTATGGGTAGTATAGAGTCTATCATCTACGAACACCTTTAATATCGTAAAATAAGGGCGCGATGGGTTCTTAAACTGTTGAACTTCGAGCCAAAACTTATAGCCAGTTGCTAATGCGATACGAGGCAAAGGGAAGTGGTTTTTTAACGCAATTTTTCACTTCAGACAAAAAACATAGATACACTATTTCACTCCTGAAAGGAAGTTGTCATCTAAAGAGTCTAGGAAGAAGGACAAAGGGGCGCTCCCGGATTTCCTGCACACCCAACGTTCCAACAATGCTGCGCACTACTCTAACGAAGTAAGTGCGATTCTTCTCCAGGATAACGCGCGCCCTCATACCTAGTGTCACACGCTTGATTCAATATCGAAGTTGGAGTGCCAGGTACTGAAACACACCCTACAGTCAGGATTTATCACCGTGCGACTACTACATGTTTGGACCACTGTAAGAAGCCCTCGGAGGTCAAAGATTAAACACCAACGACGAGGTAGACAAATTCGTGCGCACATGGCTCTCCGAGTTGTCCACGGAATTACATATCGGTTATTCGATATCGCCATCAAAAAGTTTCCGGAAAGGTGGACAAAATGTAAATAAATGTGTCAGAGCATTTAACTCGATCATATTTGAATCACCCTCATAAGTGGCCAATTAATCACTGACTTCAGCTACTCTCTTGGAATATCCACCGTTTTGAATATACTATTTAGGTTTTCTGTAAAGCTGGTTAAGTTACTATTGTCTAATGCTTTCCACATTGCTGTTTACTCATTGATGCCCACGTCTTGCTCCTTCATCTTCGATATTATTATTTTAACCTTGTACCAAGTAATTCTAATATTTCTTGCTTACATTTTGGATAATTTCCTCGCAATTAGTCTGTTGAGCTGCTATTGATATTGTTCTTTTTTGAGATATTCCAAGTTCGCTGTCTTTGGTCTTATCGATCGGTGTAGTTTCCTCAATCTTATTTTTATATTGGGTTACAGCAAGTTATGGTCAGTATCACCATCTGCACCTGGATATGTTCTTACCCTCTTTATGCTTTATTAACTACCGGTTCCTATATATAAAATCTATTTGATTCTTAATAGGGTTATTTTCATTGTCAGCAGGTGATATCCGGGTCTAAAGTCGTCAAGGGGGTAGTTCATAAAAGATGTTTGTGATTTGTTGCACTCCTTTTCCTGGTAGCATTGTATGAGTCTGTCACCTTTTTTAATCTCTTACACCAAAATCCTCCACAACATTGCCAAGTTTGTTTTAGGCCCACTATATTAAGCTCGCGGTTCTTAAGGTTCTTGATTAGATTTTGATTTTGGTTAATGTTCAGCGTTGTCGGGTGTAGGAGCGTATATTTGTATAGAGTTTGCATTTATTGGGCTGATACATATTTAAATTATTATCATTCTCTCATTAAGAGATATGAAGTTGGTGACGTGTTGTTGAAGCTCTTTTTTGATCATATTGTTCTGCGTTTGGCCATCTTACCTCACTAAGACCCAAAACCCCTCTGGCTATTCTGTGCATCTTCAGAGCAACGTTTGTTATTTTCCTGGCCTTGTATATAGAGTCCTGATATCAGATTACTTTGGTTCAAAGTCGTATTTTTATTCTTATTCTTTAGGATGCTTCGTACCTCTGTCCCATTAAAGGGGATGCCGGGGGGGGGGGGGAAGGGCGACTCGAGGCCGTTTTTATGACTATCTATACTTAGCCTTTAGCTAAATAATATTTGACGATAGTATGACATGTATCATGAATCTTCCATCCTGTCTGCCGTTGGACATTCTAGACTCTTCGTTCTTCGGGGTCGTTGTTCACACTTATTAAATATTAGAAAAATATCAAGTTTTGAGGTGTTTAAGTTTTAAACTTTGATTTTTTGCTTTAAACTTATATCGGATACAGTATATAAATTCAGCCGCTAGTCACTCGTTTTCTTCCAAAGTCTTCGAGCATTAATCAAAATTAGCTTATTTAAAAGAGAGAGCCTAAAACTTATATTTCCGCATAAATTAAAATCTATTTTTGTAATAAATAAGAGACGTGATAAAATTTAATGAAAATATCAGCTAATTGAAAATCATTTGCATTATAATGCTAATAGAGCAAGGCAAATAAAAACCAGATAATATTAGTTAATTTTCTCGCCTAGTATTGACATTTTTCATTTTATCTAAAATTAAATTAAAGTCAACATCAATAATTCACATCCGATTTTATTTTCGAAAAAATATTTGGTATTTACACGTTTCCTACCTATAAAGGGACTTAATCAAACAAAAACCCTTAAATAATAATGTAACCTTTAGTTTTCGTTAAACGATAAATACTAATTATTTTATTGAAATTTTCAGACAGATGCTTCAACATATCCGTACCATCCCGGAAATAATCCTGTTAGGCAACACGTCCCCCAGCCTAAAGAGAGTTTCTATATTCTCCTTCCTGGTACGCCATCCCAGAGGAACATTTTTGCACCACAACTTTGTCTGTGCAGTTCTGAATGACGTGTTTGGCATCCAGGCTCGTGCAGGATGTCCCTGTTCAGGGGCGTATGCACAGGAATTACTTGGAATCGATCAAGCTCTGGCTGATCAATATGAAAATATTATTTTGGAAGACAGGTAAAATAAGATCCAAACTTTTTGATATTAAGAGTAAAATCACATTTAATACTACTTTCAGGCGACTTTCCAGTTTGAACTTGGGTGTAGAAAATTCCACACTTGAACTACTTAGGCCAGGCTTCACCAGAATTAGCCTTCCATATTTTATAAACGATGCAGAACTGGCCTTCGTCATGGAAGCAGTGAAAATGGTGGCTACAGAAGGTTGGAAATTGCTTCCGCAGTACGTCGTTGATTTAGAAACTGCTGAATGGAGACACCATACTAATGCCGTGCAAAAAGATCGAAAATGGCTGTCTTCCATTAGGTAAATTATCAACTTTAAAGGGTATTAGTGTATTGAGTTTGTAGTTTTAGATACGTTGATGGAAAAATGACAATGAATGAACGAAGAACCTCTGGCCCGGGTCTGTTTCCTCAAAGTTACTCCGAATGTCTCCAAACTGCCCGTAATTTATTTAATAGAGCGAGAAAAACTGCCCTTAGGATGCCTTATCACGACCAAGGAATCGCCTTTGATAGTAGAGGAGAAAAACTGAGGTTAGTATATCTGAAGAGTCATGTATAATAGAATTGCTTAGAAATCTTTAATTACACGACGCTAGAAGTTCCTTCAGAAATACTTCTTTGATCAAATTAGCTTTCAGGCCAAAGGCCAAAAGTTGACAAAATTATTGGTGATTTTTCAGTGAACATTCTTATAGAATATTTCCATAATACAACTCATAGCATAATTTTTTTATACACTTTGAATATAACGTAGGTAAAAACTTCTAGGAACATGTTTGAGGCACATTTATTCAAGGTTAGGAATGTGCAAACATAAGTAGAACTTTTGTGTATATTCCGTGAATGATCTGTGCTATCAGGCACTATAAATATGATATCATTGCAGTCCATAGAAGATATTTCTTTAGTAATTACTTTACTTGAAGGAGTTATCATCTATCAGTTTTTAGAGATTTTTTAATTTAAATACTTGATTATTAGAAGAATATTACAATGTTTGATTCTTTTTAGTTTTTAATTCTCGTGAATGCTGCTTCTTTCAGTTTTATCGCAAATTTCATGTCAAATAACAGTTTCAAAAGCTTTACATCAGTCTAAATTATCAAACATTAATCATCATACATCAATTTTTTTGCCTAATAATTTAGATTTTTTTGCTGAATTAAAAAGTCTGTATTTTTTGTGTCTTTAATTCCGGAAGTCATGCTGGTTTGGATAACATGTGAGTTTCTAAAAAAATTGCAAATTCTTCTAGGTAAAGGTTTAATTATATAATATTACAAGTCGAATCAGGATCCAAGGTTACTAAGAACATATGCAAACTTTTTCTTTATTGTTTTCCCAATATTGTTTATTAAGTCAAAAAAAAAAAACTAACACAAGTTACACAACGAGGTTACTTAATAATTACCATATTACATTTCAGAAAATGGAATAAATTATTTAATATTAAATACCTATACCTTTATACTTTAAAAATACCTTTTGTCACCTATACACTATACAATTATTACAAATATATGTCTATTATACAAACAAAAACGAGACACAAGTTAGACAAACCAACATGAAAAAATTTTCAGAAATAAGTGGTTTATTATACTAAATGTAAAATTAAATGATTTTTGCAAGCCCTTTTAAAAAACTTCATTCTTTCTATTGTTTTAACTTCTATTGGCAATATATTGTATTTGTTTAGACCATTAAAAAATAATGAATTTTGAGCACATTCTTGGGAAACTCTTGGTATATAAATATATTTCTCGATTGCGTATTATGATCATGTATTTTGGCAGAGAATGTGATTTTACTCAACAGATATTATGAAGCATGACCAATTTTAATCTTATGAACGTGGAACCTACATCAATCTTCTACTATTCCTGTAGATTCTTATATATGTTTTAGCAGATATATATTTAAGCCAATAAATGTGATGCATTCTTTCTTATGTAGGTATTTTCAATTCAAAAGTAGAGACCCACGAACCACGACTACTAATATTAAAGAACAAATTTAATGGTTTTGGTCCTTCTAAGATCAACGACCTTAGTACCGCCGGCAGTTCTTGAACCCCCGGTAGCGTAGGACTCCATGCCTGGTTATCCGCCAAAATTCCTTCGCTGGGTGGTACCTGGTTGGTTTCCTGCAGTGCGGTCTGCTCTGTTGCAGTCTTATTATGCCCCATAAATTTACTTCCACATGTTCAGTTTTGTTGCTGCTAGGAAATCTAGTATTTTGTCCAGTGGCGTACTTCTTATCCTCTATCTCTGGTGAAGGCTTTGCTTTGCTTAGGACTGTCGCCCTGGTCTGCTTGAATCCTTCTCAGAAGCATAAAATGTTAAGAGTGGATTCTTTCTCTTCCTCACAACCTCTACATAGCGCTGTATCTACTTTCTCGAGTCTATGTACCAGACCTCCACAGTGTATGGCCGGTGAGCACTTCACTAAGTTTTCCAGTTATCGCCTGCAGTGGCCCAATATGTTCACACCCTTTCTGGCCAATTTTATTTTCTTTGTTGGCTCTCTTCCCTAGAAATATTTAGAAAATTTTACAGTTTTCACTTCATTTACAGGTGGTTCATGTTACAAAATGAAGCTCAAGCTCTCTTGACTAGCAACGCACAAAACGTAAAACAAAAGGTGCCATTTGATCCAGGAAACTATATGTGTCCCAAAAAGACTGATAAATCTTCGGAGCATGACTACCATCATGCATCTACACCCATTCCAGCTGCTTCTAACAATAATTTATCAAATAATAGTGGAGGAGGCTCTCCGCGACACTACAGGTAACGATTAACTTACTTACTTGTTGGAATGAGTTTTTATAATTTTTTTAAATTGCAGCTTGCCATCATTAGATGACCCAAAACTACTAACGTGTTCCTCGCCAGTGCCATATTTCTTGCAAGACGTCAACGGACTATATTATCCTCACCTTTCGCAGCCTCCTGTTAATTTCGCTGTGGGAGAATCGATGAGTTCAACTAATTTACACTTACAACAGCAGAACTTTGCTAGAGATAGGTAACTACTATTCGAGCTTAATACACCCAATTCTGCTAATATTTTTAATCATATTAATTAATTACTTTAATTTATTCGATTTATCCTATATCTAATACTACAACGGTGCATATTTTATTATTAGGTGTTTTAGTCTAGGTCATCCGACAGTTTCGCCCCCAGTACTTAGTCCACAAACGAGAATGAGTCTTGGTATGACTTCAGTTATGAACGGAAGGCAACGACAGATGAGTTGCGGTAGCCAAACCGAGCTGCATTCTTTAGATTCTGATGCTAATCTATCACCTACTCATAGCTTAAATATACTGTCAAGTAGCTCTATGGATTGTAGCCAAGTAAGTTATATTTTTTTCAGTACTTAAGGTCATTATTTTTTTTAAATCATTAACCCATTAGCGCCGGAATTATTTTTTTATGCTACTTTTTTATGCTCTTTTAAGATTACAAAAAATACGTTCAGGAAGCTGTAAAAATTTAGTTTTTTAATTTTAGCTACTTACATTTTGAGATATTAGCCGTTACCATATGGCAACGCAAGGACTTTACACTATCTAAAATTGAAACAATCTTTTGAATTAGAAAATATTAAAATTTTATTATAGAACGTTATATTAAGTAATATAAAATAAGTAAACAGGTTTAAGTTAACAGGAATGATAAGGTGCAAAGCAAGAAATACATAGAGCTACATCACATTTTGAACACATGGTTCTTACTGTAGAGTTGCATGTTTTGAGTGCACATCATTTGGTTTGTGTTGTTTGTTGAACTAAATGGTCAAAACGATCAAACCGGATATTATCCGAAACTCGCGAATCTGAAGATTTCAATGCAGAAGCTCGTCGCCCAGATCCTTTCGGCAAAACATGAAATTTTTTCAAGTATAGGGTCGCCACCTCTCTTTTACACTCTAACTGTGAAACCTTTTGTTTTCGAGATCGATTGTATAGTATCCAGGAGTTTTGAATAGCAACATCGAAAATCCAGGTTAGCAAAGGCCAATACCATTTCTTACCTCGAATACCGATGCGATAGCAGCCAAGGTTCAGGTCCATCTGATCAGTTCCTTCCATGTGGGCATTATATTTCGCAATAACTTCTGGTCGTGTAAACATTATATTTTTCTTTTGTTGTTGTGAGTACCTTTTAACTTGTCCAATTTCTTGAGCTCCATGCGAAGTAGACATCATAGTTACCACTGAATTATCCATCCATCTCACATACAAATGGCCATCGAATTTCTACATGGCTGTTTCGAAATATCCACGGTCTTTTTTGACAAACATTTTTTTATTCGTGAGGGGGCATTGTTTGGGCATTCGGTTTTCACGAATTGTTCGAGTTGCAGAATAACGACGAAATTGCAAATATGAGTAAAGCGCTGGGTTTGAAAACAAATTATCCATATAAAGTTCATATCGCAAATCCTTTTTTTCTGGCGGCAATTCATCTAACATTACTACCAAAGGGCTTGCAGCTTTGCAAAACAATAAATCGTAGTCCGCATTAGATTTGGGACTTTTACCTTGATAAACATCAAAATTTACCAAATAGCCGTCTGTAGTATTTAGGATCCAAATTTTATACCCAAATCTAATGGGTTTTTCACGAATAAATTGCTTGCAGTTATGTCGCCCGAAATATCGAACCATACTCTCATCATAAGCCAAATTTTGTTCCGGAACGAAATTTTTCAAACAGTTTTTTTTTAACATTTCTATGACAGTCCGAATCTTGTAGAACTTATCATTTTTGTCTAGTTTTGTATTATCAGAGCAATGAAGAAACCGAGTGATCTGTAAAAATCGATCACGGCGCATTGCTTGAGACACAGCTAAATTTTTAAGATTTTCGCCACTGCTCCAATATTGCCTTTTAGATGGCAAATTATTATAGCCGCTTACAAATAATATGGCTATGAAGCAACGAATTTCATCTGGTGTAATATTAGGGTCTGGGCAGTTCAAAAATAATGCATACCTGCGAGTTTCCGCCACCAAATGTTTTATAAATTAATCATCTATAAACTCTTCGAAAATTTGAATTACGGACATTTGCTCAAATCTGGAACAATTTGGTGGCGGAAAATATTTTGGCGGTACAACTGCATAGTCTGCTCCTTTTTCCCACTAAGGTATAAATGATTTAGACTGGTTTCGCCTATCTTTTAGCCAAGTTGTGTATTCCTGCGCAAGAACCGGAGTAGGCACAGTATTTGTTTCCTGATCTGCTATATTTGCATCACATTCAACCTCATATTGGGTACCCAATCTCTCGTTATTGTATAATCTTATTTCGGCCGAGGCTCGCAACTGTCGAACTGTGAAATTGTCAACTAACCTACGAAAAAAAATGATCAAAAAATAACAAATTACGATAAAAACTTGGCTTATTACCAGCCATCGTCCTCGTCAGCTGAGTCCTCATCTGTGTCTACATTGGGTTCTGGTGGCTCAATGTAAATATCGCCATCAAGATCATCGTTATACACCATATCAAGCGCTTCTGCAAGTGAAAAGTCATATCTGTAATTATTTGAAATCACTTAGTGCAAACGCCTAGTGTTGCCATATGGTTTACGCCCATACAAGTTTACGCCCTTGTAACTCACTAACTTATCAATGGATTTTATTCCAAAATTGGCCAACGATAAGCCATAGTACTCTGAGCATCACAGTGTAACAAAATATCCCCCACTATTACACATCAAAAATAAATTATACTTACTCGAATTGTATATCCATATTTTCACGATGTTTCAATAACTATCAAATTTAACCGCACTAAACAAACACAGTTTGGCGTTTTTACGGAAACTAAGCGAACGCGTGGTTTTTGCACACTGTGATTGGTGATATGACACGCTCGCAACAAATTTACTAGCGCCTTACATGGCCAATGCCATCGCACTTTGAGTAGTCACGTGTTTGCCGTAGCCATGTGGTAACGCTAGGCGTTAATGGGTTAAGTGAATTAATGAAAGAAATTCTTTTGTTTTTTCAAGGTTGGTCGAGCTTCTCCTGCTCCTGATCTCCAAACTTACGTGACTGAAATGACCAAAGAATTAGCGACAAACATAAAGTCTGAAATAAGGGAAGTTATTTCGAAAGTGGAGGACGTATTGGAAAATACCGATAGCGATAGAGATAATTCGTTTTTCTATGAACGAAATGGTAAGAAAAAAATTATTTTCCTATATGTGGTGGATTTAATATTCTCTTTAGGTAGTGGAAGCGAAGATGGACGAAGCGACTCAATTTCAGCCAACGAGGTGGCCGAATATCTTGAAAAAATATCAATAGAAATGGCCAATGAAGTAAAATCGGAGATCCGTGATGTGGTAAGCGCTGTGGACGTCTTCATTACGCCGGATAGCAATCAGCTTACCTACTCGAGATCCAGCTTACCAAATGAAATAAGGACGAGCCCGCAAAGACAAAGCAGCAGCCAAGAGAACGAAATTGAAGAACGAACCCCTGGAAGTAGTAGCGACACTGTGATTCATTTAATAACTTCTCCTACAGTTAAGCCGAAATCGGAAGAAGATCACGTTGACGGAAATGGTGCTAAGAGTAAAGTACTGTCGACATCTACCGTTGCTAGTGTGAGCTCTCAGGATAGGTGTGTTATATTTAGATATATTACCTGATTCAATAGTATTACATGAAAATTTTAGCGGTATCAATATGTCCTTCCACGAACAAGAACATTTCCAAATTTTCGCCGTAGCTGAATTTAAAGCACGCAGCAACTCAGACTCGCGAGGCCACCGAAAGTCCGAATCGGAAATAAAATTTTCAACCCTCCAAAGGAAAAGACCCTCAATCCAGAGAGATTTAAGTGACGATCCAAACAACCTGGAAAGTATCGTGCTACGTAAATGGAGCTGCCCCGAGAAGAATTTGTGGACACCCACTGTGCAAGCCATTAGCGAGTACAAAATGATCAGAGATGGTAAGTGGAAAAAGTTGTCTTGATTAGTCTTAGTATAATTAATATTTTTAGGTGATAAGGTAATGGTATGCCTCTCCGGTGGCAAAGACTCTTTGGGCCTTCTTCACACTTTGCTGCAATATCAGACGCATGCGCAGAAGTCTGGTTTATTATTTAGTATTGGGGCCATCACTGTTGATCCGGATTCTTCTGGATGTGATCCCTGTATTCTTATTCCCCATCTTAAGAGTCTCGGAGTGCATTATATTATTGATGATAAGAAAAGCGATTTAGGTTCTGAAATAGGTAAACAGTAATTATTTTTCATTTAAGTGTTATTATATTTATTTTTTATTTTAACAGAAAAACAGGAAGAAATTAGGGACAATCTATTTAGTTTCTGCTCACCTACTTTGCGGCACCGGCTCTATTCTGCTGCAAAATCTTCTGGATACAACGTCTTAGCTATTGGCCAACATTTAGATGATCTTTGTGAGAATTTCTTGCTGTCGGTATTTCATTTAGGGAAAATGAGGGCAATGAGAGCCCATTACTACATTAAGTAAGTAATTATTTATTATGTTTTTTTATGTATAATTACTATTTTTTTGTCCAGGGAGCACGACTTAAGGGTAATTCGTCCACTAGTATATGTACGAGAGAGAGCACTTCGCCAGTACGCCACCAATGAAAGTCTGCCTGTTTTTAATAGTTCTTTAGACCCTAATTTATCGAAGGAGCGACAAAGGATTAAACAGTTACTTACCCAACAGGAAATACTGTTTCCTAAGTTATTCGTTAGTCTTAAAAATGCCCTTCATCCGCTTATTGGTAAGCATCCTTTAATAGCGAATAAAAAAATAAAACTTTTGCTGAATTGATCAGAAACCAGAAGATTTATTTGTCAGAGATATGTTGATTTATTACTAAACATTTTTCGTTAAAATTATTTGCAGGTTTTCAAATAAAAGCATGTGAATTAAAATGCCGACGGCTCTCCAAAACATCCAAAGAACGTGAAATAGAAGACTCGCATAATGAAACTGATGAAGAACCAATCGCCACTGACGACTGATTTGTATAATTTAGTTTTTTTGTTGTTAATTTTTAAATTAACGATCTCTCGATTGGTTTATATGTTTATGATTTTTGTGATTTAATTGTGAAATTTTCTTTGACGGTAAACGACTGTAAAGTACAAATTGGCGACTTTTTATAATTTTATGATCGTTTTAGATGTTTAAGGTGTGTCAGTTGGTTTTATTTAAGAGAGAATCTCTGCTTTCGATTTAAAAAATTGTTTTTTTTTACCAAACAATTTGGTATAGTAGAGGTTTTTTAATAAATCAAAAGGTAGGCATGAATAAATACCCTCATTTAGAATAGTGTTTTTTGGTTTTTAAAATATTAATTATTCTCCAATACTATGCGAGTGATGACTAAAGAAAATGTGATATTTTAAATTTCTGGAAGGATTGTAAGCTGAAAGGGAACCAAAAAAGATGTTTTCTTTTTCTATATTAAAAAAAAATATATGATTGTATAGAAATGTCAAATAATATAAAAGTATGAAAATTTTTGGAAATATTATCCAAAGTTTAGACTGTTTTTATTTTAAACATGGTATATAATCTATTAAACGTTTTGTTTGCTATTAATAAATACCCGTTTTAGAAGTTAATTTTATTTTTTGAAATTGTATTCTTTAAAAGAAAATACATTTTAACATAATTTCAGAGGGAAGGTATCTAATTTTTTATTAAAATATATAAAACTCTGTAATAAACCTAATTTTTGTCTTATTTTGTGAATCTTATTAAAAAAAATCAGTATTAGTGGGCTTTTTAATATTTCAATTTGACACTAATTTAGTTCCTTTTTAGTTAAACTTACGGATGGGGGATGTGTATTATAAAAATGTAAGAAAATGATATTAAAATTCTAATTTTACTTCTTTATCCTCGTCTTTAATTCTATTATATAATATAAGTTTTAACTTGCTGTTTGTCATTAAATATCACTTGTTTTGTTATTTATATTTATATCATTTATAAATTATATTAATAAAGTATTTTTAGTAGTTCAATTTCTTGTTTTCTTTATAATTTTTTTATATCTTATTTATTCATATTTTGCATGTCATTTAATTTGTCAGTGTCAGTGTTTCGACTCCATATATTAACACAGTTAGTTTAAACACACTTATATAAACCTTTTTTTATGCGTATATTAATTTGTTTGATATAGCTCAGTTAAAGGATCCCAGGAGAGACCTATTCTTTTCCTGATTTTACAAATTTGATTGTCCCTCGTCACTCGAATTTCTTTGCCCAGGTACACATAGGACCATACTTGCTCAATATTGAAGCTATTTAATTACTTTAAGATTTTAACTGGCGATTAGAGTTGTCATGAACTTGGTCTGGCTAATGTTGATATGCAGCCCAACTTCTTTAGATGCTAGTTCCAGTTTCTTTAGCATTTCTTTTGCTTCATAAAATCTGTATGCAATTAGTTTTAGGCCATCGGTGAAGTGAATATGGCTCAACTCGCCAGTGATGTTTAGACCAAATTTGTTTATCTTACTAAGCGTTAACAATTATATACTCCAAAAGGTTACTGAACAAATTGGGAAGGATGACAACAATTTTGTTTTTAAACAAACATTCAAATTTAACATCAGAAATATGTGTTGTTATCCTGTTTTCCAATAATTCGGTCTTTACCGTAGGTCTGGTTATAGGACATAGGCCTGGTCTCTGCACCAATGTATATAGCCTAAACATCTGTTTCGGATCCGTACCTCCACTTTTGTGGTGTAATTTGCAGCAGCTTTAGAATACCAGTTTTAATGTCCCAATAGTTTTTTTAAGATACTAGGCCCAGGTCACCATTTTAATCAGAGTAATCCCAAGTTATTTGTTTTGTCTTAAGTGAAGCGTGTTTTTTTTAGAGGTTTGGATTTTAAGTTGTCAAAACTGTTCTGGTGATTGTCAATTTGACAGTTGGTAGTGTATTCGTGGTCAGTATGGTTTGCCATTTCACAATGAATAGACTTACTCCAGAACAGCGCTTTCAAATTGTGCAAATATATTTTAAAAATCATAGTTCAATTCGCGAAACTTACAGTGCGCTGCGTACATTTTACGGTCGACATAATCGGCCATCCGAGCAAGTTATTCGAAAAATTATGGATCGTTTTCGTACCACGCATACTCTAGTTGATAATACGCATCCACAAAGACGCCATACAGCGCGCACAGAAGAAGTTATTGCTGCTGTGGAGCATAGTGTTGAAGAGGACCCGAATGAGTCGATTCGCCATCGTGCACAACAATTGGGGCTATGCCCATCAACTTTGTGGAAGATTTTGCAGCAAGATCTTGGCTTGCGAGCTTACAAGATCCAACAAATGCAAGAACCGAAACCGCGTGACCATTATGCGCGCCGTACGTTCGGTGAATGGGCGGAAAACAGTATTCAGCTTGACCCATTTTTTCAATCCAAAATTTTGTTCAGCGATGAGGCTCATTTTTGGTTGAACGGCTTCGTCAATAAGCAAAATTGCCGAATTTGGAGTGGAGAAAATCCAGAAGCTTTTGTTGAAACGCCCTTACATCCATTAAAAGTCACAGTTTGGTTTCAACAAGATGGTGCAACATGCCACACAGCGCGTAACACTATTAATTTATTGCGGGAAACATTCCATGGTCGCATAATTTCACGCAATGGACCTGTGAACTGGCCTCCACGATCGTGTGATCTCACACCCCTGGATTACATTCTTTGGGGATATGTGAAGTCACATGTCTTCAAAGATAAACCACAGACGTTGGATCACTTGGAAGCAAATATTCGCCGTGTTATTGCCGAGATACGGCCCCAGATGCTTGAAAATTGGACTTCCCGATTATGCTACATTCGAACCAGCCGTGGCGCTCATATGCCCGAAATCATTTTTAAGCACTAATGGCATAACAATATCTTTTAAATAAAACCAATACCATGTCAATAAATTTTTTTTAATAGTTTTATTTCACTTCAAATTTGTATACCTCTCAAAAAAACACCCTTTATATCTCTTAGATCACCGATAAGATTTCATCATCACTGTCTTCCTTCACTACTAAACTTCCACAATTTGAATGATGCTAAGCAGCTCATCGTTTTACAACCCTTGATGGGTCTTAGTTGACTGCACGTTTGCATTTCATATGTGCATAAAGCTCGGCCCTTCCAAATTTTGTTCTCAGACCGTTTTGACGACTCGAGAGTCTGGTTGTCAGTAAAAATGTCCAGCCCATCTCAACCGTTTGGCCTTAGTTACTTTGATTATGTCTAGTTCCTCATAGAGTTCGATTAGTTCGTTGTTTATTCTTGGATGGAACTGCTCTATTTCTGGGTCTTTGTATGGTCTATAAAACCTTCGTCGAACTTTTTGGTAAGAGTCCAAGTCCCATTATTGCCACCTTAACGCTTAGTTATAAGTAATTCTTAAACTGTTATTAATAGGTGAGTACAATTTTACGCACGGGTATAAAAATGCATTGTTGTTAACATTATTTTTTATTTAAATCCAAAAACTAAATAGAAACTAAATTAATGTTTTTATTGGGGTCTACAATGGCAATATTGGGATCACCAGAACTCCTATTATTGCCACCCCGTGTCAATATTAGGAACTACAGAAAAAGTAACAAATTATTCTAAGACAGCAAAAATTGATAACTTAAAAGATAAGTAAACTTTCTTATTGCGATCTTCAGTCATTATGGAACTACAGATTAAAGAGAGAACAAACAGTTAAAAAAAATTAAGAACAGTAAGGACAAATAAACCTTTCTTTGTCATTTTTAGTTAGGCCTACACAGGCTTCATGAACATATTTATAACAAACTATGCACAAGCGTATATCTTCTTCGCGGCAGGTGTTACAAAGAAAACAAAACCACGATTTTTTCGGTTCTTCTGATTTTTCCTTCGATTTCTTTTTGGTACCACTCTTTGCTTCTCTGACAACTTTGGTTGAATCCAATTTTGGTTTTGGCGCGAAAAGATCTTTGAAAAAAAGGCGCGAAAAGAACTTGCTGGGCTTCACTGTTTAAAGCCGGCTTCCTTTTTACTGTAGGTACTTTGATTTCGGGGGTAATGAGCAATCCAATATCTTTAAACGAAGTATCTAAGCATTTAGAGTCGGGTGTTGAGTCCATATTCTGATTAGAGTTTATGGTTTTTCTCTGTGATGGTATCATCTTTTTTATTTTGTGGTAGTTTAGTTAGTCTCTACATATTTTTGTTTTTGTATTAGTTTATTTAATGGTATTTCATCGTCATCGCTGCTTTCATAGTTCCCAATAGCCCTGGTGTTAAGTTTCTTAGTCTGTGTAATCTGTTTTTTGTTTCGACTAAACTTATCTTCTAAACTTTTTTTTTCAAATTTACCAAAGGTTCATTTTCATCGGATATATCGTCAAGTGAATCATCGTCAAGACTAAAATCCGATAGTGATTCGGTATCTGTGCTAGAAACGGGACTCTTCTTTCTTTTTTGAAGCGGTTTTTTTAGTAGTTGATATCCGCTTGTACTTGCTTTGTTTTTGTCTGCAGACTCAATTGACCTGCAAGAACTTTCCACAACATCTGATACACCTTGAGAATTATTTACTACGTCGTTTTCTTCTCTGTGGGTGATCAAACTTGGTGCATAAGCCTCTTCAGGTATAGCCTCTGATCTAAATGGATATATACCGGTGGCTTTAAAACCAGAAATAATGTTTGATGGAATCATCGCTTTGAACCAAACGGGAGTAAAAATTTCTCCAAACCTCATTTTCGTAATTGCTTTTCCAGGGTTTATCATTAAAAACTGCAAAACTTTTTGATCCCAAAACGTCTCAAAACTTTTAAATACAGACTTGTCCATGGGTTGCAACTCATGTGAAGTGTTGCTTGGAAGACAAAATAAAGTTATGCCCATACGGTCTGCTACATCAACTATAGAAATATCAAGGTAAATTTTAGCCCCATCGAATATTAGTAGTGTTGGGCCAGAATTTTTGAATGAGGAAAAATGAGTAAGCCATACAATAAAGGCTTCACATGTCATGCTTCCTTTATTTGTGACAATTGCTTTTGAGCCAGGTGGCAAGTGATCAAACCATTTTGGTTTTAACCTTTGTCCTTTAAAAAGCACAAAAGGTGGTACTGATTGACCCAGTGCGTTTCCACAACCTACAATTGACACATTTTCCCCATGCTCGGGTGCGGTTAAATGTACGCGCTTTGCCCCTTTTCTGGCTAAAACAATTGGTTGCCTATGAATTGTCAATCTGCACCCTTTTTCGTCCGTATTATAAATGTTACCTGGTTTGTCAAATAACTTTAGCTTTTCGATGGTTTCTCTTAGCTTATAAAAGTAGTCATCAACGATTGGCCTATTCATTTTTTGGGCTCACGCCATATTCATTTGTTGAGCTCTTCGTTTCGATACGTCCGGATGCCTAGTTAAGAATAACTTGAACCATTTTCTACCAGCCCTATTCGAGATTTTAGAAAACCGATTTGAAATGTTTTTTGCTGTTGTATAAGAAAATACACTTTTCATTAAAATCTTGCTTGTTATAGGCATTCCTACCTCAGCTAGTCTGTGGATTCTTTGCACTAACTCATTTTCTTGTTCTGTAGATAATACTGGTGACCTTCCGAGCTTTTTTTTAGAATTTTGGGTTCTATGATGAAGGCCTAGTGTTGTACGAGGTATACTGTATTGCTTGGCAGCAGCTTTGATGGACATTCCATTCCCTATGGCTTGCAACGCTGAGCGTAGGTCCTCTTCTGACCACTGAGCTCTTTTTCTTGGCATTCTACAAAAAAAAATATATTTTGTTCCTAATATTGCCATAGCTTCCTAATATTGCCACTGACAATATTAGGAATACTTAGTGATGGCAATATTAGGAACAAATGACGTAAAGAAAAAAAAAACATAACCTAGAAATACATATAAAATAATTGAAGCAATTTATAATTCAAGAACCATTGGATGTACTTACATGTGCTTATTGAAAAAAATCCAGAAAATATTAGGTTAGATTGTATTACAATCAACGTAAAATGTGAACTTGTTTATAACGCGGAGAAGAAAAACAAATAGCGTGCTCCTACGTCTGACGAAAGACATAGACTAAACCTTTCGATGGTAAAACAAATAGCCGACAAATCAAACTAACTTTTGGTGCTGCCATCTAAGTTTTAGTCTCGATACTGGCTGAGTACGGAGGGGTGGCGATATTAGGAACAATGGCAATATTTGGCGCACGTACAGTCAACAAAATTGAAAATGTCCCTCGCTCCGTGGCTATTTACCCATTTACACGTAATTGAAGCACAATTTGGCTACACTGTATGAATGAAGAAAGTATAGCGGCATTTTTCGAAAATAAGTAACGGGGGCTGATGCGGGGGCAGCTTATGCCATCGATCCCATTATAACATTGTGTATAAGGTACCATTGTAAATTTTAAGATCTATTTTTAAGGAGGGTTTTTCCTTATTAATTGACGGCACGGGGATGCAGGTAAAATGTATAAGGTGGTAATTATAAATAAATTTGATGGTAAGTAGAATTGTACTGTCTTTTGTGTTTATAAGTGCCTCGAGTCTATTTACGTGTTTAATTTTTTTTATTTTTTAAAGTGTTTTATGTAATATTTTGTCATAATGCCAAGATTGCCTGGACAGAGGGAGAGTATGATGGAAATTCGTACTAGAATTATTGTTATGCATGAGATGGGTGCCACCTTACGAGAAATAGCAATGGCTACGGATCTTTCAGTAAGTTTTTTTTTAATGCAATTCGTTTAAATTTTTTGTTAGGTATAATCTATTTAAACTAAACTATGAAATTTGTCAAAAATCTTCAAAAATTCTCTTTAACTTTCTTTTAGAAAAAAAAGGTTTGTTTTTATACGGAACCAACTTTTTTTGATATCCCGAAATAAGCTAATAAATTTAATAGATCAAAAACGAAAATTATTATCTCATCGTCCTGGGAATCTATTCAAATAGGAGTGATTTCGAGGGTAATTTATAATTTTTTCATTAACTTTTTTATTTAGAAAAATAGCTGAAAATTACATATCTTAAGTTTAAGTTATCGATAGATATGTAAAAAAGTTATAAAACTTACCTATATTTTTTAACAAAGAAAAATATACATGTAATTGGATCTATCAAAATAAAAAATGTTTTTGTTTTATTTTTAAAGTAAAATTATTTTAGATATGATTGATTGTTTTTTTTGAGGTAGTATTTATTAAATCCAAGCAACCCTTATACAGGGTGAGTTTTTTAAAGTGTTGCAACGCGATATCTTAAAAACATTCAAGTTTTTTCTAAATATTTAAAAAACGAAGGTACAGTTTTTTTTTAGATAATAAATAAATTTAATGCAGTACCATACCCTAAAAAAAGTATTAATGGGTTTAAAGGTTTCTCAAAAACGGTAGTAGAATGTAGTATAGATTGGCGATATTTTGAATTTTAAATTTAATATCTGACTCACTACTGCACCAGTTGAGAGTTAAGGGGAGTGGCCCTTTATTAAAAAATGTTTATTAAAATAATATTTAGTCTAAAATGCACCGTAAGCCAATCCACTACCTATTTACCGCATTATTTGTATCCATCTAGTATATTTTTACATCTGTATTATTATTGTATTTATTATTATACCTGTGAATGGGTTTTTTTATGCCAAATTTAAGCTTTACCTCGTTAATTATATTTATTCGATTTAGTAATATGATACATATGTATGTATATGCATTTTACGATATTAGACTGAGCATTGACATAAGTGAGCTTTGACATAGGTAATTTACGAAAAAGAAGAGAAGAATTCTATCACCTGCTTTTATTATAATTTAATATAATTTTGTCTCTTCGCGCCGGTTGTTATTTTTAAATATGAAGGTTTTATAAAAGTCATAGCAAACATTTTAATCTGAAATATTTTCACTTTGAAAACTTTGTCAATATTTTCGCTTTATTTGCTTTTCACCATATATTAAAAAAAGTTGTCATAGAAATATATTTTGACGTAACGCTCTGAATGTTTTAAAAAACACTAATAAATAATATAAAATTATATTATTGTTAAGAGACGCTGTTATTGCTTTTTTAGTACCTACTTTATTAACTTATTTTTAATAATAAAATATTTACTGCTATTTTTTATCTATACCTATACATATAGGCCACCCCTTTGCTAAACTGTTGTCACTAACCTAATAGTATAATAGATATCTATTTAATTAATTAATACTAATTACTGCATTTGCTTTTAAACAGGTCAAACAAGTTAGACGCTAGATCCAACGTCAAGAAGCAGAAGGGCATGTAGAAACATCCTGGAAAGAAACCTGTATTGACCGAAAATATGAGAGAAGCTATTGTTACCTAAGTAAGAAATAACCCTTTCACAAATAGCCGGGTGGTCAAAGAAACCATGAACTTGGATGTTAGTATGCAAACAATTAGGAATACTCTTCGTTCAGCTGGAATAAATTGTAGACGACCAGCCAAATTAACGGTCGACAACGCAGAGCGAAGGCTTAGGTTTGCTCAAGAAAATATTGACCGAGACTGGTCAAATGTGGTATTTACCGAAAAAACGTTTTCTTCGGATATAAGGTCCCATCAATTAGTCTGGAGACCTACAAGTACCAGATATGATTCCCATTATGTCCAAGAAACTGAAAAAAGCGAGAGAATAACATTGTCATTATCGGGTTGGATGACCCAAAATGGACCCGGAATGCTGATAACCACGCCACCCCAAATGAATTCCGGACTACGTGGACATTTTGGAAAATTCTTTTCTGCCTTCGTACAGAATATTATATCCGGCTGGACCAATATCCTTTATGCACGATAATTGTCCAATTCATACCTCCCGTATCGCGAGAACATGGTTTGAGGAACATCCGGAATTTAATTTAATTCCATGGCCATCCAGAAGCCCCGACTTAAACCCCATCGGAAATTTGTGGGCTGAAATGGTGAATTCTTGGGATACTTTTAATCAAGGCCAAATTAGATCGAAGGAAACGTTACTAGCCCACGCTCAAAGAGTTTGGGAATCTTTCAGAGGGAGACCCGATTTTAGTAATTACGCGGGATTAATGCGGAAAAGGCTGCAACAATGCATTGACGCAAATGGTTTTTATATCAAATATTAATTAAGAAGCCATACCAATACTAAATGCACCCTGTGATATTAAATAATTATTATTTAAAAAAAAGGTATAAGTTTCGAAAAAAACACAATACGTAGGCTATTTAAAAGTTTAAATAAAAAAGTATTTTTATTGTAGATTTAAATTGTAATTATACTTACTAAAGCTTGTTAGGAGTAGTGTTGAATGTTATTATTTGTTATTAAGATGTTATACTTAAAGAACTGTAATTTGTCATTAAATAGGAAATAAAATTTTCGCTTTGAAACTGACCTTTGAGCCATTACTTATACGTTTTATAAGGTTTAAAAAAAAAAGTAAATAAAAAAAGATACGGGACTACTATAATTTTTATAGATAGAAAAAAATTAAAGTTTAGTAATTAAAGTTAACTTCGCTTCAATAAAAAAAAAATATAAAAAATAGTTTTTTATTCAAGAAGAAATCACGAGAGTGCCTTATTTACAAACGGTAATATTACTTTATTCATCACTTCAGTAAAAAAGTGTGCTTTACTCATGAGAACCACATATATATTTTTTTCTACCTCTTACCAAAATATAGACATAAGCAATTTAAAATATGGATTTGCCGAACAACATTTTGGGTTAATCGAACAAGTGGGGACAATTTTGAACAGTTTTTGTAAAAACAATGTCCACTTAACTTGATGAGTAAAAAAAATTTCAATAACGCAAACTAACTTTCTTAATATGCAACTTTTACTATACGAGTATAGGCAATTTTTGGTATATCAACCAACTTCTTTTGACGAGTTCTACACCCTGTATTTTGATATACTTATAAATAAGGTATACTTATAAATAAAATGTGAGGAAAAAGAAACAAAAATCTTAATTTTTTTCCCATATTATGGTAGTACTTAGAACAAGTACTTAGTTTTACAGCGCTGGACAGGGTATTCCAAAATAAGTAGTTTTGGTAGTATCTCAGCTCGTATTACGTTATTAATGCTAGGAGGCGGTGCTAACCATAGCGCGCTATTTTTTATGAAACCTTTAATGCTTTAAACATGTTTGAGTTCGCGTTTTTCATTTCCTAGACACAGGATGAAAGAGAAAAATCTCAACATATACCTATCGTTTCTGCTGTAGCACTTAAAGTTTCTATTATTATAATGTTTCCTTTTTTTATGATTACCTATACAATTTTTACATTAATATCAATATTATACAATAACGCACACTTTAAAAGTAAAAAACAATTTAAAATTTGGATTGGTATTTTTATTTAAGTTGCATTTTATTTTTCAAATGTTGGGTGAGTAATATAAAGTAATACTTTGATAAAAAAAAATTCAAAGAAAACATCGATTAGGATTTTTATGTAATGCATAAAAAAGTAAAAACTATTTTTTTTTCTATTTATTTTGACAACAAGCAGCATTTGACAACAAAAATATAGGTTGTGAAAGATCAAGCAAAAAAATAATAATTTGGAGTTAAGAAATATAGTGTCCCAATAAAAAAATAACTGAAGGTAATTTCTCAAAAGTGATTGATGACCAAACAGAATTTTGAAGAGCGCATTTAGCCAACGTATAAAACACTATAGCGCATTGTCCTAAAAACTTTACATAAGGAAGAAAAAGAAACTGATTGATTTTTTTAATATCAGCTTGCACAGTCACAAAAATATTCGAAACGTCCCATTGCAAAAACCCCATCTACTGAAAAATGAGTTCCGTCACCCCTGCCTATTTATACATGACTAAACTCGATCGATACTCTACACCCTAGCGCCCGCCGTACGCTACCCCTTTCAGTCAAAAGCCATGTTGCCAAATTGTAAGGCAACGAAGTCCGAGAGCAGATGCGAGGGACATTTTCAAATTTGCCGACTGTACCTCAGTTGTTTTATATCTTTTAATTTGATCTTCGTGATAGATTTTTGCTGTTAATAACTTCTTCTAGAGGGTGCATGGATCTATTTTAAATTCGTCGGATATACTGATTTCTTCGTTGGCCCTAAAATACCTAAAACTTGCTATCATCTTGAAATTCTATCCTCTCCCATTGTACTATTTTGCCCTGTTCTATCTCTTCTCACCTAACATCTCAAACGAATCTGATATCTCCACCCACTTTTACTTTACTTTTGGAGCCGTTAACACATACACGCGACTCATAAATATTGAGTGTGAGACTCATAAGTATTGAGTTGAGTGCAAGTCTATGAAATCAACTTCCAAAGCATGCCTTTATCAAACATTATATCTTGCAGAAATTAATGCTTTGTTACTGCATCCTCCCTTTATATGGGATTGGGATGCTCAGCCTTCCTTTCCACTCTTCTATTATTTCTTCTGACTCTATGTAAGGGTATGCATGCTTCTCCTCCATACTTGAGCAGCTCTTCTTGTGTGCGGTCTTTTTCTTGATCTTTGTTACTTTTAAGTATTTCTTCGCATGTAGATTGCTCTACCTGTGGTTCTGCAATTTGGTACTTGGTTGTAGTATGTTTATTTTGTTGATTTATGTTTAAAAACTTGTTAAAGTACTATTTTAATTAATTCATTATTTTATTTTTCCATCTCGCAGAAACCTTTTTTAATGTTTGCAATTTCTTTATCGAACTTTTTTGAAATTTGTTCTTGCAGCACCTATTAATTTAATACTGTGTGTATTTTTTCTATAAAATCATTTGATTTCAAAAATTGGCTTCAATATTAATGACTGTCATTTTAATAATTGAAATAGACCATTTTAGAACAGTTTAAAATAATCAATATGATGATGTAAGGTTTTCAATAATTCCCAGAATGTATATAATAATAATAATAATAATAAACGTCTTTTAATTAACAAACAGATAGAAAAAATAGACAGAAACCATAAATTATTTTAAATTATTTAAAAACATATATTTACTTCTTAAAAAATCACCCAGTATTCATGTAAAGGCCAATTTTTCATATTATTCACTAAGATAAAATTTCATCCTATTACTCTGTTAACTGAAGCATGATCTTCTGCAATCAACATGATTCTTACCGCTGCTCCTTTTTATTAACTTATTCCAGTGGCGGCTTCAGTATTGAACCAAATAATGTCTAAATTAATTTTTATGTAAATATTAGAAAATATTTAATGCGTCATAAATGAATAGAGGACTACTTGAATCTAAAAATAGTTGGAAAATACAACTTTTATCAACAAATAATATACATAACAAACGCTTACTTTAAAATGTGTTGTGTCATAGGCGCCTATGTCATTGTGTGTCATAGGCACGTATTCCAACATTGAAACGCGTAAAAAATATCAATTCTAAGAACATCCTCAATAAACAAATCAATAATATTTTATTACAATAATTGCTTAAAAAAGGCATTTTTTTAATACGAATTATATTTGTAGGTCTAAGTAATTGACCTAAAAAAATTACGACCTACGCCCATGTCCTATAAAATCCCTTCCACTTTCCACCGTTCTTGCATGGATCAATGATTGAAACGGGACAAATATTTAGCAGAAAGTTACACGAAACTCTTATAAAGACCAGTTAAGGCCTTTTAATCATTTTATTTATATTCAGGAAATAGTGGTGTGCTAAACAATAAAATGCCTTCTCCTTGTGACTCTTGTAAAGGTATGCATATATAAATTGTATTCATTGTGCAGTTTTAGCCTTTTTATTTAATATTTCGTGACTAATCTTAGTCTGGAGCCTACGATACAAATTGTTTGTTGTATTACTTTTTATCTTTTAGATACCTGCAAGGATGGCAAATCCTGTGGATCTAACTGCAACTGCGGTCCAGATTGTAAATGCTCCGAAAAATCAGGTAATTAAAAAAATTCTTCGTAAAATGTCCTTTTAATTTTTATTAAACTAGAAAACCCCATTATTCTTGCCAATAGTAAAATTGTTAATAGCGATGAAGCATTCTATTTGCTCACATGTCACCCTAACCTCAAATAAATTCCTAATTAAAATTAGTTTTTTAATATATTCTAGGGCAAATTTTAAAATTGTTTTGTCGATTTCAGGTTCTGGAAACTGTGGTTGTTCAGCGGGCAGCGATCATAAGTCGTGTGAGAAGAAGTAGTTACTAATATCGACCATATAAAAGGGCATTTTATGTCAGCTTTTGCAAAATATGTTAAATCTGAAACAATTTATATTAGTTTAAGATATTTATACAGCTTAAAGCATTATTTGTTTTTTATTTTTTATATCAACTGTATTCTTTAAAATAAAATAAATATACAGTAATATTTAACCTGTACACCAGAATGATTGTTATTAGTTCCTTTATTATTGAAGAACGCTTCTGAATTATTAGGTAAAAATAATAATTATTACTATAACAATATAAAATATGTTCAATATTTACTATCATTTTTTAATAAAATGAATGCTGAAAAGACAAACTTTTTCTAATTTTCGAATATCTAATCCACTTTGGGCATAATTTCCACGTAAGAGACCTAAGGATCCTTTTGAAATGATGTAACCTCTCTATATTATGTAAAATGACTAATAAAAAATATATTTTCACTGAAATAAAATGCTAGATACTTACATGTATGTTACACGTCGACGAAAGTTCGATTCAAAAAAAAAGACTCAAAAATCGAAGAATGTATTTTTCCAAATATCCTTTTGTTACTTTATCAATTATAACTGTGTAAAAAATATAAAATTTTAACAAAGCTAGCAGTTTTACATCAAAAGTGAAATACAAAAAATTAGATATAACTCATTTCTTAATAAATTTAAATTAAATATTTACAACTAATAAATAAAATTTGTTATTGGTTAAAATGGTTGAAGAAAGATCTAAAAATAATTTCCAATTAACTTATTCCTAAGATTCGACCTCTAGTCGACTGAAATTGGTACAAGTCCTTTCAATTCATATGGAATAGTATTGTTTAGGACTAGTTTGACGTGAATGACAAGGTATCCCACGAATTCCTCTTGGATCAAGTCAGTAAACTGATTTAAGGCTGTAATAAGAACCATGTAATTAAACTTATGTTCATTTATTCTCAAAAATATGTCACACATATTTTTGTAAAATACGAGTCCTCGTTCAATTTCCAAAAGATTGGTAGTGAAGATGTTAAAACGTCGCACTTCTACTTGATTTTTCTAAATTTTTCCATTCTCCACCTTTAAATAGACTTAAACATTTAACTGGATGATTTCATAAATAAATATCTGCCTTAAAAGTTTCAAATAGATTATCATAGATTTACATAGTTTTCCCTTGACAATGGTTTAACAATCGAAACGCATCGGGATTTTTGAAATAAAGATTGCGAAGTTAACAGAACCCTTCGTCTATTATTTTACTTTGTTTCAAATAGAGATTCGTGCTCCTCAATAAGAGATGCACTTACTGCAACTACTAATAAACTGGCCAAAATGAAGCCCTTCATTATTCTTGCTTGTTATCTGCCTACGCCTGCATACTGCAGAAACTGCCTGCACCATCATATATACAAGGTGTCTACTATAAAAACCGCCAAACTTTAAGAGGTGATTAAACAAGTCATTTGCAATAAAAAAGTCGTATAACATTTTTTCGAAAAGTTGTTAGTTCTGCTGGTATATTTTTGATTTTATCAAATTTCTTTGTTTTTTTTCATATAAGCAAGAATATCTCCGTTATTCTTACCACCACATTAAACTTAGATATACCATCTGAAAGATAATTAAATTTGCTATAAGGTGGGTTTATTTAAGTTTTTGAGTAATTTTTTATACCGGGTGTTATCAGAAGTTAAATGTAACATTTGGGAAATGTGCAAAATTAGTGATATCTTCTTCGTTGTCGTTTTTCTAAACTTTGGTAAATAGCGACATGTTTTTTTTTAGTAAAAACTACTGCATCTAATATGCTTTCCAACGATATAATTACTTTTGTGATATCTATTTGTTTTCACAGCAATATCATGGGCAAAAGAAAGAAAACCACAAAAATTAAAAATTTTCAAATTTTATATTTCTTCATTGACCAAAATTAAAAAATCAAAATTTCATTAAACAAACCTAAAATTATAACAATTGTTCAAAATGTCTTCCCTTTTGTTCAATACATTTGATGCATCTTCTTCTACAACAGCTCGTTTAAGTTCAACGCGTTTTTGTCGCATTTTATTGCAACACACACTAATTCGATTAATTAGTTCGTCTCGAGTATTAATGTTAATACTATAAACATTAGATTTTAATGTGCCCCAGACATAAAAATCGAGGGGTGTAAGGTCAGGGCTTCTGGGCGGCCATCTTACCGGACCGTATCTTCCTATCCATTTTTCCCCAAAGCATTGATTCAAGGAATTCTGCCATTATGGGCTGGGCATCCGACCATTTGAAATCAAAGTTCCTGTCTAGCGGCTAAGGGGATTTCTTCCAGAAAGTCAACAAGGTCATTATTTAATAAATTTGAAAACTCATTGGAATTGAGCTGATCAGGAAGTATTGCAGGCCCGAAAGGGCGACCTCTCATTAATCCTATCCATACGTTGACCCTTTTTGTTTCACATGAGGGTTTTCTGTATGCCATATATCGTTATTTTTTAAATTCATTATTCCGGCTCTTGTAAATGTTGCTTCATCTGTCCAAAATATTTGATTTGTTCCCCAATCTTGCAACTTATTCAAGTACTACCTACAGAATTAAAGCCTTACCTCACCATCCACTGGTAATAAATCCTGGACTTTTTTTTAATAAAACGGATGAAAAGTTTTTTTTTTTAAAACTCTATGTACAGTGGAATGGTGAATCCTTAATGCAGTACCAATGCGGCGAGTACATCTAGATCTATCTTCAGTAACAGCCCTCATAATCGCAGGTTCTTGTCTCCAGCGTTGACCAGTTTGACCACCTCCTCTAATCTGCAAACCTCGAAAGGAATCAGTTTCCCCACAGCGTCTGAACACTTCTGCAAATGTACTTCAAATTGTAAATATCTATGCTTTTGTTTTAAAATCAAGTAATACATAGTTCGTGAATTTCCTTCTTTTGCGGATTCATTGCCATTTACAAAAGAAGGAAAACCTGCCTTAAAGAATGAATATCGCGATATGTTATTTTTTTACGGCTTCTCTAAAGAAAATTTGTGGAGTTGATGTGTTAGGGAAGATCTACAAGTACTCACCGCATTGGTGCTCAAAAGATCAAGAAATATAAAATTTAAAAATTTTCAATTTTTATGGTTTTTCTTTCTTTTGCCCATGATATTGCTGTGAAAACAAATAGCTATCCCAAAAGTAAGTTTATCATTGGAAAGCATATTAAATGCAATAGTTTACGCTGAAAAAAAAACATGTCCCTATTTACCAAATTTTAGAAAAACGACAACGAAGAATATACCACTAATTTTGCACATTTCCCAAATTATACATTTAACTTCTGATAACACCCGGTATAAAAAATTACTCGAAAACTTTAATATACTCATCTTATAGCAAATTTAATTCTCTTTCACATGGTATATCTAAATTTTATGTGGTGGTAAGAATAACGGAGACATTCTTGTTTATATGAAAAAAAACAAAGAAATTATATATAATAAAATAAATATGACAAAATTAAAAAATACCAGAAGAACTTCTCGAAAAAATGTTACACGACTTTTAGTTGCAAATGACTTGTTTAATCACCTCTTAAAGTTTGGCGGTTTTTATAATAGATACCCTGTATATATAAGGTAACTTTTCAAAGTGGGTTATTGAAAAATTTAAGAACAATTGATACTTGATGTGAGACAAGATATGCGAAATGCAGCAAAGCAGACTCGGCTATTTTTAATTTTGTCGTTAAATAAACTGGACAAAGATTTGTGTACTAATAGATAAGATTGTCGGTTTTGACATTAGTATATTGATAAGACCTATATCAAATTTACAAGTCATTCTTTTTAAAAGTTCACTTATTTTGAAGTTAAAATTTGAAACAATGACTCTTAACATTTCGTATTAGATTCTTATAAAAATTAATCAAACATATTTGAATATTACCAAAATGAAATATTTACGAATAATTCATTTTCCTAGAGCTCCGAAACGATTGATTCTTCGAACAGGGATATAATCAATATTTCTTTAAATCTTGGCTTCTTCCAGTTTCTTCCTCTTTACCACTCCCAAATTACTCATTTCACCTGCACTAATCGACCTTAGAAAACTAATACTTAAATTCTAAAAAGCCGATGATAGAAAGTGTTTGGGAATTATAGATCATACCTCAAGCAAGATTTTTGGTCAATTTTTGTCTGATTTTTTATAAAATTCAGTTTGACTGACATTTCAGTAAAAATTTCACAATCAGGAGCTCGTGGTAAACGCATCAAAAGCCTTGCCGAGTTGAAAAAGGCATTTCTTAACATTCAATTCTATCACTTTTTCCAGTTTATGTTGCTGTTCATGTACATAATCAATGACAAGTGTCAACGGTTTTAAAAATTGCAATACTACCTTTTCTGTCTATGTCTATTTTCTCGCAATTAGTTTTTTAAATAGAATTGTTTTTCTTTTTATAGGCAAATAAAGTATTTTGAATTTGGATTTGAATATGCAGTTTAAATGTACAATTAAGAACATAAATGTAAGGGTGTATACCACTTTATAGTTGCAAGGTTAATAAATCTATGATCTTTCTCTTCTTCACTTTCTGGTACTAAAGCTTTACACATTTCTTTTATAATGTTGATTTTATTTCTTTAAAGAGTCGCTGCAAAAGTCGTTCCATTAGCTCCATATATGGCTGATAAAATCATAAGGCTAAGAACTTTATAAGCGTTTGCTCATTCCCTGTTTTCCTTTATACCTTATTGCTTTAAATGGCCTCAGAAAAATAAATCTAGAGATATAAGATCCGAAGCTGATGCTGGCTATTCTATCGTATAAGGCTAGCTTCGCCTCCACCAATAAGGACTCTATAGAAATAATTATATTTATTTTTTTTTTTATGGAAAACACAAGCACAAGAGGAAAGTCCTATGTCACTCTTGGAGTGGTGCTTGCGCGAAGATATTTGTAGGCATTTATCTTGAATCGCTGTTGGTTGTATGCGTCGGGAAATATGTGAGGTGGAAGCCCGTTCCACAAAGAAGATGTTCTCCAGATGAATGAGTCCCGATACAGCGACGTCCTTGGGGTAGGCAGGTGGACTCGATGTTGATGAGCCGCAACTGCTAGACGCGTCCTTCTTGCCGGAACAGCCCTGGGTGGAATCAGGCCTGCCAGCTCAGAGGAGCACTTACCGTGATAATAACGGTAGAATAAACAGAGATCAGCCACTTTTCTCCTGTGCTCCACACTATCCAGACTCTTTGTCAGTTCTGATTTGTCGATAAGACGAATAGCTCTCTTCTGTATAGAATCCAGCAGGTTTAAACTATGTTTGGTTGCAGAGCTCCAGACATGCGAGCAATACTCGAGGGAAGGGCGTATTTGAGCCTTATAAAGAGTCAGCAGCTGTTCTGGCGTATACAGTTTTTTCGTTTTGAAAAGCACTCCGAGTTTTTTGGAAGCCGCCCTGGCGACCTCGGCAACGTGGTCATGCCAGGACACACTGTTGGTGACCTCGACTCCTAGAAGATGTAAAGATGATTTCATTGGCAATGTTTTCCCTGGCATAACCAGCTCCGGGCCACCAAGGTTAGTCTTTATCGTAAATACTGCAGCCTGCGTTTTTTTAGCGTTAAAATTGACCAAATTGTTATCGCCCCACTCCAAGATTGCTCTAATATCGTTGTTGGTTGAAGCTACTTGTTGCTGCCTAAGATTCTGAGAACTTGCGGCTGTCGTTAGTTTGGCGGACTTAAATGTGGAAATAAGTGTGCTATCGTCCGCAAAGCTGTGGATTGGATTGACAGTGGTTCCTAGCAAATCGTCGATATATACCAAGAAAAAGGTGGGGGATAGAATGCATCCTTGAGGGACTCCAGCGTTAATGTTAAATTTGTCGGAGAGGTATCCATCGACGTCTACTTGGATTATTCGTTGTTCAAGAATACTTTTGATCCAATTCAATAATGAGTTTTGTATGCCGATTAAAGAGAGCTTGGTTAGTAGTCCCTCATGCCACACTCTGTCAAATGCCTTGGAAATGTCAAGAGCGACTGAGCGGGACTCGCCGTGCTTCTCCATGGCCTCCGTCCACAAGTGTGTGACGTAGGCCAGAAGATCGCCGGTGGATCTAAGCTTTCGGAAGCCGTATTGATGATCGCTGATTAGTCCAGATGATTCCAGATAACAGTTGTTGGTTGACTGCTTTCTCCATTATCTTCGATATTACTGGGACTAGTGCAATCGGGCGGTAATTGGAGAGCATCGTCTTCTTACCCTTTTTGGGTACAGCTTCCACTCGAACAGTTTTCCAGCTGTTATTGGTTCTAAAGCAGACTTCTTTCCAAGGGAATGAGCGATAAAATTCCCGAAGATGGTTCCACTCTGCTGATTTATAGTGCCATACCTTCAGCGGCATCGGAGGATGCTGCGTTTTAACCTCCAACTGGCAAGAGACTGTTATCAATTTGTGATCCGATGTTCCTAGGGGGGCGGCATGTACTGATACTGTGTACGAGTCAGGGTCTGAAGCCAAGACCAGATCTAGGAGACTCGCGAACTCGCCGTCTCTATCGGGGATTCTGGTAGGTTCCTCCACAAGCTGCGTAAGCCCGCATATGGTGGCAAATAGCTCAGCTTCTCGTCCTTCATCGTCGTTCTTGTTGCAGAAGCGCAGCCAGTTGATATTGTGAACGTTAAAATCACCCATGACGATGATTTCTGCGCTTGGGTCGTCAATTTGCAGATGGTTAATGCAATCAACCAGGTTCAAAAAGAGCCGTCTATATTGGGTGTCGCTTGGTGGTCTGTAGATATAGCAGATAAATTTCGTAACACCACTGGCTATTATTTTGAACCACATGACGTCGAAGTCCGCAGGTTCAAGCGTTTCCTCCCGCTGGCAACTCAAATCGTTCTTGACAAATCCTGCCAATCCAAAGTTTAGTCGAAATCGGGTGTGTAGATCGTATCCAGGATAAATGAGGTGAACATTTGTTGTTGAAGGTTTCGCCTTTGTTTCTGCCAATGCCAGAATGTGAGGCTTATTTGATTGGAGGTGTTGGTGTACTGCATTAATATTGTTTGTTGCACCCGTGTTCAGGCCTCTAATGTTGCAGAAATTGATTTTTAGGCTTTTTGATCCGCCTGATGGACCCCTCCGACCAGCCTCCGCCCGGAGATCCGAATGGAAGGCGAGTTTACCTCCGGAAAGTTTTGGTGGTGAGGGCGCCATCATGCATTTACTTTTCTTGTCCATTTCCCCTTTGGAAAAATAATCCCTCTGCCCGGGGAAAAATAATACTAAATACTTTTTTTAAGTCAAAGAAAAAATAAGCTGAGCCTTAATAGATTTATAATGCATGACAAAACTAGACCATGGTGGAAGAATTTAAGAAGTAAAAAGACATTATTATGCCCTGGCCTAGGGAGAGTTTCTTAATAATTCTAAAAGAGGAGTTAAAATCATTCTTAATAATGAGGGTTGAAAGATCAGGGTTGAATGGTACTGAAACAAATGAGTATATGTTTCAGTGCCATTCGTTGATGATGTGGACAAACGATTATTAGAAAAAAGAATTAAAAATCGAAGAATGTATTGCTCTTTAAAACCTGTATTTATCCGAATTTTTTTTTGCAAATATATCATCTATAATTGCGTATGAATAGAACATTTCACCACGTACTAGATTTAAAGAAGTGAAGCATGATGTAAGAATCTAAAGAGTAAAGAGGCGTACATGCTCTAGTCTGGGGAGAGTTCTTAACGTTCCTAGAAGAGGAGTTGAAACCTTCTCTCCTTATTAATAAGGGTTGTAAGATTAAGAATAAATGGGACTAAAACCAAAACCTGAATTTTTCCTAATATCTTTTTGTAACTTTATCAACTATAGTTGCAGGAGAATATAACATTTTAACAAAAAATTTTAGGAAAGAGCAGGGAGACTCTAGACACTTTTCTCATTTGTTTTAAGTATTAAAAATATAAATAATAAAATAAAATACTGTATGATTAGTACTTTATATTGGTTTACAACTTGCAGGCCTAATATATAAATCTAGAAAATAGTTTTTATAAAAACTCTGTTTTAATATCGAGTTGCAGTTATTCAGGTTATCTCCCCATTCATGAGGCTACTTTGGACAAAGGTAAAAAGTAATTACAAAAATAATTTGAATTACTACCAAAAAATACAAATTTTTACATAAAATAATCCTTTTAGACCTTTAAGTGAAGAACAAATATTTTTGTTATTAATAATTTAGGCTGTAATTAATAAGGTCCATGTTAACATATCGCATGTCTTTGAATCGCTCCTGAATGTCGCTAATTGTTGAATCAGCTTGCATAAAATATCTGATCATGGTACATCTGACCATGATCATTTTCTAATCTTATTGTAAGTATATTGGAAGAAACATGTCGTTTTAAAAAGGTAACTTCATATGCGTCCACAGGATGTTTTAATTGAAATTTTTATATAAAAATGTTTGCAGCATAATTTCTGACTGTGTATTTTCCATAGACTTTTGTTATTATATAGCTTCCTTCTGGGATATCTCCTACACTCATTTCTTTATTATCCCTGTCAAGAATTAACTCATCATCTAAAGAATTATTGTTATACATAATTTTATTAGGCTCCTTACCATCATTGTCATCTTTTTTACTTTAAGTTAAAGAACTTTATGCAATTTGGTTCAAATGAGTAACGGCCAATGAGTTCGGCCAGTTTACCCTGAAATATCTTTAGGTTGGTACGATTGAAGTTGCTCATTGGTGCCAAACTTATCGCCTCAGGTTTTCTAATGGATAGTCTTGGATGAAAAACCCCCAAACCAATCTCTTCCCGCTATTTGTTCTGCTTTCCAAATTTCAGGGATTCGGGCTGAGTTGCTTACGGCATATTCGTAGGCAAGTCGTCGTGTTGCAATGTTTAATCCGTTAAACATTGCAGAATACTTTAATAAATAGCGTTTCAAGGCATCTTCCATATCTGATGAATAACCTTGAGATTTGCGGAAATATGGGGTAAATTCAACAGGCGAGGAAAGGCTTCGTAACGCCATATTCTTTAGAAATATCTCTATTAAACATATTGTTATTAATTACGACAGTTACTGCTTGTTTCACAGATTCTGAGTTAAATTCTCAGTTTGTACATTTCTTGTATGTTCTCGGCATTTTGCCTCTAAAAAAAGTAAGAGAATCAAAATTAAATGGGGAGGCTTTGGACAAAATTGGGATATTTTGGACTGTGTCGAATGTCTTCTCCTTAATACGTTATAAAGAAAATTAAAAATCAACTTCTCAAGTCCAATTAATTCATCCCTGAAATAACGATCTCAATAAACAATGCTTAATTTAACTACAAAAATGAAAACTAGATATACCAGACCGTAAAAACTAAATACCAGACAATCGTAAGATTTACCAATTTTTCGTAAAATATTAGATGTCAAATGACAAAAATCGACGTTTACTTGTTGCCGGTTTCACGTATACTGACGAAGGTTAAGGTTAATATCCGTAACCTAACCTTAGTGAATCGTCAAGTAAGTATTGTGTTTAGTAATAAAAGTGTTTTTTCAAAATTGAGGGTTTGTGAATTAATATAACGGGTGATTCAAATTGAGCTTCCACATTAAAAATATTGAAAAAAAAAGAAGAAATTGAAAATTATAGAAAAATATTTATTTTCCCCTTGAAGGTAGTTAATTACAATTATGTATGAAAGATGACATCATGTAAATGACCGCCGCGGCTCATGTGGCATGACGTAATCCGTTTGGAGAAATTTTCGACTACTCTGTGGCACAAATCAGGACCTATGTTGGTAATTTCGCGTCTAATCTCTTGTTTCAGCTCCGCAATGGTGTTCGGGTTATTCTTGTAGACTTTGCTCTTAAGATACCCCCATAGAAAATAATCTAAGGGTGTTAAATCACAGGATCGCGGCGGCCAATTGATATCACCGGTACGTGAAATAACGCGACCTGGAAACTTGCCGCGCAGTACTTGGATCGTTTCTCCTGATGTGTGACAGGTGGCACCGTCCTGTTGAAACCAGAGATCTTCGATGTCCATATCTTCCAACTGTTCCCAGAAAAATGCTGTTATGATGTTCCGATAGCGAACGCCATTAACCGTAATAGCGTTCTCCGCATGATCCTCGAAGAAAAATGGACCAATTACGCCTCCGGACCAAAAGGCACACCAAACAGTCACCTTTTGAGGATGAATTTTCACTTCAACAATCTGTCTTGGATTTTCTAATCCCCAAATACGGCAATTGTGAGTATTTACGAAGCCCCCAAGGTGAAAATGTGCCTCATCGCTAAAGATTATTTTCATTGGAAAATTTGCCCCTTGTTCTCTTATCCATTCGGCAAATACACGGCGCTGTTGATGGTCCCTAGGCTTCAATTCCTGCGTTATTTGGACTCTGTATGGGTGTAACTGCAAATCTTTTGTTAAAATCCACTGTGTAGTGGAATATGTAAGGTCCAGTTGCTGCGATCGATGACGAATCGATGTTCTTGGATTTTCATTCACACTTTCGGCAACAATAGCAATATTGTGTTCCGACCGACCTCTACGAGCATGCCTAGGAGTTTTGATGTTAGCGACGGATCCAGTTTGCTCGAATTTTTGTACCAAATTCCAAATTGTCTTCTCACAAGGCCGATTTTGTGCGCCAAAAAATTCACGTAAAGCACGAAATGTATTTTTCCTTGATCGGCCGTTTTCATAATAGGCTTGGATAATTCTAATACGTTGTTCGGTCGTATATTGCTCCATGACTGTTTTGTTTATATTTTGACATTAAAAATGTCACGTTGCCGTTGACAAATTCAGTAGCGTTTCAAAAAAAAAAAAATTGTAATGTGGAAACTCAATTTGAATCACCCTTTATAAATACATAGGTTTATTAAATCAACATCCTGGATGTATCCTTGAATTGCAGTCGGGTTTATTGAATGATACAATTAAATGATCAAATTTTATAAACAGGAAAAAAACACGAAAAAATTAAACCCAAACTTCACAGGGTTCCCGGATGTCGTAGATTAAACTCAGAATATAACTACATTTAATCCACGACATCCTTTTTTTTCACATTTGCTTGATTTTTCAGGAACCGCGTCATAACTGAACCAAATTTCAGAAATTGTATAGTTCCGGAACGGTAACCGGCACAACCGGAGGAACCGTTAAGTTTATTACCCTAAATGAAATCGGCTACTATCGTTAAGTGGAACATTTGAACATTTTGAAAGTCTTCCTGTGTCCAGAGTCTCCCCGCTCTCCCCTAGTAGTTGAAGTTAAAGCGGAATTTAAAAGAATTAGAATAAATTAATAAATAAAAGTTGTAATTAATTAATATGGTTAAAAGAATGATCTTAAGTCAATCTTCATTTAACCCATTTCTGATATTCTGAAAGAATCTCTACTAATAATGTAAAAAAACTCTGGTATATTATTTTTGTTTAATAATTTAATTTTTAATCAATAAAAAAATAATCTAAGAAATATTTAAAAAAAACTATATCATCTAAAAAATAACTGTATTTATTAAACCAGACTTATATATTTAATATTAAACGATGTTTAATACAACACAATTTTTATTTAGTTAATATTTGGATAAACTGGATCCTGAGCACATCCGCACTCGTTGCTTCCACGCAGCAACCTAAAGTAACCCTGTTCACCCCAGCTAGAGCCCCAGGAGTTTTTGACGATCCAATAGTTCTGTCCATTCTGGCTACCATATCCTACAATCAAGACGGCATGGTTTAAGTTTGTTGTCGTGCATTTACTGTCGGCATAGATCCCGCTGGAGTAAGAAGAAAGATAACTGGCATCCATAGCAATAGATACTGGACCGGTACCTCCCACAACTTCAAGGACTTTGGATTCAGATCCATAAAGTGAGACGTAGTTGCTTACTTTTGTGACAACTTTTGAAGAGTCGTATTTGCATGAGCCATCAACGCCTACAAAATTATGATTGTGTAAAAAATCGTTATAGAGTTAAAGGTGAAAGCTTAATACTAATGTATAATTTTGGTGCTTACCAGTGTATGGATAACTGGATTCACTTTGTAGACCATATTGTTCAATGTATGGGAAAGTGTCATCTATGAATCCACCATTGCATCCATAGTTGATGTTGGTGGAGCAGTCCACCAACTGTTGCTCAGATAGGGACACAAGTTGTTTATGCTTACGGTAGTAAGCTCCTTCAGTAGAACCAGTCTAAAGAATATTAAACAATTTTAGTATTTGGGTTCCAAAAGTAAAATATAACTAGTACTTACGACAGAAAAGGACCAGCATGATCCGCAGCTTCCTTGGTTCTTGACACCGGTTACTTGTCCAGCAGACCTCCAGTCGACTGAAGTTGGTACTTTAAGTCCTTTTAATTCATATGGAATAGTGTTGTTTAGAACTGGCTTAACATGAAGGCCAAGGTATGCCTCGAATTCTCCTTGGGTCAAGTCAGTGAATTGATTTACGGCTGTAAGAAAAACAAGTAAGTAAAATCAAATTTAGTTCTTTTAAAAATATGTCTACCTTTTTTATAAGATACGAGTCCTTGTTCATAAAGGGCATTGTGTTGTTCAATTTCTAAAACATTTGCACTAAAGATGTTAAAACGTTGCACTTCTTCCACTTGATTTCTGTAGCTTTTTCCATTATTCACCTTAAATAGATTAAACTATTGGGTTACACAACCTAAGTTCGTTAGAAATTTCGAAAAAAAAATCAGTTACCTTAAAGGTTTCGAATAAAGACTGGTGCTCCTCAACTAGAGATGCACTTACTGCAACTACTAATAAACTGGCCAAAATAAAGCCCTTCATCGTCCTTGCTAGTTGTCGGTCTACGTCCGCACTTTGGAGAAACTGCCTCCAACATCATATTTATAGGGCAACTTTTTAAAGTGGGTTCTTGAAAACTCTAATAACAATTGCCACTTGTCTGAGACAAGGTTTGCGAAATGCAGTAAAGGGGATATTTTTAGTTTTTCTGTTAACTAAACCGGATGCAGATTTGTATACTAACAGATTAGATTGCGGATTTTGACTTTAATTGTGTTGATAAATTTTTACAATTTTTTTTTTGTAAGTTTATTTAAAATTTACAAGTCATTTCTCTGAAAAAAAGTTCACTTAGTTTTTGGTCAAAATTTGAAAAAATAGTTTTTGACATTTCGCATTAGGTTCTTATGAAAATTACTCATACAGTTGAATATTTCGTAAATAAAATGATGAATGGTTTTTTTTGCTATAACTCCGAAACGATTTATTTTTCGAACAGGGATATGATAAATAATTATTCACATCTTGGCTTCTTGAATTTTCTTTTTTTATACCACTTTCAAATTATTCATTTCATTTCCACTAATCCTCATTGTAAACTTCTTACTTAAATTCTAAAAAGCTGTTTATAGAAAGCTATTGCGAATTCTAGCTCATAATTTAAATAATTACAGCCTTTTAATAGATAAAAGGAAATACGCTTATATTAATCAATACTTACATCTTGTAGCCCATAGATGGCGAGGTCTAGCAAATAAATGCTATTCTACTCAATCAATAGTATATACAGTTGTGGCCAAAAAAATAAGAGTGCATAAATAATTTCAAATGAAACTTAATTAGCTTCCCTATATGTTGGAATTTACAAATAAAATACTACACATTTTCTTCCAGCATTTAATTTGCTTACTTGGTAAAATTTATAAATATACCAAGAATGTCTTATCTTTTAAAAGGAATTTTTTTTATTATTGTTTAAAAATCTTGTGGATAAAAAAATAAGAGTATTCCTTTATTGTAACTATTTGGTCTCTGTTTATTCAGATAAAAGATTTGTTTGTGATATTTTCCATAAATGCAAATCAGTTTCAACAAGATCGTTGCATCGTGTTGGTTAATATGGGTCGCCCAAAGCATTGTAGCCCCGAAGAAAGGCGTCTAATTTTGCAGTTGAAGAGTCAAAATAAATCCTATCCATTTATTGCAAATGTGCTCCAAAAGATCACCTTGTGAACTTTCCAGAGTTTTTAAAATTTCTTCGTAAAAATTGTAGGATTGATAGAATTGAAACATACATTTTGTTAAAAATTCCGCGACAAGGTTGTCACACATAAAATATTACTATTTTTGAAGAGTTTTCTATAAATAATTAATTAACCTTTAACAAGGACTAAGAGTAGACTTAATATATTAAAAGCAATAGCTCTCTCAATCACTTTGACACATTTTCTGATTTCATTGTAGCAAAATACGCCAGTCAGTATTGGACTAATTACCACTTGACGAGTTTGTTTATAATATTGTCACATTTGCTTTCATATGCTCATAGGATTTCTTGCTATAAATAAGACAAAATTTACTACAACTTGTAACAAAAAAAGGCGACGCAACAATGTAGTAAAAAATACAAAACCATTTTTTACAGTACACGATCTGTTTTATGCTTTTATTTAGATTGCTAACTTACATATTCTCGGTTCTCTTAATATTATCAGAAACTTCGTTTTCTGGACAAAAATCACCATGTTCAATTTCTTTTGGACTGCTTCGAATCTATGAAGGAATCTTTGCAAATTGTCCTCCTCTTATGATATAATCACCCCGTCGTCAGTAAAGCAAATTATTTTAAAATTCTTTCGTACCCATTTTATATCCTTTTCTGGCAACTTTTACTTCTTTGACGATCTGTTAGAGCTAAGACTGTCCTTTTGCCTGATTTCTATTGAGACGTGTATCTTATTGGAAAGATTGCTGTTTGCTTTTATAAAAGCGCTATTTTCTATGTTAATTTTTCTGATAATTTCATTTTTTTATGATTAATTTTTTTATCACATAAGGTGATAAAAAGGCAGGTCATACTGAACTGATTTTTCTGCTATTTTTCTTAAGATGAATATTGCATCTGGCTAGATTTTTTGTGAATAGCTTTGAAGGTGCGCTTAACAGACAAATGCCTCTAGAATTTTGTGGATCCTTTTTTTCTCTTTTTTTAAAAAAAGGAATCGTGATACTCTGTTTCTACTCTTCTGGCACCTTGGATATATTATAAATTTTGTTAAACAAAATATGTATTTCGTTCAATAATGCGTCGCCTCCATATTTGATCAATTCATTATTGATAATATCCCATCCTGGCGCTTTTTTAATTCTTCGAAAAAACCCAAAATATTTAAGTGTAGATACTTAAAGCCTGGCTTTTCATATCAAATGCTTTAGAATAGCCGAGCAGCGCAAGCATTGTGACATAGCCACTATTCCCGTCTATACTAATTATTTCTAAATCCACACTAATTATTTGGTAAAGATACGAAAATTTAGACATGAAATAGTCGTAAACTTGCTTGTACAGAATCTTTTCAAATATTTTAAAAGGTAAATAGGATACTTATGATAAGCAGATCAGAAAACTTATTTGGATTTGCAAGTTTTGCTAGTAAAAGGCCAGAAGAAAAATTATTGTTTACACTAAAAACATTTAAATTGTAAAAAAATATTTTGTTATCAGAATTACTATTATTAGAATTACTGACAATTTGAAAAATTAAGCAAAATAAGTGTTAATTGCATTAGGATCGAACATATAAAGTGATAAATCTTTTTTGTGCTGTAAAAAGAATTATACATCGAAATTTTGAAATGTGGACTAAGTTTTATGCCTACTGTTTTATGAAGCATCGAAATTTAAATAATTTTGTTTTTCTCGGCTAATCATTAATTAATTTCTAAGCTGTGTATAATAATTGCAGTCACGTATATTTTTTGTGAATTTTAATGTTTGTAAAGCTTTCGTTTTATCACAGATGAGCATTCTTACGCTAGGTGTTAACCACTCAGTTTTTTGTTTAGTAATTTTTCGTGGCGTTATTAATGCATGCGTATTAAATAATATAATAACGAGCTAATCAAAATATTTAAGGGTCAACAGTTTTTTTGATATCTAGGACATTTTTTCTTGTAACAGAATGTTTGTCTAAAGAATGAAAGTCAGTAAAAAAATCTTGATAATTAAACGCATTAAAATAACAATATATTACAATCTTTGAAAAATTGAAGTATTTTATGATCAGAAATGAGATCTGCATTTATTTTAACCTTTATCATTCTCTAAGAACGAGTAATTTGGAGATATATACAGGATCCACCAAAGTATTTGAAGTAAAATCTATACGAATCGGCTTACTAAGTATTTGTATTAAATTGTATCTGTGTTTGCTGTGTTTGCAAGAATTGGATTAAGAATATTTCATAAATTTATATTAAAATCACATAGAACTTATACATTATGAAAATTTCTGCGTTTGTGTAACATAGTATTATGAGTATTAGACAAAAACTATGTAATATTGGACTAAGGAGGTCATAATATCCTCCAATGGCATACTTTTGATTGCGTATTTTCAACGTCCAAAACAGGTGCCTAAGAAAATAACTTACCTGAAAATCAACGACAATTTTACTACAAGGATTGGATTTCTTAATATTTATATTTAAATGCTAATGCTTCTTCTCCTCTACCATACCTTATCCTCACGAATAATATTAAAACCCGCTATTTTAAAAACTTCCGAATTTGTGCTTAGCGTTCACCAGGCTTTTAGTTAACAGAACTATATTGCAATTATTTTGTTTGAGTAATAAGGAGAAATTATTAAATCCAGTAAATATAGACCTGAAGTGTGTAATTCTCATTACTAGTGATAAGCTATGATAAGCACACCTGTGATAGAGTTGTAAAGATGGATTTTATTTATGCTACCCTTCAATCTAGCAAATAGATTAAAATAAGTGTTTCCTATGCTCAAAGATTAATGGAATATTTTAGAAAAAAATTTAGTGTTTTATAACAGCACATATGGAGGCAGAAATATTTAAAAATACGGTAAAAATTTATAAAACGTTAGTAAACTGTAGGATGTTTCAGGAAATAATTTATAACAAACAAATCTAATTCTCGTTTAATTTGCGAATGCGATATCCCTATTAGTAATAATAAAATAGTAAAAAATTTACATACATTGACTAGGAAACTATAGAAGGTGACCTTTAAGGGAGATAGTTGCCTAAATTTTATTTAATTTTTCTAAAACGACATTTTGATATTTCAATAAAAAGTCGTAAAAAATTAATGAAACATTTAATGCGTTGGTCTAAGGAATGTTCCTTGATCTTCCTAAATAATAAACTCCTCTTTAAGCCGTATATTCTTGGAATTTTAGGATGGGGAGGGGCTAGAGGCGTATTTTTAAAATGCCTAGAAATCCTTCAGAAAAGTAATTAAAAAATATTATTAACATTAAAATAATTTATAAAAAACCTAGACTATATTCCTCAGATCTAATGTACAGTGTAACAAAAATCTTCGATATTCATCAAATATTTTTTTATAATATTTTAACATATTTAGGCAAATATAAGTTAAACATTTCATTAATTGCCCATCAGTATAATATGAGAAATCGTCAACACAATTCCTCACAAACCACTACAGCTAGGAAGACAATAGGGCAACATTGTATTACTTATCTTCTTACCAGATGTTAATATTTTATAGTTAGTTATAATTTTTTACCTGTAGAAATAAGAGGTGTTATTCTAGGTAGCAACTCATTGGGATTGGTTAAAAGTAGCATCAAAAAATTTGTTATCCTTCAAAATAGACAGCTTATTGATGGTTTGGTAAATCTTAGAATTTAACATGTCCACTTATATAGTTCTTTAATTTTAATCTTGATCTGTGTCTTGCTTTGGTCCCAGTATAAAGAACAAGATTCTAGAAGAACAATCTTGAAGAACAAGATTCTAGTTTATGTTCGGTGCTTTGGTGCAGTACGGTAAAAACAGTTTTTCAAAGGTCTACAAAATACAGTAGGTCTTTAGTTTGGTAATCCTGTTATAAAAATGTTTTGTTGAATTGTTTGAGTTTTTTTTGGTTTTATGAATCTATTACAATTGCAATAGATTCATAGTTTAGATTGTTTGTTTTGTTTTGCAATTTAGGTTTATAAAGGCGTAAAAGGCGAAAAAAAATACCAGCAAGTCCTCGCACCGCGTACTAGCTCCTGAGGGCTTGGGGCATTATGTATTTATTGCCGAACCAATGTTTATTAAATTTGCTTGTATTATAATTATTATTATTAATGGAAGTTTGCAGGATTAACGATCAATGGTACTAAGACAAATGCATATTTTTCTTTATAAACCGTTGATGATGTAGAGAAACACCTAGAAAAAAGACTTTAAAGACAAAAAATATATTGCTCTTCTAAACCTGTATTTCTCCGAATATCTCAGTCACCTATAATTGCATAGGAATATAACATTTTAACCAAGAAAGTTCGTAGTTAAAGATTAGAGGTGAAACGCAAAAATATTTAAAACTCACTTTCTTGATAAATTTAATTAGGATATTTACAAGTAATAATTAAAGTTGTAATTATTTAAAATTGAGATCTAAAAGAACAATATATACTTAGCTTAAAAAATCGCAATAAATATTAATGTTTATATCAAAAAAATCACTGATATATAATTATTTGTTTGGTGCTTCAATCAATTATGCTATGCAGTCAATCGGAAAATAATCTTAAAAATAATAAACAAAAAATTTTATCTAAAAATCAAACAAACAATGTATATTTGCAATAAAAAGCTATACAATACAACACAAATTATATTTAGTTAATATTTGGATAAACTGGATCCTGAGCACATCCGCACTCGTTGCTTCCACGGAGCAATCTAAAATAACCCTGTTCACCCCAGCCAGAGCCCCAGGAGTTTTTGACGATCCAGTAGTTCTGTCCATTCTGGCTACCATATCCTACAACCAAGACGGCGTGGTTCAAGTTTGTTGTTGTGCATTTATTGTCGGCATAGATCCCGCTTGAATAAGAAGAAAGATAACTGGCATCCATGGTAATAGCAACTGGACCAATACTACCAACGGCTTCCAGAACTTTGGATTCGGATCCATGGAGCGAGACGTAGTTGCTTATTTTGGTGACAACTTTCGAAGAGTCGTATTTGCATGAGCCATCAACACCTATAAAAGGATGCTTAATTAAGAAAATATTTATACAGTTAAAGGTTAAAGTATATATAGAAGGCTTAACGGCTAAAAAGTAAGTTATGATTCTAAGAACTGAACTGTCTGAAGAACTGGAATTAAGACCTAATAAAAATATTTATTATGGTACTTACCAGTGTATGGATAACTGGATTCAGTTTGAAGACCATATTGTTCAATGTATGGGAAAGTGGCATCTAAGAATCCACCGTTGCATCCATAATTAATGCTAGTGGAGCAGTCTACCAACTGTTGCTCAGATAAGGATACAAGTTGTTTGTGCTTACGGTAATAAGCTCCTTCAGTGGAACCAGTCTTAAGATCATTACGCAAAATTAGCAATGAGCTTTCAAATGTATAATGCTTAACTAGTACTTACAAGAGCAAAGGACCAGCACGATCCACAGCTTCCTTGATTTTTCACACCAGTTACTTGTCCAGCAGATCTCCAGTCAACTGAAGTTGGCACTTCGAGTCCTTTTAACTCGTATTGAATAGTATTGTTTAAGACTGGTTTGACATGAAGTCCAAGGTAAGCCTTGAATTCTTCTTGGGTCAAGTCAGTAAACTGATTTATGGCTGTTATAGGAAATATGTTGCAGTTAAACTAATATTCAATTATTCTAAGAACATTTCTGACCTTTTTTGTAAGATACGAGTCCTTGTTCATAAAGGGCGTTGTGTTGTTCAATTTCCAAAACATTGGCACTAAAGATGTTAAAACGTTGTACTTCTTCCACTTGATTTCTATAACTTTTTCCATTTTCTACCTTCATATAGGTTCAAATGTTTATTTACAAGACCTAACATGCTAAATAATTTAAAAAACTTACCTTAAAGGTTTCGAATAAAGCCTGGTGCTTCTCGATAAGAGATGCATTTACTGCCACGATTAATAAACCGACCAAAACAAATCCCTTCATTATTGCTACTTGTTGTCTCTCTACGTCTACACTCTGCAGAAACTGGCTTTAAAATCATATTTATAGGGCATATTTCTAAAGTGGGTTCTTGAAATATGTAAGAACAATTGCTACTTAATCTGAAACGAGGTTTGCGAAATTCAGTATAGGGGCTATTTTTAGGTTTCTTTTTAATTAAACCGGACTCAGAGTTGTGTATTAACGGATAAGATTATCAATTTTGTCAGTAAGTGTGTTGATAATTTTTGCATTTTTTTTTTTTTTGGTTTAGCAAGTTTACAAAATTTACAAGTCATTCTCTTGGAAGAAACTCACTAAATTTATAGCTTAATTTTAGAAAAGGAGCTTTTAACAATACTTATTGAATATCTATAAATTTACTATAATAATTAATGAATATATTAAACCAGATTTAGATATTTATAATCAAAAACTGTATAATATAACGCATATTTCAGTTAGTTTCCACTTATTGCTTAAATGAAGCAGCCTGAAGTAACCCTATTTACCATGGTTAGAGTCCCAGGAGTTCTTTATGATGCAATCCAATAGATCTTCAGTATACTGAAGTTGGTACTTCGATCCCTTTAAGATCATTTAAAATAATGTTGTTTAAGACTAATCGACTTGACTAAATCGACTTAAAAAAGATGATAAAAAGATGTATTACTTGATTTCTCAATTTTTTTTTATTTTCTACGTTAATATTGATCAAAATATTTAATTGCCAGATTAAAATTGCTGGTTTAAAATACTGGTGCTCCTCAATAGGAGATGCACTTACTGCAACTACCAATAAACTGGCCAAAATAAAACACTTTTATTTTTCCTTATTATCTATCTACTCTGCAAAGACTGCCGCCCATACCATATTTATAAGAAATTCTTTTTTAAGTTGGTTTTTGGAAATTTTAAGAACAATTGCTACTTGACCTGAAATAAGGATTGAAAAGTGCAGAAGGGGTGTTATTTTTAGATTTCCTGTTAATTTGATAATTTGATAAAAATTCGTGTATTTTGCAAGTAATTATATTGAAATCTCTCAATTTCAATAACTAGATCAATATCAAATAACTAGAAAACCATTTTCAGATATAGAACTTTATATGTAGGATGCCATTTCATCACCGATCTAAGTACCTGTTTCGAACTGCAGTATATAGTACTTAATTAATTTTTTCTTTTATTTATAAATATAAGTAAGGCATTGAGAATTGCTATAGAAACTTTTTTATTACACATAAAGTAAAGATTAATAATCAATATATCAAGAATCAAACTCTCCACTATTTTCACATATAATATTGTTAGATAAAACCATTATCATCTTATTGCAACTCTATTACCTAATATCGTAACTTTTTAAGCTTGTTTCATTCCATAAAATCCAAGAACCATATTAACCTTGTGATCAGGAGTTCTTTGATTCTTGAAAACAAACTAAATTGAAAAAAAAACAAAATAAGCTAAATTTTAGGTGCAAACCTTTTTTGTACTTAACTGGCCTAATCTACCATTTAAATACAATGATTATATAATACATGTTTATATAATATGGTTTAATTTCTTAATATTTGTAATGCAATAAATTTGCTCTAAAGTAGTCAGGTTAATTATTTGTTTATTTACTTAAACTGCTTAAAAGAAAAACTCCGAATACAAAGCAGGAGAGCCAATCTTAAATATTAAAATAGATACTAATCAATTAACAATAATTTACTTATTTACTAGAACAAAAACTAACAATATTAATGTACATACAGGATAAATCAATTGTATTGCATGAAAATTTACTCGTTAGGTCAAAATATTGAAAAAACTTTCTAAAAACCTATATCCGAAAATGATTTCCTGCGAAGATACATGGCATTAAAACTTTAATTTATATTTCAATTTTTCAAAATAATTTGAAAGTAACCACATGAAATAGTTTTGATGTCCCTAATAAAGGGCGCCACGTATTACATTTTTAGTTTTTAAACGCAATAATGAAAACAAGCATTTTAGTTAATCAATTTAATTCATATAAAGGCATAGGTTTTTGCAAAAGGGAAAAGTAATTAACATGATGTAACACAGATCCTAGGAATAGAAATTGTAAAAGTTGTTGAAAGTGTTGCCGTCAAGTTCAATGCAAGCACCTGCCTTACAAACCATTGATTGCCGCACTCGTTTAAAAATGCCTACTGTGCTTCGAGTTATTGCGCAACTTGGCTCTATCCTATTTTTTAACTCTTCAACATTTTCAACTATTTTCCTCTGTGAAGATCGTAGAGGGCCACAGTCGTAGACCTCCAGAGCCTATTCAGCGATTGGGATATTCTCTATCTAAATATTCTCGAGCAATTAAGCTAAAGTGCGCTGAAGCATTATGAGGCAGAAAATAATTTGATATCTTAGCTCAAGGGGAACTTCTTCTAATAACGCAGGCAGTTCCTCTTTGAGAAAACGAGGATCATCGTATGTGATTATTGTGAAAAATCATAATTGCGTTTTTTGAGAAATTTGCTTCATCTGTAAATAGTATTCTGATCACGAACTGGGGATTTTCTCCTATTTTTTTGTTGTAGTCATTGACAAAATGCGAGTATTGGAAGAAAATCTAAATGGTACGAATATACCCTCTTCACTATTCTGGAGACTGTCGATTGACTATAGTCGGATTACCGAACAGATGGAGTAAATGATGTGCGCGAAATATAGGCCCGTCCATCGATGCAACCTTGGCATATTTAGATGAGGAGAATTATGCCTACTTATTTTAAACTATTTTACCGTACAGCTTTGCTTTGTAAGCAGCTTTTTTTTTATATAATACGGTCGCCTGTCAAATGGATCCAAACCGATTTAGAGGTTGTGCCAGGTAATGATATAATAATCCCTTTTAAGTATTTTGTTATGCAAAGTTATGTTAATATATTGGGGTTTACCGAAAAGGGATAGGTAATCCTTTTAAGTAATCGTGCCAGGTCAAACATTTAGGGTGTAATTGGCCAGGTTCATAAACATTTCCTTTTCACCAATGGTCAAATGTTTTCGTACTCTTTTCTTGGGGGGTAACAATGGGGTTATACGTGGCGCGTCAGCCATTATTTGTTAAGAAACAAATTAACAAATTAACAAAAAAATAAACAGAATCTCAACTTTTCAATCTTGCGAAGATTCAGATATTCGAATAGCAGAAAATTCAACCAAAACGATCTAATGACGCTGGACTAATAAAATTAAATAAAACTCGAAGTCATGAACCCTATCGAGGCTCTAGGCCACACCTCCGGCGCAGAACGATCACGTGACCACTCCATCTGCTCGGTAACCCAAGTATAAATTTCGTGGTGTGGCAATCTTTCTTGTACTTGTTGTAGGGTTTTCCTCAATTTGGTCTAACACTGACTCTTTCGCTTCTACAGTTGCAACTGTACGAGGCAGTTCATTGTTAGTCAATTTATTGAAACTGCTATTTTCACTGAGTTCCGGATAGAGGTGAATAAACATTCGTGGAATAGCACGATTCGAGAATCTTTCTTCGTAAATATGCTTTGCTTTATAGACATTGCCGTTTGCAATACCGTATACAAAATACATATCACATACTGTAACTGTTACTGTAATTCATTTCAAGTGAAAATTTTAAAGGCTGTCAAGTGTAGAAAAGTCAAAACTTCAATACAGGGATAAGTCATCTACTAGCATTTAAGAAATGAATATTTTATAAACTGAAAACGATTACAAAATGCAGCAATATCAATGACAAAAAATTGTCATAACAAAAATACAATAAACAAATCAAAGTTCCCATATTTTTTTGAAGCTTAATTTTTATTTTGATTTGTTATTTTATTATTTTATAAGCATTTTCGGAAATCAATTTATAGGTAAGTTTTGTCAATATTTTGACCCATGAAATGCGCGTTTCAAATTTCGTGTAATATTAATGACTCACCTTGTATAATATGTTGGGATAGTCAACAGTAAGCTAATGTTAGAATATCATAGGATCATGAGGAGTAAAGATTTAAAATAATTACTTCTTATGTGTAGTGCACATGATTTAAATAGGAGAAAATCGCAATTTATTTGTTCTACATGAAAAAGATAATAAATTTTGACGTGATGATTGCGAATTACTAAAAAATTAAATTTGTATAATATCTCGGAACAATCAAGTACATTTTTCAGTAACTGAATTTTATTCTGATTAAAAAGGATTGTATATTAGACAGTTTAATTAAGTCTTCTTCTGAGTATCCTATAGGAGAACGAACATTATTAATTTAAATATAAGGCAATTTTAGAAAACTCTAAACCCTCAATTGGTCCTTAATGTGTTGATTAAATTCAGGCTTCCCAGGCATACTCCAGCCTAATCTAATAAAGGAAAAGATAAAACAATAATTTAAGAGCTGCTACGTTATTAAATTTACGGCTCAGTTTTGAGATAAAGCCAAATGTCTTGGTTGACTCGGATATTGTGAATTCATAGTGCTTGCTGAAGGACAGTTTATTGTCAAATATCTCCAAGATCACAAAAGGGGTCTGTTCTAGATAACTTTATATTACTTATCGAGCAAGTATAAAGTATGAGATTTGCTTTTATTGAGAATAACATAACTTGATACTTGTTAATATTAAAAGTTAATTTGTTATTGTTGCCCCTGTTAATTAGAGTATAAAAACCTTTTTGGATTTTTGAACAGTTTTTTATTAAGTTTATTTAAAAGAGTAGCTGAAGATCAACAATATAAAGAAGTATTTGTGAGTCTAAGACACACATTTTTAATACAAATATAAAATAAAAGTAGGCCACAGTATTGTATTCCTGATGTGGATAAGTATATGAAACAGAATTTTTGGTACTAATTTATATCTTGATATCTTGACAGACCTGTATAGATAATACTAAGTTATGATGAGTGTTCAGCTATAGTCTATGTGGTAATTACTAGGTTAGTTGTTGTGAAGCTACTTATGAGAAATTCTATTGTGTGCTAGTATCTGAGGGCATTATAATTGTTATAAGTCCGTTATTACTAAAAATTGCCTTATGGTCTTTTTCGTGAATAGGGCTAACTTTTGAGATCTTCTAAATACTCAGAATTGACAGTGTAATAGCAGAGATATTTAACAAATCTGTATATATAGTTTTTAATGAAGAGACATGAAATTAAATATAATCCTTTTGTTGATTTATTTGGAAGCAACTTACGTGAATCAAGTAGCTCTGTTTCCACGAGAACGAATTATTGTCAATAACTCAGAATAAAGTGGCTGGGTTAGTGTAAGAAGCATTTATGTTTCTAGAATTTGGATTAAAAAATACTTGGAAATACTCTGAGATCACAATAACATAGATGGTCACCTGGATAATATTGATATTGGCAATGCTCAAAAAAGCAATTTTGTATATTAACTATTACTAAAATAACTAGAATATCAATTATATTTAACTTTAGATTTAAGTCTTTCGAGGTAGTTTTAAAAAGAAGGACAATTTTTGGTCTAAAGAAGAATGATCAGGCAAAATCCAAAAATACCCCAACTATGTTTGTCAGGGGGACAACTTTTGACGTAAAAACCATTTCAAAAAACTGAACCCCCTAAGCGGGGGTGACACTCCCTAATTTTTTTGCGAGGTACAATTTTTTGTTTTTTAAATGAACTTGTCGTTTTTGCGGCAAACTCTTTAGGCACATTTAGTGAATAAAAATATCCGGTTTCTTTCTTCACTTTTAAATTAGATCAAGTAGTTTTACTAGAAACCTTTTTTGTGGTTAAAGTGATTAAAAATTGTTGAATCTTTAAATTTATTGTCAATAATGGTGTACTCAATTACAGAAAGAGTTGATCGGGAATTGGTTTCAAAGTTTCGCGAAACAGGTTCAGTTCACAACAAAAAGAGGAATATTGAAAATGCAGGGTTTCATGAAACTATGGAGATTGCAGTATTGGAGGAAGTTGCAATCGATAGTACGCTAAGTATAAGATAATTGGCCATTGCAACGGGTGTGTCTCGAATAAGTGTCCAAAGGGTATTGAAGAAATACAAGTTCCATCCCTATAAAATTCACTTAGTGCAAGAATTGAGTGAAGAAGGATGACTTTTAACGTCACTTGCAGTTTTGCGGCTATGAGTGAGCGAGCGTTAAACAATGATAATTTCATACTTAATGTGTATTTTTTAATCGAGTGTTCTTTCTTCCTAAATGGTTTAGTAAATGGCCAAAATTGCCGTTATTGGGCTGACAGCAATCCAAGGATTTTCTACCAAACACACATACACACAACACTCCTAGAAGTTAAATGTATGGGCTGTTTCCAGGACGCTGGATAGGACGAACGGGCGCAATTGAGTGGCCACCTCGTTCACCCGACTTAAATCCTCTAGATTTTTTCTTGTGGAAACACATAAAATGCGTAGGTTTTAAAACTCCACCTGCTACATTAGAAGAGTTGCGAAGAAGAATTATTAACGTGTGTCACGAAGTGACACCGGAAATGATTCTAAACGTTCGGCAACGGTTTGAAGATAATTTGTATCACTGTATGAATATTGGCGGACAGCACTTCGAGCATTTACTTGATTAACATGGTAGCATTAAATCGCTTTTTGCATTTTTCGTCACACATTATTGTTTAATATTTAATAGCCCATATTTCTTAAACGAGTGACTCGATTTTTAAAAATTAAGCAGCGCTATATAGGGAATAACAGGACCTTTTTAAGGAGGTATTACTTGACCCTCCGTCTTAATTGAAAAAAATTAGGGGATGTCACCCCCGCTTAGGGGATTGAGTTTTTTTAAATGGTTTTTATGTCAAAAGTTGTCCCCCTGATAAACATACTTGACGTATTTTTTGGATTTTGCCGAAAAGTTTTTTCCCACCCTGTAATGCCTTGCGGTATTTTTTCGATGTGCCACCCTGTATAATAGAATATAGATACAATATATCTTATGGAAATAAAATATTAAAACGTCTTCCAGAAAAATTATCAGTATGTTAGTTGATGAGAGAGTAAGCAGTGTTAGATATGGTTAGGAGATGAACAGCAATAAAATCTTGGTATAACTTAAGGTAAACAGCAATTTGTCTATCAATCTTGCATTCATAAAAGATCAACTGTCTGTAAGTGTATATAAAGGTCACAATCCAAAAATTGAGGCTGATGATAATCTGCAGCTCTTTTGGGTCTTCATGGCAATACTTATTTTACATAGGAGAGGAGTACTCCTTTGAAATACAAAATTATTGATATTATTTTTCTAAATAAAGCAAATAAATGTTGCATCTAAAGGTCAGAGGTTATAGACTATAGATTATATTACTTGAATATTACTCATCGAAAAAAAAAGAATACGATTATATCAAAAAATCAATAGCAATTATGCAGAGAGAAATTTCCAGATTTTATTTAGAAATTAGGCTTATCCTTTATAAATGTCAAGCAAGAAGTGTGAAACAGAAGAACAAAAATGTGAAGCAGTGACGCATTATTACATTGTGCAATATGGTAATTGCCACGTCATCTGGCTTTCAGTAAACACAGTATTTGCTTTCTTTGTTTAAAGACTACTTAAGATTATATCTATTATTTAGCAAAAAAAAAAATGTTACGCGAGAGTATTTATTGCGTTAGAATGTTAGAAGAGTCCTCGTGAGTCTAGATAAAGTTGCTTTTTGTAATTACTTATTGAAAATGCTTATTATGAATGCAAATTAGATGGAGTAATGCATAAATAAAACAAGTTATTACAAGACACAATTTAAATTTAATAACTTATGTTTTACAAGCTAATTCAATTAATTTAGGTAACGTCTTAGTTGATGATAGGGTATACAGTATCTTGAGAAACACCGCACATGTCCTTTCCACGGAGCAGTTTGAAGAAACCACTCTCGCCCCAGCTGGTTCCCCAAGAGTTCTTGACGATCCAGTAGTCAACTCCGTTCTCACTACCATATCCTACAACGAGGACACCGTGGTTCAAGTAAGAAGAAGAACAGTATTCATCATCGTAGATGCCAGAGTCATAGAAAGACAAGTATGATGCGTCCATGGCAATGGAAACTGGACCGACGGTACCGACGGCGTTGAGCAGTTGATTTTCATTTCCAGAGGCCAATACTTTGTAGCTGCTTACTTTGGTAACAACCTTGGAGGATTTGTACTGGCATGTGCCATCTCGACCTAGGGTTAGAAGTTATATTTCAAAATTTCCATTTGCGATCTAAAATGTGAATACGTACCGGTGTATGGATAGTCAGATTCGGATTCAAGACCATTCTGTTGAATGTATGGGAAGGTCTGTTCCAAGTAACCACCGTCACATCCGGCGTTCATTGTGGCGCAGTCTACCAATTGTTGTTCAGACAAGGAAACGAGGTTACCACTCTTACGGTAGTAAGCAGCTTCAGTAGAGCCGGTCTATAAGAACCATTATTAAAATAAACATGCCTTATTTAAAAAATATATAGTTAATAAATCATCTAGTTTAACTTACGATGGAGAAAGCCCAGCATGATCCGCAGCTTCCTTGGTCCTTGACTCCGGTGACTTGTCCTTCAGTTCTCCAGTCAACAGAGTCGGGAAGAGCTACTCTGGATTCAACGTATTTAGTACCGTTGATTGATGGTTTGGCATGGGTGGCGAGCATGTCTAAGAATTCTTCTTGGGTCATGTCGGCGAATTTAGTGACACCTGGAATAGAAATTAAATTAAAATCTATTTATGCCAATGGTAAAAATATTATCCAGGGTCAAATAAACCAGATGCTCATCACCTGGTCCAATTACTAGCTTTTTTTAATAATATGATACGTTGATTATAAGTTAATTTTATGGGTACGGAAACGGTAAAGAACAAATATACTTACGTTGCTTCCAGCTCTTAAGTCCTTGTTCGTAAAGGGCATTGTGTTGTTCAATTGAGCGGAGATTGTTTCTAAAGATAGCAAATCGTTTGGTTTCTTCTGCCTGGTTCATGTAGGTCTTGCCATGCGCCAGCTATAAAAGGAAATATATGACTTTAAATAATTTAAAAAATAATAAACAAATAATATCGTACCTTAAAAGACTGGAACTTAGCTCCATGTTCTTCAAGTAGTGACGCACTAACGGCAACTACCAACACGCAGGCGAAGACAAACGATTTCATGGTGGTTGTTTTTTGTTCAACTTATTGTAGAACTGTGATGTCTGCTTCATTTTACTTTGTATTTATAATAGTTTTAGCAGCTACGTCATATGAATTCAAGTGGGCCAACTTATTGTCTTCTCAGACAGCACTTCAGCTTGATTAAATCTCATATCTAGCTGATTATGTTCTGAACTCAACTGATTATTTAGTTATAATTATTAGGTAAGACCTCGTGATTTTCGATTAGGGTACTTGTAAATATATTTTTTTTACATTAATTTATGTTTCTTTGTTTTATTAATTTGTCATTATGCGATAGCGAATATGTTTTTTCTAGGAGATTTATCGTACAATGGCTGTGTCACGAATTTAAAAGTAATTCATAAATTCAGTCATTCTAGTACGTTATGTATTAATAAAGAATTTTTGAAAATAGTTTAATGAACGAAAGATTTTTTTCAAATGGAGATTTTTTTAACCAAGCATTTGTTTTTTATATGAATTTTTTGACTGCCACACTTTTGATTTTATAAATAAATCGAAATTTTATCCCTTATTATAGCCACGAAGTGGCTATAATAAAATATCCTAAGATAGTGCAATATAAAGTAAAATATAAACCGAAAGTAATCGAAACCGAAATATTTTCTAGAGGATGTAGATAAAGTCCAGTGCAACGATATATTAGAATGGTCACCCGTCAAAACACCAGCATTTTGCTTGTCAAACAATGTAAATAGAAGGTGGATGACATTGTTTGGCAGGTGAAATGCTAGTGTTTTGACGGGTGACCATTCTAATATATCGTTGCACTGGACTTTACAAGATATAAGTTAAAATCACCTTCTCCGATTCATGAATCATAAGTGCTCGTAATGAAATGACTTCCAGTAACAGCGGAATTCAACTTTTACCCCATATTTCGTAAAGAAACCCTTCTTAGACCCTTAAATCACCCTTCATCCATATTTCATAACGATCCTGATAAAATAGTAACGTAAGAAAATGACATGTAGAAAACATTTATAATACTTAGATAATTGGCGCAGTCGGTAGGATGGAATAGTTTGTGCTCTTTATTGTTTGAGAGTAAATTTAACTCTTGAAATGTATAAAGCATCACATCCAATAGATATAGTCGAATGCATTGCATGCCCAAGTAGTATAAGGACTTGGTAGAAATGGCTTTAACTAGCAATTCTTGTAATTATATATTTTTTTAAAAATAATTCATGATACTTTGTAATTAAATTTATCATCAAGCGATAGTAAATAAATTTTACTATCGCTAAAGGAGGTTTATCGTTTAATGTCTATTCAGGAATTTAAAAGTAGTTCATGAGTTCGGCTATTTTTGTACGTTATTTATTACTAAAAAACTTTTAGAAATAGTTTAATAAATACCGTTTTTTTTTTTAAATGGCATTGTATTAAACGAGGAATATTGGTGCTTTTAATTGAATTATTGAACTGCCACGCCTTGATTTTTAAAAATATGTATATTATTTAAAATTGACTCCCTACGAAGTGCCTATAATACAATATCCTAAAATAATACTACAAAAAGCAAACCACGATTTAAAGGATGTAGGTACAAAACATGAATATAAAATCACCTTTTCAGACTCCTAAATTATGAGTGCTGGTGGTAATGAAATGACTTCTGGCAAAATTTTAAAAAGACTCAGAACGTAACAAAAGTGTTAAATGTGATAGAATACGCCGTTTATCCCACCTTTAGTAAAGAAACCCTTCATAGATACTTAAGTTACCCTTAACCCATATTTTATGACAATCCTCATTATAATAGTTTCTGGTGTTGATTGTTCGAAATTAAATGCTTGCCGACCTTTGGAATGTATAAAGCGTGATATTCAGTAGATAGACTCCCACGCATCACATGCGTTACATCACATAATTATATTTACTTTTTAAAGAACTTTGTATTTTAATTTATCATTAAGTTATAGTAAATATACTTTTTCTAGGATATTTTTCATCTCATACTTATTTTATATTCATAAATCTAAATCATAAATTTGACTATTTTAGTATTTCATTTATTGTTAGAATATTTTTAGAAATAGTTCAATAAAAAGCGGATTTTTCAAATTGTATTTATTTTAACTAGTAATTTCAGTGCTTTTAATTAAATTTTTTAACTGCCATGACTTTGTTCTGAAAAAAATACATACTCTTTAAAATTGTCTGGCTTCAAAGTACCTATAATACCTTATTCTAATTTAATAATTCATAAAGTAAAATATAACAAACACGAAATAAAGGATGTAAATATAAAATATAAATAAAAATCATATTCTCACTCATGAATCATATACCATTGTAATGAAATAACTTTTTTCATCTTTAAAAAGTGCCTTGCTATTTTAGATAGGTGAGATTTTTAATTTTAGTTCCTTTTGTGTAAGGAAGCTTTTCTCAGACCATTGAGTTATGAACGATTATAATAAAACGTCTCTTCATGTTCGTTTCTCTAGTAATTTTAACCACTTAACAAAAGTAACACGTCAAACAGTTTCATAGTAAGTAGATAATTAGCGCAGCTGGTAGGATAAGGTAATTTATGCTATTGTTCACAAATTAATCCCTCCTGATCACTGGAATCTGTAGAGAATACGTCAAATCGAATCAAAAAGAATCGAACACACTGCATGCCTAAGTACCACATAATCTTTTCAAATAATAATACATACAGGACGTCTGCTAAACGATGAGAAATCTCTAAACTGAAGATACTACTGACCAAAATATGTAAAGTGATTCAAACATATCTTAATACAAAAGTTGATAGTTTGCGAGATACAGGTTGTTAGTGTTACATCCTCTATACAACAACTGAGCGAAAAATGTTATTTTCTTGAATTTACGCAACAAAAAAGTTTCACTTGCTAGACGGGTCTAAAGGTAATAGTTTTCGAAATATTTGTTTTTAAAATTTGCAAATCATATTATGTGTAGAATCATAATAAAACATTTTTATAATATAATAATGAACTTGCTTTGAATAATATCTGCGTAGTATTTCTATACCTGCCTAATTCAGACTCTCCAACGTATTAGTCAGCGGTTATAAAAAACTGATAAGAAATGGTTATAGCCCCATTCAGTAGAAATGATTTAGATTTTAGATTTATTTAGGTTTTACTCTAAATATGGGCCGATATTTAATTTTCTAGATTTACAGTAAATACCATTTTCGAGAACAACTGATCCATCCATACAACCTGCAAAAAGTACATGGCTTAAGCAGGTTTTTGGAAGGATGAACGAAAATCCTCATGCAATAAAACAAAACTCACCACCAAGTACAATGTCAAAATAATATATGGACAGGAATAATTAGACAATATTTAACAGGACTCTTGTTTATGCATTCATATCATGGCGCTTTATCTCATTTTAGCTTATTAGTTAGACAGCATCTAAATTAAGTTTATCTAGATCAGTGGATAGGCCGATAAGGCCTCTATTGTGGCTAGCGAGATCAGATTTAAATTTCAAATCAATTTATTTTTGAAATAATTTAAATACAGAAGAAACCTTTTAAAAAAATTAATAAATTATAGAAGTCTTATCAGACTAGCAACATATGAACATACTTTAAGTAATATTACGTTTTAATATACCTAACCTAACTTAATAAGTCAATTTAAATTATAGTCGCGATTTCAAAACTTAAAAAAAGACGCTGCCTAAGTTGAGACTTAGGCTCTTTTGAGGCTTGTCGCTTCATCCCCATCCAATATTAAAAAGTCTATATGCGAAAACCGTGAAATACGTTTATTTATATACCATACAAAAATAATTGTTAATTAATATAAATTTATATTTTTTCTTAAATTTCCCGTCTTTCTAGATTTTAAAAAGCATAAAAAAATCAATGTGTCAAAAGCACACAAAAATCAATCGGTGGGTAATTATGTGTAGAAAATAAGTAAAGTTTTTCAGTAGAAAACATTTGATTTCTTTTGAATTTTTTTTGATTATTGTTTACTTGTTTGAGCTCATCTGGAAGTTTAATAAGGACAAATAAGAGCCCAATATAAAAGCTAAATCGTGTTTTGTTGAGGAGCAAATCTAGTTAAATGGTTATGATTCTCTGATAAAAGTGAATGATTTTTTTAAGTATAATTTAATTTTTTATGTATAATTTAACAAGCAGTTGATATATACATTTCTTATATTTAAAATATTATTTTCAGAAATCAAAAGGCTGGTAGAGTATCTAAGGTTCTTATTCAGTAGAACTTTTAAAACAGCATTTTAATAAGTAGATAGTTTTCTCAGATTAGAATTATATAAACTGCCTTAGACAATAATATAATATTTGCATTTAAGCATTGATTCCACCAAGGATCCGTATAATATTAGGAACATCCTTAGATTAATTATTTTACGAAATTGAAAAAAATTATAAATAAAATTTCTCATTGTCTTATTTAGATAAGTAACGTGTTTGCATCATTTAAGATGTTTATCCAACATAATGCCAAGGTAATTAATAATATTAGTACGAAAGATTTTTTGCAGTGACATACAATTACACTATGCTGCAATTCTTCAAATAAGTTTACAAATGACCCTTCAAGGATTGATCGAACGTTGTAAGGAAAAAGAAACTAATCTTTGCTTTTAGTATTTTTCGAAAATTTAAAAAAAATATTTATTACTAATATAGGTCTATAATTGTTCATATCTTTTTATTTTTTAACTGTTTATTATCAGTTTTAGAATAAGGAATTATAATAGATATTTTCCACTCCCATAATATTTGAAAAGCTGTAGAAATTAAATTTATTAGATGCAGAGGTTTTATAATTTAAATATGCATGTTTTTTTACAAAAATAGTTGAGATTTTATCATAGTCAGATCATCAAACATTTTTACACTTGTTAACCTGAGAGCGCAGGTCATTTTGTCTGAAAATCATAATAATAACACGTTTAAAGGTAATACATTATAAATTTTATTCATTATAAATAAGTGTTAAAATTTATTAATTATATGGTAACAAACTGGCCGTTTATTCAGACTTCTAGGACCATATAACAAAATAGCGCCTGAATTCTGTTGAAGCCTATGTATTGCATAGCAAATACTCTAAATTCCATACACTTAATAATAAGTCACATCACATAATCAACATTAGGTGGTAAAGAAGAGCTTTAAGCAAAAAAAAATATCAATACCTCTCCTACTCTTAGGTATACCCTATAACGAGACTCAGAGAATTCATTCAGGTCGGTGTTGAAGATTACTCAACAACAAAAAAAAACATATACCTAATCCGACATTAGAGTTGTACTTGACTTCGAAAGTACCGTCTCATTCTAAGCTTATAAGTTAGTTCGGAAAAATCAAACTGGTTAATTTTAAATATATTTATATAACGGGCAATCAAATATGACAAAAACCTCTTAAATAATTCTTTCTTTTAATAGCTTTTTATCAACCCTTAACACATAACTATTTAAGTAAATTATTTTTACCTCATTTATATATTCTAAATTCTCTAAGCTTAGCTATTATAATAAAGCATATATATATAATTAAGCTTTAATTAAGCTTATTTACAAGTTTTAGTTCACGTGTTTGTATATTTTAAAACATTTTTAGTTATAAGGTTTTTAATAAGTAATTTTTTTGCAAATGTCATTTCATCCTATCCCGTATATTAATTGACATTAGCTTGAATTTAAGGCATTCTTTTGCTTTCTCCACATTAAAGCATGATATAACATTTTTCAATTCTTCATTCTCTAATTGACTGATTTTAGTAGAGTAGTTGAATTTAAGTAGTTTATATATTTATCAATAGTAGTAAACATATTTATCAACATGTTTTTTTCCGTTGTTTTATTGTTTTGATTATTTTGATTTTGGTATTTACAAATAGATAAACCTTTCAAGTCATGATCACTTAATAAGTATCTCAGAATAAATAGTTTTCCCTTTCAAAATAGATATTACGTTTTATAAATATATGATCCATGCAAATAGAAGAATTTGCAAAATCGCTAATTGATAAATTCACACAAGCTATAAATTTGTTTTGTGCTCGAATATAAAAATATTAATTGACGTTGTGACTGATTTTATTAAATATATCAATATTTAAGTACCCTAAAAATAGTTCAGTATTTTGAAACTGCAAATCTTTAAAAAATGTTATATCTAGATCCTTTAGAAAAATATCTATATGTTCGTCGATGGGCCTCGGTAACACCCATAACCCCATAACTTAAAACGTTTAATAATTATAATAATTATTTTTCTGCCATATATAAAAATTTTAAATAAAATTTTAATAAATATAATACGATAATTTTTGGAATGAATATCACCAGTCTTGTAGAGGCATGTTTAAACAGAAAAACATGTTGATCATCAAATTAGTTTCAAAAAAGCGTCACGATTTTTAAGAAAACGAAAGGGGTCATTTGTTAAATACACGTGGCTGGAGACCTTTAAATACCCTATAGATAGAACAACAGAACGTGTAAAAATACTATATTTAGGTGCCTTAGGTTTTTTAACAATCTCCCAGATAATCTCCGATTGCTTAAAAGTGATCAAAGGTCAAGTATAATAAAAGATTTTTATGTGGTTTAAACTCATATAGTTTAAAGAATTTTCGAACTTAATTTAAAGAGCGACCGCAACTTTATGCCTGTTTGGAAGTTTTGTTTTTGTCTTTTTTTTGTGTTAAAAAAATTTAGTGTTTTTAAATTTGTAATTACTTTGCAAGGGAATATTTTCTATTTTTAGATTGTATTACTGTTTGGACCTATTTTTCAAATTTTTTTTTATAGCTATATTAATCTTAAGAAACAAGTGCTATTTTGATTTTAATAATTGATTGATTGATTTTAATTTTTCTAAAATCCTATAAAAGTTTTAAGTAAAATAAAAGAGAAAAGTATTTCTACCTGAAGCAATTGATTCAAATCAAAGGCACTTTGTTCCATCGATACATAGTAAAGAAAAAAATGTAAATTATTTATGTGAGTACTTCTATGGGGTGTAAAATTAGTTTTGTATAAATGGCAAATAATCTACTTTCCACTATTAACCGAATTCATTTTTTTCTTAGAGTCATTCATCTTGACATAAAAATGTCCATCAAATAACAAAATCCTCAGAAACAAATCAATTTTTAACATCAACATCAATTTTTGACCTTTTTAGGTTTCTTCTAATATTTAAGTTTCTTTTAAGTCGGTGTTTTTATATGATGACATTTAACCTTGACTCAATAAATGAATAAATACATGCTTATTAGCCAATATAAAGATATCTAGAAATTACATCAACATAAAAGGGCAATTAAACAGGAACTCACATAAGCTGCACTAATTTGCCACTTGTTTGTGAAATTCTTGACAAGTTACATTTCGGTGGTAAAAGTCACATTCGGTAAAACAGTCACATTAGGGAATATGACACTTTTTAATATTGTAGTCTTATTTGACAGCCTTTTTGTCAAGTCCTTGACATCCTTTTGATTTTTTACCAGTAACACTAATACAATGAATAAGCCTAAAATTTTATTTAAAGCTTTATAACTTTAATAACTCCGATGGAGATAATACATAAAATACATTTTAAGAGTTATTCACTAAATTATGGAATATTGATCTGTTTGTTTTTTGTATCCAGTTTTTAAGATCATTTTTAAAACACTTATGTTTTATATTATTTTGTAGAATTTAAGGTAGTATATTAAAGAGTTTTGGTGCGATATATTTAAAATGTCTTTGACCAAGAGCTTTTTTGCTTTTTGGAATTTTGGATGTGGTAAAGGACTTATTTGAATTTTATTCTTTTTTACGTTTATTAAAAGAGTAAATGAATAACTTAATTGAGGCTGAACTAAAGAATAGTACAACGTTTTGAGTACAACGCTAATTCGTAGGTACTGTTTAAGATACTTCAATTTCGTAACTAATTCACTGATCTTTTTTGTAAGTTCCTTTATTTGTGTATTCCATTTTAGATGCTGATCAATATGAATACTTAAATATTTTCTGGTGCTTGTCTCTTGATCAATTTACTTGTAGAAGACCTAATTTTGATAGGTTTTTTTCGTATGAAGTGAAATCTATATATTAAGTGATAATTTGTTTGCCTCAAACCATTTCGCTATTTTCAAAAAGTTAATTTCTGCTTCAGTTATTAGACTGTTCTAAGTTTTTTCTACATAGGGTATTACGGTATCGTCTGCGTAACTTATAATTTTTCCTGTGATCAATAAATGTCAAAGACTATTCATATATAGTATAAACAGGAGTGTTCCTTGCCAGATGTCGCTTTTCTGAAGTCGCTCTAAGTGTCATTTATTTTTACTGTTTGCAATCTATTTGAAAGATAATTTTCAATTAGTTTCTTAGCAATACCGCGAATGCTATACTTTTGCAGGTACTTTAAAAAAATTGTGATCTGCAGTATCAAATGTTTTTGACAAGTCTACAAAAATACAAAGCGTTGGTTGGTTTTTGTCAAGGGAATTATTCAGATTTGAAGTTAGTTTTAATATGGCATCTTCTGTAGACTTTTTTTCACGAAATCCATATTGGCTCTTAGACAACACATGATATTTTGTTAAAAACTTTACAATCCTTGTTTAATTATTTTTTCAATAACTTTTGAGATATTTGATATGAGTGACACTGATCTGTAATTATTAACGTCATCTTTAGATCCATTTTTATGCAGCGGTCTAATTACTCCTGTTTTAAGTGCTTCTGGAAATATGCCACTACTAAAACGAAGGCACAGATTTACAGAATAATTATATTCTCTAAATCTGTGCCACTACAAAAACAAAGGTTGATAATTAAACAACGGGGATTTGAAATATGCGTTTTAATTTTTTGTAGTACTTCGGTTTTTAGTCCATCATATCCAGGAGCCTTTTTAGTTTTTAACTGAAGAGTTATATTTTCTACTTCCTGTGGAGTTGTGTCATAAAAAATATTAAGTGCCCATTGCTTCCATTTTCTAAAGTTACATTTATTGAATTTATTTTGGAGGCAAGCTTTTCTCCTATTTCGCTGATAAAGTTGTTAAAGTAGTTTGAAATTTTTACTTTGTCTGTCATTATTTCACCTGAATTTGGTTTTAGTTGTTTTATTTGTTTCTTTTATATTCTTGTTTATAACATAAGTAGTTTTTGGTGTTCCACAAACTTTTGCTTGTATTTTGGCCTTTTGCTATTTGTCTTGAAATGTAGTCTTTCTTTGCTTTCTTTATTTGTTTTGTTAGTTAGTTTTTACTCTTTTGATTTTTAAATAGATTATTCTTTTGAGTAATTGCTTTGTTTATAGTCTAATTGATCCGGTTTTGTTTTCCTGTATTTTTCTGTTTTGCTTTTAGGTATGTTTGTTTCTGTCGATATAAAAGTTTAATTTTTGAAGAAAGTTATTTGTTGCTATATTTAAGTTTTTCTCATTATATACACAGTTTTCGTTCATTAAATTCTTTTAGTTCACTTAATCAAACGTACTTAAAAAGAGCGTTTTTAAGCACGATACCATTGTTTATCTTTTGCTCTGCTTCCATATTCATATAATTTATTGTCGCCGACAAGAGGTCACCATCAAATCACTTGCAATTAAATCTGTCATCGATTTCCTCCCATCCATGGCCTACAGGTGTTGAAAGTGGTTGGATGAATAAGGCCAAATGGAAATGTATGCTGTCCGAAGTAAGCGTTAGAATTTATCTTGGAATCCAAATTTGATGTGGTGATTTGGAAAATATCATCCATATCAGTGAACCTGTAATATTTAGACAACATTTCTAATCTGTAGAAGTAGATATATTTGCATTTTTTTAAGCTATATATGTTGTGAATAAACTCTTCTATTGTCGAAAATATTGTTTGTGGGCATGATGTAAATTTGGCTTTATCTGTTAGTGACATCATGAATCTTGTCGATGCCTTTAATATATTAAAAGGGCAAATTTTTTCCTTTTTTATTTAATGCCGGATTAAAATCGTCACCTGCCAAGGCATGAAAATTACTGTTTCCCTAGGTTTTCGAATAACGAACTTATATTAATATACTGATGGTTATTGCCAGTGCCAACACGCATCCATATTTTAACACTAGATTTTACATTGGGTTCTATATTTCCTAACATAGTGACTCTACTATTTTTGTTTCTGCTTCCTCATATTCTTTACCAGACAGTTCGCTTTCGATTATTCAAACAACTACATCATTGCTATGCATAGCAATGAAGGACGCTGCTGTTTTGGTACACTAATATGGTATACCTGCTCTCATTATCTTTAAATGAAGGAGTAAAAAGGCACCCGAATGCTACGATGATCGTGCGAATATTGCTGAAAACCGAAGAAATTTCTTTTATGGTTTTATGGTTTGTAGAATAAAAAATCCATTGAAAATCATGATATTTAGTCTCCGTTGCTCAGTAATTATTTGCTTTTCCAGAAGTTTTCTAAGAGCAGATTTTTGTATCTTATAAACGGTATATATTTAATTTTTTCTTATAGGATTTTCATAGTTTTTTGGTCTTGAGAACATCAAATAATAAATTGCTGACGTTGCTCGTCACCACCTCTTAATCTAGTGATCTCTATGATTTTACTGAATCGCAGTCGAATATATGAAGGTCAGTCATCAAAGGGTCCCAATACTTTCAAAATTAAAAGTCACCCTGGGGAAGGGTTGCACACCCCTCCGGGTGCAAAATTAAATTTTTCTCATTGTAGAATAGAAACTTGAAAAGTATAGTCAAATGCTTGAAAATCCACAAAAGTATAGACATAGATTAAGGCACACATTCCTGGATCATCTGAAAATCTCATTAGACAATTACTGCGTCTAAAGAGGCCGAAGTGATGAATTATTTTATTGGGTGGGACTGAAAAAGAAGAAACTGCTCTCTACGTCATTGGGTACTTATAACTCACGCGCGCTAATTTCTAATATCTGGACAGTTTAAAGTCTAAAGGTTGCTTAATTAAATTTGCGTGCTATATATTTTTTTTAAACTGATTAACCAATGAATTGAAACTATAGATAACAATAATATGAGAGACATATAGTGTTAAATAAACTGTATGGAAACATTTTTGTAGCAGTAAAGTATACTAGAGCCCATGCTCCTTCATCATATCAATACTATTAATATTTTAAATTTTCTTGGTGGATTAAACATAATAATTAAAGTTGTTTTAATATCACAATTTATTTTTTATTTAGTATTAACTAAGCCTCTTCAACCCTAAATTTTAAGTGGGAATTATATTTAAACGGAAATACTAAAGATAACCGATATAAAGATTGATTTTATTAATGAAAACTTAAAATAAAAACATCCTGTTCAGAATAAAGCAGTAAATTTTTAATTATCATTAATAGTAACATGTGAAAAAATTGACTATCATCAGAAATAACAAACAAAAGGTATAAAATATCGATATTTTAAACCCACTTGACACATTTTTTTTAAACGTATTTGATAAAAGTAGGACCAATACGTTTATCTTGCAATTTATCTGATTTTGAAATGAACTTAAATATTGATTTTAAAATTTTATATTAACTGATAACAATAAATCCGTATTATTATTTTCGTTTTAAAGATATTTTATCTAGTTACTTAAACAAATAAAATATTTAGCAAATAATTATCATCTTGTCGATCACGCTTGTTATTATAATGCATATTTTACTCACGTAGGGTTTAAAGTAATGATCATTTCTTATTTTTTGCTATGGAACACATACGTAATCCAGAAGACAGTTGGAGGTAGTTTATTAAATCCATTTTTTGAAGGTTCCAGATTTAAAATATTTTATGACTAAAATATATATATTTAAAACAATTTCTTTACTATAAAAGCATTGTAGTTAAGGCTTTTACAGTATATTTATAAAATCTACAGAATAATTAAAAATCAATTCTTGATTTGAGTTTAGCTGATTAAGTTATAAAATGATGTAACTTTCTTATTGAAACATAATGAATGAAGTAACTAATGAATAAATGATAATTGATAACATAGAGGACGCTTACAAAACCAAGGACTTCTTGCGATATATTTCATTATAATTTTAAAAGTACTCCAAGCTTATGGGAACTGATGTCAGAATTAAACGTTTTTACTATTTTTTTTCTCATATTTTGAATAATAACAATTTTTGTAACTGATGATCCTGTTTTGTTATATATTATAATGTTTAAATGCTAGATTCAAGTAAAAAATATAGCGATCTTAGACAATCATTTAAGTACATTTTACCGACGGTTTGACTTCAATTTTTTTAACTTTCAATATTTAATAGATACGGCGCCATCTTTTGTATCACTCCGGTAAATAAACAAAAGTAAATTGTAAAGTTTATTAAAAGATAACGCTAAATTTGTTTTAACCACTTAAAGGTTCGTTCATATAAAAAATTATAGAGGTCACATATCGTAAATTAAAAAAAATATATATAGTAAAATTTAATACGAGTTTTTCACAACAATATAGAAAATTATTATTATTTAAGAAGTATTTTTTATAATTAATGATCCAAATAAGATTATATCGGTTGGATTATTGTTGGGTTTAGGGATCAATAAAATAAAAATCCAAGCCTATTGAAATTTGCCGACGTTTCGCAAAATATATTTGCATCTGCAGGACGAATTCAATATGTTGACATTTATACATTTATACAGAAAGCTTTTTTAGGTACGTGACATTAGACATTACAAGGACATATACGAAACTATCAATACTTAAAATATAATTTATCACACTAAAATGATTTTACTGTGATAAATTATATTTTAAGTATTGAGAGTATTGTATATATGCTTGTATTTTCTAATGTCACGTACCTAAAAAAAGCTTTCCGTATAAATGTTTACTTTTATTTATTTTTTTTTTGACTTAAGTCCAACATATTGAATTCACCCTATGGATGCAAATATATCTTGCGAAACGTCGTCAAATTTAAATGGGCTTAGACTTTAATGATTCCTAAAACCAACATAATCCACACGATATATTATTATTATTAATTATATTATTATTGTTTCCCTATTCAAATAATTTTTAACGATGGTATTTTTAGTTGAAACCACCGAGTGCTCACGGTTCATTTAGGCCAATTCTATGTTTTGTATGTTTAGAGTAGTTTCCGCATTAGCTGTGCAGTACTACATGCAACGGTTTTTGTAGTGCCTGGAGGTTGTATTTGCCAGAGTAATTTTTGATGCTCTTGAAAGTATTTTTAGAAATTAATCCTATTGTACCAATCATAATTAAAATATTATATAATCTTTATAGGCTACAATCTTTTAATCTTAATTTGCAAATCCTTATACTTAAGTAGATTTTCTGCTTCTTTTTGAACTATATTATAATCAGATAGGATCGATACATCTACTACTAAACACGTTCTTATCTTTTTATTTTTTATAATTATGTTTTGGTTATATTTGTTTTATTAGATTGCTTGATCAATTTGGATTAAGTATCCTTTTTAATGGTAACTTCTGGGATGTCTATAATCGCAGCCTGGATATGTTCTCATCATTTCTCTTCAATTTGTATTCCATATTCCTTGCAGACGTTCCAGTGCAGATGTGATGCGATATTATCGTTACGACCCGTACTTAGAACATTGAAAGGCCTTTCAATGTTCTAAGGACCCGTATATACTTTTTTGCAAGAATAAGGCATCTTGATACTACGTAATTGATGTTTTATTTTATTCACAGCAAAGTCTACATCGAGGGTTAATACCGGTTTGGATAATTCTAGCCCTTATATGGCTTGCTCTTGAAAAGCTATTATTAATGCTTTTATCTCAACCGTTAACCGTTTTTAGCCTCTTTAATTATTTCTCCATAAACTTCGTTTTCTTTCCGCCTGAGGTGGGACTCTGTAATGCAAACAGCGATGGATAAACTCTTTATTCTCTATCTCTACGGTATTTCGTACTCTGTAACGCCGTTCGGGCTTTTTCGTTACAGAACGAATATAGACGACCTCGCTTTCTTAAGCGACCACGAAAAGTACCTTTCTATTGTAAATATATTATTTTCTTCCTTTTTTAGCGTGTATTGTGGGAAAGAATAAACTATTGGCTTAATTATTTGGATTTGGCACCGACTCCCCGTCCGTACGCCGTGAACGGGGAAATTTTATTAGGAGGGAGAAAAAATTTAACGTGCGATGGACGGGAGTCACTACCTGATTTTTTTAAGTGTTATGTCATGATTTATTTTCAGTTTTTTATTTTTTTATTTATATTTGTATTCTGTGATTTAGGGTAAAAGGTAAGTACATGCTTCGTGTAATCTTGTGAGACCTATTGAAGCGTTCTTCAGGGGTCTCTGGGTCAGGATTTTCATGTGGTGTCATCAACCATGGTGCTAGAGGATACCCAGAATCTCCTAAGGGCCAGTTGGATCTTTCACCTGGAAAAAATATTTAAGTGTTTATTTTTTCTCCGGAAAAAAATTTAGATATTAAAATAAATTGCATTAAAAAAAGATTTAATTTCATATCGAAATAAATTTTAATAAAGTAAATAATATAATTGTATCTAAATAAAAAACTAAATAAAGGAAATTTAGTGTAATTATACTGTAATAAACTAGAAATTAATAATAAAGTACAACTGTGCTAAAAAATAAATCTCATATTATCTCGGTAAACCTTAGCTTCCTTACCTCTATCATATTCAGATTTCAATAAGCGTCTCACCTGAGACCCTCTCCATATGAAAGCATCATTAGTTGATCCTGGATATCTTGGGTTAATGTTCGTTATTTGCAAATCTGAATTGCAAATAATTTGAACATTTTTAAAATGGAAACCTTTGCGGTTACATAATTATGTTCTTCCTCTGAAGGAGCCAAAATTGCTATGTAGGTACAGTCAATGCAGCCAATTATACCCGGAAAACCAGCTTTTTCCATAAAACTGGCTTTTACCTGATTTCTTGTTTCATTGCCAGCAGGAAATTTTACCCATAGTGGTCCCAAATGATGAGAAATGCATTGTGCAACCTCTTCTATGCATCTACTTACCACTTGCTGACTTGAAGATAGAATAAATTCTTCTCCCATGCCCCGTTGGTAATTGCCTATAGCAAAGAACCTTAAAGCAATGAAAATTCTTGTTTCTCGTGGAACACGAGTCTGCCTCTGCTCCTGCTCCAAGTGCGGAACTAAATTGTTAAAAAGATATATCATTAGGTCTTTATTTAACCGGAAGAGTTCCGAAAATCTGCAATCCGGTAATGCAAAAGGGTCACTCATGTCTCTCATCACTCGTTTTTCAAGACGATTTTCTTGCATTCGTTGCCGATTTTCTAACTCGTTAATTAAAAATCTTTGCACAGGAAGCATTTTAAAGTTTTAAGTGCTTGAACTAAGCGTTTTAGGCGCTAGAACCAATAAAAATTAATGTAAAACAGTAAAACAAAGCCAAAAACTAAGTTCTAAGTTTCACATCACAACAAACTTTTGACATAAGCAAAATAAAAAAAAGTCAAAATGTCAATGTCATTTTCTTCTTCTTCTTGTATTTACAGCTGGACTATGCTCAATTGTCTGATGTTTTTAGAATAGATAATTATCGAATTCTCTATGCCCGAGCAACAACGAAGTTTATAAGGAAATGTTTATAGAGTGTCAAGGCATTAAGCGATCTTTGTCTCTTAGCTTCCTTATTCGCTTCCTTCTCTAACTAGAGAAAATTTACAGAGTTCCACGCCTGGTCACTTATTCTTATTTGTTTTTATTCTTTAGCAATTTTTTAAACGATTTAAGCAATTTTATTTCAAATTCAGAAGGATTGGTAAAACTCTGAACACTTTGACTTGGTTCTTTAACCCTTTCATTTGATGCATTCTAATATACTTATCTTGGTTAAATTTTTAGTTTCATTTCGATCCGCCAGTTGTACGGAGAAGCTTTGCTCTAATAATAAACACCAGGAAAAGAAGATAAGAAGATAAGTTCCTGAAACGCTATAAGAAATAAGGATATTAAGAGCGCTAGACCTATCTCACAGTCATTAAATAGCTTTATTTGTATTAGTAAATAAAAAAACCAAATCTGCCCAATTTTGTGTAAAATAAGAATTGATAGTAACCTAGGCGCTTCACAATAGCTTTCAACAAAGGAACTTAGAGTGCACATTGACAAATATAAATGCAACCAAAATACGGCAAAAGATTATTGAAGTTCTTTAATAGAAATAGCAATCAGATCCCTATGCTTACTAGCCCTCTTCCACTACCCTTTTTTAGTAGATATAATCGATTGTGTGGTCAGATTGTGTCCATTTAATATTATAAGAATTGTATTAGATGACATTTAATTTTTTTGATTAGCTGGGTTTTTAGGATGGCTCTAATTCTTGTGTAGTGGTCTTAAGCTTATTCTTCATCTTGTTATGTTAAATTCGGCATAATTTTATCAGTATCAAGACATTTGTATACATGTTATTCTAAAGATATAATGATAATTTCTTGACTAATCTGACTGTTTTTCCTCAAGTTGTAATTAGGCTTTTCAAGAACAAATTGCATGTCTATGTCATCGCAAAGTTGTGTTACTAATTACTTATTCAGTTCGTCGACATCTTTTTCTAATAATTATTATGTTATTTAAAATTATTGTTATGAGTCTTAATATTTGTTTAAACCCCAGCAGTGTTGGAGTATTTAACTATAATAAGTACGAAGCGGAATATTTTGTTAACGTATTACTAATTATATGTAAACGCACATCTAATCGACCTGCACGTACCCAGAATAACCGCAATTTAGGATAGTTTGATGACTAGTTAATTGATCTTTTAGATTTTCGAATTTAAATTTTTTAGTTCTTCTACAAAATGACCTTATAAACCTTTTTTAACTGTGTCTTTAAGTTAAGTAATACAAATACATCCCTTAGTAATGAATTTTGAGTGCATTATCACGTCGTTGTTGGTAATCCCTCAGATAAGAACAATTCTCATTCAGGTGCTATTTGCCGTTGCAGTGTCTTTATTTGTCTCTTGGTATATGTTTTAATAGATACTTACAATAGGTTTAGTTGCCATTACATCGTCCTGTATAGATTCATTAAACAAACCACTTAGTCTGTATTCTAAGGAGGCTTTCAGTTAGTAAGGTAAAAGGATGGGAGATGGACCAGGAGGGTAGACGGTCCACTCAAAATATCCGGCAAGGTTTGGCAACACGGTAAGACTAAACTGTCCCGTTCTGTTTCTTACGTCAGTTGCCTTTAAGACGGCGACTGGAACGCATTATAACGCACCTTCGCAAATGTTATTTACTATAGTTGAAATCGCCACGTGCAAAAATTTTATATCAGTTTTGAGAATCCTATTTTTTTTAATCAGATTTAACCGATTTTTGTTGGATTAGTGTTTAGATACCATATACAAGGTGTGCTAGAGAGCACCAATCGTAGCTCTAATCGGCATATTTTAGAAGCTATAAACTGGTCCATCTATCCTCCTATTTGAGGATAGATGGCATACTTAAGTGGAGGAGTTGGACCAGCCTATTTTGTTTTAGGATTATGCCCAATAAATATATCCGAAAACAAAATGCACCTAAAAGAGGTTCTTGGACGGCTAGAGCATTAGGGTGATGCAGTTGATGCTGTGAAGAATGGCGGTATGGGCATTAACGAAGCAGCGAAAGTATTTGGAATTCCAAAAACAACTTTTAAGCGCAGATTAAAAGCAAATAACATCGATAGCTGTAATCGTCTGGGGCCAGATTGTTCTTTAGGCTCGAACGTCGAAACAAAAATAGTCAGTCACATAAAAAAACTGCAAAAGGCAGGCTTTGCACCCACCGGAACAGAAGTAAGAATCATGGCGTCTAATTTAGCTGAACGATTGGGGATTCCAGATAAATTTAATAAAAAAGAAGGTATATTAAAAAAATATAAAAACCACATTGCTAATTTATTATCGTCTTTTTTAGGTAAAGCTGGCCAAAAATTATTAGAACTGTTATTTAAAGCGAAGACCTCAAATTTCAATCAGAAAATCCGAGAACACCTCAATTGCGCGAGCTTTGGGAATGTCAAGAGAAACCGTTAATAATTACTTTTCGGATCTACGGAGAATTATGACTGAACACAAGTTTTGTGATAAACCCGGGCATATATTCAATACAGACGAAAAAGGATTACAGCTGAACACTAGGGTTGGTCAGGTACTAGCCGAAAAAGGATCAAAATGTGTTCCAAGCGTAACCCTGGGGAAAAGGGTGAGACAATAAGTGTCATAGCATGTTGTAGCGCAGAAGGCACTTTTATCCCCCCATATTGTATTTTTAAAGAAAAAAGAAGACTGGCATGAAGGTATGCCAGTGTAAATACATTTTCTACCAAGAAAGCCCTCGGGTAAAACTTTCCTAATAGTAGATGGCCACACGTCCAATACGACCAACCTGGACCTACTAGAATTTGCTGAGCAAAATGATATAATTTTGTTTTGTTTACCATCGCATACCACTCACTACCTGCAGCCTCTTGATCGCGCCTTTATTAAATCTCTTAAAAGCAACTTCTACGCTGAATGCCGTTTTATGGTTCAAAATAACCCAAACAGGGTCCTTAATCATCTTCAATTTGGTAAGCTGTTAGGTCGAGCATGGGGAAACTCAGCAACTGTTCAAAATGCGGCCTCTGCACTTAAATCCACTGGGCTGTATCCATTTAATCCATTAATTATCCAGAAATATACTTTTTTAACACAGACACCCCTTGAAAGTCCTGAAACAGAAACATTATAGACGGTCTAGACGGATAACTTATCAGTTAGAGCTGAGTCTCATCAACCAGGTTCCTCCGGAATTCAAAATCTAAAAGCCTTACCCATCAACCCTAACAAGTCATTAGTACCTGATGAAAATATAACTCCCGGAAAGGCTCTTGATGAAGTAACGCCTGTACCTATTTCATCTGCAGCAGTGAAAAGAGTACGTAAAAAAATATCCGGAGAGATAAAAGCTAAGAAATTTATAAAAAATAAGAAAGATGCACAACTCAAAAATAACGTAAAACCTGTAAGAAACTGTAAGAATTAAAAAGTAAGAGAAAGGTGAGTGAATCTTCAGTGTTTAAAGATGACGTTACTTTTGATGACAGTTCCAGTGGTGAAGAAAACTTTAGTGATTTAGAAAATGAATGTGTCGGTTGCAAGGAGGACTATAACCAAACGTCTAAAAAAGACGAATGGCTGCACTGTATCATTTGTAAACGTTGGTTACATGAAACTTGTTCTGGCTTCGGTAACCTTTGCAATAAGTGTGGAAAGACTGTAGCCACCAAAAAAAAAAGAAATTATAGGATAGTCCGTCTATCCTACCCTTAATGGTCCATCTCATTTCCACAGAGCAGGATAGATGGACCAAGGGCATACCTGTCATTATGTATATTTTTAGTGCCTAGAATTAATAATTTTAATTCCTAATTATACCAAAAGAAATACCAATGTTTTGTTATGTTATATATATTTTTTCCAATTTTGTTTTTTTTTTATTAAAGAAGCACGTTTAATTTTTTAAAATGTGGTCCATCTCTCCTCCTTTTACCCTATAGTGCATGTTACTAATCTTTATTTTCTTTTTAGAAAGCTTCATTCTCTGCGAGAATTAAAGAAGTCAGTTAGTGATCTATGGAGACGAGTGCTCTGTGCAGTGAATGTTGTACTGATCTAAGGTAAGTATTCAGATTGCGTGACTATTTTTGAGATTCCTAATACCTATACCCCGTTTTTTTCTTTGCAGGTACAGTCTGCTTGGTTGATGATGTTTTTATAAGGCGATCAACTTTCTCCAGGTCTGTTAAGTTTCATTTTATAACCACATCACTGTACGTTATAACAGATAGTACTCTGAAAATAGCTTCAACGTTAAAGCGTGAGTTTAATTTTTTTCCCTATGAAGGTAACATTTTTAAAAATTTAGAAAGAGGAGATGATCATCACTCCTCCTGGTATCTCATGTGTTAAAAACTTTTTTAAAAATTGCACCCTTGGTGCAAATGCAATGAAGAAAAATAGTGATTTTTCTATTCTTAGAACATTAAAAGGCTAGAACTAGTAAACAACAACTTTGTTTCAGTTAAACCTGTGCACAGGGGCAAAGGGGGTATTTTTCTTACAAACATATTCAACGATTTTCTGTTGTCAAGTTTACTAGCATTTTCAAAAGAGGAAATTTTTAGCTATATATCAATTCATATTATAATGTTAGTTTTAACTTATTGATGTTTAATTTTGAATTAAAAATAAAAAGTAGAAATAGATATATGTTATTCTAAACGCAAAAATAACATCTTTAAAGCAAAAAAAAAAATTAACATTCTTATTCCTAAAACCGCCTCAAAAAATTTGAATTGGCAATACCGCAGGTAAAAGCTGCTGTCATCTTAGAAAATGTCGTCTTGACAAACGCCTTTGTGTTTACATTCGGTATTTGTGAAATTCTGTGTTTTATCTTTCGTTTTTGGTTAAAAAAGGAAAAAGGTTGAGTCATTTCAGTGTTTTTGTTACGATAGCAAAAACTTGTGTCGTTTGTGTGGCACCATGGAAAAAAGGCGATTTAAGCTGATTTTTTCAGAAACTAATACCGATATTGTCATAACATCATATCAAGGGACAACCGTCGTAGAATAAACGTAGAATAATAAAAACTTATTAAGAAATTTATAATAATTATAAAATATTTAATTTCTTTAAAAATGCTTTTTATTAGATAAATACCTTTACTCTAATGAAGTACATTAAAACAACACATAAAGAGTTTATAAACGGTAATTGTTTATATTAGTAATTGGTTATTGTTTATAATTTAAAGCATATTCTATTAATAATAATCATTTATCATGTAAATATTTTTTGACGATGCCACTGGTAAAGATTACTTGTGTCGGTGAAATCAACAAGGCGATCGAGTAGCGTTGCGATATTGTTGCCTTTTTCTCTAATATAAGTTATCTACATTCATTTAACTTTGAATGTTGACTTCTTTATAGAGTATCTTATAATATTTTATGAAAAAAAATGGCTCATCTTTTATTAAAGAGGAATAATATTGTTTTTCCCCTGTCAAAAAAAGTGTCCAATTTTTATGATATTATAAAGTGTGTTTTTTGCCATTTCTACATAAGCAACTGGCATCATTGCATCAGAGATGGTGCAAGCAAACAAACTGCCCATAGTTTCACAGCAATGCTAATTCTAGCCTTTCAATCTTCTAAGTTTCTATTACTGTCTTTGAATAACATTTTACAACACTCTGAATTTTCCCTATAAATAATTAAATATCGACTCGCTTTTATATTCGTCTGCTCGTTTTTATATTTATTAAATTTTTCTGAACAACATCAGTACACTATTATAAAAAACCTTTTATTTATAACATGCCCAGAAGTACTTTACAACTACTATTCATATTCACTTTAAAGAAAACTGCTTAAAGTAAAAAATACATTACACAATACTTTAGTTATAAAATGGTACAACAAATACGTGGGCCTCTTGGTGGTGGTGGTGGTGGTGGTCCTCCATGGTGGTGTGGAGGGCCATGATGATGTGGGCCGCCAAAAGGTGGTGGGCCGCCATGGTGTGGTGGACCGCCATGAGGTGGTGGAGGCATTTTAATTGAATATATTAAAACAAAACCTGTTCTCTTTGATTAATTTCTACTATTGCTTAAATTGCTGTATAAGTGACTGAAAATGTATAAATAATTGTTTTTTTTGTGCGATGAAAGTTCCAGGTTGGGTGCAAGATTAACTTTATCTAATTTTTTTTCAAGTTTTCGCAAACTCGGAAATCTAGTAACAGATCAGCTGACAAATAATGTAATAAAATATATGGCATAATAAATACCTAGCGCAGAATAAACTTACCTGCAATATTAACGTGTATTTAAAATATATCTTATCCCTTTACTTTTTGTTTTCAGAAATATTTTTTTTTTGTAGCAATTATCAATAACCTATTTTCTACACATAATAACGCAGAGGGCCCGTAATTGCAAAAACTCCCAAAAAAATGACTCACATCCGCACAAACATTGATAAACAGCTTATCGCGTTCACTGAATAGCACACAATCATCGTTCATCGAATTTAATTACAAAAAAGTCCGGGTTACTACGAAACGTTTATTAATATAAAACGTACTAAACAATCCCAGTTTAGATTTAAAACACACAACGTAAATCGTAAATTATCAAAATGACACATGGTCACATGCCACCACCATCTGGAGGTCACCATTTCGGCCCACCAGGAGGTGGACACCACCATTTTGGCCCACCAGGAGGTGGTCACCACCATTTTGGCCCACCGGGAGGTGGCCATCATCACTTTGGACCCCCACACCATGGACCTTTTCCACCTGGACCACATCATCACCATCATCCACCAATGGGAGGACCACCACCGCTATTTCCTCCACCTCCACCCAGGCGAGGTCCCTATTATGATGACCCTTGTTGCTGTGTTTGTAATATATTGTAGGTTACGGGAATGTAATATTTATAATTTGTGATATGTTTGTGATATTGGTTCAGCTGCCTCAAAATATGTATGTATATTGTGATGTGGTAAATTCTGAATAAATGTATGATTTATAAAGTATAAATATAATATATAAGAATAATAAAGGGACTTGTATCAATGAATTATATTAAGATTTTATTAAATTAAATAAAAATGTTGATAAGAATCTAACTGATAAAGTTTTAAAAATTGGTAAGAATTTTGAGAAGAGCTATTGGGCAATATGGATTTCTAAAAAAAAGTATAATAGTAGCACAAATATATCGCTTTTCTCTACACATTTCTCCAAATTCCTTAATTCACAGGAGAATTGATATACGGAGTTCTTGGTGTCCAGTAGGCATTTCGACTTGTAATTTCTGTCGCTTTCCTAATTGTTGCTAGTTGTCTTTATTAGTTAACTTGCATATCTATCTACACCTATCAAGTTACTCCTACATGAAAAGTGGAGAAAACAATTTACAGGGCTGTTAAGAAGTCTTCTGCTCTTTCTCTAAAACACACTAAGAAGAATGCCTTTGATGCCTATCACCATCTCCAGGGATTCGCTAATATCGGAACTTGCCAAATTTATGTTGAGCATTATTTAACCACTACAAGGAATAGAACTTCTTTGGTACAAAACTAAGCTTATTAAGCCTTGATGTTAAGAGTATTTATACAAATGTGCTTATCACCATGGTCGCATAGTATATCGCAAACCAATACTCAAAGGACATTACTGAAACTAAAGCTCCAATTATCCCCCTTCTACAAAGGTAAGAATTTATAAAACCTTCTATATGAGGCAGCCATGACCCTGAACAGAAGCGGTTTACAGATCGGAAATACTGGGATACACTGGGTTCAATAGTTACAACATAAAAAAGCAAAGATTTTGTGGAAAAAGCAACATTGGACAGAAAGAAGCAACATATCAGCCCAGTTTTAATATTTTCAACATCTGAAGATCCCTACTGTCCCTATTGCGAGATCACACACCTCTAGTTTTAATGTCTGTAGAATAGTTGTTTTATTCGTTTACACTTGATATTGGTTGGAGATACTTCTTAACCAAAATGTCGCGCTTAAGTTAAAATAAAGAAAATGGATAACTAAAAGTTGGACCTTACTTTACAAGCATCGACCACTTTCAAAAAATTTGACAGAAAAAGATTTTGATATAATATGTATTCGTTTTAATAGTTGTAATTTGTTTGTAGTAGCTGTTGTTAGTTTTTATGATTCAAAACTATTTTTTAAGCAATAAATGAAACAAGATTTTTAAGTGGATGGAAACTTTTAAAATGGTAATATTGCAAGAGGCAATAGAAATCAATCATCTGCAACATGATCTAAATAAAAAAAATATATTTTTTTTCTTAAATAATTATAATATTTAACAAAGTGTGACTCAAACTGTGTTAATAAAAATCCATAAAATAAAAACATTAGGTACAAAAAATATTTGGTATTATTTTAAATAAAATAAGAACAGACTATCAATTCTTATACTAAGGTATCCAACATCTCTTTGGTACGATATATCTGATTGTAACCCATCCTGGTTCGTTGCTGCATATTACTATATAATAACGCCTGCAGCATTTCGTATTCTTGATCTTCATTGGTCAGTGCTTGATGGAGATGCTCCAGTTGTTTTCTTCTTCTCTCCAGTACTTCCAGGGTTTCCTCTAAAACGATCTCGTTGTGTTGCATTTCACATGAGCTTTTCGCCATTTCGGTGCGAAGCTTTGTAAGTTCCTTGTTTACTTCTTCGTTGCCCTGCACTTTCTGAAGTTCAACGAGTTTATTTCTGTCATATTTCTTTAAATTGTTGTCAAGTTTTGTAAGGTTTTCTTCCTCCCTCAGCAGGTTCTTATTCAGCTTGATGATTTTTTCCAGTAAATCAGATTGCTCCTTTAGAGCAGACTCACTTACTGTTGAACTGGTATCATCATCTTTAATTTCTCGGTTAAACTCGTCGGATGATGGTGAAAAACGATCACTAGTGACCTAAAAAGAAAACAAGTTAGGTATCCAGAGCTTAAACGAAATTATTTTAAAAATACCTCAACATTATTATTACTTTTGCACTCTTTTCCATTAGTGTTATGAGACTGCTCACTATCCCCTTCCGTAATCACACCGCTATCACTATGTTTATCTACTGTTGTAATGTGATCTAGTTCTGGATTAACTGCCTCTGAGAGGCCTTTGAGATAAGTTTCCAGTAAGTAATTGCTTCCATGCTTTCGAACTCTTGCCCTATGCGCTTTATCTTCTAGGTAACCTATTTGATGTTCACTATGTCTAAAATAAATACAATTTTATTAACAAATATTACTTTTAAATAGATTTACCTTAATTTTTTAAGCTGTCTCCTAATCACTTCTCCTTGTGCTAGCACCAGCTTCAACAGCTCATCGGTGGTCGAGGTTCCTTTTTCAGTGTTTAATGCCTGAAACCTCTTTGGATGAACGGTTTTAAATATACTTCGGTCCGAGTGAGTGCTGGCATCCGATCTACATTTCGTTCTTCTGTTTGACGATCGATCACTTCTTAGACGTCTTAGAGAAATCTTTACCTAAGAGCGAACATTTGTTTAATCAATGCTTTATAAGAATACTTATGAATACTATTACTGAACCATATTCAACTGATGAAATTTGGATGCGCAGGGCTCCGGTCGTAGGGGCCTATTAGTTTACATTGTAGTGTTATAACGGAGTAGTATAATCGAGATCAGTTAAGTGATAGTGACAGGTGTTTTTTTGTGCATTTTCATATAGAGAAGACAATATTCTCTTCAAATTTCTCTTTAACAGATGAGTTTTTAAAGTACACATAAGTTATTATTTTGTAATAAATGTTTCCTTTAAGTTAAATACTAATCTACAGATAATCTACGTTACAGCGTAAGTTGCATTTGATGTAACAAAAAAATCGTTTATGCTGCAGATGTTCTGCAAAAGTGAAGACATTTAGTATTTTACACGATTTATTTGTAAAAAGCTTTTGCACTATATATAAAAGGTTTCTTTGACATTTTGTAAGTCTTGCATTTGAGACTACTGCCATGTTTACCTGCCGTTTGAATGTCCTTGATTTATACAGTTTAGATGTATTTTTGTTTTTGAGATAAACCCAACTAAAGACTTAATGTATCTGGTATACTGTTAACACTTCTGCATCTTTAACACGTTGACTGCCAAGCACGAGATAACTCGTGGTTGGCAATTTATAGCCAGTCGCCAGCCACGAGTTATAGTTAACTGTTTTACGGCGCCTAGTACGAGTAAACTCGTGGCGTTTGCGTTGAGATTTGTGGTGCTGGGCGCTCGCAATATACCAGTAAAACACATTATGGCGTCATTTTTAAATTATATTTTCATCTTGTTTAGTACAGAAGAAGCAAAATGCAGTGACACAAAAAAAAATTAAAAATGTTTTTAGTTCTAACAAAAAGCGAAAAAACATAAAGTGTGCCTTAAAAATAGGGAAACTTAATTGCTAGTATTTACAGATAGTTAAGATAATAATATAAAGTTTACAAAAAAAAATAATAAAAAAAAATTGTCTTAAAAATCTTGTTTAGTCATTTTTACTTTTAGGTGGTAGTCCTTGAAGCAATTTTCCACACAGAAGGCTGGTTTTTCTTCAGAGACAGGACAGAAATAACGTGTTTCTCGTCGAAGTTTATTCGAAGTACATACACGGCAAGCTCTTGTAGGTCGTTGTATACCTTCCAAATAGTGAAAATCCCGCTGCTGTACGCTGCGGGACTTAGGCTTTTTATCACCGAGAAGAGAAGACACAAACATCTCTCTAAATTTTAAGGATTTTATTCTGCTTCCGGTCGATTTACGAAACAACAAGTAAGCGTTATGTAGATATATATATTTCGAGAATATGCAATGCAATCTTTTTCGGCCATCTAATGGTTTTTCTTAGTGCACTAAAGTAACTTAGCATTTGATCGGACTGGTCGATACCTGATATTCCTGCATTGTAGTCCTTTATTATATTAGGTTTCACAGAAACTTTTCCGTTCCTGTTGCGCACTTCAATCATTTGTACTTTGTGCATATTTGAAATCGTCAATACCTCTCGCTTGTCCTTCCACTTGCAAACAACTACTGATTTGCGTCTTTGCCATATACATTCGCCTTTTTTTAGCTTTTTTCAAACGACATATTTTGGACTTTCCTTTCGATTACCGCGTAAGGTGTCACAAATATATGTTTTTTTCGCTGTCATGTTGTTAGTTAAGCCTACTGAATTATAAAAATTTTCAGTATAGAGTACATAACCCTTGTCTAAATAATTTTCCATTAAGTGAGGGATCACACTTGCAGCATGCCCCAAATCATTCTCGATAGCTTCTGATTTCCCGCAATATACTTTTATTTTTAGAACCATGCCAGCAGATTCTCATAGTTCATATAATTTTACCCCGTACTTATGCTTTTTATTTTTTATATATTGTCTAAAAATAAGCCTGCCACGCCATAAGACCATTGATCCATCAATGCATAAGCATCGTCTATAGATTACAACAAGTCAGACCACGCGAGCGGCCCTGAAATCGATTGCCCCACCCCCCGTTCCTCACCTCGCCATGCATCGGCTGGGTAGAACCCAGGTTTAGTTTTCGCAAGTACGTTAATTTGTGTGCATCCGTTTCGCGAGAGAGTTTTTGCTTGTAGCGTTTTAGACAATAATTTGGTTACATACTACTTGTATAAATATAATTACCCAATAATAAAGTAGTATGTATTTCATCCCTATATGTTAAATATTTTGTTCTGTATTTTGTGTTTTACATAAAAGCATTACAATCTTAAAAATAGTTTATTATTTATTTTCTCCCCCTAATGTTACTGGAATAGTTTTAGCCGATTTTACAACCTATTATCTCAAACCAACACACCCCACTTCTTTTTGTTGGCCACCAATGTCGGCGTTTAAGACCCGGTAAATTTTGATATTTTAACATATTTTATATATATTTACTATATCCACAAATGAATACAAAGTATATAATTTACAAAACTACTTATTTAGCGCTTATTATGAAAATTGTTTGTTATTCGTATGCGCTTTTGTATTTTTTAAATGACTTAATTCAAACATTTAAATAACCCATACCGTATTAAAATTATTTTATATTTTTTAGTGCGTTTAAATGTGTTTTTTAATTATTTATTTATTTTAACTTGAGATTTATTTTTTGAATATTCATCTCTAAAATTTCAACAAATATTAAGTAAAAACGTATTTTTTGATAAGACTCCTAAAAATGTAGCAAATTTAAACAATTCAACAAGTAAGGTTTTTTTCAAATTCACTTTTTATATATTATATTTGACTTAAAAGGCAGCCATTTTGAATCCGCCATATTAAACGCTTCCAATTTATTTAAAAGTTCAAATTCATTGAACTGATGAAAACTTCTAGATACACCAATTTTAGAAAAGGGAAACTCAAAAACATTTTAAAAACTGTCCTTGTTATCGAAAGCCAAGCACCTACAAAATTTGAAAACAATCTGACAAGTAGAAGTTATAGTTTAAATAGAATTCTTAGATTTGTTATATACATACATACAAACATTGCTACATAAAGGCAAAGAAGTGAAGCTAATATAAAAAATTTGTAAAAACGTTAATAATTAAGAAACACTGTCATATAAACACATTCTATTCCAGTCCTATAAAAAAAGTTCTTATTTTATGACTTAAAATACTTCTTATGAATACTCCTCGTATAAAAATAATCAGCGCGCCTCAGAATTTGCTTTCATCGATATTTACGATAAACCCTGGTAAACGCTTGTACGCAGCAAACGTACAAATGATTCAAGGTCAATTTTGCTTTAACACGGGCGGTATAGGAAGTGATCTGACTTGTTGTAATCTATAGATGGTGGCATAAGTTTTTGTCTGGAACATAGTGATCCTGCATTATTTTGTGGAAAAGCGAAACGCAAAAAATGCAACAGCAACTGGAACCGATTTCTACTCATAACCTGGCGCCAAAAGGGCATCTTGTACATATGTTGAGACCAATAATGCTCCATAGAAGGAAAACTATATAGACCCATATGTAAAAGAAGACCGAAAAATATTTGCAGTTCATTTGAGGTTTCGACCCATCTGATCAATCTGAAGGACCTTGTCAAGAGATGTTTGGCATTCTCCTGGGTCGCATACAAATTTGTTTGTTGTACCAAATAGCCTAAAAACTCATTAGAAAAGAATAAATTTACAAGATATTTTATCGTTACTTGTTCTTAAGACATAAATCCAACCTCGTTTACCAAAAAATGAAAATGTGGTGGCTCCTCCTCAATGTCAACCCACTCTGCATCTAAGTCTGGCACTTCTGGTAGCTCGTCTTCAATGTGCTCGTCCGCAATGTCAACCCACTCAGGATCTAAATGTGATTCTTCGGGTGGCTGGATTTGATCCTGATCACTTTCACTTGAAGTGTGTTCACTAGACATTTCATATATCCGGGTCCTCATCCGAATTATCCTTTAGGAAACTGTCCCACTCATTCTCATCCATTGCGGCAAAATTTTCAAGCTCATGGTCATTCAAAGAACGTTTTCGCGACATTTTTATGCACAAGTAGCTCAAACAACAATAAATATATGTCGAAAGCAACTAAAAACCGTTAACAAAAACCAATAGTCCACACGTTTACAAGCCTGGCCGCATGCTTATACTAACTAAACTGCCTGCTTCTGCGAGCGAAAAAGGTTGTGCCGCCACGTGTTTACCATCTCTCCGCCTAACGAGTTATCTCGTGGTTGGGCGCTGCAAGGAACTTCTGCTCGGAGACGCCCGACCACAAGATAACTCGAAAGTTGTTTTTTTACAAAAAAAAAATAAATATAACATATAATATTAAAAAATTTGATTGTAGGCCATTTTGACTAATTATTTCTATTTTGACATAGTGGCGTCTGAGAATGGTTTTTATATAAATCTCATGGCAGTCAACGTGTTAAATAATTGGATTCAAAAGTACTTATTTAATAATCTTATTTTTATTATGAATGATCTTTAGTAAATGTTTTTGAGTAATAAATAATGGCTCTAACACATATTGGCAAGAAGCCCCCCATGCCAAGATGCAATAGTTTAGTATAGACTCAACAGTAGCAGAATACACCATTTTCCATCAAACTAGGCTTTTATATGTTTAAGTGCACTTTCGGCTTTTATTTTTGCTTTAAGCCAAGTCTTGCCTATAACATTCAGTGCTTTGTCGTTAGCAAAACACATTAACTGTCCCTGCTCCTCTTTAATTATCCCAAATAACTTTATTGCATAAATTGTAAATAGTACAGGGCCAAGCACCGTCCCCTGTGGTACATCATATTCGACCGACTTGTATGTGCTCATTGAATTGTTCATTTTAATGCGTTGAGTTCTATTTTCAAGGTAAGACTGAAAATGTTTCAGTACCATTTCACGTACACTACTTTGTCAAGTAGAATATGGTGTGTCACAATGTCAAACGCCTCGATTAAGAAAAGCTCCAATACATTTACTTCCCTGAACAAAACTTTGGTTTATATAATTTCTTTAACAGGCAACCGCATCCTTAGTGGTAAAATTCTGTTAAAACTTAAACTGTTGCTCTGATATTATTTTATCTACATTTAAATATTCATTTAGCCTCAAGTTTAATGCACTCTTCTGTCACTTTTGAGAGGTTGCTAGTTAGTACTATAGGTCGATAGTTATTTAAGGCCTCTTTGGTTCCCGACTTATGTATAGTAATTTGTGGAAAGTAACCACATTTAAATATTAAATTTATTAAAAGAATTCATTACCCACAGCTGCCCTATTTTTTAGCGATTTTGTCATATTTTTACTTACATTACTAAAATAATAATTAAACAGATTTACCACCTCTCTATTATTATCTATATTTCCGCCCTCATTATCAATCACCTTGTAGCTGTTGATGGAGGATTAGGATGTTGTTGAAGGTTTTTTCCTTTTCATTTGTTGTTTTTTTATGATTTTTCATGTTTGTCTAATGTTTTGCTTTGATAATTCAATTTTTCCAGAATAATAATTCTTTTTTGTTAGTTTTATTAGGTTACTAAGCCAATCTCTGTACATTTTGAAGTTTTTAAATTTTCTTTGTTGTATTTTGAATTATGTTTATTTTCTTTAGTTTATCGCGTTGCCTAATAGAAGTCAAAAGTCACTGTGTTATTCATAGTTTTAATTTTTTTCTTTACCCTTAATATATTTTTCTTCTGTTGCAAAGTCAATGTTCTTTTTAATTTTATTCACAAAAAGATTAGCACAATGATCCACATCTATACATTGCAAAATATCCAACCAATTTTCCTCTTTAATAAACAAGCTTTTTAACGTTTAACCTTTTGATAACATGATTTTTAGGTAAGTCTTTCTTCAATAATAATTTAATAGGACAGGAAAATGATCAGAAATTCCAATGTACATAAATCTCGACTGTACGGCAGTGTCCCCTATAGGTCTTACAATATAGTGGTCAATGCCTGAAGGTTGTTGGCCATTTTGTGCTCTAATGGGTTTATTTATGCCACAGATATATTCAAATCCATTTAATACCTTTAAATATTGTACCACTTCAATTTTATTTGTTTGCATTATATTAATGTTTATGTCTCCTATAAAATTTTGTATATCAAAAAACTTATATACATTTGTAATAGGTCACCTAACTGAGAAATAAAGCTATTTTTATCTCATGCCGGAAGCTGATAGTGACTGACCCTATTAACTCTATAGTTTGCTACATACTTTTAAAAACATTTTTTTGTAATTAGCTAACTTGTAAAATTTATATTAATACTCATCATGTTATTATAATATCTTATAATCATGAGTAATTAACTACTTACATATGTAGCATAAGCAGAATTCTGTATTGGTATTTGGTTTTAACTTAATATTATTATCAACAGTATATAACTATCGGCGAAAAGCTTATTGGTTAGGTCTATTTAGTTAAAAAATCTATGGAATTTCCAGAAATTGACCCGTTATTTAGGTAATATACCCTTTTCGACAAAGTACATGTAGGGTTATTAGGTCAAAATCAAAAAAAATACCTACTTAGGGCCGCTAAAAGTTGAAATAGGAGCCAGGACTATTTTACCGTCGGGCCCTGTAATATAATATGCAAAATTTGAATTTACTCGTAAAAAAAACTAATACCTACATTTCTTAGTAAAACAGATAGGTAAAGCCTAAACTTTAAAATAATTATGAATATAGGTTAAAAAAACTACTAATATACTGAAATAAAAACTTATAAATATTATTCAGGTTTGTGCAAATACAACTAAGTAATATTCTCTATTGCCATTATGCTTCTCGCAATTACAAAATTTGCTATAAATTTGATACTGTAATATGGTACAAACTTTTTATTTTTAGCCTATCTTGTATCTATTGGGTTATTATAAAAATAGATAAATAATATGACTCTAAAAAAATCGTTTCCCGAATTAAGATTTTCAAAAAGGCAAAAAATTAAAAAAAACCTATATTTTATTTCCACATAAAATACTAAAATGCAATAATAAATTGAATACTAGCTCTGTTTGTTATGAATCTTTTATATTAAAAATGCAATTTCAAGCAATTCAAAAACAATCGGCTACAATAATTGGGATTTTATTTATTAAAAGAGATATTATATTTATTTTAAAATATTTCAGGGCTGAAATATGACGAGTGTAAACTTAGTCAAAACAAGCGAATTTATTATTTTGTATTAAGTTTATCTTTTTCTGTTCCTGTTGCACACCGACTCTTCCACTCTTTCATCTGCGCACTTCATCGGCCACTTGAATATGGTTCAGTAGTAATAAGATTCTAATGTGAAGAAGTGGAATCACATAATAAAGTAAGATACATAATTAAAATGTCAAATTGAATTTACAGGGTGTCCCGAAATTACATCACAATATCTTACCAGCCGCACCTTGGTCTAAAAATAAGACAAAAACTTCATATACAGGAATCTTGAAAAGTGAATCGTTTTCATATTACAGGGTGTTTTAATTCCTATTGAAGATGGCTTTTTGTTAATATTTTTCGAAACGCCTGGTCGTTATTTTTCGAACTTTTTATCGTATACTACTGTTATTGTTACTAACTGATTTTATAACATTTTATGCTAAAATATATTTAGGGTCGTTTAAAATTAGTGGTCAGCAAAGATAAAAATGTCATAACTTTTTTTCTGGTTACTTTTTAATTATTTGGATAGTAAAATTAAAAAGTTTTTCAATAATTAATAAATTTTTACATAAAAAATATACTCCTGTCTTATTTCGTTAGAAGCCTTCGGTTTCAAGAAATTTTTTGTTTATTTGGTTTGTTTGGTATTTTCAGTTTTTTTTAATAAGTTAATGGTTTTAAATTTTCTCAATAATTTACATATTATTTACAATTTTTAAATAAAATTTTTGACAAACAGTTTTTGATCTTAAAATTAAGTATTTGTTATAGTCTTATGTCATGTTTACACCTGATGATTTATAACACACCTTTAAATTTTATTAGACGTGATGAAAAATAATTTTTGAGTGTAGGTTGCAAAACATTTATGTCTGATTATCTTAAAAACGGGCGCTCCTATATGTAAAAATGTCGGTTCTTTTTAATTTTACTATTTAATTAAATACAACTAAGAAAAACAGTTATGACATTTTTATCTTTGCTGACCACTGATTTTAATCGATCACGTATACATTTTAGCATAAGATGGTATAAAATCAGTTAGTAACAGTAACAGTAGTATACGATAAAAATTTCGAAACTTCGCAAAAAAACGACCAGGCGTTTCGAAAATATTAATAAAAAACCATCTTCAATAGGAATCATAAAACATCCTGTAACATGAAAACGATTCACTTTTCAATATTCCTGGATATAAAGTTTTTGTCTTATTTTTATACAAAGATGCAGCTGGTAAAATATTGCGATGTAATTTCGGCACACCCTGTATAGAGTAGAAGTTATGATTAAGAGGCTAATTAAGAGATGATCAAAAGTGGAATATCACTCACAAGAAATATGTGAGGAAAGGACCAGTGAAAAGTCTATTCAGTGCTCAGAAATGTCGTTCTTTGCATAAGTATTGCCTGATAAGTAGTCGTCTTAAGAAGCCACAATTGACCCATTTGTCATTGGCTGAGCTTAATGTTAACGGGGGCAGATTGTCCAGGAAACTCAGAGTCATTGGCTAGATGATGAGACAATAGATAATTTATAAGTTTGGTTTGAAGACAAATAAGTAGAAGACGTGTTTAAGATGTCCGATCTTCAAGTTTAAAGAAAATGGTGTTTACTGTTATCTAGGGATAAAAAGAGCTATTGATCAAAATAGAGTCTTATTGCATGACTTTATGGAAAACCAGATAATCGATGGAGCAAATTATATTATTAGAATAAAGTTATCTTAAGTTAAAGAAACTGCACTTTGGACTTACTTCAGCTTGTGCAGATCCCCAAGTGTTCCATATATCCAATATTTTGGAATAGGGATCCAAAGACTGTTCCACCCCCCGCCACCTTTCAGTGATTTGGTAATGTTCTGGTAATCCCATATGTCGTCCCTGTAAATAAAATTGATACTACTTCTTTTTTTATCTATTAATTAACTTACCCTTTTTCCTTCATCTTGACACAGAACTTGTATAACATCCATACACGTGGTTTCTTCCGTTACTCCTGACACATAACGTTGCTCACCTCTGACCCAAATTGGTATTTCTTCGCCACTACTGCAGCTACTGTCCAGATCCGAATCGTCTGGGAGCCTAGAATGTCTACTTCGGTCACTCAGCCACATTTTTTTCTAAAATAAAAATTAATAAATAATGGAGAGCTTGTGTAAAACTTTTAAAGTTAGATTAACGGCATTAATACGCTATAAAATCTCATAAATCACTGGTATATTAGTTAAAACATAATATATTAGTTCCGGATGTAAACTGTATCTGCGCAAACTAATAACACGTATTGGTCGCGCCGGTGTTGTTCTTGTAGATTTGCGATACTCATAAATTATGTTAGGTCTGCAAAAGTGCCATTATCAATTTTATCTACATAACGTCTACTTACATCCATTCATACGGAAGTTGAAATATTGAATAGCAGTTTGTAAATCCGGCGCAATATGCATTATTAATGCTTAAGTGCATGAGAGCTACGGTTGGTCCTGAGGCATAAGATTTTTATTATCAAAAAAATTAAAATTCGTATTATATTGGATGATCTACAATAGAAGATAAATTTAAAATAATAATAAATAGGGATAATTTTATACTTGGTAGAAAAGGTCGAGAACACTATATGTTGTGATAACGCTTTTAATAGCTACAAGCACATATTATTATATGTTAAGTAGTTTACATTGGAGAGGCCACATGATGATGTACAGTAAAATTTACTAAATTTTAAATGAAAGAAAAAAGGCAAGGAAAAAAATAAAAAACATAAAAAAAAAGAGTTTAAGATCAAATAAATAATTTAGGGAAAATTTGTAAAAAGGGAATATTGGAAATCAATTTTGTGATTTTGATTAATAATTTATTTAATCCAAATAACTAAATTTAAGTATATCAAAATAAAAACTTGATAGAAAAAAAGAAGAATCTTGCCTATACCATAATGATTACATTTATAGCCATAAATGCAAGATTGTTAAATATTGTCGATAGGCTCACCATCTGGTTGCTTATAATGGCGAAATAAATTAGCAACACATATTAAGCAAAAGGTTTATAACTAAACAGTTATGGGATAATATAACAACATTCTTCACTTATAAAACCATATATTTATAGAGAAGGAACAAAGTCAAGGACAAAATCAGGTGAAAAAACTTTAATACAGAATTGTCACCTTCTTACAAAAAACTTTTTAGGATAAATATAGAAAAAATAATTATAAAAGAATTAATTCAAAAGATATGATGAATTCTGTCTCTAGTAAGTCTGGTAATTTGACCAACATTTCAATCATCAGATCTTATAAGAATTATATCAATATCAAACATGACAGAAGAAGAAGAGTACCTTGAAAATAATATTATATGGCTCCTAAGCATACATACCTAATTCCTAAAAATAAAAAAGTGCTCCTGAATAAGCCCAGAGATCAAAAAGAAAAGAGTTAATCTTGTAATTCAAAATCACTAGGCATCAATTCACTCAATAAATCTTTTCTTTAATCTTTAATGGATATTAAAAGATTTCTAAGCAAAATATAATAACAATGTAAGAAGATCGTAATGTTATCTAAGGAGACTTAGTGGAAAAAAGGAGAACCTTGAAAATATTAATGTAAAGTTCTTAAACTTACAGGGTGGCGTATAATAAGCCTTATGGTTTAAATGCTTTATAGCTTTTTTATTTAAAATTTCATTTTTATTTTTGTTCCAGAATTCTCTAAAGAAGGCTTAAAGATTTAAAAATGAGACAGTACACATTAAAACAACGAACAACAAACATTTTTTTTTTGAAACTCGGTTACTCTGACGTAGTGTGCATATAGGCGATATTTTAATATGTGGACTGGACCCTCAGTGCTAACAATAAATTGCCTGGTCGCAAATTTTCGACAACAAGGTACCTTTAAAAATATTAAACGTGCAAGGATGAGTGTAGAAGGAGTTCCAGAAACATCAACCAAGAGACCTCATGCATAAGAATTTTGTAAACATTGCATATATTTTCCTACAAAATCTAGCTAGTTTTATAGAAATAAGGCTGGCAAACTACCAGCAACGGCTTGATTATGCTATGCGTTGCAGCAATAAGAAATTTATGAATGAGAAAATTCGGATTTTACTAATACTTTGGTAATAAGTAATGAAACTCATTTTCATTTCAATGATTTGTAAACAAAAAAAAACTAACAGCATGTGGGCTGAAGAAAATCCAAGAGCACTTTATCAGCAAGGGCTGCACCCACTCAAATGCAGCATGTGTGCTACCATTACCATCAATGCTGTTTACTACTGTAGGATCTTGAATAATTTTTTGAGACCAGCTGTGATAAACCACCTCAAACGCTGTTTTAACAATATAATATCACTCCCCATACTGCACGAGACACAATGATTCTATTACGCGAGATTTTTGGCGAGTATTTTATTTCGCGTAAGAGCTTTTAATTGGCCGCCGTGTTCGCCGGATTTGACTGCTTCAGACCTTTTTTTAATTTAATAAACTTACATTTTATTATAAGTCCTGAAATGTTGTAAAAAAAAATATGTAAAATTGAAATGAACACAAAGACTTTGTGAAGAAGAAAATGGGGGACACCTGCGTAGCGTAATTTTTCACGTTTAGGTTATCAATATTCTTAAAGTCAATGCTCTATTTTAACAAGATTATTTTAAAATTTTATTTAAAAATAGAACAAATATAAAGCATTTAGTCCATAGTGGCCCAAAAAAGGCCTTAATTTAATTATATCCTATTTAACAGAGAGAACTAACAAGGTTAAGGTTGGAAATTGTTCTTCAAATCAGCATAATTTGGAAAGGAAACTAGGACGTTAAGGAAACTAGCGCTTCCTTAACGTCGCAAACTTGGTCTCTGACTGTTCCTATTATTTCTTAATGCCTTGCTTGATTATATGTTTTTATATGCTGATGATGTTAAACTATATAGAACCAAATCTTCCAGGCAGGATACTATCAATTTAAAAAGTGACCTATTCTTAATTGTTGATTGGTTTAAAAGCAATAAGATATCCCTTAATTGAAAAAGATGTGCAGTCGTCACTTATTTATACACAATTCACTTATTTAAAAAAATAAATCACTTATTTATACACAAACTATTTTATTGAGATTACTATATTAATAATTTTAAAATTAAAAGAAAAAATGCTATCAAAGGTTTGAGAGTAACATTTCAGAGCAATACAAAATTTAACTGTGACTACACTAAAATAGTTAATAAGGCTTGAATTTTGTAATACGAAGCAATGTCACACTCGGACATGATTAAAAAAGTACAGAAGTGTTTTTTGAGATTTTTGTTCATGAGATGCCAGGAAAATTAGAAAGTATCCATACATGGTGCCATCCAGTTGTTGGTACCATCCAATGTTGGATTCTTTTGAGGCCTAAATACGTTGCACTAGGCGGTATTGTTCCTATATTTTATTGTAAACAGTATTAAATACAAGAATTGTCAATTAATTGAGTATATTCTCTTTAAGGTATTAAATACTAGATTAGGAATAATGAATAAAAATTTATTTTATATAAATAATTGTCGTACGTCTTTAGTAAATAATATGTTACAGATTTGTAATAATGTGTTGGGTATCTTGGAAGATGTTGACATATTTAATAATAAGGCCAAAAAAATTGGGAAATTGCTTGAGCACCAGAATATGGTTTAGAGTGCAGTATAAAAAAAGACAGTTTTATTTTATATAGTGAATATTGTAGACTTAGGTTTAGTTTTATTCTATATCTGATTTTTATTGTTCTTTTTTTTTTTCTTTTAATTTTTGTTTACTTTACATGTAAATACTAGTACGTGTTTGTAGTATTTGTAAAGTTTTCCTAATAACTAAATAAATAAATAAATAAGGCTCATTATACGCCTTCGTGTACATACTTAATGACAAATGGATATTCTTGAGAAACGAATAGTGCTTTTAATCGAATCCAGAAATAAAATCCAAAAAATGAAAACGTTATTCTCGAATAAAATCAATCTAGGAGGATTTAACTTATTTGTCAAAAAGTCGTCAATTACAACATTAAAAATGAAAATTAAACTATCTTTGATCATCAAAAAATTTGATTTATTTAATCTGGGCAAAATGAAATGGTAAGAGTGGTGGCTTTCTAAATTTTATGTTATCTCTTACCATTGATACCATGACGAGAAGAGCTGAGGCAAATCTAAATGTTTATTTTGTCAATTTAAATGTAGGGTCTTAATATAACTAAAAACTCCTAGCCTAGTTTAAGGGCCGACTAAGATAACAATCTATATAAATATAGCTTTGGTAATGCATTGTTTAAGAAAATACGAAAATACCGCGTGTGTTAAAAATCGTTTTAAAAATAAGCAATTTAACTTATTTAAACAAAAAAGCCAAACATATAAGAAACTATATTACAACGATACATTACGGCCGTAGCTCCACCCTGCTGCCGCAATTCAATACCGCAGTACGTGTTTCCGGTGACTCTGTCTGAAATCTTAACATTCCCATCATCAACCACCGGACAAAGTTTAAAAAAATACCATAAAAACTCAACGGATACAGTTCATTACTGACTAATTGTAAGTCGGTGTAATAATTTTTATAAAAGTTAACAAGAAGAAACACGCATGTTCCTGCAAGTTAATTTTTTTCCGTCAATGTGCTAATTATAATCGTAGTAAACCAAAAATCATCCTATACGTTCTGTCACGTACAAGTGTCCAACTTACGTGCTTCTTAACGGCTCCACGTTCAAGTGTCAGTTATAAAATCACCAGTAATGTGGTTTAATACGCGCCAATTGAACAAATTACTCTCGCGCCGCAATAGTTTATGGTACTCGTTAAATTACGTGCATATAATGTCACATAGGATCGCAATTTTCATGTTTTCTTAGTCTGTAACTGTTGACACTTTCTCCTTGAACGGATATTGACAGTTCACGCTTGAGTTCCTATTAATTCATGTTAATATTGAATGTATTTTTTTATAGCGTAAATAGAAAAAAATACAGACTTCCTAAATACTGAATATTTATACAGTGTGAGTCTGTAACTTGGAATAAATTCAGTAATTCATATACTTTTTTTCCCAAAAAAATCCTCGGACTCGTCGATTAGAAAAATAAAAATATACTGAAAATGTTTTCCTCTTATAAGTTTTCCAAATGTAGCCCATTTATTATTTGGCAATACGCTACACGTACATTACATAAATTTTGAACGTTTCTTATATTTACTGAAGAACATACACTCATGTCTTATTCTCGTTTACAACTCCTCAATGTTTGCGAGCTTGGACACACACATTTTGGATTTCAAATATCTCCATAGGAAAAAATCTAAAGGAGCTAGATCAGGAGATCTTGATGGCCATTCAGAAGGTCCTCTTATACCAATCCATAGCATCACGACGAACAGGACGTTCAAAATGGGGAGGCGCACCATGTTCAGCAGATGTTTTTATTTGGCATATTAGCTTCTGTTTGATCAGAAATTTGAAATTAGTTCTTTTTTTAAAAACTCTAAAAATATCTTACTCTATTTATATTTTCTTTAAAGAAAATTGGGCCTATAACTTACAGGCCTATAATTCCTGCCCAAACATTTACTTTCTGGGTACTGAGTGCAGTCTAGTCTCATTCATTTTCTTGTGCCCAATATTCTTCTTTTAAGTAATGAAATTTCTGTGCCTTTACAACGCTCAATACTGAAAACTGATTCACTCCTCATTCGCGCGCTATTTCGCTAATAAAAATTTTAGGATTTTTTTGAGGGAACATTACGATACATTAATTTTGGGATTTTCATTGAGCGCAGATTTACGAGAAATGGTTGCTTTAGCATGGTAATTTTCCCAAAACTAATTTTCAATTTTGCTTACAGTACCTTGCATATCGGTGGTAAATCAGAATACATGTTTCTAAATAAGGCCATAGATTCCTTTTGGTTCCTGTTCTATCTCGGTATCCGATCATCATTATGATTTTAATCTTGTGCTATTTACTTAAATAAGGCATTACCTTTAAATTTAAAACAAAGTACTTAAATCTGATTATTTGACTTATAATGATAAAGTAAACAACTTTTTAAACGAATATGGCAAACACATTTATTCCAAATCTATAATATACCTTACCAGAAAAATGTTTACAAAAAAGACATACTCTAAAAATTATGTAATTGTAAATCCTATTTACCATAACGTATTTTACAGTATTATTTTGTAAAACCAAGTGGTTTAAATAATAAATAATAAATTACATATCTTGGAAGCAACAGGTCAGAAAAAATTGAAATTTTGCAGTTTTGTATAATTTGATAGGCTCTTTAAAAATATGCAATACAAAAATTAGGATTATATATTGTATAACTTTGTTTTCAACAAGAAAAGTCCAACTAAAACACTAATCGATTCTTTTAAGAAAAAAATGTATCAATTACTGAATTTATTCCAAGTTACATACACTCACACTGTATCTAAAAGGAATAATATTTTCTAGAGATGTAGTATCTTAGTAAAGTGACTTATTATGTATTTTTAATACTATAAATTTAGTGATTTTTACATGACTTCTAATTTTTTTTTCATTCCTCTTAGCTGTTCTATGTTTGTGATGTGAGCTGTTCATGGTATTTTGAGCATTCTCTATTTATTCATTAAAAACATGCCAACACATTAATATGGAGTTCGATATGGAACAGACTTAAATATCCACAATTTATATTAAATAGAATAAAGAATGATAAAACGATACGGAACTCTTGCGTACATACATTGATAGAAGAAAAATTAATTTAGAGATAGTTAATAATACTATTACTTATTTACTGACTAGCGCTAATTAAGTTAAAAACTTGCAAGCTATCAAAATTAGTTTCTTTACTGACGCCAATAAAGTTTAGGCCACTTAATAGCTATATTTATTTTAAAAGCATCGAATTCCAATCTCAATTCCTTCTGATCGGTATGAAGAACTTGTTTAGAAGATCTCGGATCAAAGGTATGACCTGACTCTAGAATCTTACAAATTTCGTAATAAAGTTATCAAATATCAAAAATCCACTCATATTGGGAAACAATAGTAACGAATATAAAAAATACATTTTGCTGTCTTTTTCTATCTGATCTTTATCTGAAGTGAATTATTTTTTGAGAGATATTATTTCGAAACCCAAAAATATTTTTAGTTTTCAGAAACATTTCATAAGAACATTTACTTAAATTGCCTTTTTTTTTCAAAATTTGGCGAATTTTTTCAAAAGTGGTATATTTTAGCATTATGATTTGAAGATACAAACAAGCAATCATCTTAGATCACTGTCACCTGTAGTATAGCTCACTAGAAAAAGTAACTGAATTTGGACTGAAGTAACTAGAATCTGCAATTTTTGACTGTTTTTTCTCTTTTAGAAATTTGTTGGGAAAAAACCCGATTTTATTTCATTATATTTTAGGAGAAAGTTTATTTAGTTTGACAGAGTTTTTTTGCTTCATTATAGTATCAAAAAATTAAAAAAGTACCAAATTTTTCAAAATTTTTCAATCCAGAATAATGTCTTAGAACCTGGTGCCACAGAGGTAATCATGTTCATAAAAATTGTAAAATTTATAAACAATAAAAGATGAAAACAAATTATTAAATTTTTGCCGATATTTAAGAATTTTAAAAAAAAAATCTTTAAAGTAATTTTTTACATATTTTTATTATTTTTATTAAAAAATTGCAAGATGTTTTCATGTCTTAAATATCCAATTTCTTATTATATTCTAGCCACTTAAGGTAAAACTGTAACGTTTTTACAGTTTTGAAATAAAAAAAACTTAAAAACCTGTTTTTTTAAAATAAATTTCTAATGTTACTGTAATATTACGTAATATAAACAGAACATTTACATTACGATGCTTAACACTTTTAATCCCCAATTTATTCTAAAAATATAAATAAGTATTATTTTTTGTTTATTTTCTTTATTTGCGTAATTTAGTTTTTTTTACTCCTGAACTATTTGGAAATTATTAGAGTGTGGATACATGGAAAAAAATGAAAAAAAAAATGTTTAACTTAATTTTGACTTTTGCCATTTTAGGCCTAACATAAACTATAATATATAAAAATAATAATTTATCACATTTTTGATTTCTTCCTCTTAATAGTACGGATTCAATTTAAAAAAAAAAACGGACTAGGCAGGGTAATAATAAAAAAACGAAAATTATTCAATTACAATTTTTAAAGCGATAAATTGGAAAACAAAATATTTTTTTATAAAAATGTTAATTAAAAAAATATTTTTGCCCTTGGCACTCTCGCCGTCACAAAATCCTTTATTATCTATATATATACATATATACATTCTAACTTTTTATTAGTATAAATTATATATCAAAATTTATATAGGTACAGCAAAAAATATTAAAATTCAAGATGATTATTTATGGTAGCATTTTAAATACCTTGACGCCAAGTCGTTACATTAGTATTGCACTTGTTAACTCATGCATGATTAAAAAAAGGAGTAAATTTGAAATAAAGTTAGCATAAGGTTAAGAATGATTTGCAGTGAAATTTCTAGTTTATAGATTAACAATTAAGCCCCAATATATAGAGAGCATTGCCAAATTTTCAACTTCAATAAATAAACTATAAAAAAAACATGTTATCTGGATTTTACAAATCTATCAAACAAACATTCAAAAGTTCACTGAACCGAATTGAAAGAAACAATTTCCTATTGTATGTGTGTCTCGCGTGCAAATTGATGTTAGAATTTGAAATAGTACGCGCGCATTCCGCTTTATGATCGGTAATTATAAAATTCTTAGGTCGGCAAGCAGACTACAATAACAGTTTATGGGCAAAAAAAGAGGTTAATAATATACCATTGGACGTAATATTGCTATTGTTAATTTTAATGATTGCTCACCTAAAAACTGGACGGACATATGCACAATTGATAAAGTGACATGCTAAATTACAAAAAAAAAAACTTGCCATAAATATCATCGTTCTTATGGTAATTTTTCCTAATTAGATTGTGCATCGCATGGCATCGTGTCATTAAACTTATGGCAAAGCGCACTAATTAAAGTTAAAACTAGTCGTCCTTCTGTCGCTTTTCACAATAACTTCCATAAATCCGTGAGCCTTTGTCACTACTTTTCAAACTGATTCATGGAAAGAAATCTCGTTTATGGTATAAGGAAGTAGCAAGGTATCTAAATTGATGTTGGGTTAATTACTTTTTTAATTACTGTTCATTCTTTGGATTTTATGTAGCTTTGTTACAAAAAAATTACTTATGCTATTGTTCGTAAATATGTAAGTTATATTATTTCGTGTTACCCTATAATGTCTCAAAAATCTACTATTATTATATAATCCTAGGACATTTTGAGAATATCTTATAAAGAATAATTTACACGTTAATGATATATTTCAACAATTTTGTGATAAAATGCAGGATTCTAGTAAAATTTAAAAATGCTTAAAAAGTCTAGATAAATATCTTTTTTAGTATATCCTAAAAACGTTCCTCAAATTCCCTGAAGGTTTACAAGTATATTTATATTATAATTTATAGTATGCGTCATTAGGGTATAGACATTTCCATATAACGTTGAAATTATTTATCATTTCAGCAATAACTAATTATTCAGTCCTAATTGCTGCTGACAAATATTATGCAACGTTAACAATTTATTAATTATTTTATTAATATGGAAAATCCATTTACAAGTCATTAATTAAGATTTTACGTAGATAATGTAGTCTTATGACAAGATTAACTGTCTTAATACATTTATTGCAATATATAGACTTGAATCGCTAATTATAAAACTTATTAGTCTAGTATGCGCTTTTGACCTAATATTTTGAAAATGCAGGTTAGTAGATAAATGTGTGCATTCGATTTAATATTACTAGTTTTTTTTCTTTATGGCTCCTAACTAAAGTTCTTCTTTATCTGGAAAGATTATTAGTGCAAATTAAATATTTTTTAGAATATCAAGATGCCTAATCAATTACCAAAATCTAACTTATGAAAAAGTATGTTTTGTATAAGTTTACTCCACCAAAGAATAAAATATTTGTTACTTTGTGTTTTTCTATCAGGAAAAAGTTTATTAGTAACGCCAACTATTATAATAAAGACAAATTTATCCAATAGCTGCTTAGCTGCATAGAAAAATTAGCAGTGATAATGTTAAAGGTATTTAAATTCAACACAATTGGAAGATAGTCTGAAACATAAAAATCCTGAAATACCTTTCAATCAATTTTGATTTTTGAATCAGATTTAATGAAATAATAGTAACAATATTAGCAGAATTAGATTTATTAGGGCTACCAATTCTGATTTGTTGCCTTCCATTTCTATAAACTAAATTCTGAAAATTGCGTAAGGATTAATTAGTGTAGATCCAAAATTATTGGAGCTATCAGAATCTGATGTTGTATGGTGAGCAACAAAGTCTCTACATATATTAAAATGCAATTTAAAGAGAATAAAAGTGCTTTTTAAATGTAAATTTTTGACTATAGTCTATTGTTGTATTGCAAACTACTTGAAGAATGATCTTCAGTATAGAATTCAACATATAGGATTCTAACAGGCCTAGATTTGTATATTTTAAAACTGTTTTTTTTTATACTTTGGCTAAAAAGGTTTATCTTTTTAAAAATTTGATCAATATACTCCCGTTTATAATTGTTAGTATTTTAAACAGTAATTTATTTTTACATATTAAATATGATAATAATCTTTTCAATAAATTAATATTGATATGTGACGCCTGAAAAAAAAATTCTATTAATTTTATCGCATTTTTTATTCTTCTTATTTATGTTACTATTTTTTGAAAAAAAAATCGCTTTTAAATATTTTATTTTTAAAGTTTTAATAATTAAATTAGTAATAGTTTAATTAAAGTAAAATAAACATTTTAATATTAAAACAAAAAAGAGATTTAAATAGTTTAAGATATAATAATGTTTTTTTTTATTTAATAAAACCGTCAAACATTTTATCATTTTTTAATTACATTAAATCTATTTATCCAACATTTGGTAATTATTTTTATTTTGTATTAGTTATTTGTATAATTTATAATGGACCCTAGCTTAATATAATATCATAAAATTGCTAAAATAAAATATTTTTTCTTGACTTAATTATTCTATTAATATTTCTGTTTACTCTTTTTATAACTTATGTTTTCGTCTACTGCCCGAAAAAAAATTCTATAGCAACATAAAGATCATTTTTTTAATGATTAATTTTAAAAAATGATGCATAACTTAATTGGATCCGACTATGATTCGATTATCAATAATTTACGATTTTTAGGAAAGTAAAATTAAAAAATTATAATTTTTCCTATTTTCTCCAATATTTTCACGTCACTTAGTGAAACGGATCCTGTTGTAAGAAAAATTAAGATATAAATAAACAAATGAAATAAAATAATAAAAGAGTGACTAATATTTATATTTTTCTTAAAATTATTTTTTTTTTTAATTCTTAAAATGCTTGCAAAGGCTCTAGTAATCCTATGCCTAGCAATCCTAGTCAAATAAGTAGGAAATAATAAAAAATATTCTTAAAAGTGAAATTCATAAAAATATTTGTTATTTTAATCTAAATTTATTAAGTCCTGCCAGAAAAAAAATTACAAAAATATCATAAAGGGTCAAAATAAAGTAATTACTTAAGAAAGAAAGAAAGAAAGAAAAAGCTTTACCGCTGTCCCTCGGCTAATATTAACTCTAGAAATATGTGATTTAAAGAGTTATTCTTAAATCACAAAACAGTTTTACCACTAATCAAAATTCTATATTTTATTTTTAGAACGTGTTTTTCTAACGATGTTAGCTTTTTTAGGAGAAGATTAAAACACATGTCGGGCATAAAAAAATTATAAGTTTTGGTTAACTGGTTTGTGATTTAAGTACCACACCAAAGGTTCCAACCAAAGAACTATGATAATTCTTTGTTTTATTTACTTGGACTCAACTTAAGCCATAAGGATAATTTTAACTTCATCTTAAATTTTTAAGATCTCTTTAGCATTATTAAATATCATTTTAACATGCCTGAATTTTTAATTAATAAATACTGTTATATTTTGATCATTTAAAAAAAAACTCGTAGATTGGTTATCCCTAGGTATATCCTATAAAGTTCAAATAGATTTCTGTTTATCACAGAAAAAATCTTTAACGTGGGCCAATAAAAGTGATCAAAACCGAGATTTTCAAAATCTTGAAGAGAGAGAGAAAGGCTGAGACTTCCAAAACACTGGATTGCAAAATAACTAAAAAACTACTTTTACAGTCTACAGCGGACTGTAGGACATAAAAAAACAGGTTTATGTCAGAACAGTTTATTAAACTTTTTTTATTAAAAAGATTTCTTAAAAGCTGTAAATAGGATTAATGACTATCTGCTTATTAAGAAATGTTTAATCTTATCTCACTGTAATCAAATATCATCTTTCTGAGAGTCAAAATTACCGCAATAAAATACAATTGTTGCATAAGTGGCATTTTATAAATCTTCATCAATACATATGGTAAGATAACTTTTTTAAATTAAGATGGTGATCATGAAAGATGAAAGAAAACTAAATAAGTATAAAGTAGGATGAATTAAACAGAATAAAAAGAGAACGATTCACTATTCGAAAAGAAACAAGAAGAAATAATTACAAACCTAAAATTTGGAACAATAACAAAGAATGATACAATAACTAGAGATAAATGCACCTTAATAATGCTATAAAAAGTATTACGTATTTCAACTGAAGTTTTAGAAATTATATAAATAGCAATTAAACATGTATTATAAGATCTATAAATTGAAATGTGGTTGAGCATTAAGCAAGATTCGCCTTTCTTGCGGTTTACGATACTTAAGCGTTCATAGACTTTACATTTTATGCACAACGGTCAGATTTCCTTATAATGCGATGAAACTTAATACAATTTTGCTTCTTTATCCTGTCTTAGAGGTCAAGGTTAAGAATTTTTTTAGCAAATATACTTGATGAACATATTGCAGCCGAAGCAAAAAGAATATTTATCCCAAGCCAGCCGGCTGGCAAATAACACACTAACAAACTTTTTAGTTAATTTAAAGTCTATAAAATCTAGCGGATCTTAACCTATTTGGTTTATTAATAGCTACTAATAATTATTATCTATTATCGTACATTTAACTCCGTAAACAAATTAATATTCACTTAATTTATAAATAAAGTTATTGTGCTAAATAAAACAAAAAATCTACAAACTTATAAATTCCAAATCGGATTGCAGCGCCGCAGTTTCCTTATACCTTAAACGCGAACTTTTTAATGAAAATCCCCATAAAACGAGGCGAAAAAAGCATCTTAAGGTTAACAAGATGATTTTAATTAGGTTTTTTAATTTTGCCTATAAATATTTATAATGATAAGATTATTTTTAAGCGAGTCACGCATTTTCTTTGAAGAGGCTTTATAAGTGCTGATTACTACCGTCGATGCTTATTATTTTTTTGCTAAAACATATTTTACGCCTCATAAGGATGTTAATAGTAAATTGCATAATTTTTAAGAAATATAAGGGGTAATATTTTATTAATAAGATCATAAAAAATGTATCATATTTCTTATATATATGTACATGTAAAAAGTAAATTACATATGGGAAATTAATTTGTAGGTTATGCATTAAAATACTTAGGTTTATTATTTACAAAGAAAACAAAGAGCAATTAATAATTATATTACAAGGAAACCAAATAAAATAACAATACTGCAACTGTATCCTTAAGCTCATTATATCAAATTAATATTTTAGAGCTGTATTTTGTTTCTACAATAATTACGAATGCAATGAAAGCTTTATTATATAAAGATAAATACTGTATGTTGATTTTATAAAAAAATATATCAATCGTATGCCATTAAGTTATGCCTTTAAAAACTCTACTCACGGATATTATTTGGAATACGAAAATAGGATCGGTCATACTTTTAAAGAATAAAACTGCTTAAGGTCTATCCTTAACTGGACAGGCCTAGTGAGTTGTATATGGTATGCTTCGGCATGCTTCATATTTAGGATTTTTTCTAATAAACCCAAAAATTTTACTAGTCTTTAAATTTATAATAAGCTTTAATACGTAAAGATATCAGATTAAAAAAAGCATTTATTTCCAACAGGTTTGCTACCTAATTACAGGATAAAATTAGGTCTAAAAAAACAAAGACAATAAAATTATGCTGAAGTACTTTAGCATATGCAAAAAAAATATGCGTATAAAAAACAAAATAAAAATGCATAACATTCTATGTACTAAAACTTTGAACTTGCAATACCTTTATTTTTAAATCTAACACAACGTTTCGGTTGGTGTTTATCTCTAAATGTTATTAAGTGTAAACTAACCAGTGTAAACCAGTTGACACTTGATGCCGGTTGAAAATATTTACCAACCGAAACGTATTGTTACATTAAGAAATAAAGCAAGTTCGAAGATTTAGTTATTACGACTGTACCAATGTCTACCACCTTCAAAACTACATCCTATGTACTAAAACAGACTATATACCAGAAAGACTCTCTAAGACCTATCTAATTTATACATTTAATAAAAACAAAGTATTTTTGGTAATTTAAAAAAAAAAATTAAAATTTTTGCTTAGGGTATAATTAATATTAAATATAATTAGGTATAATTAAATATCCAACATAAAACCTCCTGCCGGAAGGACACCTGGCTCTTTAGACCTTCTTGCGCTGAATATGCTCAATATCATCGAGCAGGTTGGGTATTAAATTAGAAAGGCATACTTTAATTTTGAGCATATTATGTAAAAGAAGAAAAGTAGTGTTAGTAACATTTTTAAAATGTCCACAGTTTTATTAAATGATCAGAAACTATTTTCGCTAAATGCTTGGCAAAACTTAATTTGGCATCATAAGTAATCTTTAGATCAAGTGCTTCATCTACTTTGGTTTAACATTTAGTTAAAATAAAACTATTTAAACTAATCAAAGTTTTCTAGAAAATGAGAGAATAGAGCATATATTAACATTTACCTAATGGAATTTGCATCTTTAGTTCCTATTTTTGTAAGTAATTTGATATCATCTGCAAACATAAAACTTTAGCAAGATCGTTATTAAATAACAAAAAGAAAAGCGAGCCCAACAAATTCTGCAATATTGAATGCTATTTTTCGGTTCCTTTTTGAATATTGGGGATATTGTTGCAGTCTTCCACGTATCGGTAAAGACTGTTGAAAACCAGATAAGATTAAAATATGTACAACTGACTTTGACAAAACGCGAATGCAATCTAACGACGAGATTTGGCAGTCCGTTGATATTCGAGAGCAGCTTATTTATTATATTATTAGAAGCAGTGGCAACTTCATCATCGGAAGTATTCTAAGAGCAATTCAGAAAGCTGTTAATAGTCTGGTTCGATTGAAAATCCGCAATAAAATTAGATGGATCCTATTTAATAATATATACGCTTTGAAAAAAAACTTACAAACTATTAACAGTTTGCTCTAAATCTTTTATTATACGGTCCTGAAAGAGCATACTCAAGGAATACCTAAAATTCCTTTTCTATTCTACAGAATGTTCTAAAAATTGAAGAAATCTACATTAATCTACATGTCGCAAGATATATTATTCAAGGAAAGAAGGCAAATACCTCCTGCAAGTCAGCAGCTTCGTTCAGGCTATATACCATTGTGTAGCTGGAACACCTAAAATTGATGATAATATAAAAATGACGGGTTATAAGAGTCACATTTACCAAATCAGAAATTATTTGAATGGACTTCAAACTCAACTCGCACAATTTGGGTATCACTAAATTCAGAACTGTTTTGCTGACATTAAGGACGTTAATATATATTACCAAGTCGATTGTATTCGTAAATGCCGAGTCTGATCTCATAATAGAGTTATCCTAGTGACTAAGAAAATTGGGTATTATTAAAATCACCCATAAAAATAATTTTCTTTTTACACAAATATTGCATTGTTTAAGCCATTGTGCAGTAGATCATCAGCCCATTTGCTATTAGCAGGCATATATACACAATACATACAAAGCAAAAAAATAGTGAAAGGATATTTGCGAACTTACAATCTTGATAAAATGTTCAGTTTAAAGCAAATTAAATAAAATATAATTAAATCAAAATAAAAATAAATTCACAGTAAACATTTTATACTCGCGTTTAGTTGCTAACAACACACCTTCACCCTTCGATAATCCAGTTCTGTCCAGATTACGGTCACATCAATATACATCATAAATGACCGGGAATTGTTCGCAACATTTTCTAAAGCAGATTTTGTATATCACATGCTCTATAACAATACCTCATCATCGGACTGCTACATTTCAGCGCTCATTTACTTTTAAGGCCATAAAACTAGACAACTGCTTACCTATCGATAAATTATTTATTAACAACACTTGAATGAAAAATCCTTAAAATAGAAGTTTGAGCAATATCTAATAGATAAAACAAAATAATGTAAATTTTCGAATTATGAGGCATTTATTATTAATACTGTTATTTTATTTATTTACACTTTAAAGTCAATTCCTACTTTGTCACTATTAAAAAAAAACGAAATTTTTAAATTATCACATTCAATTAAGTTATGCATTTTAAAGCATTTTAAAGTAGCATTATTTTATTTGTACTGTTTACTTAATTTAAAACTTTATACAAAAATAGTATATACATATGTATATTTCAAATAATAATAATTTAGATAAAAATATTTTTACAGCAATGGTTATAAATTATTAAAAAATTAAATTATTCAAAATTTAGCTTAAAATTCATAGAATTTCATTTCATAGGGCAAAGATGTTTATTATCGCAATACAACCGTTTTTTTAACTATCTCTTATACGTTAGAAATTAATATAATAATTAATGACAGTATCATCTAAAAGATTAATTAAATAGTTTTTATATTTTTATTTCAATAGCATTCAATTGCTCCTGTCACTATGAAAATATACTAAAAAATACGTTTTTAGTTTATATTCCAAAAGATGCTAATAAAATGTTAATTATATTCATCGCAGTATTACCTTGAAGTAACAAAAAATCTAAAAGAGTTTATTTTCTTTAAGGCCAGAATAGAAAAAATCATAAAATAAAAGGCATAAATATGTTGGCTAAAAAAATAAAAGCTTGGTTTTTACCTATTTACTTATCTAATCAAAATCTCTGAAGTTTATAAAATAAATAATCTTTTTTGTAAAACTTTCTTGTGTTTTCCAATTTTCGAAGATTTAAAAAAGATATATTTAACTTGTACTTTAAAAAGCCTCTATCTAGGATTTAAGGTCTTTTTTTGTATAATTAAGAAAACTATTAACTGAAACTATATAAATAATAAGCTATATTAAATTATTTACCCATTTGAGTGGTGTAAGACTGCGATAACTTTGACACCCTATATAACAAATTTTCAATTTTTGAAAGTATGTTTCAATCAATTCACATATTTTAGTTTGTAATATCTTCAGTTTTAAAATTTCTTAACACCCTGTATATCAATTTAGAATTCAATTGATCTACTATTTTTTATTGTAAATCTTAATTCTCTACCAAACTAACCTACGATCAGCTAATGGCTTGAGACTATAAGAAATCTGGTTTTAATCCTTGGCCTTTTAAGCTAGCTTGGCAAATGATAATTTTAGAAAAAGTTTCACAGATCTGTACTTTGCAACAACATTAATTAAACAACAAGAATTTTAATATTTATCTTTGTTAAAACCAAGTAATTAACTAAAAAGTAGGATTTTGATTTTAAAACCTAAATATATAAATTTATAATACAAATATTATAATTACTCTAAGTAACCTGTAATTAGATTTTTTTTGGTTATCATAGCAATTGATCGATAATCATGTCCAATTAAGTTATGCATCATTTCTTTTAATTGACAACATAATAAGAGATTTATATGCTAATGTATAGGCCATAAAAAATATATTTAGAAAATCTTATTAGGCAGTTACGACCTAATAATATGGCCGATCAAACTTCAAATATAAATAATAACAGATATTGCAGAATTGTATTTATAATCTACATTATATAATTAAATAAAGACTTAGGAAGTAAGTTTTACTTTCTCTTCCATGGACTGCTATAACCTTACATACTCTCGTTTTTCTATTAGAAATAAAATAAGCAGCTAAGTTATATCCCACCATAGACTATCATAGATCTGCAATTAGATCATAAGCTATTTTTTTCTACTATTAAGAACAAAATAATCAATCATCCAATTAACAGCCCGTAATCGAATTAATAGTAATACGTCCGCTAAGCTGTCAAAATAAGACGTACGGTGTGTCGCAACTGAAAAAAAAAAACGGAAATTCGAACGAGCACTGCCGCAGCAAACAAAATTGATTATTATCGCTGTTAATTATTTCTGATAATTATCCATTTTGACATACTCTATTACCTGCTACCGCTAAATATGCAAAACTGCTTCTGTAATTATGACAGAACCAGACAAGGTTCATTAGCGTACATATCGCAAATATCTACTTAAGCAAATGGTATCGTTGGAGTAACAGAGTTGTTACTGTAAGTCTAGCTTAGAAATAATGTGAGAAAGACACTGATTTGAAACAAGTTTTTTTTAGTACTACAAGTGTCACGACCCGAATCGTTTATGTTTCTTTACATAATTCTTGTGTGAGGTGTAATGTCATTTTAATGTATTTTTTCAGCTTATAACCGTACGATGTAATGTCAATGGTCGTATTATTCTCACAGTAAATATACAAGTATGATGGTAATTTTAGGTATTATTACTTGCATAGTGATATTAATGGTAACATAATTAATAAAAAAATTCTTATTCACTATAAAATAGTAAATTATTGAAAATGAATTAAATTATATTAGGTATTTTGTAAGTACTGTTGATAAAGAATATTTAAAGAATAAAGTAAAATTATTAATTTTTAAAGCTTTCGAGGTAATTCAGGCAAAGTATTTCTACTTAAATCATTTTTTAGTTATATTTTTTTAAATTAATTTAACTCACTGTAAACGACATGCATTATTTCTTTATGATCCTTTATACTACTGTAATCATATATAAAAAAAGATCATAATAAAAAAAGACAAAAAATCCGTTGAAAGCAAAGATAAATTTTACTTTTTGAACACGACGACAAATATTGTCATTAATCATATTTTTAAAAATCAATTTAACAATTAATTTTATTTAACATTTTAACATTTTACTCAAACTAACTTTAAGTGGTTTACTTATTTGACTAGGATGGCTAAGAATAGGCTTGCTAGAGCCCTTATAACTATTTTAAGAATTTATTTTCAATCAAAAAATTAAATAAATTAATTTTATTTTTAATTTATTTAATTTTTAATCTTTCGTACAATAAAATTAAAGAAAATATTTGTTTCTTTGTTTTTAAATTTAAGCTTCTTAAAAATCGCATGTTAATTATGATAAATAATCAGATGCAATTAAGTTATGCATCATTTCTTTCAATCGATCAGTTAAGAAAAAAATAAAGTGTTTATGTCGCAATTTTATTTGGATGTAGATAAGTTATAAGTTATACAAATGACTACTAAAATATAAAAATAATAATCAATAAAATGTTTCATTTAAATAAAAGAAATCAATATTATATCTTAAACTATTAAAATCTTTTTTGTGTCTTAATATTAGGTTATTTGTCTTACTTTAAATAAACATTCATCCATTTAATAATAGGACTATAAAATAAAATATTTATTAACGTTACAAAATTTAAGAAATAAATATTTTTTTAGTCTCGGCTAAGGAGAGCGAAGGCATTTTTGCTTAATGGATATAATGCATTTTTTTCAAAAGTAGATAACTTAGTTAAGCCCTAAGTTTAAAATCCCTTATAACTGAATATGTTTCATGTTATTTGGCTAAATTTATATGACTATTTATTATAGACGTCTATGATATGAATATCTCTATATATATAATTTTTATAGTTATATATAATCTTTATGGTCTTATATGAATACAATCTTACATTCTACTCTGAAAATCAAAGAAAAAAATAATTAAGAGATTTTTTCCCAAAATAGTAACGTGAATAAGAAGAAACAAATGCTATACTATTACTAAAAATTTTTAAAATATTACATGTTATTATTAATTTAATAAAAAGATTATTAGCTGATGTAATATATAAAAATAAAATACTGTTCAGAAGACCAATAGTTTTAAAACTAGAGCATTTTTCAAATTTTTGAAATGATACTTTTACCAAAGTATAAAAAATACAGTTTTAGACTAATTTATGAATTAATAAAAAAATCAATATAAAGAGAAATATATATTTCACTATGTTCCATATTCCATACATGTTGGCTCATTTCAGATTTAATATTGTGTAGCATCCTATATTAAATATCATATCCTATATTAATTATTTAAGCAGCCTGCTATAGAGCAATAGACTATAATCAAAAATGTACAATTAAAAGTACTTAAATTTTTTTAAATTACATTGCAACATAGGTAAGGATTTTAATGGTAATCATGCAACATGGGTTGTGGTAGCTCTAATAGTTTTTACACTAATTAACTCTTCAGATAATTTTCAGAATTTAGTTATTAGAAATGAAAAGCAACTAACTAAATTCAGTGGCCTTAATAAAGCTAACTGCTATTGATTTGCTTTCTGTTATGCTAATTATTATTATTCTATTAAATTCAATTCAAATTTCAGATTAAAAGAAACATAATTCGTATAGTTCAAACCACATTCTAATTAATTAAATTTTAATAACTTTATTGTTAGCACTGCTTACGTTTCTATGCAGCATTTGGGTTGGAAACTTATGCAAGCTTACTGGAATAACCATAGATTGCTTATAAAATATCTTATACATATATCAAATAAACTTAAATATGCTAATAAACTTATCGAGCTTGTTTCTAATATACTAGCCAAAGTTTCTAATAAACTTCTCCCCAAGAGAAAAACCCAAAATAATAAATGTTTTATTCCTCGGTGGGATGAATAATGTCCAAACTTTTCAAGTTAACGTAAGCACATGTATAACTTATACCGTAAAAATAATAATTTAGAAAACTACATGGCATGTAAAAAACTTTTGGCCAATTGCAAACTTTACTTTAAAAACAAACTAAACTAAAGAGAACAGGACTAGATTTTGTAATAGTCTTAAAGCCCTCGAACAAAAATTTGGAATAGGGTAAACTGTATCAGAAAATCTTTTGATAACATTAACATCATGCCAGTAACTAATGATTTTATCAATGAATTTGTAAAAAAAGTAGCATCTATTTCGGTTCACCGAAGATATTCCAAGAAAACCGTTTTAGAATATAACTTAAATCTGAAAACACGTAAAGATCCAAATTCTGGTGCTGATAATAACGTATACAGCATGTTACTACATCTTTCTTCTGCCAAGAATTTTTAAATAAATATTGTCTTAATCATTGAGCGGAATGCACCTGGTGAATCTAGACCAATAATTCTATCCTCGTGCATTAATACAACCCTTAAGTGAACTTTAAAAAGTCGTCTGGAATGGTGGTGTCAGTCTAAGAGCATCTTTCCAGTCTATCGGTTTGGCTTTTGTAGTTAAAAACAGCTTAGCACATCTTATTTCAGACATACAACAAACATACTTATAAAATAGTTATTGGGGAGCATTGTTCCTTGATATTCAAAGTTTTTATGAAAATGTTTATCTTTCTGTCCTGTTAGAAGTGCTTATTGGCTAAGGTGGTACTTAAAGGTTTTCTCATAATCTTATTAGATTATTTACAAACAGAAATATAATCATAAAAATACATATACATGTGATTTTCATAAGCTTCAACTACTAAGATCTATATTATTGCAATTTGCAGACGATTTTTATATTTATTGTACTGTAAATGATATGCAAACTTGGAAAAATGAGGAACAAAATATTAGCGTCAGACATTTTCACGCGAAACAATCTACAAATAAACAATCAAATCATTTTAAGTAAGGCTATCCTTCCATGCGTAAGAAAAGTAAAATACTTTGATGGACATTTAGACTAAAAATTGATATAAAATACCCATATAAATTACATTACATAGAATGCTTAAATATTTCAAAATCATTTACTATTCGAAAATATGACTCAAATCTTAAAACATCTTTATTGCTTTATAGTTTCTGGATAATGACTCAATGTTTTTTGGTTCTGATAATAAAACAAGACTACTAATTGTTTATCGTATACAATATAGAGCTTTGAGATTAGTCACAAGCACTTTACGATCCCCACCGATTGAAACATTACGTGCAGATACTAATATGCTATTCTTAATGCGTATGTACCTTCGTACTGCGGCTTCGGCTACCCTCCCACACGCTGCGGCATTCGGGATATATTCCACATCGCATCTTTGTTGGCAAACGTTCGCCACAGGGCCTCAGTTATACAACAGTAGCGGAGAGGAGTAGTGGTTTTTTTAAACAAAAATATGGATAGTGACGATGAGCAAGCGGCTGCGGTTGCGGCCTATATGGTTATTTTAGGAAGCAATTTGCATTTTTTCAAATGCAAACCAGATTGGTTTAAAAATGTCACTTGTGCCAGCACCAAATTTGTTGCTTGCTTTAACTTTGCTAAGCAGGGTTCTAAATATAGACATTAAAGAATCTTTCTTCTTTTTTAGATCTGCGACACTTATTTGGCCCTTCTTTGAAAAAGATGAATGTATTTGCACCCAGGCGTCGCCAATTTTGTTCCTATTTTTGTGGTCTGGGTATTTTGGGTCCCATATTATGGGATATAATTCGTACAGATCCAAGTATTCAATCACAAAATCATTAGACCATTCCATGATAACTTAACACCAATAAATATTAAAAATAATATTAATTTTAATTTTCAAGTAAACTTAAAAAGGCAAGTCACCAAAAATATTATACAAAAACACCCTAAGCTTGTCGCGACTCTGACTGAAGACGAAATAGGCAAATAAGTGTGCGTAGCTAAGCACACCGTCTGGGAGCTAACGCGAATGAGCGCGACCTCCTTTGATGCGTGCCCTAAAACCGACAGCAGTTCAGATAGCGGCCGAATGCCGAATGATACACGCACTTGACCTCCCACACGCTCCGCGAAATACCGCGAATGCCGAACGTTCGCCACATACATACATCGTCTGGGGCCGCAACAATACAATAATGCAATATGCCACTAATAGATAAAATTCATAAACGCCTAGTTTACCCAATAAATACTGATTCAATAAAACCTTTTGGCGTTAATTATTTTGACTCCACAATAAGATTTCCTAAATTTACAAGCTGTCATAAAGCCAATCAAATTATTCTTAAGGATACTTTAAAAAAATTAACATTACTCGGAAATGTACATAGATAAATCAAAACTGTAATGGTACAGGCTGTGCCTTTATTATCCCGAAAATTAATATTAATAGAAAATAATAGTGTGAAGACTGTTACTCTTTCTATTGCAGAGGCATTGGCAATATTGGGAGTTCTGGAATTTATTAGTGACGCTAATAAAATTTGAAACTTTTTAATACTTTCGATTCAGTTTTGCAATCACTTAAAAACGGGCATAGTTTTATACACTCAAGATTCAAGAAGCTATCAGTAATAAACATAATATATAAATCTTAATAAACATAATACAAAGGTAAAATTTATTTAGTTAAAAGGACACACAAGATTGGTAGAAAACAAATTGGTAGATAAAGAGGTCAAGGATTCAATTAGGACAGTTTGCATTCTTTCCAAAGTACACTTTATTGATATAATTCAAATTTTTAAACTTAGGAGTAGGAATAAAACACTATTAGTTAAGTACGATATATCGCTGGTTTAATTCCAGCTTCCACAGGTAAAGATATGAGTTTTCGTTTCGATACGTAATAAAGATATGAGTTTTCATAACAAAATTGGCAGAAGCCCTTTAGAAGGAGAAGTTGTTATGCAAACCGATATTCTTCATTTTAGTGCCTGAGGAAGCTGAAATTAAACTGGCGAAACGTAGCACTAAACTAATAGTGTTTCATTCCTACTCCCAAGTTATGACAAATCCTAATGTTTTACAAAGTAGTTAATTTAAAGAAACGAAACTGACTTTAATAGTTGTAATTATCCAAAAGAGGTCTTTTGAAATTAGAAAAAGAAAATATTTTGTATATATTTAGCAAATAGATTAAATACATCCACTTTCCTAAAAACATCCCTTGTTACACGCCGTAGATATTTTATGCCATGAGATTATTAAAGGAAGACACCATCACGCCATCGAACCTTTTCTTTATATACAAAAATGTCATGAGTACTTAATAATATGTATGAGAAAGCACGCATCTCATACAATGTTGCGCGCAATAAAAAATCTACAGTACAAACCCATTAAGGTAAATTGATTATCTCTGTATAGCAAGACCCATATATTGCAACAATACATTAACGGGGCTTAATCAGAGAGGACAATAAAAAAAAACGATAAAAGGAAACTTTACTTTTAAAATAGTTAACTGTTAAAGTAATTTTTAATAAATTTTATATAAAATCGTAGTTTTAAAGCAAAAGCATATTTAACACCCAAACACTTTGTCTATATCAGTAATGCATGAGTTAAATTACCATAGACAACTAAATTTAGAAAACAACTTATTTCAGCTTGCTTAACATTGGCGTGCCCTATGCAAATACACAGATCATGTTACAAGACTATTTTTTACGACCACATTGTTTTCACTTTTTCTATTGTGAAATGGCCTGTTGGCCTAAAAAATTCTATCTAATACATTGAATCTTCACTTATACTACGAGTACAGAGCATCACTAATAAAATCCGCTCTAAAAATCTGTGTTACTTACACAAAACACAATAAAGCGTATTACACAATACTACAAAGGATCAAGGTAAGTGCACCTAATTAATCGGTGATTTATTGGCAGATTAATAGTGCCTTTACATCGTATCAAGATGAGGTCAAACCAACATTATTTCCAATAACGCCTATTTAGGTTTATACTAAAAAAGGTTAATGATCATAATATGATCATTCGTTACGATGTCGCAACTAATAAACACGATCATTTTTTACGCCGTTTGGAAATAGTTGCACGTTTCGCTTTTATATTATGTTCTTTTCAGTTGTTCAATTTACAAGAAAATTCGTAAAGAAAAGAAAATTATAAAGTGAAGTAATTTTAATATTAGTCGAGGTGTAATTAAGAGTTATATTACATAGGGCTATTTTCGAAATATATCAGAACAGTTATTCACCAGTGAATCAGTTATAGTACTTTTCTTTCTTAAAATTATTTAAACGTAATATATGTGTACTCTCATTTTACTTGTGTTCAAAAAGGATAATAAAAATGATGCGACATGAACTAATTGCATTCATACCAATGTATTTTTAAAAATTCGAGTAGTGATTGGTATTAAGAATGGAAGATTTATTTGAAAATGATTAGTGCTTTGTTCATTATTTTCAAAATGGGGGTGTGTTTAGCTTTAGAACTAAAAGGAATAATACTTTGGGTACTTTTAATCTTACTTCTAATATTCTTTACTCTTTTAAAAATATTAAGTATAATGCAGTTCTTTTTAGTAACTGACGTAAGGCATTCGACCGCGTGTCTTGGACTTATTGATTCCTATTTAGAAAGCCAATACCAACATGTCAAGATGAGTCTGGGCCCATTGTTAATATTTAATTTTTATTTATGCTTTTTTATTCTATAAACAAAAAGAAGGAATAAAAAACTACAATTTTGGTTAAGAATCTCAAAGTTATATTAAGAGTAAGAATAGGTAACTAAATTAATATAAATTGGAGACTTTAGACTAAACTTGAAGATTTTTGTAATAAGCAAGTCTCTTTCACAAAATGAACTACTTGTAGAAAATAGGAAACATACATCTACATGACACTACTCCTTACTATCCATCAGGCAATCAGAGGGTTTGAGGACATGCAGGCAAGGTTGAAAATGTGGAATGATGCTAATATACTTTAAGTCTTTGATTTTTAGGTAAGTGATTTCCTTGAGTACCTGTTCTAGAAAATACGCAATTAAACATAAGGCATTGGAGTATGTTATAGACCTCGTCCAATAAAACATCGTTTTTGTTTAATATTTATAATATTATATGACACATATTTGCACAAATTTTATTACTGTTATTTGCATGGGTGGCTTTATAATAATTTTTTTCAATATTCCTAACCAACTCTCACATGTTTGGAAACATACAATTTACTATAAATAATTATTGAGTCGACTCGTAACGCTGAAGTATAAGTACTTTTTTGAATCCTATATTTATTTCCAAATCACTCATTCTAAAAGAATTCGGTACAATAAATGCACATTTAATTTTTGAACATAAGTTAACATACTATGTAATATATACTTCTAAAATGAAAGTTTCCAAAAAGATTTTAACATATCATTGATTTACTACGTCAAATTATTAAGATTTTCATACTGATTTTTACTCTTTAGACTTGCATTTCATTATAAGAGAAAATATCATAGCTTTATTTAACAGCTTTATTATTTAATAAGCATACTCCAATAAAAACATTAAACACAAAATTACTAAACTACTAAAATAAATATTTACAAAAATTTAAAACCACAAAAAATATACGTAACTGGAATCACTGTAAACAGCTTAGAAACCTATGTGTTACTATAATTCGCCGAGAAAAATAAAACTATTTAAAATTTATTACTTCTTAAAATAATAAATAGTCATAAAACTTTCTAAAAAAAACGAAATTTAGATGCATATTCTTCTGATACCACAAAAAAAGTTTACCACTTCATATATCCGATTCTAATGCAATTAACACTTATTTTGCTCAGTTTTTTAAATTGTCAATATTGATTCTAACAAGAAAATAAATGTTTACAATTTAAAAGTTTTCAGTGTAAGTAATATTTTTTATTTAAATTAACTAATACTGAAGAACTTAACAAATTTGAACAAACAAATTTTGTCTAAATTTAAGAAAAAAAATTACGGAAGGCGATGACGTATTGTAGTCTTTATACTAATAGATATATTTTTAGTTCAGATAATAAACTAATGCGATTGCACTTTCACTAGCAATGTGCAAACTATGCTAGCGCTGTTTGAGTATTCTATTCATTGGCACCAAGAATGCATAGTAAAATTAAACATGAATTTTATCGTAAATGATAATAAATTGCCTTTTTTAGAATTAGCGCGCAATCTCGGTATTCTCGTTTTGCAGGCTAAATATTTCTTTACCTAATAGATACTTTTTAAACTTTAGACTCATGTCTTAATTGTTTAATTATTGCAATTTTATGTATTTTCCTTGCCTTGATATTGTTCACAAGAACATGATACAAGTAATTCAAAATACTTGCGTTCATCTAGTATCAGAGCTAATAAAACGCAATCACATTTCTCATTATTTATGATTAAAAATTAAATGAAAAATATCGGGAAATATCACTTATAGAATTCTACAAAGAAACTTCTATTTCATCGTCGTAATTTGAATATCTTAAGCTTGAATATTTTTATGACGTTCCTCACATTGTGTAAATGTAAGAAATATGACAAAGTTTCCGAATTTCTCAATTTCGAACTATTATTTTTTTACTAGATCCCTTTCTTACAATGTAATTAACTTGACCAACTCACTTACCGACACAACTATCTAGTAAATGTGTGACTTAGTGTTTTTTTAAATTTTATACAAGGAAATTATTTCATATTTATATTATGGTATATCACTACTTCGTTACCCCAATATTTATTATATTTTTTAAATTGTTTTTTATTCCTTATACAAAAGTTAATCCATGTTTTTTTGTTTTTTTTTACTCCAATAGCTCCGTATATTAATTTTCATAATTCATAATAATTGATTTTATAATTAGGTGTAAATATTGGTTATTATAAACGTATTTTGTTTTATCTCATAAAATGCCTTATTTACTTATGAATTTTTTTGAAATAAAAAAAGTCAACCAGAAGCAGTGGTTTTCTCCGTCGGTGATGCGGTGAATGTAAATAAAGAAAATAATTTTTTAAGGTTTTTAGGAATTATGTTAATCCTACTCTCATATAGCTCCAGAAAATATTTAAGCTCTAGGAAACTTTTACAATCTGTTTATAAAAAACGGTTATAAGACAGGAATTTTTAAAAATTAGTAGATACCTTATTCCTTATTTCAAGCTCTCTACTATACCTTATTGTAGGTTAAACAGGTGTCACGATGGCCCAGGCTATTTAGCTATTAAATTTGTTCTCTCACGCGATATCAAGATTTTAGAGAAAAACCAGTTCAACAAAAAAGTGAAACAACTCCTGCCAGCAAACTGTTATTATAGTTTTTATGAGGTTTTTTAAAGACACATTTTAGGAAATGTGCTGTTTATGTTATAATTATTATAACACTTGTGATTTAGTACATTACCTATATTTCTTTAGTTATTCTTAACATAATCAAGTACAATAATGTTTTAAATATTTTTTCTTTCTGCAATCTCAGTATTGTATAATGAATACTATTTTTTTAAACCGTACTTTGTCTTTGTTACCATACGTAGTTTATTTAGCTGCAACGAAAACATATAATTTTATTACGATTCGAACGAATTTAAAAAAAAACTCAACATAATAAAGCCATATAAAAATAAAAATCAAATTTTTCATTTATTTCCTATATTATGACCTTTTATTTCTTAAATGACTGTATTGATGTTATAAAAACTGTTTTTCTTGTCTAGCTTACATAATTATATCAAAAAAATTATACTTTAGACTAAGATGGCGACAAAAAAATTAATATTAATATTTTTCACGTTTTTTGTATATTATGTTTTCATTTTCAAATATCTATCTAGATCTTCTGGCAATTTTGGTCTTAAATGGATGACCAACTTTTATAGAAAAAACTTCAATTTATTGTCATTATAAATTATGTAATATTATATATAAACATTATAAAATTGTATTTCTACTTATTTCTTATGGATTTATTTATGAAATTGTGCTCCTTATTTATATAAGAAGAGTCAAATCAATTAGCAAAAATAATTTAATTTTAAGGTATAATGGTAGACGTTACCCATAATATAAAATACCACAAAATCCATTGTTACAGTTAAATCTAAAAAAAATGACATCAGGCAAATTTTCGTAATCCAATCCAATACATTATACAGATCTTATCTACATTTTATCTTACAATAAAGTCACGCTTTTAATTCGCGTTTTATTTCAGTAAAAGCTCAAGCCACCCACATCGTTGCCTCTCGCCATCAAAAGCCTACATAATTTTTCTCATTTTACCAAAGAAAAAAAAAACAAAACTAAAAAACAATAAACGTCAGGTAACTGTACCTCGCTGTCAATTTCACGCAATTTCAATAAAATAAGCTTTTTGTAAATACAGCTCGCGGGTTCCCCGAGATGCAACAAAACAACACCGCATTTATCAAAATACGTATTTCTCGAAAAATGGATCGGCTACTCGTGATAGCCAGAGGCAGGCGGTCTCTTAGCACGTGGCTGGACCAACGCGAAAAAAAAACAAAGAAGAAGAAGAAGAAATGAAAAGAACTGCTTTGGGCGGCAAGTCATAAATCTTAAAGAGGCTTTCTTTGTAATGATTTTACTTGCTGTAATAATATAGGTGTGTGACTTTGAAAAATCTCTCAAAAAAAAAGAAAGTTTTAATGCCAAAATTCTTATATAAATTGCATTTCACACTAACTCTAGTAAATCTTATATTGCATTAGGTCATAACTAAGATTCGAATTTATTGATTTAGCAAATGATACTAAAAACCTTCGAATGGTTATTACTGCTTACAACATACACGTGAGCACCTGCCAAGAAAACAATATAAACCGCCTGAGGCTGATAGATAACAGATTTAATTAAATATAAATCAAATAAAGAATCGATAAACTATAAATTCTGTACAAACAAGGCACCGTCAATCGGCCGTATCGGTACAACGGTTCTTGCTGATGTAGCTCATAAACAAGGATAAAATTAGGACAAGATTTGTCTTTTTTGAGCATGAAATAAACTTATACATCTATAGTGTTCTTATTAAATTTGTTAGAAAACACCCTGCATATAGAATAAGATTATTAGATACTGTGTTATATATAGGGCTACTATCAATTAAAAAAAATATCAAGCAGCTTATGTGGATTAAGTGATAACCGTATCCATTTAAGTTATGCACATTTTATATACTTTTGTTACTTAGTAGTGGAATTAGTAGTAAAGCTATTATGCATATAGCTGCATATTGGCACAAATATTGATCTAGGTGATTTATTATATCTATACTCGATGTTTGTTTTGGTTGTAACTGTCCCAATTTTTCACAATTTCAAGTGAAAAGTTACTTTTAAAAAAGTTGCTGCTAAAGCCAATACACAATAAGAAACTTAGTTAAATTATATTTTTTACTTTTGTCTTGAAAGAAAAATATATATTTAAAATTTATTAATTTAATGCGTTGCACAAGTTAAAAAACACCCTGTATATAAATTGACAATATTAGATACATTGTTATTAATCATAGGCACAGTGCACCCAGCAAATTTTGAAAGAAAAAAACCATATGTATAAGTTTTTGGTGCATAAGGAGGTACTCGCATCCTTTTATGTAATGCATGAACCATATTTGTTTTCAGTCGCATGTAATGAATGATAAAGGATACACATCTCGTGAGAGTGAAGTTTACGATGAAATATTAACTACTTTTATCAGTTTTGTCTTTTATTGATTTCTTATAATTTAAATAAAGAAATTACATTTCAAGTAGTGGCTGATGTAGTTAATAAGCAAGGGGAAAATTGAGCCAAATTTAATGTTTTTTTTTATGTTTAAAAATTAGACTTCTAATGAAAAATTGTATCGTCAATTTTTTTATTTATTATAATTCATTTCATTCAGTCACAAAACGCCCTGAATATAAAACTTCTTGGCATAATATTAATCGTATCAATTTAAGTTATTCATATGTTATATGACATTAGACTTTGGCATTACATTGAATAATATTACAAGTACTAAAGTTAAGAGCCAAGCCTAACAATAAAATATTAAATACACATCTCGTGAGAGTAATAGTTTTTCATCACTAAATATATTAAGGTCAAAGTGCATATCTGAACCATTTAAATTATGCATAGGTTATGTAATGTTTATAGTTGGTATTCGGTGCAACAATGTCTGTATTAATGTGTTTAAAAATTTTGTAATAAACTATTGGATATAAAGCTTTTTTGGATATTTACTTTATGCAACCATTTTTAAGTATGTTTTTTATAATTTCAATAAAATTTCAAACTTTCAAAAATTATTTAATAATCAGAAACATGTTTTTATATACAATACCTTTGCAAGAAAAATCTTTCGAAATACAATTAAATGGAAATTTAGTTTGTAAAGTACTAACTGTATTTATTTGTGAATTTAAATATTTTAAGTTTGGTGCCAGTACGCAGATGATACGCAGCTTATACATTTTTTTTATCCTAAGGAACATGATCAGATGGCAAATAACCTAAGAAATTACCTTAAACTAATAGATTTGCATTCAAAGTAAAATAATTTAATAATCAAGACCAACAAAAAAATGTTCTAGAAAAAATATAGGATTATACTATTCTCAAAATATTGTATCGTTAGATGATAATAAACTAAATAATATTCAAATTCCCTTTTCTTATAGCTTAAAGGCTTTGACCCTAACAGTAGACAGGATTCTTAGATTTAGAGAATATATGTTTAGTTCTGCAAAAATGTTATCTATGCATGCATATGCTTTTTGCAACTAAGTCTAGGTTTACCTTAAACTAGAAAAAAACTTACTGAAGCTTTTGTTTTCTCAATTATCCAGTATTGTTTGATGGTATATTTTGCATGTTAAGATTAGCAGGAAAAATATCGCTTGCAGCACATGCAGAATAACTGTTGTTGATTTATTTTTAATTTAAGGAATTGATTTGATCATGTTAATGGACCTATTTATCACTTAAAATGGTTAAAGTTACCGTATTTATATAAATTTCTGCCATCTACTTTACTACCTATATCGACTTTCTACTATTTAAAAAACTTAGTCCAAGATACTAAATGCATGTTAGGTAATGCTATAATTATAACATTGCCTAATTATAGGAATAATACTCTAACTATACTTCTTGACTCAACGCTGCTTTTTGGAAGATCTTATATATATAATGCTGTCAGTATTTTTAATACCTTTATACTTGTGTTTAGTATATAAGTTTATGGAAAATTTATAGTTTTAAAAGAAGCTTCAAAAATTTACTTTTAATGGAATAATTTAGGTGAATGAAATTGTATAGGGAATTGAAATCGTAGAGTCATGAAAATATTATATAATTTATCAATTTCATTCATTTTTCTTGTTAAGTCTTGTTATTGTTAAATGTACTTTGTCACTATTTTAGAAGTGTAAGGGCTTAAGAGTAGCTTTAGGTAATTTTCGTCTTCATAGCCAATAATGGTGCATTCTATAGTTACCTAAATGTTGAATTGAATTTAAGTTAAATTATCCATATTTTAAACAATATTTAGTTTTTGGTATCATTATTTAGATTGCTTTTGCCACTTAAATAGAAGCATATCTGTAATTTTATTACATTATGTATTTTTTAAAACCCCAATCAACTGTCTATTTAAAAAATAAGTTAAAGATTAATATCTTTACTTTCAGGTAAGAAGCGTCCCTTTATTATTAATTATTATGGATATAGTAAGAATTTTTAAAATCTAGCCCTGCCTTAGTAAAAAATACTCATAAACCTTATTGTTCGAATCGCATTCACTTAAGGTATGCATATTTTATTATATTATAGGATCAACAATAAGATAAAAATATTTTATTACTCTCATACTTACTTAACACTCCTTTTATAACAATGTTTGCACCGCACCAATCAACAAGAACCCTGAAAACAAAATAAAAATGCTACAATAAAGTATCAACCATACATCGCAAATTACAAGTAATACAACTGCAATACCTAAATTCCCTGCCTTTTTACCATTTAATAACACAATACATAAACTTCATACCTGTCGAATTCGTGACCAATGAACTACACTGACATTTCTGCCTCTTTTTTCTAATATTGCTTGCATATAATAGAAAGTAAATTTAAAACAGAGGCGGATCTGCATCATTAATTAGCCAGACCGGAGAGCAGATATTGGTGTAGGTGGAATTTATAATAATCATAGTAAAAAAGGCGTTTGAACTATGGTAATTGAGTCAACCCGGTATATAATTATGTTAAGTTAAAATGGGGCTTTTTCATGGAAAGTATGAATGCTTGTGTAATTCTGTAATATTACATTGGCTTACTTAATTATTATCATTAATTTAATAACGTGTTTATCTCGTTTTGTTGTTTCTGTAATTATACACCTGCTGACGGTTAAATTAATATTTGCAGGTTTATTATGTAAGTATGTGAAATATGAACCTTGGAGCCAAAAAGAAATAAGACAAAATATAGTAAATACAAATTTTAGCACTTCGTATTTTAATGTTATTGCAGATTGGACAATAATGTTTTTTTAGTAAAGTGGCAATCGTAGCCGTTTAAGTTATGCAAATGTATTTTTTAAAACGCAATTTTACTGAAATAGGGCTTGAGATTATATTTTACGAAAACAGGCTTATTTCTTTTGATTAATCTTACATCCATATATGGTTTTTTTTGGGTTTGACTAATATGTTTCATTATTTTAAAATTACTTAAAAGATGAGTGTTTGGCAGAACGATGATCTACTCGCCGAACCTAATTTCCCACACATATTACTTTTAAAATAAATTATATCCAAAAATTAAAAAGGTGTCATTTAAATTGGTTGCCTTCATGACCGAATAACTAAAAAAATAAATTAAAGCCAGCTTTCGGTCCGCTTTGCTGTAGGTACACATACATATATCTGCCAAAATTAGCACGCTGGTATTATTACATGAGTACCGCCCAAAGCAATCATTATGCTTATGTAAAATTTGCTGAATATAAGCTGCCGGAGCGGCTCCCGAACAGTAGCCGCCACTTCGTGTATATACCCACCTAATAATTAAAGAATACGAAAGAGGATTTTTTCCGCTGAACAATTACATACCCAGATATTAAATGTTGGTACTGTTGGTACTCGTACAATTTAAAGTAATGATATATTTTCTCAAGTTTCGCTGAATGGGAATTTATTTTATGTTCTGAAGGTGTTTTGTATATTGGCTTTCACCAATGGTAGAAATGTTTTAACCAAATTAATTTAGTAGTTATCAAGCTTAATACTAGAAGGGTCAGTAAATAAATAATAAAATCTGGAGGGCGTTCCAATTTGCAAATCTCTTTCCAGATTATATTGAGAACGAACGTTTTAGATGCCTAATTATTCGGTGTGAAGCATTTCTTAAAAATTTATAAATCTTCGTTACAAGATCCACTATAGACCTTAGAGAAAATCAAATCAAATATATTCCGTATAAAAGTTACCAGATTAGGAAAATTAACAATTGATCATAAAGCATTTGTTATTATAAATTATATAATAAGTAAACTGTAAAAGTGGAATAAGTAGAATCTATAATAACATATTTCTTCCTCACTTCCTAATAGGGTGTCTCATATAGGGCTGAATACCCTGTGCTTAAGGGTACCCCAACGTGTATTTCTATATTAGCATTGACTTGAATAACTTTACAAAATACACCTTAGACATAGTCTAAGGTAATAACTCTAATACTAATTTGAAACTTTAAAATCTAATTCTACGCTAGTTAAAGTACCTTACATATTAATTTAATGGACATGAAAAACGGAAAAAGATGCAAAATGAAAAGTACAAAGGAGTAAAAAAGTATGGAATGACCGAAAAGACCGAAAAGTAAAGGTGACTAGTTAATTTAGTAAGAAACCTATAACAGCACAGAGTGAGAAGCTTGATAATTTGTGTAAATAAATTGTTTAATACTGTTTTTAAATTTATTTTTAATTACTTTAGTTCTCTTATTTAATTGAAAGGATATTTTAGAATATTGGTGCAAAAAAGCATATATTTCCTTAAAGATTAAATTTTTTGAACTTAGAAGTTTTCATTTTAATTTGTCACGGACCTTGTTATGTGATAGTTAATATTATGTTAAGCAATGTTTGTATAATTTTTTGAAAAAAAGAAGCAGCTATAAATATATAGTTTCAGGAATTTTTGTATCTTTATAAAGCAAATCAGTCGGGTATCTCAAATCTTTTTAATCATAATATTAATTATCTTATATTGACATATTTTATATAATAATAATAATAATAATAAATATTTTTTATTTTCAAACTCAACATAACTACATAAAAAAAAAAAGAAAAAGAGAAAGAAATACACATTTATTATTTTATGCAAATAAAAGGCCGACAAATTCAGAATTCTGCTAAGGCAGATTCTGGTCTTTAACATTGTGGCCAAAACTTACTAGAAAAAAAACTAACTAGAAAAAAAAATGTAGAAACGCTTGTAACAGACTAAGTTTAATTATACACACCTACCCAAAAAATTTAGAACATTAACATTAACGTAGTACCTCTCACAAAAAAAAAGAAAAACACGCACATTATTTACCCACACTAAACACAAATTTTCAGTCTCCACCCATACCCAAACTAACAATATTGACCCTTCAATATTTTACGCAGATATCTGCTGACTCATCAGATGCACCATCATTTCCCTGCGAAAAGTCTGAACAGACACCAAACCCAACTCAAAATTTATGCCCAAAGCGTTCATCTGATATGCAAAATTATAGGAAAAGGACCCTTTAAATAATTGAGTCTTATGTTTTGGAATATGAATTGTGTTTCTTCTTAAGCCCAAATGGTGAACATCATTTCTAAAAGTAATCTTAAAGTATAGGTAAGGTGGACTGCGGTATTTAAGAATTTTATAAAAAAAAAGAAAGTGAATGAGCAACCCTACGATTTTGCATATATAACCACCCCAGCTCGGAAAGTCTATGGGAAACGCGATTATGTCTGCGTATGCCAAAAATTAGGCGAATACATGAGTTCTGAAGCTTTTGCAATCGGCACCTGTCATTATAGTCTAGGCACCAACCGTAAACAACATCGCAATAATTGCATTGTGACAGCACTAAAGAGTCACACAATATTTGTTTAATATCTTCACTTAGATAATGCCTATGCAAGTAAATTAATTTTAAAGCAAAATACCCTTTTTTTAGAACATTAGAAACGTGTTGATGAAATCGCAAATCACTATCCACTATTAAGCCCAAACTTTTGCAATTATCTACAACAGGAATATTAGCATCACCCATCTTAATATTAATAGTGTTGCTGTTTAAAATATGGTTAATTTTTTGCTTATTACCAATAAACATTACAGACGACTTAGAAGGATTTAATTTTAGAAAATGCTTTGAAGAAATATCTATGGATCGCAAAGGCATTATTGTAAGTGTCCTATATTATAATGCAATATCCTAACACCGATTCGACTAAGCATAAGTAGACTGTTTATGGTAATTTTTTGTTTAACATATTTCTCAGTTGATAAAACCTATAAAACATTTTTCGAATCTTTTTAGCAATTTCGATAACGTGTCCATCTTAAAAATTGATCTTATATTAATATTTCAATGAATAGTAGTCATAAATTTTGCTTTATCTATATTAAGGCTTAACAAATTTTTGTTGAGCCATTTTTGAATAATGAGAAGATCAGTTTGTCCCTTGCTATACACGTCTTACTATACATGTCTGCCCAAAATATGATTGCCGTATCGTCCGCGTAGGATATAGCTTTTCCATTTAATAAAAGATCGGCAGTGTCGTTAATGTAAATCAAGAAAAGCAGCGGGCCTAATACGGTACTCTGAAGCTCATTACATTGTTTAAAACCACTTTCTGAGTTTTGGTATTCAGGTATGTTTTAAATAGTTCTAAAGCTTCTTCTATTATGCCTATATTATATAACTTTTGTAAAACCATTTTATGAGAAACCGTATCAAACGCTTTAGCTAAATCCATAAATATTCAAACACTTTTCTCGTTTTGATTCATTGAATTTAATATATATATATTATCTGGTAATTCTGTATTCGTATGTTATCAAAAGCTGAAGTGATACTTATAATGAATATTGTTGGACCCGAGAAAAGACAGACACCTATTTTTTAGACATTTCTCCCATATTTTTGCTATATTCCTAATCAGCGATATAGGTCGATAGTTTAACATCTGTTCGATCACCTTTTTTTGAATACAGGTATAACAAGAGAGGATTTTTATGCCTTTGGAATTTTCTTGAGGAAAACATGAGATTAAAAATATGTTTCAGTGGTTTTAATAAATACTGATGAGAATTTTTAAATATATTTGTAGCAATGCGTCCTATCCAGGAGATGAGTCATTTTTTAAAGAGTTGAATAATTTGATAATTTCTTGATTATTGGGACTGGTTTTAGATAAAAAGCTTTTGTTAATATTTTTTTACTCTCTGTATGAGCAGAGTTGCTAAATTTTGTTAGATATTTGTTTTTAAAATAAATAACGCATTTAATTATAATGTACATAAACGAAGTAAATTACTTGTTGAAATGTGTTTACCATCTACAGATGGGTTTCCAATTAGTTTTAGTTTATTAATTTGTAAGTTAAAAGATGACAGGGGACTCTTGAAATAATGTACCTAGGGGGACTAACAAATAAAAAAAAAAGTGTATGGTGCGTTTACAACTCATAAAACCTTTGGGGTTGATTGACAGAGGTCTGATGTAATGATGTAAAGCTAGGAAATGGCTAAAGCCTAAGCTACTAATACTGGCAACGTTGGCCATTTTTTATGTCAAATTCTGAAAAAGCCCACCAAGTTAAGTATTTTAGTTTGTGTAAGAGAAAATTGTTTTTTTTTTCACAATGTAAATCCACTGAGGTAAATGAATCTGCTTTTAGTAGTTCAGGAGAAAATCAACCGATTGTGCTAGAAACTGTGCCTCCAGAAGAACAAGTTGGTGATTATGAAAAAGAGTATCCAATAGAGCCTCAAATCTTGCACAATTATTTGCAAAGTTTTGAAGACATTATGAAGAATGAGACGATAGCTACTCAACCTACTATCGATTCCGTTACAAAATTCTTTTTAGACGCGAACAATCTAAGAGAAGAATTATATACCTTAGAAAGCGAAACTTGCAATATTTCGCAGTCACATAATGTAATCGACATACCATTTAGTGATGTACCAAACAAAAAAAATTTGGAGATTATGGAGGACGAAACGGATAATATAAAATGAAAGACTAAACAGCCCCAGGTTAGGAGACATGCAGACCGAGGAAGAAGCATCAGCCATTATATCAGAAAGAAACAATGAATCAGATTTGGAGAGCGACTCCAGTTACCAAGAAGAAAATGAACAACATGAAGACAGTGGATCAAGTAGCAGTAATGAAGAAAATGTGAGAAATTCTTCGCGAGAAAGGGCAAAAATATACTGGATTTAAAAAAGATGGCGAGACCAAAAAATACAAACAAATTGCCCCTAAAGCTGAAAGAAAAATGGGCCCACCTTGTGATTCCAATCTTTGTAAAAATAATAAACTACGTTCCTGTTCAAATATGTTTGAAGAGAAAAGAAGGCAGCTTTTTGAAAAGTTTTGGAAAATGACTTGGGATCAGCGCAAAGTTTATGTGGTTAATAATGTAGCTCTGTTAGCTGTTAAAAGAAGATAAACAAAAAATGAAAATTCGTCGAGAAACTTTTTGATGTTTTATAGTTTAACAATAGATGGCCAGAAAACGAATGTCTGCAAAAAACTTTTCTTGTCTACTCTATGTCTAGGAGAATTTCGAGTAAGCTTATGAGTTAAAAAGACTGAACATGGTATGCATGAATCAAAAGTTGGCAAGAATAAGAATAGGGTGACTCACTTACGCGAAAAGAAAAAAAGTGATAAGGAATATTTAAATCAGTTTTTTGATGAATTGTCTTTCCTGCCATCCTATTATTATCGTCAAACATCATCTAAGTTGTACTTGGACCAAAATGTGCCGTCAAAAATGGTTTTATTTAGGGCGTATCTTTCAAAATAAAAAATCTATGAGTCAAAAAACCTTCGATGACCTGTTTCAAGAAAAAACTTTTGCCATCTATCAGCCAAAAAAAGATAGGTGCGATCTTTGTTGCCAGTATGAAGTGGGAAATTTAGAAGAAGGACTTTATGCGATACACATTGCTAAAAAAAATAGAGCAAGGCAAGAATAGGTGAATGATATAAAATTGGCCGATGATGAAGAGGCAGTAGTGTTGATGATGGACTTGCAAGCTGTAAAAGTACGCCCCAGTTGGTATAAATGCTAGTTCTTTGTACTATAAAACGAAATTATGCTGTCACAATTTTACAATTATGAACATAAAAACTAAGCATGTAATGTGTTACTGATTTAGTGAAGTCGAAAGTGACCTTTCTGCTTCCAAGTTTGCGTCTTTGGTCGTTGACTACATTTAGAGATTCACTAAAAACAGCAAGAAAATTATTATTTACAGTGATGGGTGCACCTACTAAAATAGGAACAATATCATGTCCAATGCTCTTTTTTTATCAGCAACCAAAAATATTATTATTCAACAGAAGTACCTTGAGCGTGAGCATACGCAAATGCAATGTGATTCTGTTCATAGTAGAATTGAGACTAGAATCAAAGAAACTAAAGAGATTTCCCTTCCTTCGACTTATTTGTCAATTACACGGGATGCTCGCAGAAATCCATTTCCTTATTGTGCGGAATGGATCAATTATGACTTATTCCGTGACTTTTCTGTAAAGGTCAATCAAATGTATGGTAGTATAAGACCAGGAAGCAAATAAGTTACGGATATCCAAGTAATAAAATACACCTCCGAAATAATTTTCTATAAACTAAATTTTGATGATTCATGACTGAGCTCCCCCTACGGTGATGCCAAAAAGAACTCTGCCTTATTTGAACGCCACTAAATTTGACTAAGAAGGAAATAAAAGCTCAAAAGTTTAAACATCTCCAGGAACTTAAATCAGTTATTCCTGTAGATTGCCACGCCTTTTATGATAATTTGAGTCACATGTAGGTTTAGTTGGTTCTGATGTTCTGATTCTTGCTAAAAATTATATTTTTTGCATTTTAATAGTGACATTTTTATTTCAAGCCCCTTAGTTGGACCCAACTTACATAATTCTGTTAACCCACATTTGGTCAACATTTAATTCGAGCAATATCTCGTAACCCACTTAAAAAGCTCAAAATCTTGAATAAATTATTATTTTTCTTTTTACGATCATACAGTTATTCTTTTTGTTGAATATCCAGGATTTATTGGTTTAAAGTACTGTCGCCACTCACGTGTAGTTAGTTTTTTCTCCTCCTTTAAAAAAATGTTCTTGGGGGTTACGAGCTATTGCATCTTAACCGACGATATTTATTTTTTGACATTGACAAAAAAATCATTAAATATTTCAAGCAATTACTTTATTTTCTTTAGTTGTTATCCCATTTGCATTTTTTAGTTTAAGTTTATTATCTTGTTTTATTTTATTATTTTAGTTGGTGGCCTCGTTAATATTTCACCATATTTTTTTGATGTTAGGTTGATTAAGATTTATTTGCTTACTATAATGATCATTTTTAGTTTTTTTTTTCATAAACTACTCAGAAAGTTACCATAATTATTATATTGTCCGTGAGGTTTTATAGGCGTCTTATGGGTTTTATTAAACTAAATGAGATACTTTGAATGTTTGTAGTCTTAGTAGCTCTTTTTATATCAGATTCAAGAGTATTATATAAGTTTAAATATGCTTCTTCATTTGATGTTATGCAGTTGTCCCATGTTTCTGATTTTAAAAGATTATTAAATACTAAACTTGTTTTATAGTTCTTAAATTATTTGAATTGTATTTCTTACGTTCAATGTCTATGAAAATACCTATTAAATAATGATCCGTGTGAACTATAAGACCGTACCGTTTAATACAATTTTGCTCATTTACAAATATTGCTTTATTAAAATAACTAAACATTCGCTTTTGGTTCATTATATTCCAATACTAATTTATATTTGGAAGTTTAAACTAATATCACCTATAGAAACATGTAGGTCGTATTCTGGTATATCTTTTAAATTTCTTTGTAAGTTTATTAAAAATAAGTGTGTATCTACTGATAAAGGTCTGTAGGATGAAGTGATTAGAATAATAACTTTATTTATTTTAAACACTGTCTGTAGTGTAAAATCAGATTTAAAATATAGTTTATTATCTATCAAAGTTGCTCTAAGCCAATGGGTGTCTACAATTGCAAACTCACTCAATAGTCATTTTTATCTAGTAGTCAGACAAAAATTCGAACATTATATAAAAATGACACAAACAATTACTGTTCTGTCAACTTTTGGAATATTAAAATATACTCACCGGGAAACCTCGGTCTTCTTAGTCTACAGTATCTCAGTTTACATCAATTAACAGAATATTTAGATATACGATAAAAGGATTTCTCTTTGTTTGACGATAAGCTAGTGTCACCTAAAATGGTAAGAGCTTCCCCAGATGCCTCACTGTCGCTAAACAGTGAGCATCTCAATAATAGACAAAGGATATATTTCTATTATAATCTCATCTTTATTTGTATCAATCGAGTCCAAGGTAAGGCCTTCAATCTTCCCAGTCAGCATTCGAAGGGGCATTCATTTCTAATCGAACAGAGGCTTTGACACTTAATTGTGCGGGCGCCAAAATTGTGCAATATAAAACATATCTATACAAACTTATTCATCTGTTAAATTTAGCACCCTCATGCCACCAATAACAGAGCTTTAGCCATATACAGTTTTTTAAATATATGAAGTTTTTCATTGATTATAGCATCTATTGATATAGAATAAATATTTAAATAGTTTGGTTTTGAAAGGCAAACACATGTATATTAAAATTGAAAATAAAAGGAAATAATATAATAAAACAGGTTTCACAGTAGTACATTTGTTTCTCTTTAGTTAATAACACACAAGTATTTGAGTTAATGTAATTTTTAATATATCATTTTTGTTTTTTGTTAAATTATTTTGAAATAGATTATAGCCCCTTATATTGAAGTCTGATAAATTTTCAATAAAAAAAAGTTTTAGATAAAACTAATACATCAATTTTTTTAAATTATATAAATTCTGAGTAAATAAGAACCTCATCAAAGATTTTCCCTAAACTCCAGATATTTAAAAGAATCCTTCCAGTCTCCTCCAGGTTAACAACTCACTTTTCCAGGGCTCTCAGTATATAAGAAATAAAACATTTCAAGTTATTTCAATTCTTTGTAATAGTTCTTGCTTGCTTTTTATTTCAGTCATCTTTCTTTACTCTATGAATCTGTTATAGAAGTTCACATGACTACATAAATTACATTTCTATTTAAAAGGCCTTAAACAAAATATCTACATAGCAGCAAAAATAAACTTAATATCCTAGTTTAATGGATCGTTGGTGCAAAAGCTAGTAGTAACTGATGGCCTATTGTCATCGGTTAATTACCGATCAGTTAAACTGCCGGTTAACCGGCCGCCTAAGACGTCGCGTGACCAATTCGCTTATCTGACGGCCTTGTTCACTTGCCCCGACAGAAGAACGATCTAATTCCATCGGAAATTGCAAACAGTCTCGTATTGTTGCCGATACGTATGCATAAGGAAAAAATTACGAAACTGGCATTAAATAATTAAAATGATTGCTAGTTATATACGATCAACTTCCACGGAATAATTTGTAGTGGGGTTTGTTTGCTTCTAGTGTTTTCAAGGCATTTACAATTGTAACAAACGTTTTATGTTCTTAGTTCTGATTTAATTAAATTTTTTTTTTCTATCCTTACAAAAAAGTCGACAACACTTCCCACTAACCTTAAAAATGAAACGTTATTTTCTTTCCTTCGTTCTCAACCCAATTTTAAAATAAGCGTTTGCTCTAGCCCAAGCTTTAAGGCCTTAAAGTCATCCTTGGGCAGTCATATAGAAAAAATTATACAATGGAAACAATGGCCTTTTTAACGTTTTGATTTAAAACAGGGTTATTATGAAATTATGATTGTCTTCAAGCTGTTTTCTGAATCGTAAAATTATAATAAGTTTTGACCATAAACCACAACAGGTGTGGATTTAAAAAATATTTTTTTTTACTGTTATAAATAATTCATTTAGATTTTTTTTTAAATTATGCCTGTTTGCTAACAATGAATTTAGATAAAATGGTATATATTTTATTTGCTTAGACATAAATGGTCTTTATCCAAGTCCATCAGGAAATTTGCAAGTTGTTAATTATGGTTTCCGCTTATTTGCTAGCAGCAGGTTAAATTAAATATCGACATTATCATGAGAAATGGTACTGTGGATTAAATACAGCTTACTTCTTAGACGAAGTAATTTATTTTATTTAGATTAGTGTTTTTGTAGAAGTAAACTATAATTTATGAAATAAATACCTAATGAAAATAGTTGTAAATAGGGTGATTCAAATTCGATGCCAAATTCCATGATTTTCCAACATGTTAATATGCTGTAAAAGAAATGTGAGAAAAACCAGCAGTTTTAAAATGTATTCAGGACCACCCGTGTAATAACTTCTGATTATTTTTATGGCAAAAAAGTACAAGTTTCTTATTTTTTTTAATATTATTTTATGAAATGGTGATGATATCCACATATGTTATGCATATATATTTTTTTAAATGTGACTTTAAATACAGAATTAATCCTTTATAGGGCTTAAGGTCGATTTTTATAATAACATGCTTATTAGCTAGTTTTAATTCCAGTAAGTTTTTCAATTCAAATCTCAAATTAGAATCTTTTATAGATCTGATAAACACTTTTTGACCTCCAAGTCAAATTATTTTAATCAAAAAAATAGTTTTCATATAGAATAAACATCATAATAAAACGCAGTATTATTTAGAAAACAAGAAAAAAATTAATAGTGATATTACATTATAAAATATTTAAATAAATAGACATTGAGCATATTTCAATATATTTTTACATTAAATAATTTATGAAATAACTAGACTTAAGATCCAATTTATTTCCACATATTTGGTCATTATATAAACATTATTACGGGAATAAAAGTTATGAAAATACATAACATAGAGGTAAATGAGAGCAAGATTTTATATTCATGTAAAGTCGCCGTGTTGCAATCTCAAATAATTTAACAACCTTTTGACTACCTTATTTTTAAAAATAGCCAATTATGTCAATCTAAATTACCATCGAGACTACTAGCAAATTTAATAATTTACTTAAAATGTGGGTCAAAGTTTTTAAGTATAATTTTTTAAAAGTAATTACAATCAAATTAATGGGATGTAGGCCACTGATTATAAACATTAGAATTCAAATTTACACGGCAATCAATACGCACCAGCAAAATCATTATTCTATGTCATTTATCGCTTGTTTTACCATAAAAGATTATAAATTTTAATAATAAACGCTTACGCCATTTTACTTCTACACGTTTATCGCACCGACCGAAACTTAATATGGATTAAAATCATGTAAATTAAATAAATCGTTAAAAAGGCGACGTAATGAATATTGTTACTGTAAATTACAGTTGTTGCCTTATAAGATTTTATTTTGTTACACCTTGATTTATAATCTGACTAAATAGATTTAATTAGGCGAGATATAAATGTGTATAATAAAATAGTAGAATTATTATTTAGGCAGGCGTTAAGAAACCAAGTAAGTCTGAAGAATTACTAATAAAAAACTTTTGAAGTTACCAGAAACCAATTGTAGACTAAGCTTACCCAAACAACTTTTGACACTAACTGAAAAAACGTTAAAAATTACTGAACTTACTTTGCACTTGTAACCTAAAGTAAAACCGTTAAAAGTTTATGCACGCTCTCACTGATGCATAAACTTTGAAGGGGAGACACTCCAACTGTTATACTTAAATTGCTTCCCCATGGCGGGATCACAATGGAATATGGTACTACAGGTGCATAAAAGCTTAAAAAATAGATACCCAGAAGTGCTGTCACCTGTTATGAACATCTGCGGTACGGTGCCGTCGTGTGAAAATAAAAATTAAGTAAAGGTTTTTTCCTTGCGAAATTGGAAGATTGTAATTGTTAGGTTTGAAAATGTCCTGGAATATTAGTGTATTACGTAGTAAATAAGCTTTATTTTTATTATAATTATCTAATTAATTTATTTAGTTAATCAAGGTTTTGGCAATATAGTTACCTATTGGAGGGAAAAAGACCGTAAACAATATTTTGGACAAATATTAAAACAATCAGAAATATTTTATAAAAATTTCTTTTTGATATCATAAAATCATTAAAAAAATATAAATTTCAAAAATGATTTGTCTATAATGAATAAATGTCAGGTTACAAATTCTATTTTCAGTAAAACATATATGTAGGATAAATTAGTTTTAGGTTCGTAGTTATTTAATTTATACGTATAATATTATTTTTCTTTCGAAATCCATTTTAATAAACAATGATCTCATTCAGGCTCCGTGAACGCTCCTTATCGATGTGTTATGATAAGGTGGCAGTTTTTACTTTAACGGTGACATCGGCGATGACGAAAGGGGACATCAGTGGACAGTCTTCATGAAGGTTCCGAAATGAGATACGGGAAAGAGACGCGTTTTCGGGAAAATCTTAAAAGAAGTAGGGCGTGTCCCTAACATTAAGACGGAAAGACGTATAGAAGACGTAAAGACGGGTTAAGGTCAGGATCGTGGGAGAATCAAGACGTGGCTGTATCCTTTTCCTTTTCTAATATAAGACGTGAGATAAGTTATAAGTGTTTTAAATCCGCTCGACATAGGGATGTGAACGCGATTTACCATATCAGTTAACAGTTAAAGTCTACTCCAAACTCTTTTGTGCAATAGTTTTCTTAATTTATTTTATTAAATACTTTGAAAATCTCACACCGGACTTTTCATTACCATCAACAAACACTAGACAACATAGAAAACCCTACATATACAATGTTTTATATAAAATATACAAGTTATGCATTTTATACTTAATTTAAATGAATAAAGATGGAAACTATTTTTAATCCATTTAATATAAAATATTGTATATTGAAGGTATGTTGTTAATCATTTTAGTATTACATATTTATATATTAACATTTCTTTATTTAATTGTGACTTTTTAAAAATGTTTATACATATAAATATTTTGCTACAATTTTTTAATAATCTTATGCACTGCAAAATAATTCGTTCTTTTGCTTTAAAAATGATTTAAAAAAAGTTCAAAACGTTGAATAATAAATAATTATGTTTGCAACATGCTGTTCTACTTACTACTAATTTCACTATTCTATTACCGTTTATTAAAAAGTTACCTAATATGTATATATAAATTATTTAATCCGATGCATTTCCTTTTAACATATATTTAACCGCATTATTTCTAAAAAATTTCAAACTTTATTGTTAATTTTTGTGAATTTGTGACTAGAATGTGAAAATTTACTACAGTTGTAAATTTCTCTAGTCAACCGGTTCGTTCCATTTTATTCTATTTTATCAGATTTTAATTGTAATCCCTCCTCGTAACGTAACTGCTCCTTAATGTTATCTACGTTTTTATCCCTGTAATATATATATACCTTTTTAATTTGACGAGAGATCTACGACTTCAAGTCCTGAAGATGCATTAAATTTAATTTGAAATGCCGGCTAGAAACAAATAGTTTTCTTTAAAAATTGACCAATAAATAATTACGATCCCCGTAATTACGATTTCTAATATTTTTATTATTTTTTTTTTAATTATATAATAAATATTCTAAAAAAAGTTAAGAGTCTAACAAATGGCTATGGCTGCATTTAGAAATATTTATTTCGGTGATCATTTAAAAAAATGTTTTTTAATTTTCCAAGAAAAGAAAAGACTTTTACCTAACTTTTTACAATAATAATAGTTGTAATTAATTAAAAGTATTTTCACAATAAATTTAAAACTCAATAATTACTTAAAATATTTTTTTTAAAACAAGGTTATTAAAAATACATTTTTAAGTAAAATATAAATCGTATCCATTAAAGTTATGCACTTTATATATAATTTGAATAGAGACGGAAGGGTGTGGCGATATTATTTATTTTTTAATTGCGTGTTTTTTTTTAAATAAAGTATTACAAAATTTTATACAATTTGTATAAATATAATTTACGCGGATTTTGTTATATATTTTAGAATTTAAAAAAAATTATTGATGTTTATTACAAAAATACTCTAATACCTAATTTCGTTATTAAAAAGTTTTAAACTTTTATTATTATATAAGGTATATATTTGTTATTTAAAAAATATTATTTAAGTGTGGAAAATATGGTGTCTTGCTTTAGGGTTTTTATTTTGAAATCTTCGAAGAAGAACTTACAGAATATTTAATAATCATAGCCATTTAAATTATCCATATATTATTTATCATCTGTAATTAATTAAATTTACTATAGAAAATATACACAAAAAATAAAGAATAAAAGGATTATTTGAGAAATACAAAGTTATCATATCCATTGTTGTAATAATAAGGAAATAGATGGATTACACTAATGTTAACATACATGAGCTTACATTTCCAACTTGCAGTTCTACTTACTACTATTTTAATTGTTCTATTACATTTTAATAAAAAGTTACTTAATACGTACATATAATTTATTTATTCTAGTGCTTTTTTTACATATACATTGTCCAGACTTTTCTTTTAAATTTTTTTTATAGTTTAATTATAATTTGAAAAAAGTTTTTTCATTCTAAGTATATGATAAATAATATCATAAGAAAAATATAAGGATCTAACAAATAGGTAAGGTTGTTTATTTCGAAATATTCTAAACTTTTCACAAAAATAATAGTAATTAGAGTCACTGTCACCATAACAAATTTAAATCCCGATAATAAATTACATTTTTTTTTCAATACAGGGTCACTAAAAATATTTTTTAAGAGAAATATAAATCGTGTCCATTAAATTTATGCATTTTATATATAATTAAAATGACATACAAATGAAGATATTTAAGTGACTTAGTTTCTGTTTTAATTTTTCGATTATTTCAATTACAATTTCTTATTACGAAATTACTTTTTTTTTTCTTAATTTTATGTATCCTGTACAATATTATTCTATTTTATCCTATCGATGAAAATATATGATATCAGATTGGTAATTAATAAATGCATTTATTTTGGATTTGGCTTTTTCTACCTACTGTTCTAACTTTACTATTAAATATTAGTAAGTTATGTATTTTGTATGTACCTAATTTTTATGTATTTAATTATAAATTTTAATTTTAAAAAAGAACTGTATAAAATAAAATAAATAAAATACTTTAATAAGTAATTTAATTATTAGAAGTTTAATTTTAATAAGACATATATTCATTTGTAAAATATAATATTAACATTTTACAATAAAGTGGCTTATAATAGACCTTTTGTTTTAAAATCTTTGAAAAGGAGCTGACAGATCATTTTATAGTCGTAACTAGTTAAATTATGCATTTATTTATTATTTATACAATTAAATTATTTCGGTAGTATAGGTATAGCTATAATTCCCATAGTTGTAATTATAAAGAAGTTCAATAACTGTATTACCTCTAACAACCTTATTCATGTGGTTTTTGACCTTACTAGTTTAACAATTTTGCACATTGTGTTACCTGAGTAAAAGGTATTTTTGACTTATTTGTTATTTATACAGGGTGTTTCAGAACTATGAAATCAAACTTCTGGAGATTGTTCAGTGCAACAGAAGAATCCATTTGAGTATAGAAACCCATGTCCGAAAATGCGTCACTACGCCATTAAAAACATTAATTACCTAAATAGGATCTGCTGCATTTGTTTTTACCTTTTGTACATGATACCATAACAACAATTGTTTAAAATCAACGCTTATCAATGTCAATTCTCAATGTCATGTTTAAAAATTTTATAGCTTACAATTTTTAAACATTTATTGCTAATGGAAAACTTTACCAATTAAGAATTGGCAGATATGCATTTGGCATAAGGAGCAACAAACTGCAATACATAAGCAGCACCGCGGTTGTATCATGAACGTTATCCCGAACGACAGCATACTGGATACAAAAAGTTTATTGTGGTTCATCGGCGGATCGCTGAGACAGGCATGTTTAAGACCAAGATGCGTGATACTGGTGTTGCTCGAACCGTAAAAACGGTTGAATTTGAAGAAGAGGTGCTTCAGCGAGTTGCCGATGAAACATTAAATAGCACACGTGATGTCGCTAAGAATATGAATACGAGTAACGCTTCTGTCTGGCGGGTACTACACGAGCAACAACTCCATCCTTACCACTTCCAGAAAGTTCAAGGTATGACTGCAGCCGATTATTATCCTAGAGTTCAATTTTGTCGATGGCTTCTGGATCACATCATTGCACAACCAAATTTTTTACGATATCTTTGGTGGGCCGATGAAGCCTCTTTCACAAGAGACGGTATTTTTAACAGTAGGAATAGCCATGTTTGGGACGAAGAAAATCCTTATGCAATTTTTCCAAGAAAACATCAGAATCGTTGGTCTGTCAACGTATGGGCAGGCATTGTTGATGAATATTTAATTGGGCCATATCTTCTACCGGAACGATTAACAGGACCTATTTATCTATGTTTCTTGGATGAAGTTCTCCCAGAACTCCTTAAAAATGTTTTACTAAACGTTAGACATCAAATGCGGTTTCAGCATGATGGAGCGCCGGCTCACTTTGCCCATGTTGGGTTTGGGCACCGTTGTATTGCGAGAGGTGGAGCAGTTTGTTGGCCTCCTAGGTCACCCGATTTAACGTCGCTCGATTTTTTCTTGTCATTCAGCTCCAGTAGAATCAGAGCTAGACTTAATTGGACGAATAACAGCAGCATTTGAAATCCTTCCAAATGAGGATCCAATTTTTAGTGTAGTTTGCCGAAATCATGTGCGGCGTTTAAATGGGTGTATTGAGGTTGGAGGAGGACATTTTAAACAATTGTTGTGATGGTATCATATATAAATGGTAAAAATAAATGCATCAAATCCTATTTAGGTAATTAATATTTTTTCTATATTTAAACGCGTCTTAGGGCCGTAGTGGCGAAGCGACACATTTCCGGACATGGGTTCTTATACTCAAATGGATTCTACTGTTGCACTGAACAACCCCTAGAAGTTTGAGCTCATAGTTCTGTAACACCCTGTATAATTTAGTATACAAAACATATTAAAAGAAACTAGTAGATTATTTAGGTAGTATATATCTATAATAATTTTTATGGTAGAAGTAGATGGATTACATGAATATTATTATGCATAAACATATAACAAAAAATTTATAATATTACAAAAAGGTTTTACGATTAACAGGTTTATACTCAATAAAAAACCTCAGTTTTCAAATCAATTAACGTAAAATGTATATATTTCTTAAAACTCTTTCTCTGGATAAGCCATTATTCTTTTATATACATATCTTCTGCCAAATAATGGTATGTTGGATTATTACCGTATTAAAATCATATGATCTTTAAAACAATTATTATTTTTTATGAAAATTTTATACATATTACGTTCCATAGAAGACAATATTTCACATGGGTCATTACTTGGCGCGCCTTAAATAGCACAAAATCTCGTAAAAACCATAGTTAGCGCGCTTAATGACCATTCGACTTGTCATAGTACTCTGATGTTACCATAAACCATCTGTACCTTTCACTACCATAACACATGACGTAATTTTTTTTAATTTAAAGCATTTGTTCGAGTGCGTGCTCCACGTCTCAGATTTGTTTAGCTGTAAATATTTTAATATTTGTTGTTAAATCCTTTCACTTATATGTTTAGTTATTTTATGGGATTTATATTACATTATAAATTAAATCGAAAAAGCTTTAAAATAACAATAATTTTATTAATGTAACTGTATTTTTATCGAAAACATATTATTAAGTTGTTCACGAATAATTTATGTAACAATATAAACCAATCCGTGTGAACTTAAAAATTTTATTGCTCAAAAGATTATTTATGGCGATGGACTTTAAGAGAAGTTAATAAAACAGAAATTTTTGATTGTCGTTCATTTGGATAAACTTTTATTGTTTTGTGGATAATTTATAAGTTAATAGGAATATCTTATTCCATTTTTCTTTATTTGCTATGCATGATTAAATCCTTTGTTATCCAACATACCGCTTCTATCCTAAAAGTATGTCTCCACAGGCATCCCATATCATAAATTGTAATCAAGGAATTTATAAAATTTCTGTTTTTATTTTAGCATAAAATACTGCTATTTTCTTCACATTATAACAATATTTGTGGTAGATATGGTGTCACAAGTTACAAGAAAAAACTCGTTTTAGGCAATTGCTTCCACGGTAATTACCAAATTAACCCATTCAGCTTTCTTAAATCAAAACATAAATTTAAATTCTAACAACTCAATTATAATATTTCGAATATCCGTAGGATTTATAGATCCCTAACATGAAACCTGGGTATTCAAGTTAAATTATTGGTTAATTTTTAAATTTTCAATCCGTTTAATATGCTTGAGATGCAAATCGCTTATTGCCTCGAGAAGTTATTACGTATTATTAAATTATTAGTAGAATATTTATTTTGTTTATTTAGTATGTTATAGTATGTCATTGCGGTACACAAGAATTTAGTTACGTTTTTTTTGTAGTGTTGCATAAACTTATGAGTTATTTATATGAGGAAAATTTATAAGATTTTATGTTGATTTAAATTAATAGGAAATCTTTTTCTTCTAGGCACATATGCTGGTTTAATAACTTAATTTATGAATAAAGAATGCTATCACTATACATGTTTTCCCTCTATAATCATAGAAAAATTATATATCATCATTACCATATATTTATTCTTATTTAAATATTTACACAAAGGCCTTTTGGACATTTTAATGAATAATTATTATATTTATTTTTTACATTTTCATGGTTCTTAAATCAAATTTAGCAACCATAAAATACTAATAAATAGGAAGAAAAATCTAAACGTCAAGTCATACTAAACAAAAATCAAAATTTTATTTATTTTGCCGGTATTCTAATCAGCACCTAGAGGTATGCCAACAATTATTATTATTGATTGGTATTCCGTGTTTACTCTTAGTTAATCTTTACGTAGAATAAGCTTGATATCCTATTGTTATGGGTGTTTCGTTTGGTGTAGGCAGGAACAGTTACCCAATACGGCTGTAGAATTTTTTTACGATATTTTGTGTTGGGAAACGAGAACATCATTTAGAGTTTATTTAAAAAAATATTTTTTTTTTTGTAAATTAAAATTTTCTTATTGAAAGGTGTTTTTAGCTAATTATTTAAATTAAAAATATTTATTTAGGGCTCTATAAATTTGCTATATAGGAAATAAAATGACAATAACAAGCGTACTCTTAAAGATACAAAAAATTCCAAAATTATTTAAATTTGATATACATATATAGTATTTTTCTTTACCTTTTCTCACTCTTTAATAATTTCTCGTTAAATTATTTTAATATTCCATAAGTGTCTCATTCCTAACCACCTTATTGATGTTGTTTTTGGTCTTAACAATTTAAGAATTTTGCATATTTTGTCACTTGAATAAAAAGTATTTATGACTTGTATGAAATTTTTAAATTTACATAAATAAAAATTAGTAATAACTCCACTTGATTAATATTAATATTTACTTTATACACCAGTTGGGCATTCCTAATCGGAGATTCGCAATTTCACTACCTACTCAATACATATAATAAACTAAATGCAAATAAAATTCTTTAATGAAATTAAAAATTAAGGAATTTCTTAAAATTAACGTTTTCTTTTTAGAATTGTTTATATTGGACGTAACTATTAAACAGAATTCCAATAAAAAAAATATTAAAATCAACTCCATAAAAAATCAAGACAATCAACATTCTTTCTTCTTTTTTAAAATTATTAAATGGTCTCAAACCTATTAATCATTTCCTCTGCTTTTTATATGAGTAGTCATTTTAAACCCAACAAAGTACTCGTGGTTAAGATTTAGATAATATTGTTTGCAAATATAAATCCGAATATACAATTATTACCTCAAAAAGTTCATCTACCATCAAAATTTAGATGAGGAGTAAATTTATGAATATTGATAATCAATAAGGTCCAACTAGAACCAATATCTTTTTATTTAAATATGAACGTTTTATTTCATAAGATTCATTTGATTTAAATATAGCTGTAGAATTTTAACAACTTTTAATAAATTTTATAAAAATATATAAATAAGTGATAGTGTTTTTTGCAAGTATTTAAAAAATTAAATCAGACATATCCAATATGCATGCATAATAAAATATATAATAATTTCAACCGCAGAAAATTTAAAATTGTTTAATAAAGATACTTAAGCTGATACAAAAATATTAAAAATTCGGTAAACATAAATGACATTCAAAACACAATAAAATAGGAATACAATTTTAACATATATTTCCAAAAGAGGTACAATGTAATTATATTAGAACATTGGTTTCTCATTATTAAAATTATTGTAAATTATGCAATGAAAATATTTACTTAATAAAAAAACGAATTTTTTTGATAGTTACATATTACTTTGGTATTCTAATAAATTTTATATATTTTAAATTAGTTGTCTGGTATAGATATATATTTGCATATAAAAGGCGACAATTTTAAAAGTAGTAATGGCTCATAATTTTCAAACCGTATAAGTTATTAAAAAAATACTTAAAACTGTTTCTACAGTAACAAAGGGATAATTAATTCTTAAGGGTGTATTATCATCCCCCTAGCCTCCAGACGCACCTCTTTAAAAATTCCAAATTGGAAAGGTAGTCGAGCGATACCTTGTTTGACAGGTCTTTTAATTCCCTATATTAGGCCTTACTACTTAATATAATAACTTCATTCGCTTTGGATCTATGCCAATTTTAATACTTTAATAAAGGCTATTACACAAGAACCAACAAACAGAACAGCAACATTGCGGTTATTCTATTCCTAAAACAATAAAAAACCTAATTAAACTTTAATTATTCTATTAAATGTTCAAAGTGGCTTTCATTATTTTGCAAGCAAAAGTACAGTCTGTTTCCGAATTTTTTACTTTGTTTCATCTCTTCAATGGTGGCAGCCTGCTTTGTGAAAACGCTCGATTTTAGGTGACCCCAGCGAATAATATCTAGAGGGCTGAGATCTGGTGATCTTGGCGGTCACTCAATAGGTTCTCTTCTACTAATCCATTAGTCTAAATAAAGACTATCTAGCCACTGTCTAATAAGCAATACATAATGGGGCTGTACTCCGTCTTGTTGAAAAGTAGTTTGGTTTTCCAATTCAACAGTTGTTTTTAACATTTTAACATACATTTTTCCTGTCAGGTTGTCATTAATAAACAACGGCCCAATGATTTTATTGCCTATAATTCTGGCCTAGACAATTATTTTTGGGGATATTCCCTAAAAATATGAGGATTCTCATTACTCCAGTCATGCCAATTTTGCTTGTTAACAGTACCGTTCAAATAAAAAGTGCACTTGTCACCGAAACAAATAGTTTTTACAATATGTGGCTCGTTGACAATTATTCGTGTCATTAATTCACAAAATTCGATTCACCTATCTGGTTCGTCATCACCAAGCTCTTAAATATTTTGTAGCTTGTAACGATGCAATTTATTTACCTTTAATATCTTTCGGACTGATTCACGAGACAAACCTGTAGCTGCTCCATAGCCAAATACTCAAGAACCTCAACATGAGTGGCTCCATCTATATTCTGATAAAATATATCAATACACGTTGCATGACCAGGAGAGACTGATCAATACCATCCGCTATGCCTATGACACTGAAATCTTATGTGTTGATCTTCAGGACCTTCAACGTTTTTTAGTTAAAGTTTCTTATAATGATATTGCACTGCAAATAAGTGGTCAGAGCATTAAAAGGGTTCCATGTTTTAAATATCTTGGTTGTTACATTGAAGATAATCTCGACCTAGATAAAGAAGCTAAGTGCCAAATCAAGTCAGCTAGCACAACTTTTCAAATTGATCGTTCTTCTGTAATAATGATCTTTAATGAATTTAAAACATTACCAGAGAATGATCAAGTGATACATACGGTCTCTACTGAACAGCTTTTTGATTATTATTATAGAATGTTAAGTTTGTATTAAGTACATATTGTATACCGTTCTCAAAATAAACATTTCATAAAGTCTTTTCTCGTCGACGAATACTTAATTGGCGCAGTCGTATGGAGTGTTGTGTGAGAGATTCCGATCCGTTCCCACGATTTATCAACTAAACCTTAACTGAAAGAATCCCTCAAAAGGCTTTTCCAGGAGGAAGTCAAACTTCGACAGAATCTATTGGTTTTCCTAAACGTTAGCAGTAGGTCTAGCTTTGTACCAACAAGTACTTTTACTCCTGGGAAGTACATAAATTAGCAACGTATAGGCCCCGTAGTTAACAACGATATAGGGATAAACTTCATTTATATATTATTATTCTGCAACAACACAAGAGCAGACAGAAGAATAAACGATCTGACAAAAAACTTTGAACTCTTTCCCTTAAAATTAGTGAGAGTATATTTCATATAATATTTCAGATTATAAAAATATTCTAATATCTAAATAATCTTTAATATAAATATTCTTATAGATTAATATTTCCTCAATTAAAATATCTCATCCTAAATGAGCAAGTGTTTGCTAGATTTAACGAACCATGTCACAAGATAACCTCAGAAGAGTACCTTTGCTAAAAATTAACATATTTACTATATAAATAACATCTTCCAGTAGCAGCCAATCAAAATCAAGTTAAAATTGAACAGTTAGAGCAAGACACGTGGATGGTAATCATACATTAACCCGTAACTACAATTTAACTTTGTAGCTCCTGCATACTATATTCCCCAAAATGGAACCTACGTTCTGGAACTAAATCCTTCGGGTGAAATTTAACTAAAAAACCTTGTCCTGAAAAGCTTCAACGATGGAAAGTAATATACCAAGAAGATATACCTGCCCTAAATTGACCTACAATCAAATAATGTTTTAACACGCATCCGCCTAAGTATCCTCAAACTTAGTTCACTGGAAATGAAGTCAAACATATGTAAAAGATCATCAAAATACAATATAAAACAGGTAAGTAGTACTCTTAATCAAAGTAGAGGTAGCACTCTCAATCAACTTATATACTTCTACAAGTATCTTGGAAGCAGCAGCAGTCTGTTGCTATTTCATTCACAAGAATTCACAGATCTAACTAATTACAGAAACTAAATTTGAAAGAATAGCTTTGAAAAGAATCCTGTAGATGCCACTATGAAGTCAATAATGATATCCTCTCAACAATCGTCTTACTTGCTCGCTATAAGCTCATCTCTTGGGCGAGAGGACTATTTCATGGACTTTCATACCTTACTGCAAAACTATTAAGATTTAATTTTACGAGCACTTAAAAAAATTAAAAATATAATTTTTTAATTTATTTATAAGCCTTCAGAAAACTTTTTTTATTTAGTACTTTTCATATTAAAATTATTTTAAAATAAATCTATTATTAAAGATTCAATTGGGCACATTTTCTCTCTTTAATTTTTTTTTGTTACTAAAGTACTAACCTATCTAATTTATTAGCTTTATTTAGAAACAAATTCCTTTAAAACAGTTTTGTATGTATTTGATATACGGGATAATTGCAATTTCTTAGATTAAATTTCAGCCTTTTTATATTGCATCAATGCCAAAAACTGTTTAGGTCTTCCTTGAGATTTTGTACAGCAACAGTATAAGTAATAAATCAGAAGACTTTTACGTAATCTACAAACATGAAAAAACGGTAATGCATGGAATCAGGAAAATAAACTCATAATGAAAGCCGTCAGGTACTTCGGAAGAAACCTTAATATATCCAGAGAGTGTTTCACATTATTTGGCCAATTCACAATTCTCCAATACCCAACTTTTCTAGTATATAGCATAGCAAAGCGTTACTGACAATGTCAAAGGTTTTTAGATTATTATTAACAATAACTTTAGATATATTATTTTGAAAGTTCAACGTTTCAGTTTTCTGAAAGCATCCTAGTATTAAATTAAACTGTTTTTTCTAATATGATATTTTTTCATTAATTCTTATTTATAAATTATGTGCATTAAAAGCCTTTTCGAAGAGCTAAAATTTAAAATTTACTGATATAATGCTAATTTCCTTCTAAATAACTCCTTCTTCAGGGTTGAGACTATGTCTAACTTTATTAAATATTTTGTAACGAAACATTGTCTACTAAAACTGTTATCTGGCAGTAAAATAGAATCATTTATTGTCCTATTTACTTAAAATATACGGTAGGACCGTTACAAGTAGTTTCTAAAGAGCCCTTTGTTCGATCAAACCAAATACACCTGTCGTAAGTGAAGAAACCCAACTGTTGCATCCGGCAAGTGTATTCCCGCTTAAATTTAAAAATCCCATATATGAGAGTTACAGTTTCTTCTAATGATGGCGATCGCTATCTGCCTGGTGATATATTTGCAATTTGATTGCATAACATTAAACAGACCATATTGCTTGTAATAACTGAACGGTTATTAGTGGTTATGATCGGTCTTAGTTTATGATCTTTTTATTAGGTTTCAGTTCCCGATTATATTGATATAAGTGAAAGGCAGATCGTAAATTTTCAAATATTCTAAATAACTTGCAACTAAATATTTATTTTAATATAGGTTATTACCATGACTGGCCTTAAAACTCTTATCTCTCATCATCTCGGCCAAAATTGTTTTGACATTTTAAATAATGAAAGTCTGCCAAAAAGATTAAGGATGGCGCGCGAGTGAAGAAAGTGATTAATTTCCTGATGGTTAAATGAATTAAAAAATTAATTGCTTCATATGACATTTTCCAAAAAAAAGGTTGCTAAATATTGTGTTTAAATTAATGGCATTTATCTTGTTTTTTTCTTGAGGGAACCATCTAAATCGCGTAATCAATATTTTTGTATGAAAGCGAAAGTGCCAGACGTTTATCGGCTTTATGAGTTAAACGTTTCAATGTTATTAAATTAAAAAGTAATTTTTTAGTCGTAACCTAAGGCATCTTGACTAAATTAATCTATGTTTTTAAATGAAAAGGTCATTATAAAGCAATCAAGCTTTGTGTAATAAGCTTTCTTTTAATATTTATGAAGTTATAAATAATTTCACTTATCACTGAAACGAACTAGATAAAAGTACTTTTTTTAGATCACGTCTTAATTTTGTGAAATCCCGGTTATTAAGAATAATAATACATAATAAGAACACTAAGGACCAAAAAGAGAGACCCAATCCAAAAAGCTGCACCTTTATAAGAAAAGATGTAGAGGCAACACCGCTGTAGGAGTTTTGCGACAGGGATATCACGGCGGACAAATTGCAAGGTAAGACAGCGAAGAAAACCTACGATACTACAATAGTATCATCATACTTCCCTTACGGTACGATGTAAGAGGTTCTCACGACAGCTCGGATGCTCGTAAACAAGCAAAGATTGGAAACCCGGATTTTCAATAGGATTTAAAGCCAAGTATACTATTTTGTGATAGCAGTAGAACAAATATGAAAAATAATGTGTGGAAACGAGCTAATATTCGTCTACGTACTCCGCAGAAAAATATTCTAATCCTAGGCAAAGAACACATCTCTGACCTCGTGACAAAATGGCATATATCTGATGAACCCAGCTTGTCAGATAACAGGTTCATAAGTTCGAACTAGAATCTGCGGATACAATTCCAAGGCTTTATAGGAATCTCAGGCAAACCCCCGGAAATCTTTATAAAGCGACATTAGGGCGCAACCTGGAAAACTGTCCAATGGATGCAAGACTTCACCAAGCAACAAATATTTGGTTCTTGCATAAATTCCAATGAAGAATATATAACAACTGAGGAGGAAATGGTCAATTTAAGACTGAATACACTTTTCTTGGGATTGGAAATTCACCAATGAACACAAGCCTAATACCCGACTCCTGTTATTCCAAACAGAAGCAAAAGGTAGAACTGGATACTGGCAAAAAAGGTTGTGACTAGAGAAAGTTAACTGGGCGATAGACGCTTTCAAATAATTTAAGTCAAACGATTAAGGGAAATAAAGGTAGTATTCCTACGAAAATTGGGACTTTACTAATACGCGAAACCCAAATCCTTGCGACCAATCTGTCTTACATCATCCCACGTAAAAACAGAAATATATCAGGGACGATGTTTTTACTGTGGGTTAGCCCTCTATATTGAGACGAATATGCCTACTAAACAGGTAAATCTTGTGACTAATCGATGCATCAGATAGTCCAGGAAGTCGAGCAATCTTTGAATAACAAAGAAATCGCCCTAGGAGCCTTCTTATATATTAAGAGGGCTTTTAATAATACGTCATATGACTGAATCAACCAGATCTTAACTGCACGAGGGATACATCCTATGGTAGGCGGTTGTATCAACTAAATGCTAAACCATAGGAAGGTAACAACTAGTCTTAATAGCACCACAGTAAAAGCTAAGGTGTGCAGAGGAACACCACGACGGGTAGTACCATCACCGCGTACTTGTACTGCTCACGTCGAGCACTAATGCATGGCAGAACAACTAAGGATAACCTTCGCAAAAACCAGTCCATAAGTGCTCTTTGTTGAATACCTGCGACTCGAAGATGAAGTTAAATTTCAATGGGTGACTCTGAATGAAAAAACTCAGCTAGTAGCTCTCAGCAGCTCTAGTAGCATGAGCTGAAACAATATCGGGAGCAAAAAACTACTGTAATGGCGCAACGATCCTAACAAAAGTTGGACACTATGCCCTATTCGACAAGATATAGGACTTTAGGCGTATGGTACTAAAACAAACAAAATCAAGTTCACACATCCAGATAAACCCTTTGTAATTAGATAGGGAAAGGAATCACTATGCGCAGAAGTTATCCGGCTTAGGCCAGGCGGCTACCCATTATGGTACACTGCGGCTATACGATCGAAGATTGGGGTAGCAGTGGGCATAGTAGAGGATGAACGACAGGCAAGTCTACTAGCACTGAACCTGGACCTAGAAGCAACCGATTTATACATAAACATAATATTTTGTTCTAATTTATTTTTTACATAACAATTATCGTAGTGTTGTAATCATGTGATTTTAATGTTTGTGTAGATCCAGTTTTAGTCCCTTTTTCATGCATCTTAATATGCCATTTTTATTCATTGTTAGTTGTTTTAACTTTTTGACCTTGCCGGAGGCACTATAGCTTTAATATGTATTGACGAAACCCCTCAATTTGTATCCCTGATGATAGAGTATTATATGTCCGAAACATGTAGGATTAATAATTTTTAAATAAATTTAGTCGAGGATGACCGAAGCATTTTTAGTTACCCATTGACATATTAACTCCACTGCAAGTATAGACTACTTCTTCAACTATAAACATAATAGGTATCTAGACCTGTGGTCAACTGATGACAGAAGAGACGCTAAGTGGCCAAACCTTTCAAATAATTACAGGAGACCGGTTTGTACAAAACTGCTGATCGGATCTCGCGGACGTAGCTAAAGAGCAAAACAGGCCAGGTATAGTCACATAATAAAGGCAATCGTGGTGCTGCATGAAGGGTTATCTAACTTACAGTGAAAAGGGTCTGTTTGCTGGACAGACTCATAGGCCCAGAGCCAATATGTTGTGTGAGAAATAAAACCTAAAAAAGGTATATCAGACACTGGTTGGAACTTGTACATAAAAACTACTGGAAACAATTTCCAAACCTGGAAATCTTCAAACAACTTTTGGGCAGTCCACCCTTCAGGAAGGGTGAGAACATATTAGGCCACTCCAGGCAACAACAAGTACGAAAGGTAGTAGGGCTGGTTTCAGGTCATGCACTTTGCAGTCAACACCGATACAGTAACTTTTGGTAACTTTATATTTTTGTGAATTAAGGATGCCACCATCACTAAGATGAGCGGATAAAACTATGTTGGTACAACTTGTTTGGCAAAACAAAATATTCAAAAATTAACTCAAAATATAGTGGACTTGCCAAAGCCCTTGGAGTCCCAGGATAACAATAAATCATTAGACTGTAGGAAAAAATCCACATAAGCCCTGAAATATGCCTAAAAGAAGAAAAATAATAGTTTTTTTTTTAATTAAGTCACTTTATTAATATTTATTTATGACAATCAACATTATTTTTAACATACTACTAAAACAAGAGAGGAAACTCCTAACGTTAAACACGAACACAAAAGCGAAGCATGGTTTTTGTTACCCTATGCATTGAGATATGATACGTATGTACATGCGTGCTTGATTTTTGATCAACTTTAAGTGTCTAATGGAAAATATTTAGAAATATAATTCTTTTGTTATAAAAAATAATAATATTATTTAGGAAATTTTTAAAAACTCTTAACCGAGGTTAGTGGGGAAACCTCGGTTAAGAGTGAACAGCCATGCTCTATGGAGTCTTTAGAAAATATCCGAAATCCTGGAAGTGCAAGTAAAATAAGGGGCTTAAACACGATCGACATTAATGAAACAAAAATATACTTGGAGTCAAATCCAAATGGTAAGCATTTCGCTTTTTTTCTGTGAATTAACTAAATGACGCGAATTTGTTTTAGATCAGCAATAAATTGAACAGCTCTTTGAAAGTTCTTCTTAAGAAAGTTCAAAGAGATCGTTATCTTGATCTCCACAAAATAATTTGTCTATGTCAGAAGACACGGACGATGATTTTGAAAAATGGCCGATCCGCAAAGAGTTTGTCTGTCATTACATGCAATTTTTTAATACCAAGTATCAGTACAAGCGAAAAAACTCTTTTTGAAAAAAAAATAACGCATTTTATTTTATGTGAAATGATACTAAATAGACTATGCATTAAACGATAATAAATTGAGTTTGTAAAGTGCTTTTTAAAACCATGTTAGCAACGAATGATCGGTTTTGAAAAAAAACTTGTCATCGGTAGGTGAAGTTCTTGGTCTTAAAGAACGAGGTAAACACACAAATCGTAGAAAAGACTCAAAAAAAGGTATACGTTGAGGGTACGATAATAGACTTATACAGAGACTGTCACAAGCTTTGGAAATAACATAGAATTCCCAAGTATATGATAAAGTATTAATTAACGAATGCAACATTTCTTTTTACCAGCCTAAGGAGGACTGGTGCTCTTTACTGTAGAGGACTGTGTCCAATATGAAAAGGAGAAAAAAAATTAGTGTCGGAACTGAAATATCACGAACATCAAAAAAGGATCTCTAATTAATTTAAATTACACGGTTCTAGTGTTTGCTCCTCAAGCTGTTTTACAATACCCAAAAGGAGACACGTCAGATTTTTATAACATTTCAAAAATAAATGCTTTTAGTTTAATTTGTGACTTATCTACCAACAGTGTTAATTGGTCATGGGATGAGTTACAAGCAAAAAGAGAGGTTAATGAGAATGCAATTTGCATTTGGATGTACAAATATTAAACAATTAGAATACGAAGCTGAAATTCAAAAAATCTTCGAAATTATTGATGTTGTATTCTGCTCCGACAACTGTTGCGGACAAAATAACAAAAAGTGTGTTTCCAATGTACAAGTATACGATTTGCAACTTTAAATTTGTTAACTCAATTACTTATAATTTTTTTGTAGGACATACATTAAATGAGGGTGATAGTGCTCAGTTGTTTAAACGAGGATCAATATTTACTTTTCAAAAATATATAACTTCAAAAATATCCGCCAAAAAGAAAGGTACATCATACACTGTAATAGACATGAGTTATAAGTAATTTTTGTATTTTAAATTTCTTTCTGACGAAATCAAAGCATAGTGCTGGATTCAAACAATGAAAATGTTTGAATTATTGACACCGCTGTTCTTCAGATTGAAAAGAATAGTTCCTAAAAAATGCTGTTTGGGTATAATCATTTTGGTGAGATTAATATGCATTTTTTTCCAAAAGCAAGAAACTGTGTGTAATAATAGTAGTGAAGATGAGTTTCCTTTGAAGTAGTTGTATGATAAGTTGTATGACAAGGTTAGACCAGAAGAAAAAAGAAGAATCTCTTAAGTTGATGGATACAGAACATAAGTCTTATGTAGCATTTGATAACCTATATAAAACTTTCCACATAAAAGTTACAAAAATTTATAAGACTGTGAGTTTAACAATAAAATGTTATTTTTCCAAATTGACATCTTGAATTGAACTCATTGGGCAATTAAACTAAATAAATGCTTAAAAGCGTTTTCTACCAAAAATCTTAAAATTTATTTTTTTCTGGAAATTTTCTGAAATTTAAAGGAACAAAATGCTACTGAGCCTTAAGTTGAAATATAGGCTCATAAGTGGTGCATTACCTCTTTTATTAAATTAGTAATAGATTAAATTATTATATTTTTGATTTTTTCTAAAAATGTTTGAAGTGAAGATATTTGATTAACAAAAAACTAATATATCTTTGAATACAAAATATTATTAAAAAGTAAAAAGCAGAATAAAAAAAAAGAACCTTGGAATTTAAAATCTAACAAATAATACAGCTATTTACCATATATATTAAATATCAACTATTATAAATATAATTAAAAAAGAAACATATTTCTTAGTTGTGGCAGATAGTAAACAGCTTATGTTATACTAAATAAATAAATAAAATAATCTTAAATTTCATATAATTTATACTGATTTCTTAAAAAATAATATCATTTTACAATGTAACGTTGTAATGGAAAGTCTGTAACATCAACCAAGAATTTAAATGGCTTTATACAGTTTGCATAGCCTTTAATATAGAGGTGTTAATGTGACTGCTAGGCGGAATGGCACTTTGGCTATTAGAATTAGAAACAACAGTTTTCAGTTTGTTTGCTGTATATTTACTTTAATAGCTATTCGTTATTGGTAACCTGTTTTGCGTTCATTTAGCGCTGACACTTTAGGCCAAAGTTCGTTGCACAGATGTTAATTTTTAGCATTTATCCACTGAGTATTACTTAATTTGAATTTTTTGCAAAATTCTTTAAACTGCAATATTTTACTGCCTGCTAATAAAATCATACATTTTATTTTTACTGGCAATAAACTCAGACATTTTGAAATTTATCCTATAATATATTACACATTATGCATTGTGTTGGTATTTAACTTAATGGCAATTATTGTCTACTTATCATTCTGTCAGCTTCTAAAGATAAAGTAGCTTTTTTTATAGTTTTCTGGCGAGAATTTCAATTTTATAGCAGTTTTGTTCTTTTACGCAAATTCTGAAGTTATGTAACTCTTTATTAATTTACAAAGAGCCATCAGAAAAGGAATCTAGGGAAGGAAAAGCTATTTTATCATAGTTTCACCTTAGTCTATGGTTTCATGATTTTTTAATTATTATTGACTAGATATAAGTAGTGGACAACTGGGTTGCAAAAAAAAAACCTAATGAAATTGTCTTAAATTATTAGAATTTAACTTCAGAGTTTTAATAGTAAGAATTTATTTAAAAGTTTTTGTCAAAATAATTCTGATAAAGAAAAGAGATTAGAAGAAAAATAAACAAATCAATAAAAATGCTAAACTTATACTAAAAATAAATACCAGAAGAGAAACATGGGCAAATAATGGAGACCCTTGAAGAATTACATAAAGAAGTAAAATAAAAAATGAGACAGAAAAATTATATAAAGAAAGAAAGAGGTATATATGAGAAAATTCAATAGAAACTTAAACAAATTACCTGAAGAGAAAAAATGAAGTTAAAAGAAAAAAGAGATAAAACAGACGTAAAACCTAATCGTGACTCAAAATAAAGCTTCCATCTTGTAAAAGCCAACTAAGGATAAAATAAAAACTAAAAGGGAAAATATTAAAATGGTATGAAAATTTCACTAAAGAGAATATACAAATCTGAGAAAGGAATAAGCAAATATCTCAGGACAATAAACACTAATATTATTCTTAAAATACAAATAAATTACGAAGAGTGAAACAGAACAAAATCACAAAGAAGACAAGTAGGTTTTTGAAAAAATAAAACTAAACATTATTTGTGTCGTAAATTTGTCGATATATGTATAAGTGTTGTAAGTTGTTATTTTGTTATAAGTTGATTTTTTCAGTAAAATTAGGAAATCTTAAAAATTTAGGAGAGAACTAAAATAAGTAAAAAAATTGGTAAAGTAAAAAGGGTATAATGAAATGTAAATAATATTATAAAAAAGGATAAATAGACCTAGTAGAGAAATAAGAAAGATTTCAAACTAAAAATTAATAAAGGAAAAAACAGAAAAATAGACACACAAAATTACAAGACTTCAAAAAACGATGTAAAAAAATAATTCAAATAAACTTATTAAATGTACCGAACACAACTCGAGAAGAGAAATTAGAAATGTCATAAAAGACAAGAAAATTTAACAAAATTTTTAATATGAAATAAGGCGATCGTAATAAAGTAGACTTTGTAAAAAATTTAAATTCAAATTGCTTAATAATTATTTTTACTATTAAAGTGCTTATTCGTGCTATTACTATTAAAGTACTAATATCGAAAACAGTTTCACAGATAATAACTTTAAAATATAGACATTACTACATTTTGACATTAACAAAAATTACAAAAAATGTGATAAAGACTTAACAAATGAATATAATGTAATTAGAATTAAAATATTTTTATTTGATTAATAAATCAGTAAGATTTAAAAGTTTTTTTTTATAAAGGGTGTTGCAATAAGAACTGAGATAAGAGCAAGATTTGAACTGCGTCTGAAAGTTTGACAGTCATAATGTCACATAATTATGACTTAACACATTGATAGTTGATAGTTGGTAGTTAATAAACATCGAGCAATACATGGTAAAACAGTGTGTTTTAATTATCAAAAATTATTATCAAAATGGTGAAATTTAATTGTCACTATTCGTAAGGTGCATCTAATGTTTGGTCGAAATATTGTTCCTAAATCACCTATAGGGAAAAGAATAATGAAAAAATTCGAAAATAGAGAACAAAAATTAGATATTTTAACAGACACTTTCAGCAAGTCTCACTAAAGATTTACAGCTGCAAGCCAACATAATTCAACTAACTCGACAACTTCGGCCAGCAAACCATAAACAGTGAAAAGAATTATTCAACAATCAAATACTTAAATAACCTGCTGGTTTTATAAATAACATAATTTTCAGTGATAAGGCCCATTTTCTCCTCAACGGCTTCATTAATAGGGAAAAAAGTCACATTTGGGGCTTAGAAAATCCAAGCAAGAAATGCATGCACAACGTCTGCATGTGCGTGGTGTTCATTATGGTCTGGACCAATAGTTGCACCATTTTCCTTCAGAAACGAAGAAGATAATGCAGAAACAGTGAATGATGAACTATATTGTTTTAAAACATAACTTCTTGTGACTGGTTTGGAAGCTATTGATCTTGACCATATGTGGTTTCAGCAAGATGCTGCAACTTGTCATATTGCCCGTGAACTATGACAATATTGCTTGAGTTTCCTCATGGTCGTGTCATTTTTCGATTTGGTGACCAGAAATTGTCCTCCACGCTCCGATTTAACGTTTTTAGACTTTGTGACTGGGGTTAGCTGAAGTCACAGGTTTACGCTAATAAGCCTGTAACCATCGAAGCATTTAAAACCGAAATTAGACGCTGTATCAATGAAATTTTATCAAACATATACAATCATGATATTGAAAATTTCTTCAAAAGCCGCAAAGCCGTGGCGTCATTTTACAAGATTTTTTGTTTGATACACAAACTCCAGATGTATATTTGCTAATTCGCTAACGCCTTGTTATAGGATACAATGTTTAATTGAACACTGAAATCTTGCGCTCTTATTAAAACACGATTTATATAGAAAATTTTTCAATATAAATAAATAGGGAGCAGTCAATACTTGCAGTTCTCGAAACTATTCAATTTTCCTTTTTCCTTTTTTGTAACAGTAGCTTCATACCCGGAGGATTTTAAAGCAAAAATAAATCATTCGATGGTTTGGAGGCAACAGAGTTAATGTAAGTATCCCATTGGAGACGAACCCACTCCTAGAAACCTAGTTTTATCGGGTAATGAGTAATGAAGTTTCAAGTACTCTGGTTGAAAAGATTTACACTCTTAGTTTTATTTTTATTCAGAAGTATATTATTCGAGTTAAACCAAGTTTCTGCACCCTATTGAGCCCTTCATGGAGGATCTCAAAGAAAAGAGTAGAGTCAGCATTAGGATCACCTGTTGGCAAGTCATTTATATATATTAAGAATAATATTAGGCCTAGAATAGAGCTCTGCGATACCACAATACTGATCCCACCTTCCCTCGATTACACACTCTCATATTACACTGTCTGAGATCTATCTTCCAAATATAATTTTATTATTCCAATTCTTTTATGAAATGTTCTATAAGCATTTAGTGTTCTTAGAAGAATCATATGTTCTACACAATCAAAAGCCTTTCTAAAGTCGCAAAACAAAACAAAGGTATACTGGTGGTACCAATATGACATTTACGACAGATTTAATGATTCTTTCAGCAAGATCAAATATGTTTTTGCTACTTTGTTTTTAAGATTATTTTTAAAGCCTCTTACCTTATTAAATGAAACCCCAGAATGAAGAAAAATTATTTGAATAATTTTTGTTTTTCATGTCCAGAGGATCATCAGTATTTGATTAAGGACTATTTGTTTGAGTACATTGTATTATTTTGTGGCTTATCCTCTTTACTGTTATTTTTATTTGCTCTATGCTTTTTTATAATATCTCAATGTATTTAGGAGAACTTAGAGATGACCGGATAAAATTATCATTAACAGTGATTTTATATATCTTTATTGTTTTTATCTTCATCTTCTCTGCACAAATCTAAAGACTTGTAAAAAGAATATGAAAAGCAAAGCAGAATTGTAGTAAAGAGAACTAAGGGAAACTTAAAGAAGTCCAAGACAAGAAAGAGGAAAATGAATGTAAAAAAAACTAAAGAAAATCTATTTATTAACAGTACTTAAAAGAATCTAGGCCTGAAAAGGATTTCAATTAAAAGCAAAATAGGAAATTTATTTAAGCTTTTATATCATTAAACCATAAAAATAAATTAACCTCTCATATATTTTAAATAAGTGTTACATTTATATAATGCAATAGTAAAATATGTGGTAACTATACTTCAAAGATAGCATAATATATTTGCCGTAACTTTCAATTTTCCGTCACAAATACTGCCGGTTAAAGAACGATTTCCGTTTTTCTAGCATCGTACTCTAATTGGCTTCGCATTACAACATTTTTTCCCTGAAACTGCGTATAAGTAATGACATCTATAAAATGGAGCATTTTTTTGCATATCAGAGCCGGTTAGTTCGACTTGCGCTTTTAAGGTAATAACAATGTTAAAAATGGGCGTGTTTCTTCACAGGTAAGTTGTTTGAGTAAATGACGTGGTAAAAAACTAAATTTTAAGCAATAATTTTATCGAGCCTGAATTGGAAATATATATAATATAGTTTAAAAAAATTGATAGAATAAGTCACAACATATAAATTCCTTAGACTTACTTAAGCCTACTTAAACCATTAAGATACCATCAAAGAAGCAATGAACTAAAAAAAGCCCAATGATTCATACTACAGCAATTCTGCAAGGCATTAGCATATAATGCAAAATTTTTGTGAGTGGGATTTTGTTATTTAGTCCTTAGATGTCTTAAGTAACGTAAAAACAAAAGGATGGGTTGTGAAAAGTTTATTTGCCTTGCTTAAGGTTATATTATTATCATAATAGTTATTACTTTTTATATTAATCAATGGTAAAACACCGTTAGTTTTAGAGAAATAAAGGGTAATCCAGTTTAAACGTTATTAATTTTTTCGCATGTTGGTTATTGTAGTGAATTATCAATTACTGATGAAGCCAATTTAAAAAAAAAATTGCCAGTGGCATAACATATGGAGAGACTTGGTATTTGTCTCAAATCTGCAACGTGAAAAAATTTTTTTTTATAAGAAGTAAACTGTTAGATTCTCCATTTAATTTGGAAAAAAAGTTTCTCTGGCAAAATTATGACTTAAGGCACTGCTTTTGAAATATCATAGTTTAATTGTACATAAACGCCAGTTAAAATGCTGCAAAAACTAAAAAAAAAGAAAAAAAATACACCGGTAGATAATATGTTAAATGTACTAAATATCTTATTGGTAAAAAAAATATTATTTAGTACCTGTATGTCTATTTTTAAATTAAAAAATAAATTGCTACCAAACTATATTTATGAAAAGATTACAGTCTTTAGTGTCTGCATAACTATGCTACTAGACAACTTACTTACTACTTCAAACAGAATGAGGAACACTATTCCTCAGAAAGGTCTTAAATATTTTAATGAATTACCCAATAATATAAAGAACTGTAAAAGCTTCATTATATTTAGAAAAACATTGAAAAGATATATGATGTAAGTGTTTTATATTTTAATTGTCTCTCTTTGTGTCTTTTATTTTTACACTTTTTAGTAAAGTTTTTAATTTTATATTGTTAATTATAAGTTTTTTAGTTTCTCGAATTTTGCCTTGTTACCATGTATGTAGCTCAATAAACATATTATTATTACTATTATTATAGATGCTATTCAAGCGAAATGATAAATTCTATTGTTTAATAATTAATCGGATTTAATAAGTTACCAAATAATATTAAGGAATGTAGTTATATAAGAGAATTTAAGCGGTTGTTAGGAGGGTATATCTAAATTTCATATTTGTACAGTTTAACGTTAAATTTTACTCTTTTATTATTTATTCGCTTACCTTTATTTTTACTTTTTATATTTAATAGTTCTAGAATTAAAAAGATATTGTAAATATATTTTAAAAAATTATAATATATATTATTGTACTTGTATGTAGCAATATGCTAAATAAAAAAAAATAAAAATAAATTTGGCTTGAATCTTAAATTAAACTTATCAAATAAAATAATGACTTAAGGTAACTTTTGTTTTTTTTTATATTCAACTTTTTTACAATTCAAAGGCTGATTTTATTTTTTTTTTTTAATTTTTCCGACATTTTAGTACGTATTTCTGAAAAATTAAAGTAAGATATATTAAAAACAGTGCGTCAAATCATAATTTTGGAGGCAAAACTATTTTTCAAATTAAATGGAGAATCTAACAGTGGACTTCCAAAAAAAATTTTTATCCCCTCGCAGATTTGAGACAAAAAAGGACCAAGTCCCTCCGTATGTTACGCCACTGACAATCTTTTTAAAAATTGACTTCTTATCAATAATTGACAATTTACTACAATAATCTGCATGCGAAATTTAATTAAAATTAAGCTGGTAGTTTAAAAGATATGATAAATAAACAAATAATTATTCCTAATTTTAACACCCTGTATCTTTATTATTAAACATTTCTGACGTTTGAACTGAATCACCCTGTATATGTAAATACGCATCTTATACATGTAAGTATAGTTCAAATATATGATAATTAAACTTAACAATAAAAAATGTTGTACTTATCGATTCTTCTATTGTTTTTTTTATTGATTACATAACGAATCTCGTCCTACTTTTCATGAATAGTCCAAAACGATGTAACAAAAGTGCAATAATATGTTTTTTAATTAAGTTCGATCCTACTACAGGTACATTTTTACAACCTTGATATTTAATTTTTAAATTGCTTTTGCTATTTTGTTAATCATCATTTAAAAATGTCAAGTACATTGGTTTGTACTTATTAGTGAAATATGAAAGTTCGTTACACATTTTTTGAACTTATAGATGTAGGTTGCTCTTTTTGAGGGCTATATTTAACATTTTATTGTCAGTGTTTAAATATTTATTTAACTTTAAAGAATTCAACTGATCTATCTCTTTTTTCTTGATTATTTCTAACATTTTCATCTTTTTTTGATTGTAAATATATTATTGTGATTTAATAAATTTTTAACACACAATAATCTATGTCACCTCGTTACTTATTTCATACCTATATTTTTTTTATAATGTTCCTTTAGAGATAAAGAAGATCACATCTAGGTTAATTCATATGACAAAAATTATTAAAAAATATATTCTTATAATTAATGTAAAAGTTATATCTACTAATTATCTATTACTTTAAAAGCTTTAGTTATTAATAATATTAAGAAAATTAGATAGGAAGCTTGTAAATAGGAAGATAGGTGGAAAGGAAACAACCCAACAATAATTTCCTATAATGAAATTATAAGTTAGCAGCAATAAAAGAGGCAATCATGATTATTCTGATGAAAAAGCAAACTTATAAGTCTTTAGAAGATAAGAAGGACAGAAATTTGAACCACGACTCAAACAATTTTACTGTTAACTTAATGACCTATTTAAGATCATCAAATGTTCTCATAGCTATAATGATAACACATCTTTTAGCCATAAAAATTTTCTATATTTGGAACTCAAATTGCTCTAAAAGGAATTTTGCATGCATTAACAACTGATTATAATTTAACTAATTTTCCTTTATAAACATTAATCGTTATACGGTCCCAATATGGTTTCGATCTAATAAGAAATGGTATACTTACACTATTTCCCAGACAGAGAAAACCATTTGTGGTTAGCATAGTACTTTCTCTACCGGAACAGCCTGCGCCGGATGCTCGCCATTAAAACTGCTTTAAACGGTTATGACTCAGCGAGTAACCGTACCGTTTTGTCGAAGAATGACTCTGAATTTTTACTCTTTTTTTTATTCTTTTTTCATAAAACAATTAATAAAGTAAATTAAGTCTTATTAAGGTATTATCGGATATGCAAGAATTTATATTGTTGAATTTTAAGGTGTCTTGAAGTACCATTTGGATATTAAATATTTTAATTCAGAAAATGTGGTCCTATAGATTTTTTTTGACTAGTGGCTAGAAACACATGATTTTCCAAAAATTATCTTTTTTTTCGTGATAAACTTGCTGTTACGTAACTGATACTTAATAAAAAAAAAACAAAACAATAATATGGTGCAAAAGGAAACCGTCATAAAATTAAAAGTTCGCCAAACAAAGGAACAGCGATTGTAATCTTTATAATCGCACAACCATTTTGTCACCATTAGTTTCGTAAGACAATAGACTCATAACTTCTGTACCAAATGGAAAGTTGCTTGGGAAATTTTTTAAATAAATATGTAAAGTAGGTGGTGTTTTAATTGCTTATGGTATAAAACACTAAATTGATGCAAAAAAAAAAGTAACGGCGTCAAAAAATAACTTCTTGTAAGCTAGTAACCTTGACGCGTAGTTGGACCAAGGAAAAACCATTTAACCGTAACTAAATCTCCATTAAGTTACGTCGGTGCTCTTTATTGATAGGCTAGTGACTGACGTAAATCAGGAGTCTGATGTTAGTAAAAGAATTGCGATAATCACCAACTTGTCAACGCATCATCAAAAGATAAAATCTCGGCGCGAACTGCTCATTGATCATCCGATATCGTCTTATTGGCATTCTAGGTCTGGTTTTGTATATAAGAAATAATTTAATTAATTAGGAGTTCAATGTAGCTTTTTTATGGTTAATTTACAATTTTTTGTGTCACTGTTATTGTGGCCCGATAAAAAAAATTATTGGATGCCACGCATGTATATAGTTTTGTTTTTTCTTGAGTAAATATTAAATCGTGAAGAAATAGTCTATACTTGCAGTGGAGTCGTAGGTTAAGGTAAAATGAAAATCCTTCAGTCTCCCTCCACTTATTTATTAAATATTTAGTTAGCTTAAAATTCCCTACATGTTTCGGACACAGTGGTGTGCATCATCAGGGGGTAAAAGGTTTAAAATTGGTAACAGGCACACGCCCCAGGGTTTAATTACATATCAAAAACCCTCTATTTATTACTATTGTTTTCAATTTTAATTTTTTATTAATGATGGGCACCACTAGGTCCGAAACATATAGGGAATTTTAAGGTAACTAAATATTTAATAAATAAGTGAAGAGAGACTGAAGGATTTTCATTTTACCTTAAATATTAAATCATTTAGTCTCTATATAATAGACTAGTGAATTATATTTTTCCGGTTTTCGGATATCTAAAAAGTTATTTATTGCAAGATACACGAACGGCAAAAATGGACAAGTATTTGATTTTGATTGATTTTAATAAATTTATTTAATTATATGTCTAAGAAAATGTCTTACAAGCAATTTTATTTTTGTGGATCTAAAGTGAATAATAGGTTTATTTAAAAACTGATTAAATAAAAGCTTTTGTCATCTCTTAGTATACTTTTACTTTAATTGTTTTAATTCCGATTAAAATAATATTCAAATCTAATTTTATTTACTTAATTAGGATTAATGCAGAAAACGAGCATAATCTCTTTACAATTTTTACAAGTCTGAATTTATTGTTGTTTTAAATAATTTATTAATTAAACTACAGCCTACACTAAATATACTGTTTATACATTATTTTTTTATTTAAGTGGCAGTACTATTGATCTTTTAACTATAATATCTTTATAAAAATTCCACAGTTTTTAGAAAATTTGAAAGTTTATTTTTTTATTAATTTTCAATAATTTAACTACTGTATTTAAAAAAAAAAACAATCAAAATATTCCCAAAAAAAGAATTAAATTTTAGCTTTTAAAACCTTTTTTTATGTAAAAGCCATAAAACTTAAAATTATTTAAGAAAAGTGAGGAATTATTTTAGGTTATAGTTTTCTTATTAGAAATTACCTCATTTATCACCTCCTTCAGTTTGAATCTTAAGTGAATTATATTAATATATAATGTAGTGTCACCCTGGGCTTTTGCACTGCGACCTTTGTGGATATATTGTGCTTCCCCTGTTCCTATCTATTCAAAACATTCACGAACTGAATCAGCGGGAGCGTCAGCAAAACCTCTTCATTTAGCGTATATAGCGTAATGTATGTGTAATTGCGTATATACGCTAAGTGAAGATCATTAAGGATTCTACACACGTATATGTTTAGAATCCTGTATCTCCTGTGGCCCAGTGTTCCACAATTTGCAATCAAATGTTCCATCGACTCCTCTTCCTCACCGCAGAATCTACAGATGTTTGTGTCGGATAAGCCAATTCTGTAGTGGTCTGTGATCGCCCCTACCAGCGTCCATAGGCTTTTCCTGTCCAGTCTTAGAGCAATTCGCCATGCCAGCATCGAACTCAAGAACTTCCTGGAGTAAAACAACCCACCAGTATCATCCCGATATTGCACTATCCTGAACGATGTCTATTTTGTGATATATTCTTAAGGAAAACCTTTGGTTAAACTTAGAAGATGGGCTAAATTTAATAAATTTCTCTTCAGTCCCTTTTTTTTGCGTAGATGTCTGCTATCTTAGTCCCCTTATGTCCTCGTACCCAGGCTAGAGTGATTTGATTCCGAGTCGCCAAGTCATTGAGCCTGCTGTGACATTCCAATAGTAATCTGGACTTGTATGTACAGCCGCTTATAGCCGTAAGAACTGATTGGCTAACCGAAATATGTTAATCCTATGTCCTTCTTTGCATAGGATTTCCAGAGTGTGTCTCCTTCCAGAGTGAACTCTTTGGAGCATGTTTGATCCATCTGTATACCACACTTTCGGAATCAACTTGAGTTTGCGCACCATTCTTCCCTTGTAGGGAAGAGGATCTTGTATTTTCTATTAAAACAGTTTACCAGGTCCATGTCGTCACCCGCCTGAGACATTATAGGTTCGTTTTTACAGCAGTAAGAAACAAATTTTTGACAAATAAACATGCGCAGTCGAGTAAAATGCGTTCGAACAGAAACTTCTGATCATCAAATTAAAGGTTTGATGTTCTTAAATAAATTTCTAATCGTCATCGTTTTCGAATTTATTTTGAGCAAAGTGTCAAAAAACTCCAGCCAGTCAACGCAGATCTTCTTAATATGAACATAACCTCTAAATAATTGTTTATGTTTTGTCGTTTTGTATAATCCGTGATATTCGTTTTGAAATTGTATTTTAAAATGTTGGAAATGTTGAAATTAATGGAAATGAGTTGCTTTGATCACCGAAAGAACCTAAATTATCAGAATGTTCTAATTCAGTCACAGACTTAGAAGATTCAAGTAGAAGAACCAATTAGGCCCAAAAATCAAAACTATTTATATTAAGGAAAAAGTCCATTCTGAAGTGGAGTCAATATAATATTGAAAAGTTAGTAGGGGAAGTCTTTTCTCCACAAATAAAATGCCAATCCTCTAATTTCAGGAGTGATGCATTTCGGCAAAGTGATGATGGCAAGTGTTCTTGCCATCATCAGATTTGAGTTACTTAACACATACACTGATGGCAAGAACACTTGCCGAAATGCATCACTCCTGAAATTAGAGGATTGGCATTTTATTTGTGGAGAAAAGACTTCCCCTACTAACTTTTCAATACAAAACTATATAGATAAAACAATGTCCCAATATAATAAAATATAATTTCTCGACCGTTTTAGAGTAAGCCCTGAAGTAACAAACAATATTTCTGAGCGATTTGAAGCTAGAGAATACTATAAACAATAGGCGAGACCCTATGGGAATTTAATCTTCCGAGTATTTTTATATTTTTTTATTATATCTAATATAAAAATGAGGTTATTTTTCTTGTTCTTCTGCTTTTAAATTGAACTCCACTCAACGCGTGTTTCATGTTAATCGGAAGTTGACATATTTTACGTATGCGCATCAAGCATGGTTAGGAAACAGTTTCAAAGTTGAAACTTGCAGTGAGAACAAACCTATGAAGTATATACCAGATTACAATTAGAATTGACAGATAAGATAGACCAGTAAGGTTGCCTGCCTTCAGATTTTTTTCTTGTAGATGAAAATTATCCTCGTGAATGCCTCCTCTTATATAGCCATATTGCGCGGTTAGGTTTAAAAGAGCCTTCATGCCCAGCATTGGGACTGATTTTAAGGCCCCGCATAAACATGCGAGTTTCGATATGGCTGTCTTCTACTCGGTTTTATTCCACCATACCACAGCCCTACACAAAAAGGATCACACCACTATATCCAAACCGTCATTTTGGGGCTCAGGCCCCAGGATCAAATAAATAGTTGTCTTGTGTTTCGACGTGCGGTTCCCAGGTGAGTTTCCTATCCAAGGCGAGACCCAGATATTTCACCCTCTCCCAAGGAACTCTCTCAATGCCACTCAACCAAAAACTGGGGACATTAGCCACATTTTTCCTTCTTAATGGTGCCATGGTCGTCTTTGTCGGGTTCATAGAGAGCATCTTTAAAGTGTACCATTCACATAGCGTGTTTCACATTTCGCATCCGAGGCATGTAGATTCAGAGAAAGGATTTTGGGGTGATTTCGGTCACATTTGGTCACTAGTTACTTTGAGGGCCCAAGCTCCAACGAAATAAAAACTAGCATAGGTGTACCCCAAGGTTGGAATCTCTCTTATTCCTAATCCATGATTATGGTTTGTCCATAATTTAATATATGTCCATTTTACGATGTTTGACAAAATAAAAACTCTGGACACTTTGAGGCTCAACATTGAGAGACATTTATACAAAGTAAGATAAAAAGGTGATGAGATGCTAATAAGTTATGCCTTAATATTTCTAAGACAAATATAAAATACATTAAATGTGCCTTTAATTATTGTATTTTTAAGAAAATATCTATTGTCGTCTCTTAATGTATACAAATTGTTTATATCTCTGGATTATATATTGATTCTGGATTAACATTTTTAAATAAGAAAAATATTTATTGCATATTTTTCTTTTGGCTAATGTCCTCTTTGCGTCACTGTGGACAATAATTTAAACATTTCAGTTACTAAAGACTATTTTTTTTAAATTAAGTCCTATCTTCGCTATGGAATTTGTTTTTGAAGTGTGTATTCCCATTACCTCTTAAATAAGGTTGTTATTTTATAAAACAGAGCCATTAGATGTTTATTTAGTGTTGGTTCTCGAAAGACTTCTCGTTTCTTATTTTTTACACACAAAATTCTTACTTTGTGCTGTATTTTTCTTTCAGAAACAGCCAGCCTTATTTAGAACATAACAATAAATTTACTAGAATGGATGCAGGTTATAATGCTTGGCATTCCTCCTATGTTGAATTGCGTATCTCTAGGCTTGAACAAATAAAAAAGTCAGTAGTAGACAATGTTGAAGCTTTTTAGTCATTAACCATTATCCATAATAAAGTAACACCAGCTTGGTATTTAGACGCTCTACCAAGGCTTTTTTATTAAATTAAGGTTAACAATGTAATCTTTTTGCTAGTATTTTATTTAAATGCATTTATGTGTTTAAATTAGGATATACTATAATTATTTTGTAGTATAATTGTCAATTTTATGCCGCTTTACTCTAATATTTGTTTTACTCTTATAGTATAGGACTGGCTATTTTGAGCTTTATACTCTTTTGTGTGGAATTTCGTAATATTTTTATTTAAGTTATTAAACTAGTACTTTATCAAGCCATATTAACATCAATATTCAAATTTGTTTGAATTTAAATAGGATTATTGGAAGAATATTTATTATATATCATATTTAGTAAAACATCTTTTATTTCTATTTTGGGTAACAACCTTCTTTTTACTAAAGTATATTAACAAATTTTATAATAGTTACCCAAAGGGAGACAACCATCTATGTCTACACCTCTTTCATTATGATTTTTCTAATTCATAATTTTAAAGCTTATCAGTAAATAGGAGAATATCTGGCATCACTTGGTAAACAACAGCTGCAAAATATTATATAACATACCTGGCTAAAGGTAAACACATTTTATGACAGCAAAATCATAAATTTTCTACAAAGATTTATTGGGTTGACAGTTATTATTCCTATAACCAGATAAAGCAGATATGTTACCAGTAAGAATTAAATAACTTATTTGTATTGAGTCATTAAAATGGATCTAGTTACATACATTTGTGAATAGGATATACAGATTAACAAGACTTATTTATTATGGAGTTTGTTGTTTGTTTTCTTTATAACTTTAACATTTTTCTATGCGAAATCATATTAATAATAATAATAATAACAAAAAGGCTCCATATTTGGTCATTTTAAAGAATTTTTGGACCAACATCACCTAGTTGTAGCATTTTTTAAATCCCAATAAATTTTCTTTCTCTAACACGTTTTTGTATAGTTTTTTGCACCAAGAAACTATCCATTAACCTGTCAAGTATAAAAAAAAAAAACAATTTGATTCAGATAGCATCAAGACAGACGGATTTGCTCACCGTTGCGTTGTCTGCTGCTTAAAAGAAAAGTTAAACTATATACCAGTTCGTATAAATTTACTTATCTTAAGAGCGTGTAGGCATGTTCTTGGTAATGTTCATGTTGGGATTAGTCATCCGACGTGGCAGAGGTCAAAATAAGCGTCTCTAACAAAATATTTAAATAGTCTGGTATCTAGTTATATCAACAGACAGGTAACAGGGTAACTTAAACAGGCTCTAAATAAGAGGGTTTATACGGTAGAAAAACATATGAAAATGGTTTTTGTTAATATAGTTGAATATATAAAGTAGAAATTGAAGTTTCTTCTACATCTCGAGTGGTGTCTTTCTCATCTACACTGAAATTGTGGGAATAAATACAAATCTTCCTTCGTCCATAAATATGATAACTGATTAGTTGCTATGTGCAACAGTTTTGAACATTATCGATGCTTATCCTTAGAAATCAAAAATGATAGAGGTTATAAAGGTTTTTGCCCAACTAGGAGCCAGAACTGACTATATGTTTATATTTTGTTAACCCTTTCAGCCCCAATGGGACAAATAAATCCCAACATACATTTTATAACATCTGCTGGGCGCTATCTGTCCCGTTTTTAATGGAAATTGTCATTAGCGGGTATTTTAAGGTTTTAACAATTTTTCGACAGACAGCGACACGCTTTTTGGAGGTCATTCTGATTGTAAGCGCCGAAAAGCGAGCACGTTGTTGGTTTTTGACACTGTTTTTTTTACAAATTTGATAGTTTTTGTGTGGTTTTTGAAACAATCTGTTTAGGTAAGTTCAGCATATATAATAGCAAAGTATTTTAAGGTTTTTTTTGTTTTGGTTTTTGCATTTTGAATGTGATATTTGGCTATGGGATATATGTGTCCTAAAGGGTTTTCTAATAGAGTGATTTATATCCCAATAGTATTTTACAGTATGTCAAGAAAGAAGTTGACTAGGGCAGCGCTTCATGATCTTGCTGATAATTTAGACGAGAACCTAACCCAACCCAACGACGGCGTTATTTCTGCTGAAAATTCAGATCAAGAGGCTGAAACTCCTGTTACAACTGGTAATATAATTTGGTCATTACCTACAAATACCTTTGTCCCAAGACTTAGCATTCCAAATGAAAGTAAATGTATCATACATCCTTCAATTACTGCAAATGCCTCCCCGCTGGACATATTCACTAAAATTTGTCCTCAAAGTTTATTTACTTTTATTGCTGAGTCTACAAACCAGCGAATCAAAATTTACAAAGAAAATAAAAAAAAGCAGGCGACTTTCACTGATGCAGGGGAGGTTATGATTACTATTGGCTGCACATTAGTTATGTGGTTCAATAAGGTGCCAAAACTTCGCCATTGCTGGTCATCGCATCCATCTTTGGGAAACAAGGCCATCAAATTAGGCATATCCAAAAACAGGTGTTTGTTTTTACTATCCAAGGTTTATTTCAATAATCCAGTCAAGCCAGAAGAGGCCAGTAAGATTTACTATGTACAAGAGCTTCTATCTTGCTTCAAATATACGTTTTAGAAATATCGATCCGACAGTACAAGTCAAAGTATTGACGAAAGCATGGTGGGCTTCAAAGGAAGATCTTCACTGAAACAATATATGCCACAAAAACCTATGAAAAGAGGCATAAAATTATGGTCTAGATGTGATGCCAAAACAGGATATACATACGATGCAAATCTACATTGCGCCAAGGACGACGTTAAAAGGAGCGAAACTTTGGGCGAAACTGATGTAAAAAAATTATGTGAAACTATACAAAATCCAAACGTAGTTCTGGCCTTTGATCGATTTTTTACATCAGTCCGTTTGATGGATTCCCTCCAATACCCAGCTGTGGAAACAACCATTATTACAAGAAAAGACATGCCAAAAAAATTCTTCGAAAAACGAAAAATGTCTAGGGGTGAATGCGACTTTTTATCAATCAATATCTATTGCGATCAAATGGCAAGATACAAAGCAGGTTATTCTTTTGAGTAACTGCCATACCCATGATGTGACCTGTGTGAAGAGAAAAGACAAGACTGGGCAGATAGTTGACGTACCATGTCCCACTGCTATTGCATACTACAATGAAATCATGGGTGGTGTGGATCTGGCTGATCATCAGATGAGTGGTGTATATGACTTTGGCAGAAAATCATGCAAATGGTAGAAAAAAGTATTTTATCGACATTTGATGCATGCTGTTGTTAACAGCTGGGTAATATATAATGACTTACGTCGTACCCAAAACAAGATACCCTTACTGGAATTTTTATTTACCTTATTAGAGGACCTAATCGAAGAAGGACAACAGCAAACTTCAGTCAAACTTCGAAGAAGCAGTTGTGGAAGGCCATCAAAGAGATCAAAAGTAATGAAAAACGTGGGTGATCACCTTCCAATAGAAACATCGAAACGGCGCACATCTTGTGCTCGTTGCGCTCTTCAGAAAAAAGAACGTAAAACCACTACTATTTGTGCAATGTGCGATGTAGGGTTGTGCAAGCATTGTTTTGCGCTTTATCATTCGTCCTAAAATACTTACCTTTGCGGGTTGTCTTTTTGTGAATAAAAAAAATAAAAATTTTGAAATACAAAAATGTGTTTTTTTGGTCCCTAGGGATATTTATAACCCACCTAAAAATCCCGCTGGGATATATTTGTCCCATAATTTTTTGCTCTCCCTGTATATATATTTTTTATTTTAACTAGTATATATTGTCAAATGATCTCTTAAAATACCATAACTAGCAAAAACATCCTTAAAATCATTAAAAATAAAATTAGGTCCCAAAGGGTTAATATGTATAAGTTTTAGTATAATAAAACATAAGTTAAATGGTTATAGCTATTATTTTCATATTTTATTACTTGTTAGAAACTTTAAATTGGAAATTAAAATTACAGATTTTCTTTGTAATTTTGTACATTGTCTTGTTGATGGAAAGCTTAAGAGAAACATTATTAGTAACTAAGTTTAACTCAATTTGGGCTCTAAATTGCGAGAGTCAAAAGAAAAATAGAATAGATACAAAATTTGTTCCTAACAGAATTTTTTTTTTGTCGCTTTGTACAATATTCCTTTAATTTTAAATGTAAGCTTAGAAAAATTTTTATGTACAACTAGAATATTAAAAATTAGTTCTAAATAAATATTTTCTTTTATACAAATATTATATAATAAATTTAATAATACAAAGAAAACAATTTACTAAAAATAGAAAAAACTCTCAGTATTTCAGTTTTGTTTTTTATATAATAATGTTGATAAGATAATGTGTAAAATTAAAAATTTTATTAATTAACAAAAAAAAATATTCACGCCAGAATTTTGAAAAATGAAAGTATTATAAAATAGTTATCATATTTTTAAGAATATTTTAATTAAAGGGCAAACCTACATTTTCTAGGAATATCAAGCTTAGAAAAATTTCATTGTCTTTTAACAAAATGACCCTAAAACTCCCATTTCAATGACTGGTTCTATTTAAAACTATCTACGGTAATATTCAGAAAAATAAATTCTATAAATATATTAAACGTTATATGGATACTCCAATAAAATTAAATGGGTAAATTTTAAGGTTAAAATTTAAAAAAAATACTTTTAATAATTATATGATAATAAGAATAATAACAAAAATATTTATGATGCTTAAATGAAGTTATCCTTATAATCTTCAAAGATTATTCATAGTAGTTATGATAAATTAGATTTTTTCCTGACTGCTTCTGAAAAACTTATTATACTTATTGAATGAGTATTTTAATGCTAGTCTAAATACCTATCTTATATCAGATATAGCATCATTAGTTAAAAAAAAATAGAAAGTGCTTTATAAAAATATAAAATAATAAAAAACTGTAAGAAAATATTTCTCGGTAGTAATATACCCTGAATAAAATAGTCTTACTAATAATTAAACTTAAAATCCAAAATATCATCTAAGAATTTTGTAGAAAATTATTTTTAAGTAGACCGTTAAACTAAAAATTGTCATTAATTAAGGTACTTTTAAGACAAATTTAAGTTAACTAAATTTTCAACGGTTTTTTATGCCATTTTTTATATAAAATATGCCGTTTGGACCTTAAGATTAACCAGTTCTAACTTATAGTTTCGACAATAATGTTTATAGCCTCTAATTTTCAGGCCCTGAGGATGATAATATTTATATTCAAAACATGTAGAGCATAGATTAATTCAAGTGGAGGAAGTGTGTTTTATTTGGCTCCTATAATGATATATTTTATATTAAGATCATGCATAACTTAAATGGTTAAGGTTGTTACATTCATAATTCATTTTAACAGATGCTCTATGTACCTTTTTAAAAGAAATGGGCTTGAATCATTGTCTTGTAGATGGAAAGCACATGATATAAATTATAGGTAACAAGGCTTAAACTAATATTGACTTTAAAGTGAGAGAAAATTAAAATTTGCAAATTGCAATATATATGAAATTAATGAATAATTCTTTAAAAAATTATAAAGAAGTTTTAAACATATTCCTACAATAATACAATAAAATATATTTCCATAATATATTATTTGATTTATATTTATTTTTTAGTTTATCTTTTTAATTTATATTTAAACTGGGTGTCGACCACTTTTCCCTATGTAGACAAGTGCTACTGCCGTTTTAAAGTTTAAGCCAAAATATTATGAAGTGATCTTTGTAAATATTTATCGCATAGCTTTTTTTGTCAGGTAAGGTGTCAAAAATTGTAGTTACTATGCCAAAAAAAGATAGATAAGATCGCAACATCAAGCAAAAACTAATGTGTGGGCTTGAATTATTAGAGAGCGACTTATTGGCCCAACATTTTTGTAAAACAATTTAACTGGTGACATAGATAGACCAAAATTAACACGACTAATTTTTTCTGAAAATGGAAATTTTGACTAAAGATTCCTTCTTCTCATTATACTGCTAATGTACGACAATTTGTTAATAATTTTTTACATGATCGATGGATTAGACGGAGAGGGACAATTAACTATAGGGTTACCTTAAAGACAAAATTTATGCTACAAGATACAGGAATATGAAAGAACTAAAACAGATGATTAGAAACAAAATTTAATTATTTACGCCAAATGTTTATAAACAGAATTTTATCTTAAGCAGCTTTTTGACAAAGCTAATCACTTTAGCTGTGTCAAAAGGTAAATGGTTTTTACTTTGAACAGTTGCTTAGGCAATAAATTTTATTTTTTACGAAAAATGTACATATTACTTTTCATCTTCCTTTAAATTAACAATACCAGAAACTTAAATTATTGAAAGACTAGAATTCGTTAATAAGAACTTTTTTGACTTCAACATCTGCTCAGGAGCAAGGAGGAGTTTTGTTCATAATATTTACCGATTCACTGTTGTCAAGTTTACACATATTTTCAACAGGGGAAATTTTCAGCTATATACATATGTAACAGGCTTAATTTAACTTTTCTATGTTTAATTTTCGGATTAGGAAAAAAAAACTGAAATAGATATATCGTATTTTAAGAGCAAACATTTTTATTCGAAAAAAAAGGCAATTCAAGCTGATCTGTTCATAAGTAAATACTGATACCGTCATAATATCATATCAAGGGAGAACCGTCATTATAAGCGTTACATATAATAGAAGAATCTTCATAAATTCAAATATTTGTTGAAAATACATATCTTTTAATAGCCTATAAAGAAAAAAAACTGGAGTTTTGTCCAGGGTTTTATTAACAGGACGGATTTTATGTTTTTTTTTATCTTGTTAAAAAAATTGCTTATAAAATTATTAAAAATTTGTGTCTTTAAACATGAATTATTAAGAAATCTATAATAATTGTAAAATATGTATTATTCACAAAAATGCTTTTTATTAGATCGGTGCTTCTACTCTAATGAAGATGAACCTTTACTCTAATAAAGAGTTCATAAACAGTAGTAATATTGTTAATTAATTTATAATATCTAAAGCATAATCTATTAAGAAATTTGTCATGTAAAAATTTTGTGACGACGTTACTGGTAAAGATTCCATGTGTCAGTAGAATCGACAATGCGATCGAACGGCATTGCTATGTTATTGCTTTTTTCCCTAATATACATTATCTACTTTCATTTAACTTTGAAGATAATATACTCTTTATAGAGTATCTCATCATATTTTATTAAAAAAGGTGCTTTATATTTTATTAAAGAAAACTAGTAGTATTGTTTTATTTAAATAAGTGATAAATTCATGGGAGTTGTAAAGTTTCACATTCATAAAAAAAAATTAATTTTATATACTTAATACATAAATACCTATTAAACTTACATTTTAAACTATCATTCTTCCAAGGTGGCACAAGAGGACGCCTTATGGGATGACTCAGGTGATTTTTAAGCGATTGGCTATTTTATCAAAATAAACAAAATCTACATTTAGCACCAGGATATTTTATTTTTAATTTTCATACCTCTTAAAAGGTCTTTTCAATTTAAAGGCAAGAGCTAATTTATTAAAAAAAAACTAGATCGTCAATTTCCTTTTTTAAAGAGCTTGCTAACAAGGTGCCACCAGTAGCAGTATACTATTTAAAAAATATAAGTAGGGTTAAGTTTTAGCCTATCAGAGGGGTTAAAAAAAGTTAAGGTTATGGCAATTACTGCAATAAGTCTTAGTAGACGAGTTCTTGCTTTTTTCTGAATATTTTTTTTCAAGAGCGCTAGCGAATTTTTTCCAGTAGAGTCCTTGCCCTAAATAGGATGCATAAAATTGTATTTATACTACTCCTAGAATATTTACGATGAATAAGTTAGTTTTGGCAAATTAATAAATACTTCTAAGAAATTTACATGTCTTTTTAATGAATGTCTTAAAAAGGCTAAATTATCATCTTGTTTAATATATTCTATTTCAAATTGAAAATATCATAATTTTTTTTTCTTAAAATACGGCAATAAGAATCTGCTAATCTGAACTTATAAAACAGGTACTAGTATATATTTCGATTTTTTTAATCAATTTTAGATAAAATTAATATATTACGAAACGGATATAATAGCTCAAAAATTTTAAACTAAGAAGATCATATAGAAAAAAAAAGTATTTTTTACATATTATAACTTGGCGACAATTGATTTTAAAATAAACTGGTAATTGAAAACCAATATAAAAAGACAAAAAAAATGCTTGGGAACTTTGGAAACTCAACTGGAAACGTGTAAAGCAATTTTTCACTACTAATTTAACCTAAAAAAAATAGTCTTACCAATAATTAAACCTAAAATTCCCAAAAGATACTATGTCCATATAAACCAGGGTTTCTATCCAATCAAGAGTTCCCAAACTAACAAAACCAAAATAAAATTTACGTGAAAAAAATGTCGTTACATATGACACAAAACGAAACGCGATATTCAAGCGCCCGCGAAAAAAAACACGTTCTCACGCCCAAAGCCGCTTAGTCTCGCTGAAGTACTAAAGTACCGACAACGCGGACGCTTTTTCATTCAAAGAAGTAGCCGTCGTGCACCCCCACTATGTTGAGCGTAACGTGTTGTGCATTAAAGCGATCGACGCACTGTGTAGTTTTTATTGCTTCTTACTGCGTTTTGTTGCTGTCCTAATATTTTGCTTTTTTTCATATTTATAGACTGATACATTTTTATTGCATTAACAGCTTAGGGACGCTTAAGAGTTTTGTACCTTTTACGACCGGCACGAGCTTAAAATGCTGCGGTACAGGTTTTTTGGAAAACATACCTCCAAATACACATTGAAATTAGCGGGTTAGAAAGAGCGATAAGACTTTTTTCCACAAACGAAAATGCCAGTCTTTCAATTAAGAGTAATGCATTTCGATGAGTTCACTTCAGACTCACACATTACGTAGCTTTAATGTTTACATGTAAATGACTGGAATTTTTATTTGTGGAGAAAAAAATTTCTCGCCCTTTCTAACCTGCTTTATTATAGCCACTCCACTTCAAGAATGGACTTCTACTTAAAAACACATTTTTTTTGACCCAATGTTATATTATCTTTCTTAATAAAAATAATTTAGCACAAATAATAATTTAGGAAATTTCTAAAAAAAAATAATTCTGTGTACCATAGTCCAAAGAACTAGTAATACTATGGTAATTTTTGCTAACAATCTGATCTTTAATTAATTATTTATTTTGTGATTAATTGATTATTACCGGATTAAAAAAATATTTTTTCACAGATCACCTTTTCCAATATTTTCAGATCAGATTCAGATTAGATGATTTCGAGGGTCATGCCGAATTTAATTTTGGTTTGTTCAATAAACTTTTGGGTCAGTGGTGTGCAAATTCATATTCAACGGCCAATAAACTATACATAGTAGACCTCGATATTTGCTATAGCGCGTTCATAGCTTTTTCTTTGAAAATTAAAGATTCTTCAGTGCAAGCTGTGAATTATTATTATATTTATAATAGGATTTATTTATTTATACAGAAAATAGTATAAAGCCTTAGAACATTGAAAAGCTAAAAGTGGCATACCACAGAACTACGGGCAGTTTATGTGTTTGCAACATTATTGTGCAATAAAGCTAAATGCTTATGTATAGAAATTGCAAAAAAACACTTCATAATATCATAAGATTACCACTTATTTTGGCGTCTATCAATACTATGTTCTTCTTTATTAAAAAATATTTTTTTGTAAATAAACTATGATAAGATAGTCTTTATTAAAGTTTATCAAAATCTTTATCAAAATTTAACGTTAAATAAATGTAGATAATGTTTTTTAAGAAAAACATGCCAACGCCGCTTGATCCCATTATTGTTGCGACTGGCACGAGAAATCACTACTAGTGACGTCGTAAAAAAATATTATCATGATAAATATTTATTGATAATAGAGGATGCTATAAATATAAGTAATATTACCGCTGATGAACTATTTAGGCATTTTTTTTATAAGTTCTGCCTACCTATTTAAAAACATTTTTTATGTAAATTAATTATTTCATAGATTTCTTAATAATTCATGTTTTAAGACACAAATTTTTAGCATTTAACATTATTATTCAAATACCAGTTTTACATCATTTATTTTATATCATATCAGAAAATATACATAGGGTGTTGATTTGTTTAAAGGGATAATATTGCTATATTGGAAACAGATCTACATAACTTCTTTCTTAAAAATGCGTAATAACTATAGATAGATACTTAGGTATTATGCTATTTTCCTGCCAAAAAAACAACTAAATGTAAAATAAATCCTGTTAGTAAAACCGTGTATAAAATAGTTAAGTATTTTCAAAAAAGAATTTAGATTTAAAAATATATTCTTATTTCACTTATACTCGTATTTTACATATTCACGGTCAAGTTCTTATTTAGGCTTATTTCTAAGATCTACTATTCTACGTTTATGAAGACGATTCCCCCATAAAGTCATATTACGTAAGAATCGGTATTTACCTGTGAAAAGTTCGACTTGAGTCGCCTTTTTCCCATGCTGTGCTACAAGTTTTTACTACAAGTTTTTTAAATGCGACCTTTTTTCTTATTCAACCAGAAATAAAAGAAAAGACATAGAACCTCACAATTACCGAATGTACATTCAGTACATGTACCTTACAAAACACAAAGCCTAAGCAAAAGTTTTTGGTTTAAAAATGTTATATTTACTCTTAGATTAAGTTATTTTTATTTCTACTTTCTACTTTTAAATCAAAATTCAATACAAATAGTTTAAATTATGTGATAATATACAGCTGAGAATTTCCTTTTTCGGAAATATATGTAATCTTGACAACAGAGAATCAGCAAATATTTTTGTAAACAAAGAGCCCTTCTTGCTTCTAAGCACTTGTTAAACTCAAACAACGTTGCTTACTGATTCTAGCCTTTCAATGTTCTAAATACAAGAAGACGAATGGGGTGGCGGTATCCAACTGGAGCTACTCGTATAATTACCCTAATACATCATTTATAAAAAGTAGGTTAATGCAATAACTTAAGTTTATTACTATGTGGGTAATATGTGTATAAAACAAGTCTAGTCATTTTGCTCCTTTACTTTTTTGGGAGCCAGTTTGGAACGTTTAGGTCCTTTCAAAGAAAACCTTAAAGGACTTCTCAAAAAAACTACAAAAAAACATCACATATAGTTAGGTGTGATTAGCTAAAAGACCAAAGTTTATAAGCGAACAAAAGAGATGATCAGTTCTTGAGGTATGATGCTTCAAAGAATTATAATGTGCTTATATAGTGGTTCTAGTAAATTATGTGGTAAACATTTTCTTAGAGATAACCTTTAAAGTAAAATATCTTTAAAATTAATTTAAAATAAAGTTTTATAAGCTGCATAAGCCTCAATCAGTTAGAGCTATTAGCAGTAAAATTAAATTAGTTACGTGACCAATCTTAAATAAACCATAAATACCAAATTTAAACCCAATCGGACCAATAGCAAGATATTTTTTTTTTTTTTTTTTTTTTTTTTGGGTCGGTGGAGAAATTCTTTATGAACACTGGTTACGCGGCGCCGCCCCCAGTAGTGTGGGACTCAGTGTCGAGTCTGTTTCGTCCTATACCCACTAAAACTCCACCGCTGGGTGGTGCCTTGTGGCTCCCTACACTGCGGTCTGCTAAGAAGCAGTCCTATTGTGTCCCATATGTTTAGTCCCACAGGTTCAAGTAGCTTCAAGGAAGACCAGGATTGTGCCCAGTGGTAGATTTCTTATACCCTCTGGTGCGGGTTTCTCTTCCCCCAGGAATGTTGCCCTGGTTTGATTAAATGCTTCACAGAAGCACAGTATGTGAAGAGTTGTTTCGTCCTCCTCATTGCATCCTCTACATAGCGAGGTAACTGATTTCCCTAGCGTATGCAGGTGTTTCCTGCTGGGTGCATGGCCTGTAAGTAGCCCTGCGACCTTTCGCAGTTGTTGTCTGGAGAGGCCCAGTATGTTCTCACCCTTCTTGAAGGGTGTGCTGCCTATAAGTTGTTTGGATTGTTCCATCTTTGGCAGCTGCTCCCAGTAGAATTTGTTCTGGTTTGTTACCCAGTTGCCGATTTCCCCCTTCCAGGTCTTATCGCTGACATAACATGTTGGTTCAGGGCCTACCAGGCTGTTGCTGGCTCCCTGGGTTGCAAGTTGGATAGCCCTTCTTGCAGCCTTATTGTTGCCCATATTCTCTGCTAGGATTATCTCTGGCCTATTTTGCGCTTCGGCGAGGTTCCTGAGATCCTCCCAGCAGCTTTGCACAGTCCTTGACTTAGTCTCGAACTGTTGTAGTGCAAGTGTCGCAGCCTGGTCTCCTGTGAAAATTGCGAAGGTTTTGCCTCTTGGCAGCCCTTCTCTTATCAGTTGGACACAGGTTTGAATTCCTATTATGCTTGCCTGTAAATTTGTTGTTTCGAGGCCCAGGTTTAGCATAAGTTGTCTGCCCTGTTGTTCGTCCTCCACCATGCCCACAGCTACCCCGATCTTGGATCGTTTGGTTGCCGTGTGCCATACTGAGTAACCTCTTTGCCTGAGCCTGTTCGCTTCTGCGTCCAGTGGTCCCCTTTTTTCTTTGATGATAAAAGGTTTGTCTAGGTATGTGACCTTGGTTCTGTCTGTTCTTAGGGCCAGGCGCCCAAGGTCCTGTATCTTGTCAAATAGGGCATTGTGCCCATCTTTCGATAGGATTGTTGCGCCATTTGACAGCAGTCTTTTCGCCCCCGTTATAGCTTCAGCCCTTACCACTAAGTGTAGCGGGCTTAGTCCTATCAGGTTCTCTAGGGCAGCAGTCGGCGTTGTTGACATCGCTCCTGTTATGCCCAGACATGCTATTCGTTGTGTTTTGTTGAGTATCTGTATTACAGTCCTCTTTTCTGCCGCATGCCACCATATAGGTGCTGCGTATGTAATGATGGGTCTAACCATTGTCGTGTACATCCAATGTACCATTTTTGGTGACAGTCCCCATGATCTACCGAACATTCTCTTGCAGTACATAAGAGTTTTCGTGGCTTTATTTGTAGCTTGGATTACATGTTTCTTGAAGCTGACTTTTTTATCCAGGGTTATACCTAGATATTTGACCTCGTCTTCAAGTCGCAGATTTTCTCCATAAAATTTTATGTTTCTAATGGGCTCTAGTTTCCTTCTTTTGGTAAAGGAGACCAGAGTAGTTTTTGTGGGGTTTACCCTTAGTTGTTCTTCCTCACACCAGTGCTCGACAGTAGTCAGGGCTCTTTGCATTTTTTCGAATACATGAGCCTGACTACCCCCTCGTGTAAGGATGACTATATCGTCAGCATATCCTATAGCAAGGATAAGCTGCCTCTCCAGTCGTATCAGCAAGCTGTCCGATACAAGGTTCCACAGCAGCGGTGACAGTACGCCCCCTTGCGGTGTTCCCCTGCACACTTTGGCCTTAACCGTTGTGCTGTTGAGATTTGCTGCTACTTTCCTATGATTTAGCATTTGGGTTATCCAGCCGCCAATCATGGGATGTATTCCTCGTGCTGCTATCGCACGGTTGATTGAGTCATATGATGTATTGTCGAATGCTCCCTCAATATCTAAGAAAGCTCCTAGGGCGATCTCTTTGTTGTTCAGAGATTGTTCGACCCTCTGGGTTATCTCGTGAATCGCTGATTCACAAGATTTACCTGTTTGGTAGGCATACTGGTGTCGATGTAGAGAGTTGACCCGTAATACATTGTCCCTGATATGCCTTTCTATGAGCTTTTCCTCTGTTTTTAGGAGGAATGATGTAAGGCAGATTGGTCGGAAGGATTTAGGTTTCGCATAGGAGTCGCGTCCCGTCTTTGGTAGAAATACCACTTTTGCTTCCCTCCAACTCTCTGGTATATGCGCCGTGGCTAGACTTGCCCGCATTATTTTACATAGTGCAGGCAGCAGCAGTTCGCTACCCCGCTGTAGCATGACTGGCATTATGCCATCCATTCCGGGAGATTTAAATGGTTTGAAGGAATTTATCGCCCATTTAACCTTCTCGTAGGTTACTACCTTTTACTAGCAAGATATCTAGTGAAGTCACGTGACCTGTAACTCAAATATTAACCTCAAACTATATAAACCCTAAATAAAAAGTAATTTAAGAAAAAATTTTTTTGGGTCGGACCTTCATGAGAAAAGTTAGTTATTGCTCGCTCTGAATAATTCTCAAGAGTTTCATTTATATGGCATTTGAAAGATAAATAATGAAACTTTTTTTTATTTGTTTTTTTTTTCGAAAATTACTGTAATTAACAAGGAACTAAAAAAAATTTTTAAAAAAAGCTGGTTGAATGTTTTTTTAGAAACTTTTATTCGCTTATAATTATTCACTCTGTATACCAATGTAGCCTAAAAAGTTCACAGCTCTTAACCCTTAGGTCCTGAAAAAAGTCGTTTAAAGGCTTTCAATTTGAGTTCTCGTGAGCGAATAGAATTTGACCTATTCTTTTACGAGTTTTTGAAGCTGGTGCCGCTTTCTTCAGGGGTCCGAAAAAAAATTGTTAACGGATCATATTAACTCAATGCATTAAGAGGTGACATGCCAAATTTCATCGTTTCACTCTTTATATAGTCAAAGATATGAATATTTCTTTGCAAAAAACTTGGATTTTGAGAGCTCTAGGTAGCACATATACAGTGTGTTACAAAATTCGGTGCAAATATTTTAAGAGCATATTGTTGGAGTCCAAATAAGACTTGGTTTTGGCTAAAATGCACCCCCTCAAAGCTACAGCCCGCGCAAATTGCTTGACGAAAATCGATTATTTGGAACCGTGACTACAGTTATCCGCCAAATGTCCTGAAAATTTGCAAATTCCCGTTTTTTGAGTGCTCTTTTCATTTTCCGTGACAAAAATGGTGTAAATCCAATTTTAAGGAAGGATTTAGGGATGCTTGTCCTTTTGATGGCCCATATCTTATGTTTGAAATAATAAATTTAAGAATCTAGCAAGATCATCTTAGTTATGAAAATGTCTTAAATTTTTGTCTTTTGCATTTTTTCGATACAATTAACCGCTCTCCAGAAAATCGTTGGTAAACGAAAGGTAAGCATTAGTAAAGCTCGCTTAAATCTGAGTTTACACCATTTTTGGGAAGAAAAATGTCAAGGGAACTTAAAAAATCTGAGACTTTTTTGAACTGGCAAATTGTCAAAAGGTTTAATGCATAGCTATAGTTTGTGTTCCAAATAATATGTTTTCTTCAAGCAATTTGCACGGGCTATTGCTCTGAAAGGATGCATTTTAGGACACATGTTTATGCAAAAAAAAGCCGTATTTCTACTTCGGCAATACGTCACTTTTATCACTACCGATTAACTGATACGGAGAGATAGTAAGAAATCCCTTATTTTTTTTTATGGAAATTACATGAAGATGAAATTCTCGTAATGCTAGAAAGCAGAGAATTGAATGCATCAGTTGCTGAATAGCTAAAAGATCTTTAAGAAAATTAATTGTTACGTCTTAGTATAGAGTACCGATCACCATGACGAGTCTCAGCCAAACCCACGGCATGGAAATCAGAAAAAGTGTTAAATTTCCGACATGTGCACTCTACGAAATGAGATTGTTTGAACTTAAATATCGAACACAAAATATAGTATCTTTTTCTTAAAGTAAGTCAGTCCAATTTTTTTAGATGCGGCAAAATATGATCAAACTTATGAACACCATAATTAATCTTGAGGCATGCATTTAGAATTTTCTGTAAAGACAAATGATCATGTTGAGTTAAACAAAGCATTTAAATAATATTACTGTATTTCAAATAAAATATTTCTAATAGTCTAGAGTCATAAACCAAGTTTAGTTGGTGTATCAAAGGCTTCATTATACATATAAACAATAATTCAAGTTTTCCAAAACTTTCTTTTGTAACTAAAGATATACGACTTAAGAATCTTAGATGAAAATCGATGTAAATACCCAAATTCTTGCAACTGTCTATAAAGTTTAACGATATGCTATTTAAAGTTAATGAAAAACGCTAATCCTTTAAAATAGTTTCTTCAAATTTAACAAACGAAATTAATTGAATTACGTTTTCATTAAGAATGAGTCAATAAGCAATGGAAATATATGAAAATCAGTGTTCATGTTCCTACATGCCAAAGAGATTTTATTAAAGAAGACTAATGTGTTGTTACCATTGCTGGCTTTTAAACTGTTTCAGAAATTAAGAAAAAATCTGCTGTGTATATACAAAACGGAAAAGATCCACACTGCCCTGTGAGACACCTTGTTTACTTAGTTATGATATTCTTATCAACTTTAGAAATTCGTAAATACAAGTGAATAAATATTATTTTGTTTTAGAATAAGAATCTGACTAAACGGTAATATTCTATTAAATTAAAGATATTGGTAGACAATTACTTACAGATGCGTATTGTGTGATTTTAGTATGATTTTTACTACGAAATAATAAAGAAAGCCCAATGACCATTTGTAGAGAGGATCACAAAAATTAATTAAAAAAATAATTTATTTACACTATATTAACTTTTTAACAATAAAAATTAACTTACTCTGGTGAAGTTTTAAAAAAACAGTGTTTTGAAGGTACTCCCAGAGCAATTCCAAAACTTAAGTAAGAAAGTTTGCAGATTAAAGCTTCCATGAGACTGGTTCATTTATAACATAATCTACACAATATAGAAAGTGCAATCTCTTAATATGACTTTGTGTTCTCTATCTTAAAAAGATGAGATCTGGTAATTCATTTTAAGGTCATCTGCACAAGTGAGAAATTAACTGTGCGCATTCCCCATATTTGATATGGATAAATTGTTAAACATATGCACATAATAAATACCTTGCAGTAGGCTGGACGAAGAAACTTTGAAGACATAAACCACAACACATTCATATTTGACTACTTGAGATAGATTCCTTAAAATGGATTTTTCATGCCTAGAAAATAATTACAGATGAGGGTTAACCTACTAAGTTATGCCTTTAGAGAAGTCTAAATACATAAAATTATAACATAAAATAAATATAAAGTTGACTTTATAAACATATAGCTTTGCCAGAGGTATTGAAAGGCGGTTCAAACATTTGTTAAAGAAAAAATAACAAGATTCTACCTGGTCCACAATTTAATGTATTCAAGAATTTTTGTACTTGATATACAATTTCAGACCAACAAATAGAATAGCTGCACACGTCATCAGTCAACGAACATTTTGGGATATGATTGATAGTATGGCTTGAACAAATACTAGAAAAAAGGTCAATATATTTATATTATTCTGGTTGAATTAGAAAATTCAATGCCTACATCCTCTGTCAATCTGAAATCTGAAAAAAAATTGTATTTTTTAATTATCTTTTTGGTGGGTAGACATAACAGCAACATGAGCAAAATTCAATTTCTTAATAATATAAATAGTAGAGAATTGAAATAATAGCTTGAAAAAAGTTAGAAATTTTAATGCCTATATTTATATCTACATTTAATACCAGTAATAAATATAGATCTTTTGCATGAAATTATATAAGCTATAAAACAAAAATACTGTTTCCTAATAAGCCAGAAATTGATACAAAAAATAAATGATACTGTTTACAAATAAAAAGTTTTTATCGTAAAGTTTGGTAATCAAAAAATATTTTTTTTTAATTAGTTGTTAATTTAATTAATTAATTACATAAATACCACAATTTTTATTATAATATCTTTTTTGTGCATACAGAATAAAATTAAACTCAAGTTAATATCAGTTTTAAGAATTAAATTTTAATTTCCAATCAGAAGTTTTGAGTGTCTTTTCAATGATAAGACGAAATCTTTAAAATAGTTTATTACATCTTTATATCATCTTCCTATCAAATAGATACGGGGAAAGTTAATAATTTTTTTATATATCAATCATTCTCAGTACCTACTTTATTTACTCATTGCAAAACAAAAAAAATGTGAAATGGTAAATACCAAATTACCTAAACATAATTTAACTCTCAAAATCTGTATTTCAAGATTTTCTGATAAGCCAAAGTGATGACTTTAATCAAAGTAAATTCCTGATGTTTTTTCTGGTTAATATAGGGTTAAAATTAAGCGTTGACAAGTTATAAATCAGCATATCCTTACTTAATTAATTTTTATTGTAAATTTGGATCCTTGAGATTGATTTTTTAAAAGCTGGAATGTATTGTGATTTTTTTTTAAATGGTGATTAAAAAAAAGCATTTTACTACTTTTAGTGGCTTTTTTAAACTTAGTTAACTACAATGTTTGCAGTACAAACTTCATATACAAAAAAAAAAGATTTTTCAAATCCACTTTGTGCCTTTACACTTCCCCTTAATGATAGCGTGCGCATCTTTTTACCATAATAAATTATTGGGATTTAGTGTCGTATCTGCCTTCAGAAAATTTAAATTTTCCAAAATTATCATTAATGTCTACCACAAATACAGTAAACGTCCTATTCGTTGCTGTAATAATCGATCTTTTTATGGTAAAATCTAGAGTTCCAAGTGGCAAAACGCCTATTAGTTTTAAATATCATAACGGTACTGGTCCTTTTCCAGTACACGTGAAAGCATCTGATAAAATAATGAGCAATTTTACACCTCCGCAAGAATATTCTCGACACGACGATTGAGTTGTGAGTAGGTGACTATTGTTGTTTATTGTAGGTTGAAATTGAGCTTTTAGATACAATTTGTTTGTGATTTGCGGTCAAATGCAAATCCTCCATCATTTATAATGAATATGTTTTGAAATGTTTCTTATAGAACGTTGTTTTTCATTGCAAAAATAAAAAATTAAATGATAATTTATTACCAACGCGTAAATGTTTAATAGGTTTTCCTACTTGACAAAAAAAATCCAAGGTGTCGATAAGCGTAAAAAGCACATATTTGCAATATTAATTTAATTATTCTGACACTAATTTATTCCTAAGACATATTATTTATCTTCTGGTAATTGAAACAAAATAATTTTTTCAAAGTTAGATATTTATATGAAATAAATTATAGCAATTATAATTGCGCGGTGACACTTACGATACTATTAAATTATTATCGATCAGGACCAGGAAGGCGATAGAATCAAACATAAATCATACAAACTTTGAATAGCCAAATGGTAAAGGCCATTTATTTTATATAATAAAACTGGTAGCTCAAATATGATAATTTAATTTATGATTTATTTTCTATAATTTTAGTTATTTGCGGTTATGAAATGATTGCTTAAGGACTATTTGGCGGCATAGGGGCATAAATTGCAAAAGCTGCTTTATTCGTATAAGGTAACAGAGAGTAAACTTTTTAGATTAGACCTTGTAAGTGTAATTTCTTCTGACATTAATCTATACTTATAAAGAAAAGACTGTCTACGATATTCCAAATCATACCGCAATGTTTTCTTGTGCAGTTTATTTTGATAGTTTTAAATCTTTTATAGATACAACCACAATTCAAGGTATCATCATTTCATATTAGATTAATTTTATTATTAGTAATTAGTACTTTGGTAATGTACTAATGAATCTGAATGTCTATGGAGTTAACTGTTACAAAAATAATTTAGTTTTTGTACAAATTTAAAATAGAAGTGAAGAAGAATAAAAACAAACATTGATATTCACATTTTTGCAAATTGCATTTACGTTTGCAAAACATTAAAAAAAAATAAGTCCTAAAAACATATAATAATAATTAAATCTTAAAAGTCAAATATTTGACTAATACATCTCGCGCCCCTCTTTTTAAGATTAGGAAAATATTTAAATTGAATATTTAATAGATGCTTAAATTATTAGTTAGATATTAAAAAAACATTACTTTTAAATATTCTGGAGCTAATTTGAATTTAATAATACAAAAAAAATATAAAGGTAAACATAATTTTGAAAGAAAAATTATTTCTGGAACTAAATCATCTGAAATTTAAAAATGTAAGTTGTTTTCTCAAGCTTCAACGATTCCCACATACGCACGTATCCTATTACCCTTTAAAAAATATGTATTTGCTTCTAAATTGTAAATACAATAAAGTGTTGATTCTAACTTAAATATTATGTCAAATAACTCGTAACAAAGTGAAATATAAAGTAGGTAAGCTAGACTTATTCTGAGTTTAATATCTTTAGTTGAATAATCTTTGTGTTTATAGAAAATCCTAATTTTAAGACTTGCATTAGCTGTTTGCCTAGAAATATGTTAAGAAAACCTTAAGTTTTTATCAAGAATTAATTCCCTTTAAGCACTAAATTTGGATAAGCAGTAAATTTAAATTGGATGCTATTCACACACAATCTAAAAGTGTTACTTTAAAATGTCACCAAAAGAAAATTTTTATCTACTAACAAAACTTCTGTTTTCGCTTCATTCAAGAATAGGAAAAGGTTTTGGAAATATTTGAAATGATTTTAAGGTCATCATTCAAATTTTTTCCATACCAGATTAGAATCTATTAGGCTGAAAGAGTAATAACTACAAAATTACAGTGTTAAAGTACCTGTATGGATAAAACTTCGATGAAATAAGCGTTGAAAATTCTTAGTATGAGTTATCTTCTTCTTTTGCCCTAGGTCATTATAGTTTCAAACCAAAAGTTCACCTCTTCTCCCCAATTCGTTTTATAATTGAAACTAAAACATAATTATAAATCTTTGTAGATGTAAGTATTGATAGGATTGCTGCACTGATTATAATTCTTTAGTAACCAAAACGCCAAATCGCCGATCCCAACTCGTATCTGTATTTTTGCTTTACTGTAAATGGCCGGCAATGGGTAAAACCTAGAATAAGCGCACTAAACCGAGGACTTACCAAAAGCAAGTCACAAAATCCAAAAACTAATTATTTTGCTTCCATTTCGGACTTTTACCCAGTAAATCTTAGGATTTACCACACCGCATTGGTAAAAGTACGAATACTACTGTTACGTTACAAAAATCGATATCCTGAAACAATAATGGTTAAAATTTCAATGCCTGCAAATAAGGTACTTTATAAATAAAACAAAAAGTCATACTAAGACACTTTTTATTTTAATATTCTTAAATTTAAAGAGAAATCATAGTAGTTCTAAACAAGATATTAAAAAAAAAACATTAATTTAAGAAATAATATTGCAAAAAGTACTTATTAATAATAAAAGAAAAAATCCTTTAAATAAATGAATTATAATATCCACTTATAAATATATTTATTTATTGGTACAGGGCAAACATCCGTGGCATCTGGAATTGGAGTATTTTGGAGTATTTTGGAGGATCTGCACAAACATCTTTTGGTGGGACATTTTCGAATGCAATTACATTTCTTAAATCCTTAGGCACCGTATAGCGACAATATTTGCACTGCACTTCTTACGCTAATTTCCTGAGATAGAACATCTCCAGAACTCAGAAAATTATCTTTGCAAATAGTGAATTGATTTCTTGCAAACTACTGAGCCAAGGTTTCTGTGCTAGTTTCAAGACAATAAACATTTTTATTCGTTCTTTTTAATACAACATCCAACAAAATCCGAGGATCCGTTTTGGATCGATCCGCGTCTGGTATTTTTACATTAACGGTTTGTCCACGTGTTGCAGGCGGAAGCCTCTTACTTGAAACTATTTTAATTTTTTTGCTTGTTTTTCCAAAGAACGATGAGCTTTCTCCATACTCCTTTTATTATTTAAGGTTTTTCTTTCATTTTTCTGAGATTCGCTTTCCTCTTCCATGTCAACGCCACCATTTCCTCCAATAAGAGTTAGCTAACCATTTTGATTCGTAACAGGATTATTATTTGTTTAATTTACAAAAGATGGCAAGTCAGTAGAATCTTCCTTAACCACTTCTGGATCTTCAGACAGTACTTTTTCAAGGTTTTCTTCAATTTTCAAGTTTGGTAGTATATGAGACGGAATATTTGAATTGCAAATACTCATATTCGTAAGGGGACTGCTTAGTGGCTTCATGGTATAAATTATTCTTCAAAGCCTGAAAAATCTTAAAGGATTCACTCCACTTTATACATTTATTTTTTATTTTACATTTATGTTTCCATCGATGTGGCAATCATATTTTGAATGTTTCTCATGCACAATTTTAACGCCTTCCCATAATTGACAAAGTTCAGATATCACAGCAATAAAAAATTCACGTCCCTTATCCGAGTGCAGTATGCCGGGAGCTTCAAAAAGTGTAAAAATATCAAGCAAATTGTAAGCAATTTCTTCAGCTCGCTTGGTACAAATAGCACGCAAAACAACAAATTTGGTGAGATGATTATTGATACACCATGATAAATTTTAAATTACTGTCGGAATTTGATCATTCAGATCGATTTGACATCGCGAATTCATTTCTGTGTGTAATATAGGCCCAACTACCAATCCTTTTTTTGGCATGCTTTATTTTTTTGGCACGATTTATATAACTGTAAATACTGCGTTATACCTTTTACTGTCACACTTTTATATTTGCGGTTGATCTCTTTCAATGTTCTTATTCTACTTCCATGTCCAGTTGCAAGATGAGATTGATGTAAGAAAAACGTCATATAAATTATCATATTCCACATATAAAAAAAATTTTATAGTAAGGTATATCTTTACAATCTGGATTCACTGGCACGATAAGTCTTTCTTCACCTCCAATATTTATCACATCGAATTGCTTTTATCTACTGTAGTGTATTGCTTTTTTAGGTTTTAATTGCTTAGCCTCTTTCGCTTCGTTAATGTAGGCACTAAACTTGTCAGTGTTGATGTAAAAAATGTTCTGAACGTTCTTGTCTGCAATTATGCTATTAATTCTTTAATAAAAACGCATTTTAAGAGCCATTATATTGAAGAAGATTCCAATTGTTAGTTTTTAAACGATATCACAGACGACAACACAAAGTAATTTTATTCTAGGTTAGGATTCAATAAAGAAAAACAGAGATGTCTTTGTATAGCAAAATCTCTAATTTGTCATAATTATTATTATAAAAAAATTCATACTTTTACCAGTGCGGTGGTAAATCTCAAGATTTACTGTTTGTATCCGGTAGAAGTCCGACATGGAAACAAAATAACTAGTTTTTGGGCTTTTACCACTTGCTTTTGGTAAATCCTAGGTATAGAGCGCTGATACTAGGTTTGACTAATTTCGGGCATTTACAGTAACATATATACAATTATTGTTATTGTGAATAAGGAGTAAGGTAATAGAAATGAGTACTGTATGTAGTAAATAAGGACAATAAAACTGTTTTTCAATTATGAAAATTAATTTATTTTTGATCCAGTGATTTATATTTAAATAAAAATATAAATTATATGCTTTTACATCAAATTATCAATACACTAAATACATACAATGCTGGGTTTCATTAAGAGGTGCACCAGAGATTAAGCTAGTATTAGCTTCTATTAAGCTTCTTTACTGTGAACTAGTTCGTTCTCACCTAGAATATAGTTAATGTATTTGGTAACCTCATTACACCAGTCACGTTCAGATGATTGAACAGATTTTGCACAAATCTTTAAAATACGTTGCCTTTAAATGAAATGTTCCACTTCATAATATATACCACGAGTTTAAATTTGAACTTAATATCCATACTTTCGAAACCCGTCGTTACCATCATGACCTGTCCATCTTCTATCACATCCTTCATTCTGGATTTGCTGTTGAAGTATACTTAATTATATTACTCTCTATTTTTCTTATAGGCAAATCCATTAGACACCTCCATTCCATATCCGATCCTACCGAATCAAGTATGGAAATAATTCCTTTGTTACCAGTGTGGGAAAACTTGCTTACCAGTACTTGGATCAGTTGGATTGTCCTACTAATAGGGCTAAACTTTTAGGGCTGTTGAAAGCCATGCATTTATTACCAAAAACAAAAATATTAATGTCAAATTGTACCCTATCTCTTTTTAAAGTTTTTAGCTAATTATGTTATGTTTTTTGGTGCAATTCATAATGTAAGTTAGGTTTTTATTCTGTTGCAAATTATTTAATATATTTTTTAAATTGAGCAATTTTCCATTGGAAGAGAAATAAATAAATTATTGGCGATTGAATTCTGCATTTTTCTAATAAAATATATATAATAAAGAGTTAACGGAATAGATCTGATATAGATGAAAAAAAAAGACAAGGAAATAATAACCTTGTTAAAACTTATTCATTTATGCTTCTGATAAGCTTTTGGTTTGCTCCTGATAAGCTATTGGTTAGCACCTTCTTCCTCTTCTTTTTGTTCTATTCGTGGATTAATATGAACTATAGAAAGAAAGAAAGAATGAAAATGTGTTATATTACGTAAGAATAATCTTGTGTACAAGCATCCTACAAGCTAAAAAAAACAAAACAAAAATACAATTTCAAAAATTGACAAAACAATGAACAAAATTAAACACAAGAAGACAAAACTTTTTGAACATACTTGAATTAAAGATAACTAAATAAAACAATGAATGCATAGAGGAACATGATTGTACATTTTTTTACTTATGTAAATTAATAAGAGTTTTTGGTAAGGAAAGACGTAGGAATCGGTAGGGGAACATCATTTACACGACGAGTCAAATGGCCAGTGTCAGAGGGTAGTTTGGGAATTTTGTGAATAAGAGCAGCTGTTTCTAAGATAAAGAGTGAAAAAACAGTTAGGATTTTTTTAGAAATGAAGAGGGGTTTGCAAGAATCTCTTAACTTAGCAGAACACAGGTATCTTACTGCTTTTTTTTGAATAACAAAGACAATGTTAAGTAGCCGCTTATTGGTTAAACCCCAAAAAGGCAAGCCATCCCGAATATGAGATTCAATAAGTGAAAAGTACACTGAACGTGTAACCACCCCTCCCAGTTCTTGTTTTGCCATTTTTACTGCAAAACATCCAGAAGATAATTTCCCAGCTTAATGTAAAATATTATCTTCAAACCGAAGGCGACCCTCAATGGTAATTCCTAGGAACTTGCAGCACTCTTTATTCTGCAAGAGGGAATTTTCGTCAAACATCAGACCCTGAACATCGCACTTAAACCCCATAATAGACGTCTTTCTTACATTAAACACGAGCCTGTTGGAAGCACACCACCCTGATAAAATCTGAAGATCTTCAAGGATACAAGTATTAATATAATCAGAATTTTTATGGCTCCATAGTATGGTGGTATCATCAGCAAACTGAACCACCTTGCCCTGCAGTTTCAATTAACTTAAGTCATCCAAATACAGTAAAAATAACAGTGGTCCCAACACTGAACCCTGGGGAAGGCCGCATTTTAGGGATCTAGAAGCAGACAAACGCCCAGATACTGTAACCTTCTGAGTACGATTTGATAGATAGGACTCAAGCCATCGCAACGCTACGCCCCTAAAACCAAATTTATCGAGCTTAGATAACAGTATTCCATGATCCACACAGTCAAATGCTTTGGATAGATAACACTGCCGCCGATGACTCTCCAGAATTCAAGGACACATAGACGCTCTCCAAAAAGCTAAAAACAGCATCATGAGTCCCTTTACAGGCTTGAAATCCAAACTGATTTGCAGACAAAATGCCATTATAATGTAAAAAGGACAAAATTCTGCTTTTTGCAATCTTTTGAACTATCTTAGAGAGGGTAGACAAAATAGAAATAGGACGGAAATTACAAGGCTGATCCAAATCTATACCCTTATGAAGAGGGATAACCACTGCCTCTTTGTCACTAATAAATTTTTAAATGATATGCTAAAAAGCCAATACAATAATAAATAGACTTCTAAAAGATTCCAGATTTCGAAACATTTTAGAGAAATAAAATTTGCCCTGTACTATATAACGTTGGTAAATAATTTTACTATTTCTTTTCTAATATCCTTTTTCGTCTAACTTTCTTGCGGAGACTTGCCATTCAATTCAAAAAATTGTATTAAGAAATAAAAACTAAAGTTGGGCGCCAAAAAGAAGCCTAAAATGCAATAAAAGTGTGCATTCAGTGGAAGACAATGGAAAACAAATTATTGACCTAAATTTTAAAAATCAACAGGTCAAATAAAACTTATATACGGATAAAAATACAGTAATTAAACGAGTCTTATATGTATATTTACTCAAATATTTAATCAATGTTATTATGGACTGTTGTGACCTAGCGCATTCGCCAAATACTAATACTGGTTATACTATTTGTTCAAATACTGTTTGTCCGACAATACTGATTTTTTGGTGAATATTCGTTCAATTATTGACATTTTCTTTGAAGTTTTGAAATTGGTTTTACCACCCTGATAAAACGCTGCTACTAGCTAAAGTTTTTTCTTTGTTAGTAGCTTAATTTCAATAACTTGACTGAATTCTTCTTTTTGACAAAATTAGATAGTTTTTTATAAACCTCGCCTATGACTAAAAATATTTAATAAAATATATAAAATATTTGTAAGTTAATCTTTCTAAAGACTTTTCAATGTTAATAATTACACCATATTGATCAATACAAAATATAAAATTATATTTAAGGCTTTAACATAGTAAACATCAAAGTCTTGTAATAATTATTATTTATAATTTTGAGAGTAACAAACCTCAAAGGCTAGTTATGTTAATAGTTATTAATTTAAGCAATCTGTTATGCTGTTAGTTATCTGTTAGCTGTAGTGATAAAAAAGCATAGAAACTAAAATTATAATATTGAGTTTGTCTGTCTATATTAAAAAAGTTATACAACTCTAGTTCTATAAAAATTACAAATTTCTCTATCAATCTCCTCATCTCCAGTTAGAGATACTGTTGCCATAAACTTCCTAAACTCATCTGAATCAGAGTCGTTAAAAATATTATACTTTTTGGTTTCTATCTGGTATTCTTCTTCAGGAGGATAAATCACCACAGCACTTTGGTAATTATCATAACATTTTTCTTGTACCATATTAATTTGACCTTAAATAAATTAAATTAAAATAAAAAAAAAAAATTGAAAACAAAAACACACTGTATTTAAACATACTTAAAGCACATTCCTGACGTCTTGGCGAATACTCCAAACAGCATTCATCAAATCTATCTTTAGACTTGTCGAGTTTATTTGGCACCAGCTGAATTTCACAACACTCGTCGCTTTGATCCGGCAAATCATTTGCTAAATGTGTTTGATTATTTGCCAAACTCGTTACGGTATCTTGTGATTCTTTGTATGCAAATGAACTGCGGCTACTACAACATTGTACGGTATTAAATAAATATTTAGCTGGATGTTTCTGCTTAATGTAATCGGATGGTATTAGGGAGGTGTCGTAGTTTTGAACTTTAAGAGGAACATTTTGTATTTGGTAGCCACATTGATCATGAACAGGATATTGAAAGTTTTGAGGATTATAGTGACTGTTATAAAATCCATGTGGATTGCAAGAAATGCATCTTTTCTCAATTTGAATAAATTGATTTTGACAGTTTCTTGCATCTGCACACATATTTGTGCAATGAGAACTTTCTTGCTCAAACGTATTGCAAACATGGAACTTAGGTGAGATATATCGATGTCCACATTTATCATATTTACATCCTTGTGATAAGGTTTTTATACAATCATAAGCTTTTTCCATAGAGCAATTTTTCGGGGACTTAATGGAGTACATTTCTTTTTCATATGTTTTTATATTAATTCTAGTCTTAGCCTCTGCTAATCCGCCCTCTAACTGCAAAGTCTCCTTTTTTATTTCCTTTAACTGTTCTAGGCTCTTGGCATAAACATTTTGCTGACGCTCCAACTCTTCATCTAAAATAATGTTGATAAATAAAATTATATTAGAACCAAATGCCAAGCTCACAAAGTATATTTCTTCTTTTTTGACTATGAAACTCATTATTGCCATCAAGTTTTTCTCTAATATAAGTTATTTGGACCTGACACTCATCTATAGTGGCTGCCAAAATTTTTGCTTTCTCATACGCACAAGAAAGTCGCTTTAGGTAATAGTCTACTTCCCTGTCTTTTTCTTCATTTAGAACACTTTCTTTTACTGAATAAGTGCTTTCATCACTAAAATCTAAAAATAATTTATTTTACGAATTCTACAAAATTTTATATTTCAATATATACCTGCTCGAATATTTTCAAGTTCATGTTCTTTTTTTATTTTAAGAGCTTCTTGCAGCTCGTGAATTTTCATCTTAAAAACGTCTAAGCAATACTCTGTACTAAACGGTTCTAATTGAAGCTGTTTAAAGCTCTTCTGATTGGCCAAAAATTCATCTAATTTAACACTTATTATACTCTTATCGGCTTTTGATAAACTTCTAGACTAATAAAGTACAAATTATCGGTAAAAAAAATTACTTAGTTTAAATTATTGTCACCTCCGACTGCTTTAGAACCATCTGCCGTCGTAACTCCTGCAATTCATTCTTTAAAATTAAAATTTCCTGATAAGGATCGATCACTTCATTGATAATAGGATCAGTTTTTAACAAAGATACTCTTTGAGCAAACTTGCAAGTGCTAATCGTCTCCTTAAGGAAAATCCACAGTTTAACTAAACTTAGAAAACAAATTAATGACCTACTTGTAAGTTCTGATTAGAGACATTCAATGTGGCTAGCATCACAGTTAAACAGTTTCCAGCCAAAGAATCTTTCAAAATAAACGTCATAAGACTGTTTCGGTAAGGAATATGGATCCTTCTGGATTCAGATAGGGCTAGTATCACTTGCTGGAGAAAATGTAGTGATAAGTTTATTTGCTTTGCCTCGTTAAGGGTACTGCCTGTTATGTGGGACTTGTAAACTCGTTCAGATCTAAAAAAATGTCACTAAAAAACGGTTTTGATATTAATGGCTTGTAGGTACCCTGCTAAGTCAACAAGGTTTAACTTTGAATAAACTAAGCTCTTAGACTCACTGGGGCGTGAAGACACGTAAATTGTAAATATGCAGTGTGATCTTGACGAATATTCATTTAATGGGGTTTCAGCTACAGCTCTGGAATAGGAAAGATTTGTGTTTAATTTATTAAAACATAGTATATACATAACCCAAATGGATAAGGGGTTCTGAAATATTAGTTGTGAAGTTGCCTCTTTAATATTTTATGTGTTTATTTATTATATATTTTATACTACTTAAAGCGTAATTACATATTTACTAGTTAAACAAAGTCAGAAAGCATTATTATCAATTTTCTGAATTAAGCCTGATTAAATGATGGTTCTAATATTAGTAAAATTCGTCCATTAAGTTAAAGTATGCATAACTTTAATGGACACAATATACGAGTTTATTATTTTTTTAAAATGTGAACAACTCTGAAACAATTTATGCCTATTTAATAAATTTTCTATAAAACATATCTACTTCTTCTCAAGTATAAAAAAATAATGAGAACATTTTGACAATTTTTCTATAATAAAGTAAATGTTACCTATTAGTATTACCGAGGAATAGAAGACGCATGGCTTCCTCTTCAGTTGAAACTGGTAAAACATTTAAATTTCTTAAATGAGCTTCTCCTTTGCCATCTTCCAGTATAATAACGCGACTAAAAATAAATTTTAGCAAGAATTATACAGAAAAAAATATTACTTACGGTAGCTCCTCCAACATTTTTGAACAATTCTTTGTAGCCAATAAATCATAGCAAATTTCATTGTAAATTTCCATGTAAGACACGTATAAAGTTGGCTTTTCTTCAGACTATAAAACAGCATTATGCTACGTATTATTAAAATTTAATATACTGTATAAAACCTTTTCAATCGAGGCGAAAATGCTTTGCAGACAGCGTGGAATAATGCCTCTATCTTCGTATTTTCTTGCAGAGCCTGTCATCGTGTAGGTTTTGCCGCTGCCAGTCTATAATGATGAATGGTTATATAAATGATTTGAATAAAGTGTGAATATTACCTGTCCATAAGCAAAAATAGTTCCATTAAATCCCTGCAAAAGACTGCATTTGTTATTAAAAAAATTGTGCAAGGGTAAATAAGAGTTATTACCTCGATACTATAGGTTTAGCCACATAGTTAAATATGTCTTCTTGACTGGCCAATTCATCAAAAATTTGATTAAATCTATAGAAATAAATGTACAATGTAAAATATCAATAAATTCTTAGGGCACACTTTACCTGAATTTAGAAAGAAGTCCTTTATCATTCTTGTAAAAGATAATATCTTCCTTTTCAGGGGTTGCTTTTACAATATCATAAACCTGCAATTTTTTATTTTACATCTTATGATTTTTCTTTATAAACCATACCTTATTAATTAATTTTTTTTCTTTTTTGAGTCGAGCATAAACTTTTATACTATTGACAACCATTTTATTAAAACTGTGTCAAAAATATGTCAAAATAAAGGAGTAATATATTTATAGCATCGATCGAAATTAAAGTATTTATATTTATTTATTTTGATATAAAAACGCTCTTTTTTGTAAAAACGTACATTTGAAATTTTACCAAATAAATCCCAAGGCCGTGTTGTGCAACAAAAAATTTTAATATTGACTCTGGATATTTTATATCTAATTTTATTTAAGCCAAATTTAATGACTACATATACGTGTAAATACCCTTTTATCCCGGTGTTCCTGTTTATTCCTGCCGCTGCATCTCGCCTGTTTTACTGCTATTCCTGCGGCGACAATCGATCGGGACGTGTGCGCGAGATCGGCAGGAAGAAGGGACTTGCGCCAGATTTCGGCAAAAAAACTTTTCACCATCGGTAGCATAGTCAAAATTTTCTTCTTTTTTTTCTAGTTTTATTTTTTTTTTCAAAGTTACTGCATTTGTCTTGATACGTTCACAAAATGACATTTTGACACAAGCTACAATTTGTGAACGTTTCAAGGCAAATGTAGTAACTAGAAAGTTATATCTGATATGTCTGTTGTGTTTGATAATAGCAAGAGCATTTGCCGAAATGCATCACTCCTGACATTGAGATTAGCCTTTTATTTGTGGAAAAAAGACTTCCCGTATTTAATTTTTCTATGTCAATTACATGCATTCGTTGGTAGCAGATGCAATTTTACCAGTTATTGATTCAAAAAAGCAAATGCCCGTATATTAAGAACCAATGATTTTGATCATAAACAGTAGTTGTGTTATTGTATATTACACAGTACTCATTTTCAATTACCTTAATCTTGTGTAAAAGGTTTGTTAGCACACCATGACCACAGATAAGTTTAATAACCGTAGAATAATTAGTCCTGCTCAAGCTGGTATTTTCAATTAATGGCTCCAAGCTAAGTTGCTTATTGGTTTTTGTATAAAAATTACAGTTATTGGCTTTATATTCACCAAATTGTTGTCTTCATTTTGTTTATTGGTATTCTTAAAGAAGAAAAATATGTCTTAGATTTATAATTAAAAAAATTGATACGTCTTTATCAAAAGCTTTTTGAGCTAGATGGTCAGCAATTTTACTTCCTTGAATTCGGAAATGTTCGTTAACCCAGAAGAATGATACTCTGATGTAATTTTTTGTTAGAATTAGAACTTTTTATAATATTTAAAAATCATTGGATTTCTATATATATTTTTGATTCTGTTGCTTAAGGTCTTTAAACATGACAGAAGTCTGTACACATAAATTACTGTTTGGATACTGGATGCTGAGATTTATAGTCCAAGGAATTTATAATAGTAAAAGCCTCGGCAAAAAAATAATGCTGCGTTGATTTTTTCTTAAAGATCTTTTGACCTTATGTACATACGTAATATGCACCACCTAATCTTTTAACGTTTTGAATGACTTTATCCAAACACTGACAGCTACTTAGTTTTGGTACAGGACCTTTCTAAGTAAATAATTATTATACTTACTTTTTATGGCTCCAATATTTATTTGTTAAATGTTCGAATGATAAACTATAGATCATATTCGTTATTTATATAAATAATTTTTTTTAAATAAACTTTTTTGCCAGATACAGTCTTCTTAAGTACAAGCGTTGTTCTCCAGTGTTTGCCAAAAGTGCCTGCGTAAGTGTCGTAAACAAAGCTCTGGTTATAATTTTCAATCTCTTATATTGCAGACGATTTATTTTTAAAACTCTTGTCTTTGTTGCTGACCCATATAGAATAGATCTAAAATTTATCAAAGCTCTCTGGCATGCTCTATAAAATCATAAAGATACTTTGGGTTCCACTCTGTAATGACGCTATGTAGTCACTTTTAAAAGATTATAACATTCCTCAGCCTTAACTATAGTACTATTAATATGCTGTTCTTATATTCATTTTTGATCCAATATTAAAGTATTTAAAAGTGTTTCTCTAAAAAATGACCCATTTCCTAGCTGTACATTTTCCGCACTTTCAACTCTAGGCTTTTTAAAAATTGAAATTGCTGACTTTGATTGTTTACAAATAAAAATCATCAATCAGCATTTAGGATAGATATAAGGACAATATTATATATGCTACAAATATCTAAAAGAAGAGCTCTCAAATAATTATTTTTAAAATAACAATTTTGAATGTCTACTATAAGATAAAAAAAAAATATCATCTATTACACCTTTTCCTCTTTTAAACCCTATTTGCTCTCTGGGCAATAAGTTGCACTTTTCAGATCATCATTCCAGTTTTGTTTTAAAAATTCTGGTCTGGGTAATTAACAGAAATACCATTTTTTTAAACATAAAGTTAGATGTAATACTTTTTTAATAACTAATGGTTTTAAGTAACTTTCTGAATATGTTGCCACGCTACTTGCATTTTTAATAAACTACTCGTTTTCGGAAGGTTACTTTTCAAAAATGCCGAAATCAGCTTTATTAAAACCGCTATACAGAGACGGAAAGTTGATGAAAAAGATGGACTGGAAACTGTTACAAGCAATTATATACCGATATCCTAGTTAAATATTATAAGTAAATTATTCGAAGGTATCCTTAAAATGCGTTTGGTTAAATTTATGTTTAAGCATAATATTTTATCATCAAAATAATTGGAATTTAAAAAGGAGACAAAATGGAATCAACAAAAAATGCTTTGACAAATTTAGTAGGGTCACTATTGCATCACTACAGCAGACAAAGATGAAAAAGTTCTCTGTATGTTTTTGGATTTAGAAAAAGCATTTGACACAATCGATCATGCCATACTTCTGTACATTTTAGAAGAAAATGGAATAAGAGTCATTCTTTTAATGCGTGGTGGTTGGTGGGGTTGTAAGTTTCAAGATACCAGCTAGTATAGGCATTCTTCAGGGTAGGATTTTAGAGCCCTAATTCAGCAATGGACAGTTCAGCGCGATTGGCGGTCGTAAATAAATATAGTGTAAATAATATTTCTAGTAGTCGTAAGTGATCGTGTTTAGTACTGTAAGTGTGCAAATAAATCAGTTGACTATTTTCCTGCATCGCTTGTTTTAATTTATGAATAACGAGCAGTAAAAATGCCACAATAGTATCTTTGACCTTCAGCCATTTAAGTAGTTTAATAATGAATGTCTATCACTAATTTTGATAAGACGTCGTTATTGCTATTTGGCTCTTATTCTGACTTGTTGAGTTTTAATAAGCTTACGATTAAGCTCTCCCATAAACTAATAAATATTTTTAGTACAAACAAAATCAAACATAAAATGGAATTATTACATTAACCATAAAGTAAGATTATGTATTAACAAATTTAAGACCTGAAAAAATATTTTGATATTGCATATTTAAAAACCCTATATTTGGTACTTATACAATTCAATCTAACATATGGGATTCTGGTATAGGGTGATATTTAAAAAAAGGACATCAGATCGCTAGATATTGTTTAAAAATGTCTATTGAGATAGACATGATAATTGAAAAAACGAGATACGCTTAAGGTCATTAGTCACACCTACTCTACTCGATCAAAGGATTTGACTGGTTCATTGCCCAAGATTAATACAACTTTGGGACAGAATTTATGTCTATTTTTAAGGCCTTAATTCATGCTGAACTACCTGTCACAATTTAAAAAAATAATTCAATTGAACTTTTTAAAATTAAAATTTAAAGTTTATTTTAGAAATGTAGGGATGGAATAAATAAAACAATAAAAAAATATTTTCGCCTTGAGAATGTGAATATGAATATTTTGATAAATATATGAATATATTTAAAAATCTATATAAAAGATTTACAACCCTGTGTTTTTTATTGCGTTGGGTTCTTTTGCGGAGAATTGAAATGATTACAAATATTTAGTTGTGTAGGTTAAGTATATTAAATTTGGATATAGTTGAAAGTGCAAATAGTGTGATTCTTAAATTATAAGGTTGGTTTACTTTTCTTATTGAATTTATTCTTGTTCTATAAAAGTAGACATGTGTATTTACCTTACCGTATTAACCCTACCTATTTACCTACATACGTATGGTTCGTCGTGTATTGAAATTATTACGTACTGTGATTATTTTGATTTACCTTTACTTTTAAATATTGAATTTATAATGTATATAAATATTGGATAATATGATTTTATTTGCTTTTATTATATTTATAATTTATTTATTAATTTCTCTATAATTTCTATTAAATAAATTATTACAAAAGTGTACCTATTTAAGGACAAAAAATTGTATTTTCCTTCTGAAAAATTTCTGGCTCACATATACTACCGCTGGCGCTAAACGCCTTCTTCAATTTACTCACAAGATCAGCAGCAAAAATATTTTCGACAGCAGGACTTGAGGGCACAATGCACATTCCAAAATTCGATAATAACGGCCCGGTAGCTTCGGCGACTAAAAGCCTTTAAAAAGGTTTAATATCGTAGTACCGTTCGGTTTAGTGCTAAAGTGATTTTGTGTCTAAGTTATTTAAGCCTTTATGTTTAAAAACCGAATATTTAGGGAATCTAAAATAGATTTTTAAAAGAAAAAAGGTGAGTTTTTGTATTGGAAGGTTTTAATTAAAATAGTTGATCTAAAATCATGAAGTAGGCCTTAATGCCTAATTAGCAACAAAAGGTGTTAAAATAAAAGTGTCATATTATATATTGTTTCAATGAAAGGTACTTAAAATATCTTTAAATTATTTAGAAATTAATTTATTAGACCCGGATTAAATAATATTTTAATAAAAAAAGCTAATAACTTGTTTACAAATAAGTAGCAATATATAAAGCGTGCTATCCCAATATGTCAGAGTTTCATAAAAAATCAGATAATAACTAATTAGTTCTAATATGGATAGCTGTATTTAATTATATCATGCATAAGCATAACTTTAATTGGTCTGATACACCTTTTTCTGTTAGTTAAATGGAAATTATAAAAGTAATGGCAGGTGGCCAGACTTTTAAAGGTATTTTGCCTGTTGTAAAGTTTAATTAAGCTATTGATTCTTTGTTACTAATTTAGTTTTTTTTTTCATGTTGGGCGCCAACTAATTACCAAATATACTGCAAATATTTAAAAAATATGAAATTTTCCAGAATAACTGAAATTTAAAAAAATCCGTTTTAGGAAAAGTAATCATTAAACATTTTATTTCTGAGATTCCACTCTTAGACATAGTGTATTTGTAATTCTTATTCAAACTCCATTGATTTAAATTAGAATAATAACCAACCTTGTTAATTTAAAAATTATTATCAGTTTGCTTGCAAGGAAGCTATAATTTTTTTTTATCTTCCATCATTAACTTTTTAAATCATCTATAAGAAATGACTTAAAGAAATTGATAAGCTGAAATTTATTTAGAAAATTCTTCTAGTAGCTAAGGTTTAAAGTCAAACTAAAACTATTTAAAATCATGAAGTCATTAAATATTGAGAATTTACTTTGCGAATTTTGGGTTAAATACGAACTGCACCACTAAAATTCCAATTAAAAAGGTTCGTGCAAATTGTACTTACTGCAAAACGAAAAACATTGCGGAGTCATAAAACACGCCCGCTTCACATTCTCTAGGGTAAACTTCACTGTGAGTTATGGGACAGCTGGTAGGCTGAATGTAACTAATTATTAAGGTATTATATTAACTGCACCAATAAATAAAGTTTTAAAAGAAAATTATTAAGAAAAATTTAAGTTTGCCTAATATTAGTATTGGTATTATTGACAAATTAAATACAAAGTTCTTAAAAAATATTACAGTTTAGTGCATTCAAATGAGAAATCTCTACTTAAATTAAATTTCCAAGTTTTAAGTAGATATTTAGAAATATTAGTTCGATTATATGTTTCAACTAAATTCAATTTCTGCGAGATATTTTTTTTATACCTTAAGCAAACGTTTCTCTTTTTTTTCTTTACTTTTCTACATCTAACATTGAAAACCAACTGGAGGTAATAAATGATTATTAGGAAACACTCTAAGTTTTGTAGTTGCTAAATGCGGTATCGAGGAATCAATCCAATTAAAGCCTTTCTGAACTATAATAAACAAATAATAGTTCTGCTAGCAGGAAGAAACAGTTTCTGGCGCACCTAATTTAACTGAAAATTTCGATACAGAAACTGCAACTTCTCTGCGAGAACGAAATTACCAATGCTCAATTTCAATTTAAAGGTACCGAGGGCCTAGGAACTTTCCAAATTAACCTTACTTATTGAGGTTCGAACCTAATCCTGTAATAAAAAAAGCATTTCGTAGATCAGATCAACTACAGATTTGAATATGAGATCAAGGGTTTCCGACTTGTATCGTAAATACTTACTTACTGATCATTAAATCGGTTGTGGAGAATGAGTAGAGTTGAATATATAAGAACCACTCATTAGTCAGATAGATTTAAATCAGCTTAGTCACCAGATGAAAACACGTTCGTTCCAGATCTCCTAACCGTTGCTGAACCCCATACGTTTTAAATAAATGTAGACAGATGGACGAAATATCTACTTTTTGCAGTACTTAGGGTGATAAAGATACACTCTTTTCAAAGCTAAAAAGCTAGCAAAATGTTACTATGTTAAGCTTACTATATTCAACTAAGGGGACTATTGTACCCTTGCCTCATGATGCGTATGTGAAGCAGTCATTGACTGGCATTCTAAGAAATGCAGGTCCATTTTAAAAAGAGTTTAAATGACAACGTAGATATTACAAGTGTTTCTTTCAGACAAAGTTTGTAGATTTAATGTAATTTCTTCTTTATCCCATATGAAGGGACTTATAATTCTCAGTTCTCAACACGTGCTAAAAAGAACACCATCTCCAGAAAAAGTAGACAAATAAACAGAATTTAAGGATCTATTCTTTGTCAGTCATTCTACTCAAAAGATCTCTAGAAGGCAGATAGACTCACCACTTTTACAACTGAAGAGCTTAAAGAAAAATGTCATGCGTAGTTATTATTTAAAATTCTTAAATAAATTTGAGTTATCGGGAGATAGGCTGGCACATCTGCTTTTGTGCTATATCCAAAATGAAAAGTCCTATAGTACTCTTATAGAGAGACAAAGAAGAGGTTTGTTGTAGTTCTCAATGTGAATGGTCACGAAATATCAGTTTTTTTTTTAGTTTTTATTTACTTAAGTGGTTTTTCTTGGTCATAGGATTTTCTGTAAACAGTTGAAGCAGGTTTTATTTACCTTATGATTGCTTTTGGAACAGGTTTTACCAGACCATTAAGGCACTTGACAGGAAGGAGATAAATAAAGAAAAAAGTCAAGATTTTCTGAAGATCAACTATAATTTTGCTTTTAATATAAAAATGAAGTGTCAAGTTAATTTTTTTGGGTTAAAAGAAATGGTCTATAGTCAATATAGTTCTCTTATTAAGATAAAAAAATGATGCTTTTTCTAAACCTTTCTCCATAAAAATGATGCAAACTAATCAAATGTCAGGATTGTTATTCCGTTTTGCAGACTATAGCAGGGCTAGTCAGTTAAGTAGATCGTCCTGGTTATAGAATTTTTCTTTTTTAACTAAAATTAACAAAACACGAACATCTTTTGAGGACCAACTGTAATTTCTTTTTTATGTAGTAGAAAAGGGTATTAAGGATATCATTAAAAGAATCAGTCATTAACTTTTTTCATTACTCTTTATTTATAGTCGCTTGTTTATTTTACTGCACTACACTAATGATTCAGATATTTCCTAAAAAAGAATCTTTTAATTAAACGCAAAAGAATACATTTCTTTCTTATACCTGCTGCTCCCTTTATAAATAGTACTAATTTATTTATTCATACTACATTAATTTTAGTTAATTAGTTACTCAGTCAGAGTAAGCTAAAATTAGTCAAAACATTGCTTATAGCTTAAGATCATAATAAATAACTAATTTTTAAGGGTGGAATAAAGAAGGTGGGGTAAGGTTTATTTTACGTCTACTTATATAGGGGTTGCTTAAAAAATCTTAAAATAAACTAAACTCTAATTTTGATTTACAGTTCCTAATCCACTAGTCTCCCAAAAAAATAATAAAAGTAATGAATAAAAATTCAACCACATATTTACTAATTGCTGCATATATATTCGTATAAACATCCAAAGGCATAACTTAAATAAATATTATACATTGTTTATTTTAAATTAAAAATAAATCTGTTTTTTAATTGATTTTCTCAATTTGTTTAAATTCTGCATATTAAAAAGAATAGTGTTATAAAAGTACCAATCCTATTTTATCTTAACCTGTAATTAAAAAGTGTAAAATTGGTGCAGCTAGTCCCTCTACCCAGACGGCACGCGTATGGTTTCAACATTTAAAAAGGGTGCAACTCCTTAAAAATGGGCCTTGGCAAGCATAAGAGAGCGGGAAAATTGTATGCCCCAATATTAATTTCACTGTTTGTCGAAGAAAGAAAGGGTCAAATCAAATAAATATTTTATGAGACTGGTGCCAATGAACGTCCCGTTAATGATTAAGACAAGCTTTTTAAATATTAGTTTAATTCAAATCAAATGGACAGATTAGTTTCGGAATGGCTAATATTAGCGAGAAGTCAACAAGTTTGCCTTTTAAATTCGAAATAATTATGTAATATTTAATTCTAAATTCGCTAAATTAATTCATGGAATCTTAATATTATTGTTTTAATTGGTTTTAGCTGGTATATGTAATAGGTATTTTAAAGTTATGGAAAAAGAAAGACAAGTATATTCAGCGTCTTACTTTACTAATATTTAGACTTTGGTGAAGCCATTAAAATTGAAGAAAAAAAACTTAAACAAAGATGACCCATTTTTGTGTTAAGAATATCCAGTTACATGTATGCATTATTTTTGTTATGGTTTAAAGTCAAGTAAAGTCAACAGGAAACATTTAAGTAAATGAAAATTGAAATTCAAAAAGCCACATTTAAAATGAATGATGAATTTTTTTAAATAGTTAGTGACGTTGAGCTAAATTGTTAAATTTTTAATGGAATATTTTGATTGTAGTTTTTCAGCTATAATTTTTTATTATTAAAATTGACTTTAAACAAAATTTATATTTATATTTTTACGAGAACAATTTTTCTCGTTATATCTGTTCCAAAACTAAAATAACTTTTCAGATTTGGTATACTTTCCTATTTTTTCTTTGCTCTAATTTTAATGAAAATTATTACTAAAATTTTATGTAAAATGTTTTTTGTTATTGTAACATATCCTACTTAAAAATTTTTTATAAAATTTTTTTTTCATATCCAGGTTTCTCTAACCAAATAAAAAATCACTTATAACAATTTAATTAATATAATTTATTTAAATTTTAATTTACAGGAAGCATATTAGTTAAAAAATAACTTATGCTAACTTCTTAATTTTATCTTTTATAGTTTTAATTTTAAAATAAAATATTGCAGTAGTTTTATGTTCAGCCTTAGGTGTTTATACAATCCTCATTTGGCTTGGAGGAAACTTGGTTCTCTGCCTTTTTTTACGTCCGATGCAAGGTTTTCGAGTAAAATAATAAAGGCCATGTGTATTATTAAAGAAAATTCTTCATTTTCTTCAGGGAAATATGCAATAAACCTAAACTTTTTACACCTAGTTTAAGACCAAAAATCAATATGACCTATTAATTAGTATTTTTAAGTTATTTGTTCTCAGATAACTCTTGGTGAGGCTCTAGAAGTCCATCAGGATCTTTACGTAAGCTTAGTTGTTTCCTGAAAGAAAATCTCTCTATTCTTGGAATGTCATTAATTCTTATAACTATTAAGATTAGAATTTTTCTCAAGAAGTTTGGTTATTCTTTGGCGAAATTATTTATTCGATTAAGAAAATAATTAGATAAGCTCACAACTTTATACCTATTATCAACAAACGTGGAATAGCCAAAGTTCTTCGGCTTTGGATAAGTCTTGGTCAGGCTCCAGAAATCCATTAAGATACTTAAGAGAACTTCTGTCTAAACTAGTATCCTAGTTGCCTTCTAGGTTCTTATCCTTGCCCATACATATCAGCTCCAATTAATAGAATCCGTTAATTAATCAGTAGTTTTTGGAGAGTAAATTTTAAGTGTCCTAGTTGTCTTTTAGGTTTTTATCCATGCCTACCAATATCAGCTCCGATTAGCATTTCTCTCGAGAAGTCTCTTAAGAATATTTTGAATTATTTGGTAAATCCTTCTTATCAGAGAATGATGAGATGAGCTCGAGCTCTTTAGCCGTAGTTCCATACATAAAACTAAAATAATATATTGCCATTCTTAAGGTATATCTTTGTATGAGGCTCGGGTGTGTGAACTTCTGGTTTATGTCAGTTCCTTAACATTAATTGACGCTTTACAGCTTATTCAAAGACATGAAAATCATATGACATGTTCAGTACTTTTTTTTCTCCGGTAGTACGCATCTTCTGCAAGAAAATATAAACTGACATAAAACCTGCAAGAATTGACTTTTATGTTTTTACTCGAAAACCTTAACTCAGTATAGAAAAAGGCAGGGATTCAAATTTGATTTAAGCTGATTGAGGATTTTAGAAACAATTTTTGTTTATCAATATTCAATTGAAAATCGTGTACGGACATCACCGATATAAATTTTGTTACTTCAAAGCAGTGGTTATAAAAAGTTTTAAAAACTTTATAAAAATATCTAAAATAATATGTTTTTGAGTTGTACTTGATCCACACCTCAAATGGAATAATAATGTTAAAGATGTTAACAATAGGGATAGCTCATGTATAGATTAATTTAAAAAAATAAAAAAGTACTTCAACTTTATATTTAAAAATACTGTCATAGCACTCATTTTACATGGTATTTTGGTATAAGATAGCGCTTTAAAAACACCTATCAGGCCAGATAACGTTGGCTGAAAACGTACTTTTTTAGAAAGAGATCAGTAACTTGGACCTAAGGCAGCTTTTTTACCAATTTGTATAAATGATTTTAAAAGGAAAGATACACTATTAATTGTATTAATATAATTACACCCTTATGCTACTCGTTCAAAACTCTTAAGATTTATTGACTAAAATTTAAATTTTCAGTTTTTTTCTGGTTAATTTAAAAAAAAAATCTAATTTTCTTGTTTTGACTATTTAAATTGTTGGTAAAAATAAACTATTTTAATTAAAAAAAAATATTTTAGAGATAATACTGTAAAGATTTTATGATAACCAAAGATAATTTTATTTCTAAAAATATCTATTAGCAATTTTACGCATGAAAAAATTTAATAAGCTAAATAGGAATACTTCTTTAAAAAATTGAATAGTCTGATTCTTAAAAACTTTTAAAACGGCTAACTTGATAGGCAGTTTGCTATGACTTCAAAAAAAATTATTCTGTTTATCAATGTTTCAATCATCTAAATCACATTTGACAAAAGCTAGAATTTATCTGACTAACATGACAAATATGACATCCAAATTACAACTACTGGATCAAAGCGGTAAATTTAAAATGATGTAATTGCAGAATTTTAAAATCAGTCAAATATTTACAAAAAATTATAGAACTCACTCAGAACTCAGAACAGAATGAGAAAAAGATGACAATAATTAACTTTTCTTCAGAAAATTTATAAATAAAGTAGAAAAAAAGAAATTGTTTTGAAAAATAAAATACGACGTTTGACGAAAATTGTAAAACATAGAACATGTTACCTTTGATGATTTCATGCCTTTGGATTATGACATGTAAACTTCGAAGCTTTACACAGATAAAAATATTTTTGAACACCATAGATCTATAGATCTTAGTCCAAAATAAAAAATGACATACCAGATGATCGTATTGAGAATAAATTACATTAACCACCTTCAACTAAGCAGGCAAAATTGTTTGAACTTATTATGTTTAAATTTAAAAACATATTAATATACAATCAATAAAGTTTTTTATTAAAAACTAAAAATAATAATTCCCACGTCAGTCATGAAACAAATATTTTTAGTGCTCAAATAATCAATAATTTGATATTTACTTTTATATGTATAAGTATATGGTATATTCTCGTGATACAAATTATACAATATGTAATGTTTCTGCATAAATTATATATTTATAAAATGCAATTATTCTTACTAATATTAATAATTCAATTTAGTTTATTAAAAAGTGGCGGTTTGACTTCACTGTATAAAAAAATCAAATAACTTCAAAAAATGTCCTAAATAAAGCTCTAAATGTAAAAGTTTTTAGGAAACAAAACAAAACCTACATATTTTTGTAAAAAATGTTCAATTTCTCTTAGCCTGAAATTCTGCTAACCAATCTGACTAATATAACCAGATTAAAAAATTAAATATTTAATTTAAAAGAAAATAACCTAAAGTCGTTTTTTTTAAATCTTTGAGTACAGAAATAACAAAACTAAGTTCAGAGAACTAAAATAAAATAAACAATAATTTTGATGGCCTGACATAAAAATGGTCGCGCATTTAAAAATAGTACTGGACGAACATAAAATAAATCTCTCCTCAGACATATAAATTCTTCTTCTGTCTGGAATTGTAAAGCTCGACTGTCAAACTAATTTGCCTTTTTAACAGAAGGCTAAATTAAAAGTTATGAGAGCTTTTGTGCATAATAAATAAATAATTAATTGTCACCCACAAAGGTCGTGTAAATATACTTTCCCAGGGTGCTTATCATATTTCGGTAAATATTTTTTTATAACATACATTAGTGGTCTAATGGGATTTCGTTAGAAATACAGTTGTTTCATTTAATATTGCTGATTTGTTGATAAGTACTTTGACAATGTTGACATTATAAGTCACTTTTTGTCTAGAACTAAAAATACATTTACTTTGTTTTTCTGATAATAGTTATCCTAGATTGTTGTTTCTATAAAGAACTCTTTTCTATCTGGTAAGTTCTTTTTTGCTGTATTTACCTTGCACAAACTAATAAGTCCCGTTAGGACCTTCCTTTTAAATCGTCACCCTGTATAATCAATCAATTGATTTCCTTTTAAGGGTCGGTTAGGGTTGATCTCTCACTGCATCCACGCATCTGGGGTTTTTACACGATAGCAACGCATGCCTGCCTGGCATTCTACCCTCTTTTATTCTCGTGCCATATCGGTTTAGTGCCTTTTTAACCTCTCGTCTTTCTAGACATGCGGACTTTGAAATAAGGGAACGTGATCTTACGAATCGGGTTTTAAATATTATAAATTGTTTATTTGGCGTGCATTTTCAGTTGAACGGAAAATGAGTGAAGTTTTGAAGTGTTTTGTTTGACTTAGCAGTAAACGAATTTTGAGTATTTTATAGGAGACTTTCTATTAAGAGTAAGCAATAAAGTAATATTTACCTATTTGTCACTTGTCTTATAGCATATAATGATACTTCTTAAATTCAGAGTTATTCTCCACATTTTATGATTATTTTTAAATAGTAACTTTTACTAACTGTATTATTAAGTTTTGTGTGTTTAAAGCCTTAATTTAAAATTTTTTGACTAAAAAAGATTAAACTTAAATGCATACCCATTTAGGTTAATTAATTATATTTTTTTTCTATAAGTTTATATATAATGCGTTTGACTTTTGAATCTAATTACAAAAAAATTTTAGACTAATTGCTTTTTTTTCTTTTTACAGGACTGTTTTTAGATAATTTCTCAGATCGTATAAAGAAAAGTTATAAAGATATTCAATTATTAAATCATATAAATTTCATCATGAGAAAACATAAATAAGATAGATAAATGTAAATTCGGATGCATAACTTAAATGGGTATGATCGCCTTAAAGTTTTAAGCCTGGTTTATAATTTTTGTTGGATATAGGTCAAAAAAACTACTCCAGACGACCGATTTATTTATTTTGTCGACGTTTCAGTCTCTTTGAGATCATCTTCAGGACTCATAAACATATACAAAAACATAAATCATATATTCTGGTACAGTAACAAAGATTAAAGTTTCGCACATAGTAAAAGTAATAATTAATATTTAATTAAAAAGGTACTTATTAATTAAAAGTAAGCTTTTTTATGTTTTGTTTAAATATTTTGCATAAAATTAATTCTTTTGAAGAATTAGGCTTGTTTATTGAGATATAAATCTTAGCTAAAATTCAAAAAATTTATTTGCATTTAGCACGGTTTCTAAATTTTTTAAATTTAAAAAGCAAAAGGTTATAAAAGATAATATGAGAAACATTCTATCAAAATGGAAAGACTGCATATACACTTACATGCATGCTTTATTTTGTATACTTTAGATCGTCTTCCTTAATAATAATAATTGTTAAAACATAAGTACAAAGATTTATAAAATCTTTCTAATCTACATTTTTTATTTAATTTTTAATTTTTAAAACATTTACCTAAAAAGATGAATTGAACAATAGCTACAAGACAATCCTCTTTCCATCAGCTAATTTTTTTATTAATTTCTGATAAAGGAAAAAAATGTAAAACATTGATCAGCAATATACTGTTAGTGTAGATATGCCTGAGGACCCTAAAAGGTATTCTTAGTTTTTTTATATTGCTAATTAAATTAAAATAAACATTATTAGATTATCAAAGTTCTTTTTTTTAATCATGTTACGTGTGTGTCTTTTATAACTTTACTATCTACGAGTAATTTCTGTTTGTTCAAAAACAAATGAATGTTAAAACTTTTCAAAGTCCTTAGTAAGTGCGGTATTTGAATTACTCAGTATTGTATGAGATTTTATACTAATTTTATGTTCAGAGGTTCTAGATTTTAAATATATTAACGTTTGACCAACACCACCGCATTCACAGCATTAGATTTTATAAATTCCATTAATTTCTAAGTCCTTTGATATCCTTGTTTTAATTTTAAAAAGAACTGTTTGATAATGTAATCATTCATAAAAGCAATGTTAATATTATCGCCATTAAGTTCTTGCAATCTTATTAGAGATTACTGACAAAGGGCATTTTAAAGATTTTTTTTTCGGAAGAACTTTGATAATGAACTATTAATAATGGTTTTATTTTGTATTTATATGTATCAAAATTTTATTTATTTTTATTGACCTAAAAATATGAACTTCTTCTTACTTGGTAAATAAGAAACTATTTACTATTTTGCTATTAGTTCGATAAAAGAAAATTTGGAAAAAATATATTTTTTTTAAAAATGCAAAAAGAATTTTTTGATTAAAGCCTATAAATTTTTTATGTTACAAAAAAACAATAGAGCGATAAAAATAATATATTTAGATGCATAACTTAAATATGTATGGCTCTGAGTATAATCATTATGCTTTGGTTGTTTTTATAAAAAATAGTGTTGGGTTTATTAGTTAAACTCTTTGCAAGCCAACCAAAATCATTTTCCTCTAGTGCATAGTTTCTTAAAAGGCATAAGATATTTTTTAGCCTATTTTTTAAATATTTAAATGTATAACCTTCATCTGTATTTTAAGGTCTTGGCTAGCTTTTCATCTTTGTTAAATGAAATATATTGAAATTACAACTTAATTTTTTAAGTGATTTATATTATGAATTTTGCTGCATTTTGAGTCTCTTTAAAATTTATTGAGTTACTGAAATTATCTCTACCTACTAGAAAATCTAAAGAAATATTAAAAAAACTTAAAGCTTTCAATAGGGCTATAAATAATACAAATACTCTCAGAAACACATAATGTGATATTGTAGAAAGGAAATAATAATATATTAATTTAAATGCATAACCTAAATGGCTATAAGTATATATTTTTGTAACATATGGTGCTTTTATATTTTTTGTATAATTTATAATTACACAAGTATAGAAGTCTTAGTATAATCGATTGTGTAGTCTTAAAAGCGTTTCAAATACGTTTAAAACTCCAATATAATTAATATCTTCAACCAGAGATTCCATGAAGCTAAAAACTTGATATTTAATTTAGTATCATTACTGACTATTGTTTATTTACAAAACTAAAAATCTAAAAGCCTTTTTTGTGGTTTTTCTACCTAATTTCCTTTCATAAAACCCAAGCCAACTTATATTCACTTAACTACACATCCTAGACACACCTTTACCATATAATCGTACTACAAACCACAAAATATGTATCACTCATATAATTCTAGGATTTTTAATACGCTTATGCATCAAATTCTATTACTTTTAAAATAAATATTTGACGTCCCCGCCTAGTTCTAGATTCCACTATACCGCCATTATACCAGATGGTCAATAAAAATCAAGGATCATTTAGACATAAATGCCATTTATAGAGACAAAAGAACGTTGCGGCAAGATGCACAATTAGGTATGACTTTTTTTTTAAAAGAAGTCTCAGTAGTATGTGGTAATGAATATAAAGTGTTTTAAATAGTGTAAAAAATGGTAACAACATGTAAGTTAATCATATAAATTATTAAGTTACATAATGTATACCAGTTACCTTATAAAACCATTAGGCACCATCAAATTATTAAGAACCCAACCTATATAAATTACCATCATTATAAAATTATAAACGGGCGTGGTTTCAAGAAAAAAAAATCATTAACCCAGGAAAAGATTTGTCTAACAATAATTGTCACCGAACCTACGGTCATTAAACAAACAGGGTGTTTGAGTATTCCGTTTATCCGATTGTTTGTAAATTTATTAATATTTCGACCTATTTAAAATTCTTGCTTGTAACAGGTTAAGGTGGGATACATTCTGTTATAATTATTTTAATGGCAGCAGTTGCATTGCGTGCTCATGGGTTTTTTTCAATATTGAAGGTAATTTTGACTTATTGTCATTTGAAAACTGATAGATTAGTATTTCAATAAAATTATTATTTTTTTTTAATTTAATTTTGCTTGGCAAGAATAGATCCTTAGTGGGTCAAGATCAAAAAATTTGGTTAATACCTTTTGATTTAGTAAAACTCTCAATATCTCAATTGGGTATTAAAATTAAATAACTATATATATATATATATCTATAATAACTGTTAAGGCTCCTATGCAATCTAAGATATGTTTGCTAAAGGAGTTAGAACCTATAAATTACTACTGTATTTTTCAATAATTATTTTACAGTTTCAGTAGCATTAAACATTTTTCCCAAAAGGATAAATTATATAATGGTGTTTTTAAAGTTGGGCTATTTATTTTAACTTATTGGAGGACTTGTCAAGAGAAGTTGATATACCAAAAATCATCTTAAAAGAGATAGTAATAAATAAAAAAATTGGAAAAAATAGTAATGGTAATATTTTTTTAAAAATTAATGTTAAATTTTTTTAAACATTTTTTGTAAATTTCATATATTTTCACTGTTATTTGTTTCGTGCTCTCAACGCTCATCAAAATTTGTATTATTATATGATCTTCCCTACGAATCTTTGGTTCAATCAGTTATCTAAGTCTTTTAATTGTGCGTATCTTATTTGTCTGATTATATTGTGCGGAAAAATGATCCATGTTTACGAAAACAATGAACTAGTGGCCATAGTACTTACCTATAGAGAGTGCCAAATGCCGATTTTATGTGGAAAAGTTTTTTTTATGAAGTAATCCGGCCTTACGTATATTTTTAAATTTATGTTTATGTTATATTAATGCTAAGTTTAGCTATTAGATTTTGTGAAACTGAGTATTAAATGAGCTACTGAATTAGCTCACTCAACAATAAGGAAGTCACGCTGGAAGAGCTGCTTAATCTGACATGTCAGAAATTGAGAAAGGCCTTTTAGAAATAATCCTAGACGACCCAATAATCTGTACTAGAGCTATAGGAGCTTACGGTAACGGTTCTCAGAGTAAATTTTTGAGCAGGATTATATATGAATCAAACAAATGAAAATAATTTTGAACAATTTTTGCAAAAACGGTAAACATTTAACTTAATAAAAACTGTTTAAGAATCATTTTTTATATGGTAAAGTAACTCTCTTAATATACTATAACTTATATGTGCTATTGGTGTATTAGCTTCTTTTTACGAGTTCCATAAGGTGATCAAATAAGTGACTCAACTTTGAAAAACATATATTTCATTACAGGCAACTTTATTTTACACTTTATTATTTTAAACTTAAATGCATAACTTAAATGGGCACGATTGTCTTGGTATTTCTTCTATTAATTTAATTTAGATTTATTAAAAATAATGTTAGCAAAATTATTTGCTCGTCTAATATTTATTCTTATGGCATTAACATAAAATATAACTATTTAAATTTCACTTAAAATAAATAAAGATTGATGTACGTAAGAGATGTAAATTAAGCTATTTAACTAAAAACTATTTACTCTATATAAATATCTGCATTTAAAGAATTTTTAATAGAATGTTTAATCTATGGTCAGAACACTTGGAAATGTAAAGTAAAATATTTATTACTGTACTATTTTCCACTAAACAAAACATCAAAAAATACAGGTTATCAATTTAATTATTACCCCATCTTCCCCTTTTTAAAATAAAGGTGCGACAAAGGCGATGACTAAAAAAATAGTGGAACAAATCAAAACGAAACGCAACCAACCAACTCAGATCATGCATTATTTGCCTTAAAAGAAACTCTACGAATTAATGTACATTATACAGATTTCTTTCTACGTTGGTATTTTTCTGAAAAGGGAAAAGCTGGGAATAATACAAATGCATCGGTCATAAATCCAATTATAAGAATTGCCATTGTTTATTTCAATAATTGAATAATTGTTATTCTTCGGAGAAATGTTGATATAAACTTTATTGAATATTGTAACAATTCTATTCTATTGCTTTCGCTTTCAATTTTTTTGTTATGATTTTATGAATATAAATGATTTATTCTGTACTATCAGATACTGCTGTATTATTCATTAATTACATTTTTTTTCTCGTAAGTTTACTTATTTTTTCCATTTATATCTAAAATATTTGTTTCTAAATTTAATGACTTAAGTTGTCTAAAATAAATAAAATAATTTTTTACAGGCATTTAACGTTACTACGTATTGGTTATGAGGCATGAAAAACTGTATAACCGGCTCTGGGTGACCTAAATAGACTCTTGTTAAAGTTACATAACAAAAAAGAACTAGCACTAATAGGATTCCTAGGAAACATAACTCATCACACCTTAATGCACTTACGCAAAGAAGAATTGCAGCCTCGAATAAGGGCATATCGAAGCCAAATGATAATCAACCTTAAGAAGAGACACAGTTATAGCAAGAGTGGCCCGAGGATGTCCCCAAAGAGGTGCTCTATCATAATTGTACTAGTCAGTTCTAGTTACCTCATGAATAATATATTGGTTGGTTTATCCTCGTTATTAATGTATGGGAGGTGTCCTTTAAGGTCACAATGTCGAATCACAGGCACATCCTATTTGAGCTGCAGGAACATCTTCGGCGTGATACGCCAACCTACACAATTTCAAGGAATACTAATTAGGACAACTTTCAAGAAGAATTAGTCGGTGGTTTTGTGAACATGAAGGCAAAATACAGTAGGTTATTATAGTGCTAGAAGTACAATCTGTATGTAAAGAAGTATATAATTCTAGCACTATAATCACCTATGAGAGGATGAAATAACTCTTTAAATCTTCAGGCATGGATGGTTTATATTCATACTCTCTATAAAATGACTTAAATTTACTAACTATACAGACTATGCACTTCTTTTTCTCAAGGCTACGTTCCAAAGCTAGTGGCGTGAGATGAAAGTTGCTTTAATCCCGAAACCAGGATCAAATCATACAGACCAATCAGCCTCATCAGTTTTCTGCTAAAGACAATGGAAAGGCAGATTGACCGAGATCTAAAAGAAGGCACATTGGTTAAAAAATGACTGCATGTGCAAATCCATGGACCTGACTTGTAGTGTAAAGTTCGTGAAAATGGCGAAAAGTGCTCTAGGCAATGGTAAGGCTTGCCTGGGTGGATCTCCAGATATTGACGAGGCGTCTCACAAGATCCTTTTCGAAGTGATCTACCGATCACTCGAGTGCCTTGACTCGAAACCCCGTTTGGTGAGTTACATTAGGGCTATGCCCTCGCAGCGCTGTGTATTTGCCCACCTCGATAGCGAGTTTGTCAAAACGTTGGCGCTTAGGGGCTGCCTACAGGGAAAGTTAAAAAAGCAGAGCTTCTATTAGTTACTAAGAGCCGTAACTTTGGCATATTATCTGCTGTTTCTCTGGATGGAATGCAGCTGCAATACTCCCAGACTGCTCGATTTCTGGATATCCTATGAGATTCCAAGCTGTTCTGGTACGACCACGCAGACACCAGAATTAAGAAGGCTATATTCGCGCTATGGGCCTGCAGAAGGGCTTTCGGCAACGTCTGGAGTCTGTTCTCTTAGATGCTTTACTGGATTTATTCATCTATTATTAGGCCTTTTCTCACATACGAGGTTATCGTTTGGTGGCTCCGTACAGGGAAAGCAGAAAATCCGGGCACGGCTCAATAGGATTTATCTTGCATATCTTAGTATAACAGGTTTTACTGGACCTGATGGTGCAATTCGAGGCATAAAGAACTGCGCATAGGCTACATGTGCTTGGTGAACAACGGGCTGGTGAGACTGGTCATGCAAAAATCTGGTCACAGGCCGCACAGGAGTGCCCTCTGATTCTGGAAGTACAAGGAGAGGGCACAAAGGTTGGGATGGGCAGTGACTATATGATACCTGAGACTGTGTATTATAAGACTTTTGTGACTCACATCGGCAAAAAAGAGTGGCAGAGCTGGTGCAGGGCTCTGTAGTGAGATTTGACATACCAGCAGAATATATCCACTGAAGAAGCATGCTACTCTTTTCCAGGTTGAAGTTTTTTCTGTGTTGAAATGTGAACAGGGGAGTAATCGAGAAAAGGTCCTGGAGGAACTGGTAAAGGTGAGGTCCAGGATTCAGCTTGTCTAAATGCCTGGGCTTTTAGGCCATACTGGAAACGAGGAAGCAGACTCCTTTGCTAAACTAGGATTTGTAAAACAGCCGGTGAAGCCTGAACCCATAATTAGTATAGCTAAATGGGTAGCAGCTGAATTAACGAAGAGTCTGCTGGACTAGTGGACCCTCCGAAGATGGACTGTAGTACATGCCATGAGGCAGGACGATTAGAATAATCAGACAGACTCTGTCGACCTCACCAGAAATCTACTGCGCTTAAAAAGATGCGAAATTCGGCTAGTGGCGGTTCTCCTAACCACAGCAGACCACATTATCGAGAAGTTCCCAGCAGTCATGTGCGCTAGGTTTAAATTGTTGGATAATATCTACAGTGAACCGAGTGATCTTTTATCCATCAAACCAGAGAGTCGTATTGGTTGTTATAAGACTATTGGGTAACCCTCGGCGGGCCACGATGGGTCCGTCAGGATACCTATATGCATAACAGCTTTGGGCTGCCCACTACACAACAGATGTATAATCTAGAAATGTATTGGTTGGATTTTAATAATAGTCAAGAGTATAAGCGCATGAACTATGTTTCAGAAAGAACATAGGGTGTATTGAACTTCATTCATAAATAATGCAAAAATGAAGGAGGGTCGGTAAACCCGTTTATGATCACAATAATTCTTTCATCATAAAAGATAGCTTTAAAAGAGCTACAGGTATAAAATACCTAGGAGTATTTTTTAACCAAAAATGATATGGAGACTATACATCAATAAGGCAAAAATTGCTCTGGCAAAAGTAAGAGCCTATATATGGCTGAAATTGAGGCTTGAGCTCAAAAATTCACTTATGGTAGTAATATTATTATACGATTTAGTCATCTAGGGTAGAACAGTAATACAAGTTACGGCAATTAAAAGAAAATAGAGAAAGATTGAAAGGTTAAGTCAATCTATGACATCAGATATAACAATTCCTTATTCTACTTCAACATATACTATTTTGCAGGAATGGGATAGTAGCCCTTCTATAAACCTTGTCTGGTACACAGATGGCTGAATGACTAATCAAAGTTCAGCCAGGGGATGTAGAAGGACAGAAATACAGTAATATGCCAAAGACTAATATCGCCATGAGTATAAAATTATAGTAATATATTTAGACTGGAAGGCTTTAGATATTCCCATAATGTGAAATCAACACTAATAAAAGACTGTTTGAGTGGTCTGCATATCATAGCCATATCCAATAAAGTAACTCTAGCATAGATATTAAGCCTATAAGTTAGCCAGGTAAAGCTAATGGTCATACTCAGTCCATTTATAGCCACTGAAAACTAAAAACAAACACGAAAACCTTAAAAACCACAGATTTGAAGACCCTTTGTAGACTTTCTTAGGCAAAAACGTCTAAGTATATGTAGTGTTACTATGAAGTAATATGCAGCCTTAGATTTGAGAATTTTGGAGACTATACTAAATCTCTACAGGTTGCGTTAGCATAGGACTTATGTCTATCAAGCAAACTCTAACTCTGTCTCTTCAAGTTCCGTCTCCTCGTCAGAGGTTGGATATCATCAGAGTAATTCTTATTTTACTGACAGCAACTCTAAATAGTTCGTTTGATGTTAGCTTAAGCCAATCTCTTAAGTTTTGGAGCTTTGTAGTAACGCATATTTAGATCATCTTATAACATGACTGAAGTATTTAAGTTTTCTTCTTTTTAGCGTGTTAAATACTTCCTCCTTATTTTGAATTCTTAGACGCAGTTCCATGTTCGTGACTTTATCTTTTCAGGATATTTTTAATATGCGACGATAGCACCACCCTTTAAAAGCATTAAGTTTATCCATTTCGGCCTTTTTAAGAGTCCAAGCCTCAGCTCCATAAAGTAGAGTCAGAAATACGTAGCACTTTAACATTCTAAGTTTTAAATTGATATTCTTGCTACATAGAAATTTTTGTAATTTGACGAATGCTACTCTTGCTATCTCTATTTGGGATCTTATTTTAATTGACTAATCCAACGTTTCTATTATCCAGCTACTCAGATATCTATATTTCCTTACTCTCTCTATAGATCTATTGTCTATGATAAGGTTACCTTGGATATTTTCTCGTTTGGTTGTGACCATAAACTTAATTTTTTTAAGATAAGATTTTTAGACCGTAGGAATTATATGCATCATTTAATTTTTGTAAAAGTGCTTGGAGATCTTGAGATTATCTGCCTTTACAATAGTATCATCAGCGAATCGCATATTTTTCAAAACTTGATATTAATAGAAAAAGCGGAAAGCATACATAATCTATAGATGTTATTTTTTTGATAGGTTAAGAGATAGGAAATTTGAATGAAAGTCACTTTATCAGTTAGCCAATGTTTCGCAATTTTAATTTTGCATCATTAGGGCCATCCAACTATGACTTTTTAGTCAAACACAAAAATAATATTTGCCAAAACAAATTTTCCACAGGACATATACATGTCAAAATATAGAAAATAACGGAAATTAAAAAAAAGATGAAAATAGTAGCACGGTGTTTGTTTTGCTGGTATATGGAACTGTATAATCTGTCTCTCTCTAAATTTTGCCTCCGGACTTGTCTGAAATATCTGTAGGAAAGGCCAGTTATTCCAAGAAGTTAAACTTTCATTTTTAAGACTGCTAAAATGAACTGCATAGGAAAAATAATTTTAGAAGTACTTTTATCAGTCAGTACTTTTTTCGAAAAGTAGCTGTACTTGTCTAGAAGAAAAGAAATAATGCTTTTTTCAGGTTTGCAGGCCGCTGCTGTGACTCAACATAGGGTTCGTTAATTTTACTATGATAGTTACTAACTATCTGGAATATTTTCCCAAATAGTGTTGTCTGTTCACAAATTCATTCACCTTTTTACTGATTTTTTGCACTATTTACTGATTTTTCTTAAAATTGTCAAGATTCTAAGACATCTAATACATTTTTTTTTGGTAACCTTATTATTTGAATTTTAAATCCAAGTTCAAACTAACTTATAAAACTGCGTAAAAAGCATTTATTTTTAAAAATAAATCATAACTTCATATCTTATTATAATCTAACTTAACTTATTAATTCAAATCACTCTAAGTTCCCCTATAGTGGGTAATAAATTATTCTAATCATCCACGGCTCTCCAACCTTCACTATGGTCTAGTTTATAATGCGGTTTTTACATTATATCTGTCTAATAAATATTTAAAGCTGCAACCTGCATATTTTATTTTATGCAAATAGTCGACGTTTATAACTTAAAAAAAATCTATAACTATTGAACGAGGATTTCCCTTTTTACTACATTCCTTACCTAATATAGGATTTCCGCTTTTAATTAATTCAAAACTAAAGTCCATAGTTTCACTTGTCGTCAACAGTTCTTTAAAAATGAGCATTATCTCTTCACTGTCCCATAACATTTATTGTGTTTTGGGTTTAATTGTCCGTAAAAACGACAACAAGATTTTATTTAAAATTAAAACATGGCGATTAAGATTAATAAATTAATTCTGGGATCGTGAAAATTGTCTACTTCCAGACAGTTTATGTTGTTATGCCATAGGGTCAATTACGGTTTGATGGGATTCTATGGGCATGTTTACTTTTAATCATAATTTATTGAGTTTTTGTTTGTAAACATTTTAATGGATTATTATGGAAGGTATTAAATTATCTTGATTCAGTAAATATTCGTGATGAGTATCTCAAGACATTAAAAGTAATACTGCGAACAATATTAAACAAAAATAAAATTATTAGCGCTTTTAACAATTCAGGAATTTAACGGATATTCAGCATTTAATTCGTATGAGAACTGCTATTATTCGAAGTAAAGAAAGCAGTCACATAACTAAAATTCCACCTTGTTCGTTACATAAAAAACCGCCATCTATTGATAAACGAGTCATTATGAAAAATAAAACACTCGACAAAAACTAGTTCTTAACTAACAAATATATGTCTCTTTTAGCACCTCTTTCATCGATTATCTCCATTTTTAGAATCTAGAGCGCGACAACTATAAATGGTCAACACCATTCGGAAATTTACTTGACGCGACCACACCAAATCTACAGAAAAAACCACTTTGCAGTGATTTGTGTCGTTTGTGGGCTCGGTCTTTTTATTAATATGAAGCACCCCTTATTGTAGCAAAACCCCCATGTCATATATAATCTATCCATCTTAAAACTACATTCAAGTGCTTTTATGCAACCCCAAAGGGATTGCGGTTTTTAAGAGTGTTTCTAACGGGGTGTAAAAGTATAGACCCTTGGCTGTATTTAAGATTTATTAATTCGAGGGAATGCTGATATGAAACTTAAGGGATGAAATCAAGCGAGCACTAAATACCTAGATAAAGGCTTTAAGACAAATTAAATAGCAAAACGTGTATAATATCCACATAAGTTTTACATAATTTAAAGTAATTATGTCTATGTTGAAGGTTTTTTTTGATGATATTTAAAACAAATTTACTCTGCTGAAGAAAGGTATAATAGTAAAAATAATCTGATTCATGATTATCAAAACTACCAAAAAAGACTGCATTAATTCATATTTTTTTATATATTCAAATTTTAAGATAAATCTTATAAAATAACCCTAAATTGTTTAAAATGCCCTAAGTCATATCAAACCTATTTATCCTAAAGCCATAATTAATTTTCTTTATATAACCCTAAAAGAACGGTTGTTTTTCAAGAGTGTTTCTAACGGGCTGTAAAAGTATAGACCCTTGTCTGTTTTCAAGATTTATTGATTCCAGGAATCCCTTGTAGGAAGGAAAGCTGATATGAAACTTAGGGATGTAATCAGGGGATTACTGAATGTTCGTCTGAATTTCAGCATTTATAGCTTTAAGGCAAACTAAGTAGCAAATCGTAAATAATATCAGTTCTAAAGCAATAGGTTTTTCAAGAGTGTTTCTAACGGGCTGTAAAAGTATAACCCCTCAGCTGTTTTCAAATGTATTGAGTTCAGAATTCCTTTATAAGAAAAAGCTAATATGCAACTTAAGGGATGTAATCAAGGGATCAGTGAAAGGTTATCTAGATTAGGACATTTTTAGCTTTAAGGAAACTAAATAGCAAAATATAAATAAAGTCCATATATGTTATGAAAATTTTAAAGTTACTAAGTATGTATTAACAGTTTTTCTTTAACAATAATAATTATTAATTTTAAATGCTTAGGAAAGGTATAATACTAAGAATAATTTAATTTTCGGTTAGCAAATCTACAAAAAGGACTTTGCGCTGATTTATCATTTAAGGACTCAGTTTTTTAATAATATTAATCTTAAAAAATAGCTCTGGTTTATTTGAATTAAACTTTATTTATTCTAAATATATAATAAGTATAGACCCTTCGATGTTTTCAAGATTTAATGATTCTTTTGTGAGGGAAATCTGATATGAACCTAAGGAATGAAATCACAAATCACTAAATGCCTTTATGGATAGCATAATATCATAAATTTATAGTCTAAGATCAGAGCTAAAAACAAAATAGAATATAGCATATAGTATCAGAGACATTTAATTTAAGCATAACTTTACACAATCACATTAATTTATCCTAAAGCTATATCATTTTCTTTAATGCAAGACCAAGGCAAAGTTCATAAAATAAAATATTATATATTATATTTTATTTTGTAAACTTTGGCCAAGGAAACTGTTAGTTTTAAGAAGTATTTTTAACAGACTATAAAAGTACGTCTCTACAGGAATCAAGATTTATGGATTTCAGGAATTTTCTTGTACAAAAAGGCCATAATGAAATTTTTAAAGCCTTTGTAGCCTAAGAGCAATGCTAAATAATAAAACGTCAATACTACCCATATAAGTTATGCATAATTTTAAATATTTTAGTGCATATTGAATGTTTTTCATTAACGCAACGTAAAATATACTTACTATGTTAATGAAAGGTGTAACAGTAAAGGTTCTTACTTGACTTCGTAATGACGTGGATCGAATTTAAATTAACTAAAGGTATTGAAAGTAAACTAATCGATATTTGAATTAGTTGATATTGTTACAGTTTCTATTTTAAAATGAATGATGAAAAAATCAGTTAGAAACAATTAGAAGGCCTACTATACATACTTTTCCGGAAAAAAAATTAGTGTTTTTGGTCCTTTTATTTAAGCCTTTAGGCTTATTTAGATTTATTTTTAATAATTAGTTTCTAAGGAATAATTTTTGATTATACTTATATAATTTTCTCTTTTTAGAAAATGATATGCTTAAGAAATATATTTTATGTGTAACAAATTTTTTTAGGAAAAATTGTATAGCATAATAATATGTCTCTAATAGTATAATAGTATGCCTCGACAGTAGATGGTAATAAAACAAAGAATCGGGGGCGGCGGATCTAATCGAATGATTTTTTTAGGTTAAGTCGAAGGTGCCGCGTTCGGTTCAATTGTCGTACAGAGAAACGCATTATGCGACTTGAATACGAATTTAATTTACAGAAAATGAGCAGGTACCATCTCGACCGTGACGAAAGGTTGACATAAAAAAAGTTGGACTTGCACTTTTAATTTCACGAAAAGGAATCATTATTTTTTTTTTAAAGTTGAAATTTTCTGAAAAAAGTAATAATAAATATTAAGTAAAAGTATGTAAATTATATAAAAAGTAAAAATAGAAATACAAAAAAAAACAGTAAATAGATTAATGTATAACATTCTAACTTTAATTGCTTTTATCTATATGTGCTTTAACATAGTATAAATTGTCAAATAATTTTTAAAATAATTGCGGTAGTTAAATGTGGCTAATATTACTCAAAAATGCTTTAACTATAGGAGTCAACGTTTAAATGCTTTTACCTATATACTCCCACAATTTGTCCTAATATTATTCCTAACATTTATACTTATAAAACAACTAATTAAGTTGAAAATATCTAAATTTAAGTGATTTGTATATAGGGTTTTATCTACAGGAACCACAATTGATGACTTGAAATCTATAAATATGAAAAATCTAAAAATTTGATAGTTTGTATAAGTAGTTACTACAATGAAAGTAAAAAATAATTACTACACGCTGCAGTAATTATTTTTTAAGTTGGTGATATTACCGATTATATCAGGTCAACATCGTTATTTTGAACGGAACATCCTTATATCGATAAATTTTTAAATATTAGAATCTAAATACTTTTTGCGTATAATGCCAATAGCATCAACTAGTGGCATTGCAAAACAATAAAGTGCTATAATAATGTTATTACTTCTTATCTTACAGTTGAAATTGTCAAATCATGATATGACATTATAGTGTATACGAAGATTATTTAAATTTAATTTTTAATTTATGGAAAATGTGATTAAGTTACTTCAAGGACCTGTCTTATAATTGGGATCCTAATTCTAGAAAAAATAAATCATCACAAAACACAATAAAAAAAAATTATACAAACTACACAATTTTCAATTGTGTTGAGTTTAGTTGGTGCAATTGGGTTTTCATTAGCAGCTAGTGATATGGTTTTCCAGTTTAATCTTAAAATTGGTGGTTTCTTGTCTGATATCCTATACGTCAATTCAGGTGTTCTTCAAGGTAGACACTGTTTGCCTTTACTCTTTATTTTATTTGTATATGATATTACTTTATTATGATTTTGAGAACCGTAAATATTTAAAATTTGCTAATGATTTGAAATTTTGGAGATCTATTATAAGTCATTAAATCAGGGCTTCCTGCCATTAGGTCTTAATAGATTGTGTGTTTAGTGTACGAAAATTCAGCTGAACATAAAGAGGTACATTTGTTAGTTTTACGCTCAAATTGAATAAATTCTTATCTTCCTATTTAATTTGTGTTAGTGTATCTTTACCATTAAGGATATAGAGGTTCCTTTAGGTGGCAAGTTAACCTTTGCTGACCACATCAATTCAATATCTGTAAAAAGCTTGAATATACTTGTCTTTATTTTAATAAATTGCCAATATTTATCTGTGAGGGCTACGAGATTGGTCTACTCTGCGTTAGTAAGGTATGCATGAAAATATTGCTCAGTTGTGTGGTCACCATATTTTAAAAATCGCACAGTTTCCTTAGAACTTTAACATACATTTCTGAAAGTATGTACTTTAAAGGAGGGAATAAGAATAGGGAACCATAATTACAGTGTGATGGAACAACATTAAACCAGCCCTCCACTTTCCATAGAATCTTGTATGGTGTAGATTACCCTATTGATATGAATTTGACCCTAATAAATAATCTAAATATTGATGTATTAAATATCTATGTATTATTCTCAATATTTTAATTACTACTTGTAATGCTTAATGTAACTTACATTTGTAATGCTTATGTACCAGGTTTTCATATTGTTTTCTAGGTATGATTAAATCTTTTATTTATTGTTATTTTCTTTTTTTAAATTGTTATTTAGTTTTAAGTCTAACTTGTAATTTTGGATCAGTAAGAGTTAATGTGTTGATTATTACAAAAAAAAATATGCAAGTAAGATAAAGAACTACACAAATTATTAAACTTCATTTCTTGAACCTACGTAGTAATTCTTCGTAGATGGCTTTCCTTACTGACTGAAAGTCAAGTTCTTCAAATGCAGTTCTGATCCTTCGCATGCAATCTCACATGAAACAACCGCGGTATTTGAAATATTATTTTTAACTATTCCTTAGGTAAATAAATCGAGTAGTGTATAATCGGGGAAGCGGGAAGACCACATGTTTGGTCTTTTCTTGGCTATCCATTGACCAAAACCAACATTTTCTCTGTTGGCCCTAGGAAAAAATGGCGTAAGTTAATGGGTATGAAGTAGCTATGACATCCTGTGAAAAGTGTTTCCCTGAGCAAGATTTCCACAAAGAAAATTCTGTTTGGATATTTTTTGGATACGTTAACAGGATGTGACCCCTAAGTGCCAATTTAGCTTCCAAACTTTATTGGAGTATTAATTGCTGGAGAGAATCTTTGTTTTTACATCGATCCTTTGACTTTGTTGACTAATTTCAGGATACACAATTTGCAAATAAACAATTGACAACGATTTTTTTTAAGTTCGAATAATCAAGGTATAGTGGATTTCTAAAAAGTTTAAACTTCTGTAAAAAGTTTGTTTAATAAAAATCTGCGTTTTAATGAACACATAAAAACTGGATTAGGAAAGCATTTGGCTTCCTAAAACTACTATATAGCTATCGTCACTTTCTAAGCTTTAATAAACAATTATGCAAAACCTAAGTACCTTTCTATTTTAGATACTGCGATTTCATATATCTATTTATTTATTTTGACACCCATACTTTTAAAAAAATTACAGTACAATAATTGCTTAAAACAGGTTAATAGTTTTCAGAGACATATTGATTATGATCTTAAAGATATGACTCTAGCAGAAGAAGTGTGCTATTATAAAAATTGTGAAGTGCAATTTCTTTGGAAAATGCACTTCACAAAATGCCATGTGTAACAAAATAAATCTCAAACCCTTTTAAAATTTAGTAGTAGCTTTATTTTTACGATTACCGAACTGGTTCAAAAAGTGGTGGCAAAAAGTCTGTTAAATTCACTTTAGTGGCCAGTTGAAATATTGAATAATAATTGTTGCAGTTTCCATTTGACCTGTTACTATTACAAAGAAGCACCACTCTAGCGATTTTAAAGACATTTTAAGAATAATGGTCTGTATGTATGATGGCGCCTCATAATACTGATAGAATACATGTCTATGATTAGCCAGTAACAAATTTTCTGGACAGTTAATTTCAAAATTGTCCAAGATATACGATTACGTTTACCTAAAGATAGAAATTTTTAAAGAACGTGTTTTGTAACTGAAAAAATTTAAATATTTTTATTTACTATTTAAATTGTCTTCATAGAATTCTAACAAACCACTGCTGTCATTTTTTATAGCACATTAAACATTTAATTGCCTGGTTTCTTGAAAATTCAGTTGTCAAAATCTATACACATTTATATCGCTCCAATATTAAGAATTTTGTCGATTGAAACTATAATTTTTCGTAAACTTCGTTTTATCTGTCTAGATAATATTATTGAAATAAAAAACATTTTCTTAAAGTTGAGGAAACTCGATCTATTTAAAATGCTGACTGATGGATAATACTTATATTTTCATAAAATTCTTATTATTGATGACAGAAATATTTTCGACTCTAATGCTACTTACCTAGTAGATATTCTTTGGTATACCGAAAAATATCACAGAATTTCAATTTTATTATTTTTATTAATAACTATCGGTTTATCTTTCTGCACTTTTGCTAATATGGATTTAAAATTCTTCAAATTTTGTATAATTTTCTTCATTTGTATTGATATATGTTCTTTCAGAAATTATACTTGAAATGAATTCATCACATCGTAAATAAGAAATAATTTTAATAATTTTCGTGTGCGTAATTTAATCGTCCCCGCATGCTTTATTATTGACAATTTGCTAATGACCAGAAGTAACATTATTCTATCACTTAATTGTCTTCTAATACCACGCCATCATGCAACTTATACAATTTAGATATCGTATTGTATTCTTACGATAGAAACAAAATTAAGTTGCAAATATTGTAAAAACTAAAAATTGTTGGAATAGGTATCTATAAAATTTATTATTTAAATATTTATTGTACTTCAATATAAAGTCTATTAAAATTGGTTCTCCTCTACAAGGAACCCTAACCAAATATAGTATTTATATTAATTATTATTTAATTGCCTGCAAACGTCATTTTTGATATAAAACATAAATATATCAGAAACGGTGAGATCCTAATGTAACATCTAAAAATGTCGTAATATATAGAGTGTGTTTTTTTTAATAACGAAGTTCACACCAATTGCCAGTATAACTGGAAGTGTCAAAAATATTTTTGCCTAATTGGCCCACCGGAATTAGTATATTATTATATTTTTAAATTTTTCTAATTAATAGTTTTTTTACAATCAATGCGTCTTCTTTCATCTATAGAAGACGCACTGATTGTGAAAAAAAGTGCATCAATGCCTAGTAGATAATACCGAATGTCATTCATTTAACATACTAATTTATATTCTTTTTCAGGCCAAAACCAGCTTCTAAAGTGGAGGAGGTAAGCAATAGGCTTCTTTGTAAAGAAAATTTTTGCCCCTAAAAATATGAATTTGTAAAAAGTAGGACAACGACATCTTTAAGGGAAGGATAAAAATTAAAACAATACATTCAAGAGCTAACTGCTTACCAAAACTTTAACATTTTTCCGCATTTAATAAAAATTAAAATTTTCTTATCCACACTAATCCGTACACATTAATTATTCAATACATTTAATATGAGTTGATTACTTATATCAGTCTATAATAAAACTGCAGGAAAGCTGAACATTCCCAATGCAAATCCCTCATTGAACCCGTTATTATTTATTTATTATAATGCCAATTTACTATTCCAAGCTCAAAGTCTTATATCTGACTTTTTTCCTTTTGTTTTCTTTAAAAATAAAATCGAAAACTGTTACCTGAATACTTAATTTCGCGCACGCCTTACTTATGCACGTGACAGTATTGGGTATTATTTTATTAAAATTACCATAATAATAATGCTGTGATAGTTTTGAAACAATATAGATTATTGAGAAAGATAACGAGATATTGTTTAGACGTTGACATGGAGTTTCTCAGCAAATTATTGTATGAAGTAGATCTGTATAACATTTTAATAAGTGTAGGAGTGCTCAAGCATAAAAAATCAGACGAGTTTGATGTTTACTATCTGATTTAGTTTTTTTTTTTGGAATATTGTCTTACCTTGGTTAAACGTATTGTAGATATAGACCAGACACTATGTGTTTCTTGTAATTATAATAATAGATATAAGTAAAAAACTATAATTAAAACGTTTATAGGACTAAGCCAATGCGATGGTCACACCTTGCCACATTTTATCTTAAATAATTATTTAAAAAAAGTAGAGAAAAGTCTATGAACTACAAAATTTTATGCAAATAAAATATTTTAGTAAATCTGCACTAATTTTTCTTATGCGGTTTTTAAACATGGTAATGTTTTCAATCACTGATTTGAATAATAGAAATAAGTAGGAAAATTTTTAATGTAAATAGGGCATAAATATAACAGAACAATACCTATGTTTTAAGTTTATTTGTTAATATTGAGTTTAGATTTTTTATTTAACATGATTTATGTAATTGAATATATAGTGCGAATTTTTAACTTTGAATAAATTCACTAAATCAAAGGGGTTATTTTTTTCAGAAATATGCTTGGACACATTAATTATAGTATTAAATTTCCTTCATTTTAATATAAAAGAATTTATACAGCGTGTCTCAAATGTGCGGTATGACGTCACCAATTATACTTTTAAGTGACAACCGTGTTTTATTAATGACTATTATTAAAGGGTTTCACCAGTTCCATATGTGCGCTTAATTTCAATTTACTGAAAAATGACTCCAATTCAATAGTCTTTTTTTAATAAATGCTTAAAATGTTAGGTGTGATAATAAGAGACATAATAAATCATCGTCGGAATGCTTCCAGAAGTCAAAATTAATGTTCTTCTTTCTCTCGAATAAAATCTAGATAGCTACTAGATAGCTAGAGAAATTGAAATTAGCTAGTTTTCAGTGGCAAGAGTTCTGAAAGCTAAAAAAAATTATACCTATAAGGTACCAGGTATATCTATTAATCCTCCAGGATCTCATGGAAGCTAATCCGAATAGAAGACTCTAGTTTTGCAAACAAATGATGGATCTGTTAGACAGCAATACTAAACAATTAGAAAACGTCCTATTTTCTGATGAATTCACGTTTATGTTGTATGGTAAGGTCAAATAATCGTCAAATGTTATTGGGCAAACAAAAATTCACACTGGATAAGCAAAGACCAAACTCAACATCTAGAAAAAGTTAATGTTTGGGAACGGATTGTTGGTGATTGAGTTATAGGAACGATTTTCCCCCAAGAAAACCTTAATGGAGCAAGATATTTAGAGTTCTTACAGGTGAGCCTGGTTTCGAATTTGGCAGTTTTATTCCCTTCAATAGGACGATTCTCATCTTGCAAAACAAAAATTTGTGAATACCTAGATAATTATTTTCAAGTAGGTGAATTGGCAGAAGACTACCCTTTGAATGGCCACAGAGTTCTCCTGATCTAATACCTTTGGGTTTTTTCTCATGGGGTTACTTGAATAGCGAAGGTTTTAAAAACAATCGGCCAATATTGAGGATTTGAAAAAATAAATAAGACAGGAGTGTACGCTAATTCTCGCCTAAGTAATTAAAAATGTTCAAAAGAATTTTAGTTTTGCTTAGGGTAATGTCAATTAGTAAAAGGACAATATTTTGAACACATATTAAGGCAAGGCTTTTGAATTTAATTTATTTTTCAATATAGATAATGTTTGTTAAGTATCTTTTAAAAGAAAAAAAGCAAAAAATTAAAATTTGGCAGGCATGTGCAACTTTTTAAATCTTTTAATAATCGTCATTAAAAAAACAGTGCTGATTAAAAATTTTGAAAAATAATTAATGACATCTTATATTTGAGATACCTGATATAAGTTTTTTTATATTAAAATAAAAGCAAATAAAAATACTATTTGACATATCCGAGCATATTTTCGAGAAAAAGTACTACTTTGATTTAGTAAATTTATTTCAAATTAGAGTCTCGCAATGTATTTTCATATTTGAAATTAGTATAATAATTACAATTCAAAAACGAATAACTTATTTTTTTCTTAATATAAACCAGAAACATCACATTATGTACATGATTATGGAGAAAATCAACAAAATGTCTTCCATGGTTTTCTTCTATTTTTCTATGTTCTATGGTATAGACTTAGTAAGTAATAGCATAGTAATAATATTATTGTAATTTCATTAAACATACCTTTTTATATTTAATTTTTATTATGTTATTTACATTCATAGTTTTAGTCAAACAGTTCATACTAAGGTTTTATAATAAAAAAATTGATAAACTATTAATTAATTACATACATGAAGCTTCATTCATTATTTGTTTGCAGAAAACCTTTTTACTAACTCTCATATAAACTTAATTAATTAATTTATTAAATTTTAATTTATTTTGATTTTTATGTTCTTATCTTAGTCAAAAACTATTGATAATCACTTACATAGAGGACTAATTAAAATAAAAAATCTTAAATCACTTTAAATTACAATTTTCTTATATTAATATTATTAACAATACCTTTACCCCTTCTCAGTATATATTTTAATACCAAAAACTACTTAATTTAACTTTAATAATTTAAATTGATAAGGGCTAAGATATTTAAATTTATTTTTAACTATTTATTTGTTTATTTAATGAAAAATATTAAGATACCTTTAACCATAAGAATTGATTAAATTATCTTCTTAAGTTATACATCACTTCATATATGCAATTTACTTATCAATACAGGCTTGTCAATTTTTATAGGGATCCAATCTATTATCTATACACGGTGATTTAAAATTGAGTGCAAGATTTCAAGGGCATAACTTTTTTTCATATAAACAGATGTCCTAACTTGCTTCGTTTTCTACAGGGTCTTTCAGAACTATGGGATCTAACTTCTGAGGGTTGTTTAGTGCAACAGAAGAATCCATTTGAAAATAGGAACCCATGTTCGGAAATAACTACGCCACTACGGCCCTAAGACGCGTTAAAATTTATAAAAAACATTAATTACCTAAATAGGATCTGCTGCATTTATTTTTACCTTTTGTACATGATACCATAACAACAGTTGTTTAAAATCAACGCTTATCAATGTCAATTCTCAATGTCATGTTTAAAAATTTTATAGCTTAAACAATTTTTAAACATTTATTGCTAGTGGAAAACTTTACCAATCAAGAATTGGCGAATATGCATTTGGCATACGGAGCAACAAACTGCAATGCACGAGCAGCATCGCAGTTGTATTATGAACGTTATCCCGAACGACAGCATCCTGGATACAAAAAGTTTATTGCGGTTCATCGGCGGCTCGCTGAGACAGGCATATTTAAGACCAAGATGCATGATACTAGTGTTGCTCGAACCGTAAGAACGGTCGAATTTGAAAAGGAGATGTTTAGCGAGTTGTCGATGAACCATCAAATAGCACACGTGACGTCGCTAAGAATATGAATACGATTAACGCTTCTGTCTGGCGGGTACTACACGAGCAACAACTCCATCCTTACCACTTCCAGAAAGTTCAAGGTATGACTGCAGCCGATTATCATCCTACAGTTTAATTTTGTCGATGGTTTCTGGATCACATCATTACTCACAACCAAATTTTTTACGATATGTTTTGTGGACCGATGAAGCCTCTTTTACAAGAGACGGTATTTTTAATAGTAGGAATAGCCATGTTTGCGACGAAGAAAATCCTTATGCAATTTTTCCAAAAAAACAACAGAGTCGTTGGTCTGTCAACGTATGAGCAGGCATTGTTGATGATTATTTAATTGGGCCATATCTTCTACCGGAACGGTTACCAGGACCTTTTTATCTGCGTTTCTTGGAGGAAGTTCTCACAGAACTCCTTGAAAATGTTCCACTAAATGATAGACAGCAAATGTGATTTCAGCATGATGGAGCGCCGGCTCAGCGGTTTGGGCACCGTTGGATTGCCAGAGGTGGAGTAGTTTCTTGGCCTTCTAGGTCACCCGATTTAACGTCGCTTGACTTTTTCTTGTGGGGACATGTAAAGTCTTTAGTCTACGAAATTCCCGTAAAATCAGAGCTAGACTTAATTGGACGAATAACAGCAGCATTTGAAATCCTTCAAAACGAAGATCAAATTTTTAGTGTAGTCCGCCGAAATCATGTGCGGCGTTTAAATCGGTGTAATGAGGTTGGAGGAAGACATTTTAAATAATTGTTGTGATTGTATCATATACAAAAGGTAAAAATAAATGCATCAGATCCTATTTAGCTTAGAGCCGTAGTGGCGTAGTGACACATTTCCCGACATGGGTTCCTATTTTCAAATGGATTCTACTGTTGCACTGAACAACCCCTAGAAGTTTGATCCCATAGTTCTGAAACACCCTGTAGATACAGAATGTAAAAGTTTTATAAAATCGTTTTTTTTTTTAATTATTTAAAATCCTTTCAGCCGATTTAAATAAAATTTGGTAGGCTTATTTGTCGTCATAAAGGCCCTCCTTTGGTGAAAATAAAATAAATTTATTAATTCCAGTGGCGTTTCAGGGGGCTGCTTACTTGATACTTATAGGTAAAATTATGGTACGCCACCGCTTTTTCGACAATTTAATTTTTTTTTAGATTAAGTGGTCAATAATGTAACTTTATTGCCTCTTGAGCCTTACTCGTATCTAGCTTTGTTGCCAGGAAAAAAATCAAAATCTGTGCTATTAAAACAAATAATAAATTATCCCTATTAAAACAAATAATAAATTCGCATCGATTATTGAGATTCATTTAATTTCTTTTTAAAATTTAACTTAGCCTATATAACAGATACATACAAAAGAAAATTTTCATAACTTTCATATTTTTTTTTATTAAAAGACCTCTACACTTTGTATCTAGAGAACGAAACCAGTTAGAACATACGTTCTTATGAAAAAAACGTCTTATTTTTGGCTGGTAAATACGCCCTTAAAATCTTTGCACTAAGGTTTGAATAATTAAAACTGTATAAAAATAATTAACTGTCTTCCTTAAGATTACTTACTATCTAAAATTATAATTAAATTTATGTGTAAATACAATTAAAACAAAAACAAAAAAGTCTAAAGCTTACAGATCTACAGTCAGAATGTTTATATTTTTCTTTAGTAATTTTAATTTTTCTTAAAATAATATTCTTTAAATGTATAAAAAATAATTTGTAAATTTGTATGATAAGATTACATAAAATGTCGATTTCTTTTATTTTTTGGAATTTTTTATTATATTTTATATTTTATTACTTATTACATTAAGGCTATATATATAATTCTTTCATTACGGTTAGACTCATTATTCGTATTAAATATTAAATGATTTTAACATTTAATACGATTTTTTGCGATTATTTGGATCTTTAAGAGGCAAATAAAAATTAATAAAATTTGTAATTTCTTGGTTTCTGCTATATTTCATTAAAATTATATCATAATTTTGTTTTGCTTTCGTAATTTTGTTTACTATAGAAGACCTACATCATACTTTCATCATTTTCGATGAATATTTAGTTTGATTTAAATTAATAGTGGCTCAAAAAATGGATCAAATGGCGTATTGTAATGTACTTCTTCCTCTTTATTAATTCTCTTTTATTATTCTATTAGTCTGAAATCATCTAAAAATATCAATTTTGTTATAAATTTAGGTTTTTTATAATACGGATATTTTTTATATAAGATTTTACGCCAATTTGTCTTAAGATTAATAAGTTCGAAAATAGATATAATTTACCTATTAACTTAACTGATATTATTAATTTTTGGATCAAATTTACAATTCTTTTAAATAAAAACAATATTTAATATTCTAGTTAAAAAATGCAAAATATTTTTACTGTTTTAATTTTTTTTGGGTTCCCTGCATTTGATTTGATCATTGCTGTTTAAAAAATATATATCAATTTTAGTATAATTATTCAAAAAAAAATTAAATGAATCGACTGTATGATAAACATATTTGAATAATATTTTAAAATTTATATTCTTAGGTAATTTAAAATTAAATATAATAAAAGAGAAAACAATAACTATAAACAAAGTCGCCAACCTATAAAATTGTAAAATAACCACTTCATGCTCTGCTTTGTCTATGCGAAACCGCAAAACAAATAACAAACAAACAATGGACACTATAGACAAACTGGCTCGACAGCCAAAACGGTTAGCGGAATTTTAAATGCAACAAATGTGCTAAACAGTCTGATTCCGTATGTTCTACAACAGTTACAGCAACTGTTTTTAGTTTATTAGTGCTGCATGTGAATTGAAAACGTGATTTTCTGAAAGTTACGTTTTAGTCTTTTTTGCGCGACAAAAATTACATATTTAAATAAGATAACGTTTGTTTTGTTAATTAAAACGGCAATAAAAAATTCTTGCTAATAGTAACCAGCATCTGCGTTTGTAAATGATATATTTCCTCCTAGATCGGATCAGCAGAACACATAGAGACTCAATTAGCGGGGTAATTGAAAATGAAATTGAGCTCATTTCTGCGGCAATCTTCAAGACAGGATTTATTAGAAGCTTAAGCTATTTTGCTCAGTAATTTGATATTAGATTTAAGATTAGTTTCGGCGAAGTCATTACTGTAAAGAAACAAAGGAAATATTTCAAGTTTAGTATAACAGTTAATCAAACTAGATTATACTAGAAATTCATAAAAGTTTGTTTACACTATCTTAATAATCAATTAATATTCAGTTTACGCACTATAATATCTAGGCAACATCGTTTTCAATAGAGGACGTCCACTTCAATAATAACATTAAAAGTTCATATTTGGCCATTGCAGTATGGCTCCATTATAAATTCATAAGCTGTAACTCGTTACTCAACAACCACTTTATAATTTAAAAAATCTCATGAATGTAATTTAGATGATGGAATGTTGATTTAATATATAATTTCAATGACTTTAGAGTGCAGTTAAGAAATTCGATTTGTATCATTTAGGCTTAATTTACTCTGCAGTATATGGGTGAAATTGCGTTGATTATGGAAATGTCACATTTCTTTATAATTTACGGTCATGAATAACTTTTTTGTGGAATACTTTACGATCGCAATAAAAGGGCATTCACTTTATTAACATACCAATTTTATTGCTTAAACGGTTGGTATGGCGAATTTAACCGATCAAATACCAAACAGAAGCGACGTATTTTACGAAATATTAGCGATATTTATGGTGCTCGTATCAGATTCGTGGCTGATGGTCAGTGAAAGTTCAATAAATAATAAGTGCATTTTTCTGAATTACTAAGTTGCATAGTATGGTTGAAGAACTTGGGCGTTTTTGGACGGTTCTTAATATTCGTTAGTGCCTTAAACAAGTAAAATGAAAATCTTCTGTGTCTTAAATTAAATGTATTTCAAGAAATATATTATGAATCGTAGATATTTAGAGTGTTCAATTGCATAAAATAAGACTGTTCCTTTAAAATTCATTAAAATACAATGCATAACTTAAATGTACATTGTTTCTGTTTTGTTATTGTGTAATATTAATGAGTAATATGATATTTTTTTAATATTAATTATTTATTAATGGTTGAACTTTAAGGTCATTTTATAAAATATATATTTTGTCAATAATTTTTACACGTCCGGCTTTATGCTGCTAATGATATAAAGCTTAAATCACTTTTCCATTATATCTAAATGTAAGCTTATAAAAGGTATCAATACACATACTAATTTTTACTTTTTTAATTGAAAGCTATTTAAAATATATGCGTATTTGAGTTTTCTTATAAGTAAAATGGCCCAAGTTCTTGTTCATTACTTAAACTGGTTGCCATGTAATGCATAATTTAAACGGATATATTTCTCCTTTTACTATTATAGTGCATAGTTGATGAGTTTGGAACTTGTTCAACTATGTGTTATATTCCTTTAATCTAAATTAATCATTTTAAAAATCCTCTTTGAAAAACAATGTATTTTTTATCATAATGATTTTAAAATGATTATTATTATTTTTATTTCTTTATCGATACTTCGGGTTTGGTGTCACTGAAGCATTTAATCGACCAGTAAATAAGTACATATGATATACCATATTAAAAAATATCAATACATATACTTATCTTTATTTGTAAATAACAATTATTAGTCCTAAATTATTGAGTAGGAGCTGAATGCAGAACTGCAAGGTCAAAAAATCATAAAATAAATAATTATTTGTTCCCCACATGGGAATACATTCAATAAATAACCGAAAATAGTATCTATAAAATATTATTGGCTTAGTTATATAGAACTAGATAAAACAGGAACACAATAACTATGAATTGAATTTACTAACAAAATGAATATATAAAATTATAAATAATTTACTAAATCTAAGAATAGCCTGAAAAATATAAACCTTAGCAGTGGTAAAATAGGACTTAAGTCATAATAAGTAAAAGACAGCGCAATAACTGTAAAATATTTACATTAAATATTAATCGTTTAAAATTCGTTGAATATATTGCATAACTTAAAAGTATATAGCTCACATTTTATGAAAAAAAAAATTCAGATATTTTGTATCTTAAATAATCTATATTTGCCCTTAATTTGTGAGATTATTTAAAAAAACATAGTTTTAATTTGAATCTGATTGCAATTATTGCTCCTTATATCTCATATTTCTTAATTAACATTCAGAATTTTGATGTAGGTAATATTTTTTGTAGTCAATAAATCCCAAGCCTAAACCCTATTTTATTTTTTCAATATAGTTTATAACTTAAATATGTTATTTGCATTTTGCAGTTAAAAATATATATAATTATTGTAAATTTTTTTGAATAAATTGACCTACTTGTGGTCTTATTATGGAATAAATTTACGGCATTTATTTCAATAATTTTTCCCAATTAATACTTCTATTTTCTAAAAACTTTTTCCGACCCCTTTTTAAAAAAGAAACAATAAAATGTTTACATTAAAAGGTTTCCATCTGTCTTTAACTTTGTTGTTTACTTACGAACTCAGTCATTTATATATCGATTACTCTATAATTAAAAAAAACATTCTGATTTTGTTTAAAGGCGCATCTGAGATATTCTCAGTGATATTTTAATAATGGGTGCAGTGATTGAAAGAAACAAGGGTAAATGTTACAGAATATTTCGCAACAGACCACAAAATGTCAAGCTATGACAACAATAACGATAAAACTTAAAAAAATGCAGAAGATTTAATAGTTAAACAGCTAAATATAACAAAAAGGCCGGTTCGACGGACCAAATAATCGACCATTTCACAGTTTTATATCCGGTAATGGTTTGGACCCAAATAACATATCAACGTAAATTGGTTTAATCGAAAGAAATTAACTTGAGGGAAAGGTGAGTTTATTGGGAGCGTGACATTTACGATGTCATTGTCGTTTTAAATTAGTTAGATGATGTTCCCAATAAATAAAAAATACCAGAGAATTAGTGTTTACATATAAGGAGATAAAATGTATAAATGTGTGTAACCCAATAACATACAAATGGACCCTGAGTCAAGCGGTAAGTTTTCTTGGAAACACGGCTGCTTAATATTTTATTGAAGAATGCTTTTAAGGTTTATAAAGCCGCTATTTCTTAAGAATTTAAAATGTTATAAATACGATGTTAGGGGTACTTAAAAGTAAATCTTTGTTGGTCTTCGTTAATAGTCTCTAAAGAGAAAATAATATATTTTAATGTAAAATATTACAAATGTGATTTGTAATGAAATAGTTATAAAACAAAATAAAAAATTGGGCTCAACCGGGATTTGAACCCGGGACCTCTCGCACCCAAAGCGAGAATCATACCCCTAGACCATTGAGCCGACATAATAATCATTGATGTTCGCGATTCAGTTGCGTACTTTCACCGATATAAAATGGTAGATATGTTATAAGTGTAGCAATAACTGTATTTTATTATTATATCAATAACTAATTACATTTATTGTTTAAATAAATTATTTGTTGGAAAATCATAGGGATACTTACTGTATATTTATATGAAATATATTATATCTAACTAAAATTGTAAATTCATCACAATAAAGTTAGAGTTATACAGATAATTTTTTTAGCGATAAAAACAGAAACATTTTTAAATTTCATAAATATTTAATAATCTATGAAAATAATGCATTCCTATAATGACTGCATCTAGTCCAAGTGTTTTATTGGTAGTCTAGAAATAGTATAATTTAAAAAAAAATGTATTAAATGTAGATAATTGGAAAATCCTGATTACTTGATTTACAAACAAATTTCAGATTTTAGTTTAAAATTCTGGGTGTTAAATAGGTATATCTAGATTATAACTGAAAATTGACAAAGTTGACTTATTAGTTAAAAATTCGAATATAGAAAATTAAAATTTAGACAAATAAAATTAGGCAATGAAATGTTTTTAAATAGTAACTGCGGAAATTTATTATAAGATCTGAAAGTCTGGAGATATTCAGATAGTGTTTAGAAATTTCAATTAAGTAAAATTTTAATAAGTTGACACTATAAGAGTAATTATCAGTGCGAAGAAATTACTAATTCCATCTAAATGGAAAAGTTTACTTAGTGTCTGAATATGTTTAAAAACCACCTGAAATTTTTAAATAAGTGCAAGTTTTGAAAATTTTTAGTAGTAGTAAATAAAATTTTTAATATTTACACATAATTTTTTTTCTACTTATTTCAAATGTACGAAAGTGATTTTTTCACATTATGCTATTACTATGTTAAGTAGGAAATAACTTGGTGATTATCTAATATATAAACTGAATAACTTTAAATAAATAATAAATTTTTGCATAGATAAATTGGCCTGAGAATAAAATGTATTTAAAATACTTTATAAAACATTGCATGCCTCAATGCATAATTTTAACGTATATGATCTATTATTTAAATTAACTTTAAAAATATTAAAAATACTTAGATCATTTTCATCAAAAATTTATTGTGGAACATACAATGCATATCTTTTTGATAATTTTTTTTTAATTTTGTAATTTAAAATGTATTTTTGTGAATAAATTGACCCAAGATCTATGTATATCTAAAATGTGTAAAAACTGCAATATTTTAATGTCCAAAATAACCATTTTCAAAAATCTTTATTATAGACTGTCCTTTCTTTGCATATGGTAGTAAATGGTTTTGTTGGTGTCAATACTTATATTTTAACAGAAATTGGTAAAAATAATAAATAAATATGATTTAAAAATCGAGCATATACTATGAAGCAAAAAATACACTAGATATATTCTTGTACTTAAACTACTAAAAACTATAGCTAAAACAATCAAATCAAATGATATATATAACTTTAAATAATTTCAGAGTGTGAACTAAATAATAGGCAACAATAAATCTTAAAAAACAAAACACAAACAAAAGTAAAACGTCAAGGTTTTTATGAAAAAACTTATCTGAAGTTTCATTTGTTAAAGTTTAACTATTACATAACGCATAACTTTAATGTACAAGGTTCTTATTTAATCACAAGTGTATATTCTTTTTTTTGTGAGTAAAATGTTGCATATTCAATTTATTTGTAAACAATACAAACAAATACCCAAAAACATGTATGTATGAGTTATTAGAAAACGAAAAAATATTTAAAAAAACATTATATAATTCAAACAAGTGTTTCAAAAATGGTTACACTACACATCTCGTGAGAGTTGACTTAATTTTTAAAAATCAAATACAATGCCTTTTAAAATAAAGTAATTAAAATTGTGGTTAAATTATTGCCCCTAATTTAGTTTAGGTTATTCTTGACAAAAAATGACCTTTTTGAACAATGGATTTTTTAATCTCAAATTTTTTAATACATTTGATCATTTTTTTTTATACATCTTGATTAGTGCTACCAAGATAATTAATCAAACTTTAAAACAAACACGTACATAATTAATCTTCTTTTTTTACTCCTCAAAGTAATTAAAGCAGAAATAGATACACAGTAATTAAAAAAAAATAAAAAAACTACTTCCTTATGTAAAAAATTAAATCAACAAGTATATTATTTTTATCCAAGTAATATTTATGCTTGCAAAACCAGGTCTTTGGCAGCAAAACAAACATACAACCAGATTTATTTCGATGTTCATATATAGGAAGCGACAATAGAAAATGATAAATGATGGTCATAATTTAAACCAGTCTTGATTAGTGGCGTTTGTTTTATTCCAATAGTTTATAGGTAAACATAACTTCGAATGCAAATTTGACTCAAATTATTTTTCTTTCTAGTAATTTAATACTCGAACATTATGAGGTGTCTTTTTTGTGTTTATTTAACAAAATGCCCAAGATTTAATTAATATCCAAAAAACGTAACAGACGACCTCTAATATCCTAGATCACGCCCAAAGCTGTACGTGAGGAGATTTAGAATCACATTTATTATTTCTTTTCTCTCCTTCTAAGAATACAATATCGGCCTTGATATTTTTACTTCCGTGCTAATTTTTAAGAAATGTCCAGGATATACTTAAGATATTTTGAGATGGGTTTCAAATTCTTAATGATAACTTAATAACTCTAAAAACTAAAATAATGAAAAATTGTTAACTTATTAATCATAACGAGCTGAACTTCAAAACAAGGAACCAATCAATGTGATTTATACTCAAAACACATTAAATCACTTAAGAAAACATTTAGTGTTTAGTGAGATAATAATCGAGTTTAGGTAAGTTATAAATAAGGACCGTAATTCTCTAATTCGAAAACCATCTGGGTAGTTACTTGGTTAATTTTGCATGTTCGTGAACAGCAATTCGCATCATCTCAGAAACAAATGTTTTAAAATAAACCGCCGGGTGTATATTTAAAGACCAAAACCATCGTAAATCATCACGTTATAGTTACTTATATTACTTGTCTACGAGCTGAAAATTGTGTTTGGGAAGTAAAGAAATTCTGGAAATAGATTATGTCAATTAAATTTTTTTTAATGCAAGTAAAATCTCAAAAAGTGCATGAATTAAGACAATCAATAATAATTAGAGAACACATCTCGTGAGAGTGCTTTTTTAATCACTTTTCACGTCGACACTCGTTACATTGGCGATCATATAACTGCTCTTGTAATTTTTTGCCCATAAGAAGAGAGATTTATGGTAGCCACAGGCTTGAGAAGTTACTATGCTCATACATTGTGTACGATGGGTATTGGCCACTCTCGTAAATTATTTACTTAGTAGTCTTGGTCATGTAGTAAGAACGATACGGATTTATTTATGTATATTTAGCTTATAAGTTATTCAATGGAAAAAATGTTAGAATAGTTAAAATTGCGCTTTAAATTAGGAAAAATTTAATCTTTTGCTTAATAAGTGAATTTTTACATGTGTTAAATTATTTTTTTTTTAATCAAAAAGACGCAACATTTGTTTAGGAATTTTAAAAATCATTCAAATTTTAATTAAAAATTGTGAGAACTATATGATTTCCATTATCATAGTTCAAGCTTTAGTTTTAAGGACTTTTAATTGCATTTGAATATTTTGTCATAAAAGATCCAAAAAAATAATTTGATTAATAACGCAGCAATATGCCAAGTGTAATACAGAAATATACATTTAGCAGTATCAATAAGGAAGTTCTATGCAATGTATTTAATGTTGTAGGAGATTAAAAAGGCTTTTAAAGGTTGTCAATCTGTCACTAACAAATAGGGTCCGGAGTCATTGAACATATTAACTGTCACTCTTTCTCTTAAAGTTGCTAACACCAAGTTACATAGTGAGTTTCTTCCAATTAATACAGCCCCATGTATAAAAAGATCTTTAAAGTATGCGTTAAAGAGCAGCTAATTAAAAACTGTGATAATAACCAAATAATGATTCTTAACCAATCCGGTTTTCGTAAAAACAATGCTTGTGAATCCGTTGTTTTAAATATATGTGAGGATTTTATTAAAGCCATTGATTCTAGTACTTTTGTGTTGGCTGTGTTCTTAAAATGTAAAAATGCATTTGAAACTATAGCTAGAACTATATTATTAGTTTAACTGAAGTGCCTTGGAATTGAGCATATGAGAAAATTGAGCAAAAAGCAATTGTCTTAAAATGGTTCAGAGGGCTGTAGCTCTGAGGAGGTGCATTTTGGACACATAGGAAAAAAAAGTCTCTGTCAATACGCTCTTAAAATATTTGCCCCGAATTCTGGAACAGCCTGTATAAATATAAAATAATTTTAATCACAGTATATAAAATTTTCCAAATTTTATTTAAGTAGTGCAATATTAAATTGTATTTTATCTTTTTTTTTTAAATATTTACTTTGAAACATGTTCTTCCTCTTCAAATCTAATTTTAATTTTATTCTGTAAAATGCATTCTTCCCTTTATATTATTTAAAAATAAGCAAGTTCTGTCTTTCCAAAACTGAAAGATTTTCAATATATTAAAAAATATTAAATATACTAAATAAATTGGTAAATAAAAATTACAGTTTATCTTAATAAAAAGTGACATCTAATATTTTTGGTCACTACAACAGTTTTTCAAAAAATTTAATAAAAAAATTCAAAAAATTTAAATTGAGTAGGCAAAGCAAATGCTCAATAAATCCCTGTCTACAAAAAAAAAATAAAAAAGAACAATTTTCCGCTGCTTCAGAATGCACTCATAAATTTAAAGAAAAATTAATTTAAGTGTATCTGGTTTAATGAGGACATATTTTAAGCAGAAACTAAGAAATAATTACAACATATATTAAGAAAAAGTACAAAGTTGAAAGCACTTTCTTCAAAGTGATACCTGAAAGAAAAAACAAATTAAAAATTAAATAATGTAAGATAATTTGAATTATGTGACAGTTTCCTAGTTAGAGGCAAGTCTAGATTTACAATAAAAAATGTATAAAAAATAATTAATAGGTCATATGCATTGAAGATAATAGTACAAGTTATGAGTAATAGACGTAAAGAATAAATAGCCGACAAACGAATGTTAAAACAACACCAGCAGAAATTGAGCAAGTAAAATTATTTATAGTATAGAGGGTAGAAAACTACTCGTCAAGGAATTGCAGATATAAATGAAGAAAAAACATAACATAGAGCAAATTCCAAAATACAAAGCATAAGAAGCATCGTGTATAAAAACATTAGTGCAATTGAAGCAACAAAAACAATATTAGATTGTAACATAACACTAAGCTTTTTTGGTACTAAGCGGTCATAGTTTGTACCTAAGTCGAAAATAGAGATTCAAATTTAAATACGTTTTACTTGCCAAACATTAAATTTTGCCAGCTATGTTTTCCATCACGCCAAGTAGAACTCGAAAACAACATAGATTATGTGTTGCTTTTCGAAGTACGGGGGGTAGCATCTTCTTCTGTATCTTCTTTTTCTTCTTTATCTTGAAGTCTAGTAGTTTTTTTAGTTCTTCTTCAGTAGTTCGCTTATTTATAGTAAGCAGAGGTAGTGAAGAATATTACTAATATTACTCATCATCGGGCCGATTTTCAGGACCAGCCTTTGCTTGCAAAATTATGAGCCTAGTAAACTTCTTGTACCCTTAAATAGCATTTCTATTAAACTAGGTGTATTAATGAAGAAAATTTACCTATTTTGGCGTATTTGGTATCTTTACTTTAGTACTACAGTAATGCAAATACAGTTAAAATGTATTGTGAACTGGTAGGATGGACAATAAGCGAAATTAACCTGAAATAGCTTACAGCCTAAGTTCTTTACTTTTCTTTTAAGAGACGTCATTTACTTGGAGTCTTAGGGCATTTTGACAAATGAACAGATCTTCAATTAATAGGCAGATCACTTGTTTTTCCAATCAGTTGAATATGTGCAACTCGCTAAAATGCTGTCAAATGGTGGTTCCGCTGATCTCTTGTCTCAGAGAAATTCTGATAAGGTTTGATCTCAGCTTCCACATTCGTAATCGGGACCAAAGAGTCAAAACTCACGATTTTACAATTGATTGTCTCGACAACGTGCAGATTCAACCAAAAACGGCTCTGATGCTACTCGGCTGCGCCAGTTATAAAATATTTTAATAGTATTTATAGCATTTTCCCTCGATTATAATGCAAACCGAACTTGTAAACTTTGGATACAGATCCGACAACGCTGGTACAATTTTAAAAATATATATATATATATAATAAAAACTAAATAAATGTGCCTAAAATCTGTAACAGTAATTTAAAGGCTAATACAACTATGAGAAATATGGCAAGAGAAAAAATTATCTCCCAAAACCATCTGTGCAATCTACGCAGTGCAACTAGTATTAATCCAGCACTGAAGGAATAATAGGCCGACGCAAGACAAGAACAGATATTATTACTAGAAGCATAACAATTATGTACGTGGATAAAGCTTAGAATGCTAAAAAACTCTTTTACAAATACACACATTATAAATAATTATCAAACATGAATTCTACATTTATTTTACAAAAACAATTATTGTTTGTTAATAATATCGATGCAAAGTTTATTATGCATAATGCACTTAGCCACTTTTATGCTTTGTGCCATAGAGAGGTACTAACATTTTTTGAAAAACCATATTAAGAGGTGGAAATTATATTATTCGATTTAGTAGATTTATATAATTGATTACAAATAATATAAAAATATTTAAAACCTTAGATAATGCGGGCAAAATGCTTATGGCTCTAAGATCCCCAATTTCCTTTGGTTCTGATTAAATTTTTTCTAGGCTTAATTATTGCCTTTTTTTATATTGTAGGAACTTCCTCTTAAAATGCACACTTCTTTCCAATATTTCATAGAGGGTTTAATTGTACCACTACAATTGGTACCAAAAGCACAGCTCAATATCCCTAATGGTCAAATCTTCCATATTCTTCGCATTAGATTTTAAAGTAGACTTATTTTTTCCACTATGATTCATTAAAAAGTTGAAAGGTTAACCGTATATTATTAAATTTATTATTTTTGTAAAAACTGATGACATAGCTAATAGCATACGGTAAATGTAAAACATTTAAGAAGTGATTTTGAAAATTATTTGGTAGGTCATTATAGGAATTATATGTAATTACCCCAAACTTCTCTGCAACTTTCTACAACTCTTTACTTTCTTTGTTTAAAGTTTGTTTAAAATTATGTGTTTTTTTATCGTAGTATAGTTTGTTTTGTCTAATTCCTAAGTTGTCGGTAATACTGTAAGTTCGTGTCAAACCTTTTTTTTTAATTTTCTTTTTTGAGAATATATATATTTTTTGTTATCCAAGAGGTGCAACTTCTCTTTCTAATTCTTTTAGTTTTAAATGGTGCGTGCGTGTCTTAGAGTTGCATTATATTATTAATAAAAAAATGTATTTTATTCTCAATGTTGTCAGGCAAATAAAACTGCTTCCAGATAATAGCGGTTCATAAAATTGTCAAAATTTATATTGTTGTAATTTTAAAATTTAAATTGTGACTCAATTTTTTTTAAATATTTTTATATTGAAAAATAGAATAAGAAATACTGTCTAAAACTCGATGAAACCGTAATCGAGTGTTTAAGTAATATGACTCCGTGGCGCAACGGTAGCGCGTCTGACTCCAGATCAGAAGGTTGCGTGTTCAAATCACGTCGGGGTCAGTTTTTTTTTTCCTGTTTTTTAAGATTTTCTCGAAAATAAATGATATAAATATATATTTTCTATATTTTTTCTTGCCAGACATAATATCCGTGGTGGCTAATGATGGTTAATGGGTTCTTATATGAGATATAAGAGCAATATAATATAATATTAAAAGTAATATATATTAATAATAAATATACGGGCTTAATATTAGCTGAACTGTATAACAAAAAATTAGTAAATAAATAACGTGAGGATATATTTATTAAAGTATTAAAAAAAACAATATTGTTTTGCCTTACATGGCAATCCAAAAAATTAGAATACAAAAAAAAATTAAAAATTAAATTTTTTTCTTTTTAAGGCCAATAATTCTATCACGTTGATTGTTCGTACATTAATTTATATAAATTGCATAAGAAAAAATAAATATTTTTTTTAAATTATTAAATAAATCTCATGAGTATATGTATGTCAAAAAGAAATTAAAAGTTAAATTTTTTTATAGTTTTCATTATGGCTTTCTTTAAAGTACTGGCGAGTTTAAAGTATCTTAGAATAAAACTGAAATAATTTTTTTTGTATGTATTTAGGTAAAATGTATTGATTATTATAGATATATTTTTGATACGTATTGGTTAGTTTTGCTCTTTAGTATTTTAATATTAAAATTAATAGTTTTTTTTAGTATAAAGAATGGCACAGAAAAAGATTATTCAGATTTTTTTTGTAATTCTGACATCTGAGAAAATCGGTGACATATAATTACCCATTTTGAGTCGAAATTGAGTCCATTGAATTTAATATAACTACTTTCATTTAAAAAAATCAAATATGTTCCAAGTCACTTAAGTAGAGTGTGGTATTAAGTGAAATTATTGGCCATCATTTAATGATAATATCTCACGTTAGATCAATAGAAATATTTCTTAATAGGGATACCATATCCACAGATGTCTCTTTCAAAAACATTATTTAAAAACTCAGAAATCTTTATTGATGTCTAAGGGAAGCACCCTATTTTTGCATTTTAGTTGCTTCGCCACTGTATCATTTATTGGCTTTTTTTGAGTACCGTACTAGCTCATTATATTTATTTTGTATATTTTTTGTGGTTTTGCTTAATAATTTTCTATAAGTAGTTGTGTCACTTAGAAGGTATTTGCTTTTGATAAGTAATTTTTGTTAAAGTAATTGTATTACTTTTTTCAGCAGTTGTTACTAATAAGTTAGGGTGGTTTTTTAAAAATTATTTTGTTATTTTAATAGATTTAGTAAAGTATGTGTCATTTGATTTTTAAATTTTAGAAGCATTGGGAAAATTAGTAATGATATTGATATTATAATTTCGTTTAAGGGTTTATTCTTCGGAGTCTAATTTTTTGGATACAATTTATTCTACATCAATAATCATTTCTTTAGGTATAAGGTAAATTAAATTTATCATCGAAACCCAAGGAAATTTGAACACATCTGTGCTACACGTATAATTGTCAAATTTACAAGCCATTTTTCATGTTTGGAGAAATTAGAGGTAGACAACTTTTTATTTTTTTTATAATTATATTTGTTTATTTTGATTGACTTGTATGTTTGTTTGAAAATCAAATATTGTGTTTTATTAAACTTATAAAAAATTTAAATAGAGACATTGTTTTTTATGTTGTTAAGTGTTTTGGTGAGTTTTGCAATTTTCCAATATAAAAATTCAAGTTCTTTATTTTAGCAATTTCTTTCGAAAATTACCAAGAGCTCTTTGACATACATTTATAAAAGGACTTTTAGTGACAAAAAATTTATGAGTGTATTTTGTGTAGTACAAAACATGGTCGGATAAAATAGGATTTCTATTATTGTAACCATATAAGATGGATTTAATCACAAACAAGAAAAGTAATATTTTAATATGAAAAACTCCCATATTTTAAGTAAATTAAATGTTAAAGAAGAAAACACATATACCTATTACTAGGCCGATTGAAACCAAAATAAGGAACATGACGATACATTTTCTTTTTCTAAATTGTCAATCATGTCGTCACACCTGCTCCATATCGGAGCCATTTAACACCCATTGAACCCTAAAGAGTATTCAGACCACTTTTTCCGCATACTTCTTCCACCTGTCGCAAACCAAAGACCAGGTAAAATGACTACTATAACAAAAGGCAGAGAAAGAGAAGGTATGGCTCGTGGTCGTACCAATACGAAAATCACCTGCACGCTAGTCAGTTGTTGACTTCGGTACTACGCGACCACGGTACTACGGCTGCATACTTAAGATATTTGGCGCGAAATTTTTGCGTTTTTCTTCTTCTTATTTCGGGAATTTTTTCGTAGTAATTTGTACGAATGATATAGTAATTTGTGCGGCTTTGAACAGAGATGAAGTTTGGATTTTTGCACTGTTGCATTGACTTTTTTGGTATTTAGTGTAGTATTGAGAATCAACATGTGTAGCAAAGAACAAATTAGTGAGATTATGGATAAGATACACTCGGTATGTTAATAATTTATTTTCAATAATTATAGGTTTATTAAAATTGGACTCTTTAAAACCAAAAACGTTTTATAAGGTAAATTTAAAAAACTTAAGCTTCCATATACAGTATTCTTTTTAAAAGAAAAACTACTAAAAATGTAAAATTTCAATTTATTATTTTTTCTCATGTTAAATTTTTTCATCTTTCTTTATCTTTCAACTTTTTAGATATTTTTTTAAACATTTTTCGTTACATATTACATAAACACAAATTCGACAAAGTTCGAAAGTAGAATAAGAAAAGTTCGACAAATTTGATTTTTAACATAGGGATCTCGAAATCTATAAGAGATAAAAAGATAAATTGGGACAAAGTTGCGAATTTTTGAGCTTAATAATATGCCGTTTTATTTTTTTATATTATTAATTATATATACACAAGATAATATTATTAAAGGTCTAGTTTTGCAACTTTTCTATAGATCGCACCGAAAATTTTGAGCAATGGCTTTTAAGTGTATGTAATTTTACTAAAAATAATACTCCGATATCAGAGTAACGAATTTTTAAGTGAATTTCCTCCCAAAAAAAAAAACAAAAAAAAATTATTTTTAAATTTTTACATTTAAATTGTATCTAAAATTATAAATATAACCCAATTCGGCTTTTCTAGAAACCGCACTTTAATTATCAAAGACATTCTCACAAATTTTGCAATTAAAAAATTTGTACTAGAGCCATTTAAGTTATGCATTAGGTAATAGTTTAGAAAAACAAGGTTAACATTTGTTATGAGAATCTTTGAGTGGTATTTCAAGTTTTGTCAAAAAACTTTGTCCTAAATTTCATGTTTGCAATGATCGATGATCGCGATACAAAGTGTAAAAGCCGTTCGTTAATATATAACAAGGAAACAATAATAATTTAAAAAACCTGGCTACTTATTATTTCATAACTTATTAAATTATCTACTATATTTTGTAAGAAGTTTTTTAAAAGCTTACCAGCATACTATTTTGCATATAAAAATTACAAATTTTGCTATTAATGAAATGTATATACTAGCCATTTAATATATGCATAAGGGAAAAAATTAAAGACCTTTGTTTATTAAATATAAACTATTGTTTATAAAAACATATTCGATTTATATTTTTTATTCTATCTTGATGCTTTTTAAATTTTATGTTAGTAGTTTTTACTTTATCGATAAGAGAAAATCAAGTAGATTTTGGAATTTAAATATATATCTAAAAGAACAAGTCCAAAAGAAATAATAAAAATGCTCTGTCCAAAGAATTTCTATTTAACTCTAGGTATGGAAATATATTTAATAAATATTCGTATGAAGAATATGAAGCGTTTTAAGATTATAAACTTACTAATAAATAAATAAAAAAACAGAATTTATTAAGTAAAAAAATGTAAATATTTATATATATTTCACAAAATTATTAAGAAAAAATTCCGAATAAAATATTCTTATTCAACGACGTAGCTTAAACGTTTTAAAGTATTGAAAGTATATAAGCAAATTTATTTAATTTCTTTTTTAGTATTATGATTATGGTAATGGTTATTTAATATATTCTTAATTCCATTTAAAAACAAAACTAATAACCATATAATATACCAAACTATTTAAAAAAGTCCCTTAAAATTCTGATATACTTTCTCACCAAGCTCGAACCACAAAGAAGTCATACAAGTTTTAAAATAAATTGGTAATTCTACCTCAAAGCCACATTAGCAAGTTTAATAACATAAACTCATTTACCTGATTTTCAGGATTAATGTATTTTTTTAACAAGATTTCTTTTTTAGCAAGTGCTAATTAACTTTATTTTAATAAATGAAATAGAAGTTTAATAAAAAGGATTGATTTATATTTTTATAAGAGTAAATTAAATTTGCATTACAATTTTAAATTATAAGGAATAAATAGAGAAATTTAATAGTGTATTAAATACATTTTAATAAAAGTCATGTCGGAGTAAAAAAAAAATTAATTTACATTTTTAGGTTTATGTTAATCCTTTATTTAGGCAACTTACTTTTTTTAAAATACCTAGTATGTTTTTTATTTAAGAAAATCGTAAATATTCACTTGTCAGTACTAAATCAAATATTTAAATTCCTTATCTAACACCACGTCAAACGTTAATGGCAGGTTAGTTTAGTACAAACAAGGTGCATCATTAATAAGCATTTTTAAATTGCACATAGAATATTTTAAACAATTGCGAGGTAGGTGCTAATAAAATTAAAAATTAATAACTTTCGTTTGTGAAAGACCAAAAAACATCCGGAAGTATAAAAATCGGAAGAATAGATCGTCAATAGATTGTTCTATTTCAGTGGTAAAACAAGAAGTTAAATGTGGAAGTGAAGCGTAAATAAATATTATGTTTGTTGGATTTTCTAATAATTAACCGGTAATTATTGCACTTCGAATTAAATTTCTCATTGTGTATCAATAATGAGGTGCTGCGACTGGGTAAGCTATGTTATGATAAAACTAGAACATAGATGATGAAATTTAATGTAAAGGTATAGGGTAACCAATTTTAATTTATTCGTGTGAAACCATTTTATTTGTTGCGTTAGTAGTTTTTTTTTAGAAAATTTGCATTGCATATTCCTATAATTAAAAAACTATGTAGGTTGTTACGAATTCTATAACCTATTGGAGATAAGAACGAGGTTAGATATATAGGGGTACTATTACGCACTTATTTTCACAATAAATGCATTTTCTTGATTTACGTGAAATTATATTATTATAAACAGGTTTCTTAAAATTCCTTAACGTATCGTGTATGTTTTAAAATAATATGACAAAAACCAAAACGAAAGTAGCCAAGCCAATATTTTATTCAACATTGCGTAAAATCAAATAAAAAAAATTAAAAAACAAGGCATGACAGCCATAATAATAATTTCACCCCGTTTTATCTGACCGTTTACAAATACCCGTCTTCATGCTCCACCTATTCTCGCGATACCGCCGTCCAGATTGGCAATTTCGCAAAAAAATTCTCACATTACACGGCTGAATAATAATTTTGATATTGTAAGATAAATAATAAGGAAAAAAACCATTTTCGCGATTTTGTCAACATGAAATACGCGAGTATGAAACTTAATGGGCTTTCAACTTGTCGATTGTATCTTTGGAGTACTTTAGCGGTCTCCGCGGATACCGGACTTATATCCCCATGACTTTAGCGAGATACGAACATTTTCATTTTATTCTTTACTTAAATTATTAATATTTAATACAAATAAAAATCTTAATATTATAAAATAAATGTCAGTCTTCGTGACTTATGCATTAACCTAGCACCTCAGACAATTGATTGTAAATATTGTAAACAATTTACCGTTGGAAATTTCGACACCCAAACCTTTTTTGTACATTTTAAATTAAACGGCTATTTGTGCAATACATATATTTATATATAAATACTTTAATAGTAAAAAGTAAGTACGCGTATAATTTAAGAATAAAGCCAAGCATGATTTATGGAAGGTTGTTGGCTGTACACCATTTGGCCTACTTGCATATTGAAATGTCTAGGTGTTACTTTATATCTCAAATTGCATATTAGTAATACAATTTTGTATATTATCTTATGATTTACAGAATAAATGTAAAAAGGAAAAAAAAGTTTGTTAAATTATTAAATAATAAAACAAACCCTAAACTATAAATCACAGTCATACTTATCAGCAAACTACTACTCCTATAAATTATTATTTGGTTTTAAAAATGTTTAGGTGATATTCCAAATTTGTAAAATGTACATTAAATTAAAATTAAAAATAAATAGACAAATAATTTTTTAAAGTCTAAAGCTAAAAAATAATAATATATAAAAGGCTAAATTTAGCATAACTTAAATGGTTACGATTCTACACTATTTTAAAATGAATTAAAAATAAATATTACAGGTCAGTTTAACGCAAATGAAATTGTTGGCAATTTAAAGATAAAAAACATAATTTAAGTACGTAAGTTGATGCACATAATATACTAATAAAACTAACAAACTGCAAACAAAATAGCAAATATTTTTTACAATTATCAAATAAAAACTAAATATAAGGTGTTTAGGCTAATATGTGGCTGTAGGAATATAACTGCAGGAATCCTACAAAGTATTTAAGAAGTGAATCTTAAGAAATTTAAAAATTGTGGGTTTGTAACAAAATCTAAAAACCATGTGTTTGTTGTTAATCAGAATTAATTTTTATTAGTTTATTTATTATAAATTTATTCTAATATCTAAAAATCCATAATAAATTTGACAGGGGATAAATGTTACCTGTTTTTTCTATAATTTGTCTACATGTAAAATTTTACAAAAATTATTTTTATAATCTTGAGGGTAAGGACATATTGGTCAAGACGTTGATTATAATAATCAATTAAATCTTTCATTTAGTTTATTGCGTAAATATAATAAGATCTGCTTGAACCACATCGTTAATTATTTACAATCATTGGTAACTTCTAAAAAGAGCAATTTATGAAAAATTTATTTTTGATATGAACCATACTTGTAAATATTTCCTTATAAAGTTTGTTATTCAAAAAACTCCCTAAAAGATGCTTATTTTTAAGTTCTATTTTATCGTAGTTTTTTGCTCTTCTTCTGTTCTAATTCCTTTAATCATAAAAATGATAAGGACATAATAAATCAAAAAAATTGATTAATGAGTGATCGTCGAAAAACACGATATCTTATTAACCTGATAAACAAATTCAAGCCTAAAGTGTAACAAATTTAATTAATATTCAGTTCAAATTAAGTCTCATTAACGGTTATTTGTTATATTACAAACATTAAAATTCTTCACCGGTAGTTAGAACACGTGTTTTAATACAACCTCGCGTCTATTTAAACTAACCTACATCATTTGACTAATATTGGTCATATCATTAAAATAATACCGTTTTTTTGGTTTTTTCTTTAATATAACCTAGAAATTTATTTTGATAATTTTTAGTTAATAAATTTTAGGTTAAAGTGTCCCATTAAGACATAATTTATCTAAAATTTACCTTTTACGATTCTTCTGTGTGTTTTACCCCCTTATAAATTAAAAGAACAGCTGCCACTGGATAATACTGCGATAACCAAGGCAACAAAACGTTTTTAAACCCACATTACCATTACATTGCCATATCCTTCATTAAATCATAACAAAGTAACTAAACTGACGCCATCAAATATAAAATAAATATCCCAATGGCGGTCATAAGCATTCGAGTTAAAGTTTTCTTAAATAGCAATATAATGTAATCGATGGGCAGACATTAAGCGCTAACTGTTTATATGAATATCATGGCTAAAGGTAAGACTTAGCCTCTCATACTACATCTATTAATAATTAGCGGAATCTTGGTGAATAAAATACATCTAATGATATCATTAAAATCAGGGACATACAACTTTTAATGTTAATAACATTATTTGAATACCCGCGGGATTATTTGTGTGAAAGGGAAATAATAATTTACTGCGTTTATGGACCAATATGTAAAGAGAAAAGTAATTAGGTCAAAAATATTTTTAAAAACATTATCTAAATAATTTCTTTATATTCTTTAATTTTCCCTCATATTTAAGTTTTGTCAGAAAACGCATTTCAGTTATTATTTTTAATGCATAATTTAAATGGTATGATAACTTTGTCACTGTTTTAATTAATCATTGTATTTTTTGCGTAAATACACAATTTATTGTTTTTGCTTTTTTTTAACACGCTTGCTGTATTCATTAGGAGATTTAATGCAAAATTAAGGTAATCACTTAAATTTGTTACTTTTTTTTATTTTCTATTGTTTTTTCTCCATTTTGCTCGTCGTAATTATAAGGAATTTCACCTGCTTCCTTTTCTATTATTCTTAACCTTATGTAACTCTTTATATTTTTGTTTTCGTAATTTTTGTTATTTCGAAATATTTATATTCTATATTTAAGTCTTAATATTAATGTTTTTATTATTTAAGACTAGAGTTGATTTAAGGCTTAGATGAAAAAACAAATGTAGATAAATTTAAAGCTTTATGATTATTATTATTTATAGTAATAAAGTCCGGGATAAAAATATATAATCAAAGCAAGTCAATATAAAATAGTTATATATAATATAGTACGTTATAAAGCAGTAAAAAAATTATTAAATAAATAACTTATCCTCTCTTAAATATCACAAGGGATCGGAGATATTAATTTTGAATTCATTTAGGATATAAATAAATTATTAGAAAAACAAATTCTGATTAATTATATTAAAATCAGTTATGCATAACTTAAGTAGATACATCAGTTTTTATAATACTTTGAAGTTAATTCAAGTTTTCAATTTGTTTTTTTTTAATTTGACTAAAGGGCTAAATTTTGTAAATAAATGCAATTAAAAATAAAATTCAATTCAATTTAAAAAAAATATGTTATTTATTATTTTTCAAATTAATATGACAAGGCTCTCTTATACAAAACTTTAGTGTCTTTAAATTATCAATTCTTATAATATAATATAATATTGCTAATATAGGTTTATATTTATACAATTTCGTAAAAATATAATCAAATATAACAAAGCTAAGGAAAACATAAATAAAATAGTTTGATATTCAAAAACCAATATTTGTGAGTTTTCTTATTACGTTATATAGGGATCAAATAAATTTCCCAATACCTTAAATGTGATAACACGAAAAATCACTTAAAATGGGGGAAAGTTGTGAAACAATTACACCTGTTCATGTCGTGCTAATGCATCATCGGTGTAATGTTTTGGTTCGTTTGATGTGAAATCCCACACAACTATTTTATAAATAAAATTCACTTTTTTATTAAAATTCATTTAAAATTCGACAAGTATAAAATTGGCATTGACACATTAATCTACAGACCGTTAATTATTGTATAATATATCACGAGCCATATTAGCTTATTATGTTTAGTCAATTCGGTTTAATTGCTACTAATTAATCTTACAGAATCTATTAGATTAGCGCTTTATTGGTGCTTTAAAATGGTTTTATTGAGCACTTACTTTTCATAATTGTTCGTGTATATGTATTTAGAAAATTATAAGTAAACAAATTGCTTATTGGTTTTTTTTTTGCTGAAATAAATTAGTTTAAAATAATGAAAAATTTTAATAATATTTAAGTAGGACAGTCTTGTTTTAAATCCACGAATCCATTATAAATCTAACTTGTACTTACACACACACATATTGATTTTAATACAGTTATAACAACGTAAAACCGTATATCTATCAAACCGTTGAAATGGTGGAGATAACTCAGACATCAGGTTCATAATATGCAGTTTCCTTGCCGCAAGGAACATTTCTATAAAATGGGTGTAATAAACGGTGAGACACGTGATAACGGTGCATATCATGGTTTAATTACTTAATTTTTTATTCGCTCACGTGTTACTTAGCCGAAAGGGTAAAAGGTGTTAAAAGTAGGAAATGATCGAATTGGTTTCTTATCTTTGATATTGACCTTAAAGTTTTGTCGAATGGGAATGTTTTTGAAATGAATCAGTAAGGTTTTAATGGGAACTAATCAGGAAAATTAGTTTCTGCGAATCGTGACAAATGAGAAATGAGAAATGAATGTTTTGTTTTTACAAAGACTTTTGCTACAAACGCCTTTTTTTTCTAATTCATTAAAAGATAATGAGACTTAAATTAGATCGTCAGGGATTATCGGGATTCCAGGCTCTACTACTTCTAATCTAACTTACTTTATTCTATAAATAAAATTAATTTTTTTTTGTTTATTGTGTTTAATAAAAAGCAAACATTCGGAGCTGTGGTTAATTCTAAAAAAAATAAAAAAATAAATTATTCTGATATAATTATTTATTTGATTGAATAATCCTAAAAAAGCGCTATTAAAATTTGGCTTATCATCTGAAACAATCATATTTACAAAAAAAAGGTGCATGCACATAGAAAGATTTTAAGAATATTTAACGATATGATTTATCTAACAATATCATGTAAAAAATTCAAACATTAAAAATATCTTTATTTATTGTATTAAAATTAGGTTTATCATTTGAAATAATTATAATATATATATAAAAAATATAATTAAAAAATAGTTCTAAGGATATATAAAAAAGAAATATGTAGAAGAAATGCAAACAATAAAGAAACATTTAACTAGTTCGGTAATTTTAAAGATAAGTAACGTCATTTTTGAGAGTTTTGGCAAAGTAGGATAAGATAGAAACATGAAAAATTGTAGAATGTTGAGGCTTAACGCAATACGAAAACAAATATAGTACTTTTATAAGAAACAGTTTTTTAAATTCACTTTAAAATTTAAAATGGCTTAATTATGCATAACCTATATGGCCACGATACGTCGATTTTTTAATCGTTGTATTATTTTAATATAACCGCTTATATAAATTGTCTTTTTGATTTTTTCTTAAGGCAAAAAAGTTGCTAATGCTAGCAAAGCTAAAGATAAAAACAAAGGTAAGTAATCTATTTCAATCCTTTTATTGTAATAAAAAATCACTACAAGAAGTTTCTGAAAGTACTTAAGAAAAAAACCAAATTCAAGTCACGTTAAGATAATAATTTCTTAATCAACGGATCTTAAATTCCACAATTTAAAGACATACAATATATAATTTAAAAAAAAAATAAGAGTTTCGACAATTAAAAAAAATTACCATTAATTAAAAAAAATATCATTAACACTTTATTTTATACAAACATAGATAAGCAATAAAAAATAGCCAAATTGGGTTATTTCAACAGGCATTACATCAGGACCACACAAATAATGAATTTGTTAGTCCTTCATTGAGTAGTAGCAAATTATTGTAATAATTGATGAAGTGATTAAGACCATAGTCAAGAAAAATGCTGCAACAATACATAAAATTAACACTTATCTCTTTCTTAGCAATATACTATATATATATGCTTTTTTAATGATTAAGTGCTGTTCTTGAGATAGTCATTGAAGTGTTCTTAACAACATATTTTTGAAATTTTCTTTAGAACCTTTAAAATTTTATCTTTTCCCTGGAAAGAGTTAATAATAACTAGATCCGCTATAAAAAACCCACAAACAGTAAATACCTATGACATTTTTGCTCATCATCCACCTGCATAGCTGCATAATTACCATCGCCACTATAGAACAGTCACGTGTAGTGTTAAACAAAGTGACGTGATTGCTATTAACTTGTTACCGCTACGTGGTTTGCGGCGATGCTGATGATACCCCATGTTACAATGTAAAAAAAAATTGAAGTTTAGAAAATACGCCGTTTGCTATTATTTTCTTGATGCTCTGAAAATCTTAATCCGAAGAGATTAAATAGGTGGGCTTCGTAATTGTTACTAGCAGATTGTCGGATTCACTTGGCTGGGCGCATCAAATGGGATTTTAATTTGCTTCCTTATTTTACTCGTGTAATGTACATCTGTAAACATTAATATAAGTTACATCTTTAACGCCTATCTTCAATTACGACAAATCCTTTACATCTTTCGTGTTCTACATTTACATTTTACGTATTATATTGTTATATCAGTTGAGCTTCTAACGGATTACAGCTGGTACCAAAGTGGGTTTTTAGAAGGTCTTCAATATTATTATACCAGAACCCTAAGGCTATCGTAGGTAATGAAACGCGATGTAGTTTGTGTGGCATTTGGTGTCTCTTAAATACCAAGCGATTTACAGAGGGTTTTTGTTGAATAGCGAAATCAAAGTTTACGGTTGGTTTTATTGTCATTGACACACTCTCGTGGGTTTAGATTAATGATCAAGAGGTCACTAACGCTCGTAATTAAATCAATAATATATTTTGTTATTGTTTTTATATTAATTTTTTTTTCTGCCTCAATTCTCTAAATCTATTGAAAAATGAATTTATATCTCCTGGTTAGTATTCTCTATTTCCATTTTCTTCTAATATGATTTAACCCTTATTTCTACCCACATATACCCCTAATCTTTTCTTTTTTTTTCAATTGTTTTTCAAGACACTAAAAATACATTATATGAAGAGATAGTTAGTGGATTTTTTTATTCCTTTCGATGAAAAATTACTTCAAAAAAAATCTTTGAATTTAGAAATTATATTTATGTTATAGCAAATTTATTTATCTCCTTTCCTCTGATTTTCTCATTTTCCCGAAAAAAAAACAGATTTTTTTTTTAGATTATAGATGAGAAATTTTATTGTTATACTATTATTCTTTGGTCTAAGGTAGGTTTTATGGAAAATAAAGAAAATTTGTTTATTTTTTCTCCACTGGTTTTTATGGTTTTTATACGTTCTGTAAACTATTTAACTAAGTTTTTGAGGTTATGGTGTCGCAAGGTTCCAAACTTGATAGTTTCAATTTTGTTAATGAAAAATTTTGTGAACATTTCAAGGAAAAAGTGGAATGTGTCGCTTGTGGGTAAAGTTACTATCTAAGTTGGGCATGGCCGGCAAAAATGGTCATAGTCAATAATGAAAATAAAATATTAAGTATCAAAACGTGTGCAAAAAGAGGAGGATAGACGTGAGAAATAGTGTGAAATTAACGAAAACGAATTGTTAAACCTAGTTAGATCCTTTCTAAGGAATATCTGGATTCTCTTAGGGAAATAATACAAGCAGGGATGCAAGATATTATATTATATATGCAGTTTATATCGGATGCATTTGATGGGTACAAAATCCAAATTAAAGACGTCCTGGGTGACATGAGGAAGGTTAAGGATAAAAATGAGCTTTTGATTGATTCACTGGATCTAGGCTAAATGCACAGGAATAGATGGAGAAGCGCAAAAATCCCGTAAAGTGGCAAAATTAATATAAATTTTAATGAGGATTTAACAAACTATAATCAGGTATTATTTAGAAAAAAAGATTAAAAATCAGAATCTAATAAGCGCTTTTTGGCTAAATTTACTTATGGCATAATGAAACTGATCCTTCTTTAAGAACCAAATTCTTTAAGGATCTTGAGAAATAATAAAAGGCAATTAATTAAATAAATTAATGGTTCAACAGGCATATAAAAACATTGATATTAACTGAAACATGGAACTATCAAAAACATTAAAAATTGTTTGAAAATGCATGAAAAATTGCGCTGTACACAACTGTGGAGATACGAGAGGAGCAGGGCACTAGTATTTATGTAAAGAATAATAATAATAATTAAAGATATATTCACTATAACCTATTAAAAGACTGCAATAATCTAGCAATAATTCTTAAAACACCTAAATGCACTATATACCCTATAATGAGGAACTTTCGAGCAAAACAGAATAAATTTTCAGAAAAACCCGAATTTTTATTAACGCCAAAAGTACTGTCATTTTCTTTTTTTTTTTGCTGGAATATACTTTTGGAGACGTTATTAATAATACATTTTTCTTAACTATATCTTGAAAAATTAATATTGCTCGAAATATAACAAAACCAGAAATGGATTTATTAGTTTTTATTATAATTATCAATTTAGATTTATTTCGTTTCGCACAAAATTTTTTTTGCCAGCAAGAAAACCTTGTTTTAAACAAGGAAAAGAGCTTTGTTTTCCTTTAAAAAAAGACAAGAAAAAATAAAAGAAAATAAAAACAAAAAACTTTTAATATTTTAATATATAATATATTTTAATATATAATATTTTTTTATTTACCTATAGGTACCTACATGCAATATTAAAAAGATTTCGATAACGACATCTTTTGAGTAGATAAAAACCAAAATTTTGATCTCCAAAAAACAAAAAAATAAAAACAAGAACAAATAAATATTTAAAAATTTTTATATAAAAACATGAATTTTTTTTTCTTAAGTTACCAAATACGGGTGTAATTTTTTATTATTACCTACAAATTACTAAATTTCCTAGACTAATTCGGTTTTGTTCGCACCGGATAATTAATATAAAGTGTAAGTTAAAAAGGTCAGTTAAAATCCGTCGCTAACTCAATTATCATAAAAAGTAAATTTATTCAGTTTTGTTATTCGAAAGCTCTATATACAGACTACCGAGTTGATAAGTTCTACATTCCTCAAAGAAATAGACAAAATGATGAAAAAGGAGAAAAATCCATGTGTGATCTTCAATAATATCAATATAAACTTAGTTCTACATTTGCCTATAGTTAATGACTATGAAAATATTATATTCGTGAATGATTTTCAAATCAAAAATAAATAAGGTACATGCTACGTGAATAGCACTAAGTAAAACAATATAGGTTCATCTGATTGGTAATAAAAATATACAGTGCTTAATAAAATTGGATGAACATATGATTCTGATCACAAAATTATGAAAATAAAAGTAAGTACAAAAGTAAAAAATTAAAAAAAACTAAATGAATATAGACGGATACAAATGATTCAAAAAAAAATAGACGCGAGGGATAAGTCAGTCACTTTCAAATAAATTGCTGAGATTATTTTGAGCTCTAAAACTATATGCTTAAAAACATACTTACAAAATTTATTCTGGGAATAAATGGATTACGCCAGAATTTTTAAGGACACAAAAAACTTGGGTGATGATGATTTGTATATTACATGGAAAAGATAAACCAAATAAACACTTAAAAAAATTAAAAACTATAAAGAATAAAGTAATAAAAATATGCAATAAAAATATGCTGAAAACAAACTTAAGGAAGCAAGTGGAGACTGCAAAAAAATGCAGAGTAAACAATAAAATACAAATGAATTAAATAAGTACTTCTGTAGGAAGAAAAACCCGCCATGAAGATTAATAAAGCCACAACATACAAAGTTTAGAAAGGAAGAAACATTAAACATTAATTTCTTGCAACCGACAGATACGAATAAACTTATAAACAGAAATTGCCGATTTAAAATAAAACAGCTTATCAGGTGTGCACAAAATTATCACCAAGGATCAAAATAAACTTTTAAATTTTATAGGCAGCAACTATTATAGTAATTATCATTACCAATATATTGGAAACAGGAATTTTTCAATAGACGATAATTATTATCCTAGTATATAAAAGTGGCAAATAAGAAGACCTTAGTAATTATAGGCCTATCTCACTTCTGAGTTCATTCTCTAAAATAGTAGAAAGCATAATTAAAACACGAGACAAGCAATAACATTATTTCTAGAGAAAGATTAACAGTGGCTATATTGAAGGACCTTCCGAAAGGCCTTCGATTCTGTCGATATAGAACTATTATTAAATAAAACTAGTAAAATGGGAATTCTATTAATGGACAAAATAGCGACGTAGAGGATTTGAATGTGAGTGTGGCACAGAAATCAGTACTTAGTCCTTTGCTCTATTTACATTGTGTGTAGCGCCTGAAGTATGCTGGCTTAAAAGCTAGTTACTTCGTATTTGCTGATGACACAGTAGTAGAATTTTTAGTCAAAGGCAAAAAAAATTTTAAAAAGGGATCAACTGTGATTTAGCACTCTACTATAAATGGCTTTGTAATAATGAGCTTAATATAAACAGTAAAAAAACTGCTTATGGTCAGAAGTAATAAAAATATGTCAAAATGATAAATGATAATGAACGAAATAAGCTTAAATAAGTGATTATAAATACGCTGGTTCAACGATCAATAATCTAAGTTAAAATAATCATGTACAAAAATTAGTAATAAAATATATCCTATGCTTGGGGTTCTAAAAAGATGTTTTCATGGTTTCATTTTTTTTTGTCATATTAAGTAACATAATAAACAAATTATTGTATAATAGTTTCATTAAACCCCATTTGAGATGTCCTATAGCATGTTGGGGTAAGGTTCCAAATTGGATACTGCAAGTCAAATTTTTTATAAAATAACTGATATTGAGTATAGAATATCTAACAATTTATGACTAAATTAAGTTTGTGAAGTGTTTACAGGTACATAATATAAATATCAATTTTGAAGAAGAACTACTACCAAATAGAGACTGCCATATGATTTACGAAATAAGAACTTGTTAAAAAAATTTTATTAGTGAGGACTAATTAATGCCAAAATATTCGATTACATACTTCCAATAGTATCTATAGCAAAACTCCAAAAACCACTATGTCATTGCAAAACTATAAGAAAATGTGTAAAAAACTGCAACTTTTACTGAGAAATAAATAAGTAATTTAAGCGATACATCTAAATATTTAATCCGATTTACTAAGTATATTTAACTTATTAAGGATTAAGTATTTTTCAGATGTACTTATGTTTTATTTAAAATATGTAAGCTCTGCTATCAGATTTTTGTAAACTGTTTTTGGGTGAATAATAAAGTTTTGTAAAAATTTAAAAAAAAATATCTTATAAATAATTTACATTATTTTATTACATTTGTTCGAGACTCTTGAGTTTGAGATGAGTTTTTAAGTATGTTAAAAGGTGAATTAAGCATTTCTAGTTCATATCATATACACATCTCGTGAGAGTTGTCTTGTATTATAATTTTTTGACGTGAATATTGTTCCTATATACAAAAATTTTCATTTTATTCTAATTGGATAGAAACATATAATTTATTTTTTCTCTAATAGAGCAAACAAACAACAAAATAAAAGTAAAAGCTTGTAAGAAACCGTGACTTAGAGGATTTATTATAGGAATTTTTAGTTTTGTTTTGTTATTATGACCTCCAAAGGTTTTTGGGTCTGGGTTTTTTTTACCGAAAAAACAGTAAAAAGTGAATTTTCTTATACTTTACTCATATTATATTTCATATTTCGACTATGACCTAAATGCCTTAAATTATTACTTTATTTCATCTTCGTAAAATTATTATATACAAAAAATTATCGTTTATGATGCTTACGTCTGAGATGAATTTTTAGAGTAAAAAGCGGGTAAAATGTTGGTCTTGCAATAATTTTTACTATCGCTCTTAGTCAGTTGAAGTCTATGCAAACAAAACAAATCATTTTAATAATAAGAAATAAGATTATTAGGCCTACAAGGGCGTTTATATAATTGAAAAATTGGTAAATATTAGCATTTTTGTTTTTTCCCTTTTCTAAGTTTAAAAAGGAAAGTGCTGCTAAAAGAGTTATAAATTGTAAATTGTTTCCTTTTCATCTATCTCTAAATATTTTATAATTTTTTTTTAATTTTCTTCTTGTAATATCATTTCTCATTTCTTCATCCTGCAGCATTTTGATAAATTTTTCAACGTTCCTAAATTGAATTTTAGTTTATTTTTAACCTCTTAAAATTATCGTTATTTAAAAAATATATTCTTTATGAATCATGAATTAATCCATACGAGAACAAGAGGTTCAATAAAAAAAGTGTTTGTAAGTGAAACATATATCTATTTAACCTTCTAAATATGTCAGATGACGCTATCTTTGGCTAAACTGGCATATCCATCATTGTCTTATTTTCATTAAATTTAATTTAGTATGTGTATAACCTACTTGATAAGAGTGGTCTAATACTCCACAATAATAAATTACTTTTACATTTAAGATAATTATCTCTTCTACTATATACAGATAAATTATAACTAAACATTAATTTGAGGTACGCATCTATATGGGGGCAAATATTTTAGTAAACTTAAAAAAGACGTGAAAGATAAACTGGATTTGTAAAAAAAATAATTAAGAAAATATGAGTAGAGGAAGCAAAAACTGTGTGTTGTAGATGTGTCTTCAGTTGTAAAATTGCTAATTTTTTATTGATATATCTTGTATATTTAAGTTGCTATCAGTATATATTTAAAGATAAAAGTGAGGTGGTTAGGATGTTTTTTTTTTTATAAAGATATCAAGGAGTATAAATAGGTTATTTACAAACGAAATATTTTTTTGTTAATTTTGAGAAAAAAGATGTTAAAACTCTTTTCTCTAATTAAATGAATAATATATATCTTAGAGGGTGCAAATCAAATTTAATCCTTGAAACTCCTTTTCCTTTTATTTTTTTTTTACTGTGCATATGCATTGCGACAACATTGTATATAGCCACTGGCCCATAGGATAAATAACGGGCATTATCAATATTGACAGAGTAATTACTTTTTAGGCTATTGCCTCCGGACATGTTCTCAGCTGGATAGATCGAAGTATTTATTCACTTAATAGTAATTAAATTAAATACTTGAGGTTTAAAGGAGACAGAAAACTGGGGAAATAATTAATTGTAGTGAGATTGCTTGTAAAGGTTAAATTTGCTTTAAGAGTATTATTTTTTTTAGGAGCTGTTGTTAGAATGTTTGCCTGTTTCTTTGTCATTTGCAAAATTACTGGTTGACATTTCTTTGTTTTTTAAGCATTTGTTCATTTTCTACACCAGAACTTACTTTTGTAATTATTTAAGATATTGCAACAAATCTTTCAGCTTTATTTACCTTATTTTGATACAGCATAAGTTAATTGGATTGATAATTTTTTTCTGCCTTTTTGCCACGTTAGAACTAAATAACTGTGAAAATTAAATAAAAAAAAATTGAAACTGAAGTAAAAATTAACTAAAATAATAAAAAGTTTGATTATGGATGGGATTCGAATACACAACTTCTAGATTGGCATGCATAGATATTCAGTTAAATCCTGCTCAAGGTTAATGGCTTTAATTTTTCAGCTTTTATTCCAAAAATTGTCCTCTAAAAACCTCTTTTTGGGTGTTCGATAAAAATAGATAAATTATTTTTTATTATACGTATATTTTTTTGTAAGAGCAAAGTGCCTTAATATTAATTAAAAAATACGTTAAATATAGGGTGAGTCTTTATTTTTTTTTAGTAGAACAAAATGGTAAAACAGGTTGGTTTTACGAAAATTAAATCGATAAGTCCTGTATAAATAATTATAAGCTTTAAATACAGTAGAGTTGTAAAATTCGGCACAATGGTTAACGGTTGCCAATATTTCGATTTTTTCTATATCATAAAAGTATAATAGTATAGACTGAAGTATGGTTGGTGAATTTTTAATAGATTTCAAAAAAAAATATTAAGAATCTAAAACATATATAAAAAGCCAAAGATTAAGATAATAGTAATTAAAAAAGAGTCACAAATAAATATTATTTATTTTGCCTTATTAAAAAAAACAACGATATTTGACGAAAAAAAGATATTTGACGTTGGTTAAATATCCATCAAAGTAATTGGCACGAAGTAAAACCATAGATTTGAAAAATACATTTTTTGACTTTTAATTATTTCATCACATTAATATAATAACCTCTTAAAAAACACGTCAATTTGGATATACAGGGGGATGTTTAATTTTTATATTTGACAAAGTTCTATTAACCACCTCCTGTCCTCACCTCCAGCTAACCTCACTTTGATTTAATAAGTAGAAACCCTCATTGTGTGATACATCATAATAGGCAGCATTAAAATGTCGATTCAACAGTGCCAAAAAAGTTTAATCGGTTGACGTATCAGTAAATAATAAGCTAAAATGTCTGGTAATAATAAATGTTTTATCGACGTCATGCTTTCATAAGTCAAATGGCTATCCTATAGTGGGATACATCATTTTAAAGGGCATACAACTACCACATAAAAGTGTATAAAAATGTAAGTTTATAGACTTCTTAATAGTAATGGGGTAAGAAACGCTGTTTAAAAAATAAACAATTTAATTACTTTACAGAATGTATTTTATTAAGTGCTCAAATGTACTCCGTTATTCGCGAGATAATAATAAAGTCTATTTTGAAATTTCTCACGAACATTGGCAAGTGTTTGTCCGCTAATATCTTTAAATTCGCAAGAAATTCAATCCCTTAAATAAACATTTTTAGGTGGGATTTTATAAACTTTGCCTTTTGAATACACCCAAAGGAAAAAATCTAGTGGCGTTAGGTCTGGCGACCGTGCGGGCCAATCTGTTGCCTCCCCACGTCAGAATGACAATTTTTACTATAATAATCAACTGGTTTTTAAACGCATAAAAATGCTAGTTACTCCAGTATTATTTGTCCATGTATTACCTACCGCAAAAAATAATAGTAAAATAAAAAAATAAGAATTTCAAAATAGCGTTAGTTATTTTATCGCAAATAATAAATGCATATTAAAAAAAAAATTTAGACTTGATGAAGTGTTTATGTATTATACATTTTTGCTATTAAATCTCTTCAGCTTGCATCAATTTTTTTAGCAAAGTAAGATAGAAAATTGTTTATCGTGTAAAATAATCTTTGAGGCAAATATTTGACCTACCAAAGTCTAAGTTGATAAAAGGTCTTTTATTATTACCACACATTTTTGCTAACTATTCGCTTTATCAACCGATTTTGTTTTTTTTTTGGTTTAATAAGATAAAAGATTGTATGCCCTTTAAAAAGATCACACTTAGGGTTGCCATTTGAAATACGAAAGTTTGAGGTCGATACTTTTGTGTTGCTAATTCCTGTTCCAATAGCACACATAGAAACTATATTTTTAATAGTTCTTACATTTGATACTATAGCCCTTGCTTTCAAATCTAAAACACCTTTACTCACTACAGGTCTAAATTTTGACGACACTCTGACTATAGAAGCGGAAAAAATACTAAAATATATACTTTTAGGATAGTATTATATACCAAAAGATAACTACCAAATTATATTAGGCATTGCATAATTCAGGTGTAACTGACCTGTATTTATACTTATCTACATTAATATAGCACACATCTCGTGAGAGCTCTCACGAGATGTGTAT